>NC_059367.1:34790203-35395203 GCF_019703515.2 Myxocyprinus asiaticus
TTCGCGACCCGCCGGGAACCGGGGTAGGAAGGCGTCTGGTGGGATCCGGCGCGTGACACCTTGCCGCACAAGAGCAGCGGCGCTTTTGTTATTCTATTTACCAGAGTACCTGTTCTCAGGGGTTGTGGGGAAGTGTTTATCCTCACGAAATACGAGCCAAGTACAAACAGCTTGACAGGTTGATTTGGACTCTGCTCAGCCCTGTGAAAAACGGGCGCGCTTTTGGCGCGCGCGAACACGTGCGCATTGAGCGTTCAGTGACTTGTCATAACAAACATGTTATCTGAAATCACTAAAAATAGAGGAGATCTGAAATAAGATCATTATTATTCTAACGTGTTGATGTATTACCTGGGTCAAGTTTTGACACAAGGTCACATAGTTTGTCTATCCTGAAGTTTATGACGGATCGTGTTTTATAAATAAATTATTAAAAAATGTTATGAGTGTCACATCAAGTTATACAGAAACAACTTAATAGAGTTTAGATAGATTGAGCTTGATAAATGGAAGTCTGTGCAGTAAACTGACGAGTAATATGCTTTTTCTCTGGTCACAAAGTGTATCAAGATTGAAAAAAAAATAATAATATTTTTATTGAATATTAATGGAGCAACATGATTTGTGTGAAAAGGAAGGTTGTTTTGATTTAAATTATTATTATTTTTTAAAGGTGGCGAGGGAGCCTTTTACTCCACACATGGGGTAAAAGACCCACAGGCGGGTTAAAGTGATATTGTGTCAATATATTGACAAAAGTTATAAGACAAAATCCGTCAACTTAGTCAAATACATTTGAGACAGCAAGATGCTTTTTTAGGTGACAATTTATGATAATGCTTATTCAAAATATCTACTTCAGAAAAGGGTTAAAACTTTTCTGTTAATTTCAATCACATTTGGCATTTTATAACATCTCAAGTATTCTACAAAAAAATAAAAAAAATAATAAAACAAATTTCATAACAAATCTATGTGCAACAGACGGGCTTTATACCCCAAATACTATCTTTTCAATTATTGGACAGTTATTAAAATGACAAATAAGTATTTTGTCTTAAAATAAATATGATCATTTCATGGATTCTCATTAGCTACATTAATTTGCAACATTAAAAAAAATTACCTCAGAAATAAACTTTAGACATTGCACACAATGATCTCATGGATCAGGAATATTTTGTAGTGTGCAGTTACAAACAGGTTTTAAGGAAAGTGTTGTAGTACTTTTTGTTGCAGTATTTTTGGGAGAAAATAAAATAAAAAGTGCCTTTTGTCCAGTTGAACCCTAAAAAAAAAAAAAACAGTCAAACAAATACTTAGGATGTACAATGCGAAGAAAAACGAGTAAAAAACAAACAAAAACAAAGCAAAAAACAGTACAATACGAAAACATGAGCAATTAAGTGTATGACTTTTTCCTATTTAAAAACCTCTTCGAAACAGATAATAACGATTTTAAATGAAGTCTGAACTTCAGAAAGTTTACGTCTTTCTTTGATCTACACAAAGTTAAAAATGATTCCATTGACTCTACAATATCGATATTGATAATTCACATCATTAGCATTTGAGTGTGTGTTATCATTATCAGACTCATTAGTGAGCGCGCGCTTCTTTGCCTCTGATTGGTACAGATGAATAAGGCAAAACGCACATGAAGTCAGACCCTCCCCCATTTACCCCTCATTCGTCCTAAAGTCAATGTCATCATAATAAAGCGCTAGTAGCAGGGGGTCGGAACCTCTGCCATTCTTACAAAAGCGTCGAGGGTCCTCAGTTTGTAAAAGCAGAGCGCGCGCATTCTCCGGGAGAACTTCTCGTGCTCTGAGAGGACACAGGTGTCGCGCACGTGAGGAGGATCACTACAGAGGTAACTTTGAAACGGCGCGCTTTTTTTTTTTTTACATACTTGGCATAGCCTTAGTCCTGTGGATTTTCAACTTGTGACATTTTCAATTCAGACTAATTTATGCTAAGTCCAATGTGACACTACACGAACAACAGTATAAGTAAACTAAAGCAAAGGCAGAGTGGTGAATGATAGCTCTTTTGTTTAAAGGAAGCTTTGAAGCTTCCTTCTGACTGGCACTGCATAGAATTTCAAAAGGAGAAATAAAAATTGCTCAAGCCATGCCTCGGCCAGGCAAGAACTCCTACAGTGACCAAAAGCCTCCGTACTCCTACATCTCTCTGACTGCGATGGCCATCCAGAGCTCCTCTGAGAAGATGCTCCCCCTCAGCGACATCTACAAATTCATCATGGACCGTTTCCCGTATTACCGCGAGAACACTCAGCGCTGGCAAAACTCACTCCGACACAACCTGTCATTCAACGACTGCTTCATTAAGATCCCTCGACGCCCCGACCAGCCGGGTAAGGGCAGCTTCTGGGCCCTGCATCCAGACTGTGGAGACATGTTTGAGAACGGAAGCTTCTTACGCCGCCGAAAACGATTTAAGCTCCTGCGGGTGGAGCATTCGGCTTGCAAGAGTGCCCCCGTGCTCCATTCCTACCATTCTCACCACCATGCACAACATTCCTTACATCAGTCCCACCACCATTCAGGCAAACTGGGCATGGGCCATCCAGAGTACCTGGGCACAATGGGCCGCCTCTCACACTTCCAGAGCTATACGCTCAGTGGTGGGCAGAGCGGTGGCTTTAAGCACCCCTTTGCCATCGAGAGCCTGATTGGGCGAGACTATAAAGGAGTGATGGCCGGTGGCTTGCCCATTGCCTCGGTTATGCATCACCTTGGCTATCCAATCCCCACTCAGCTCGGTGGCATGGTCAACTCCGTGTGGCCACATGTTGGCATGCTGTCCGAATCAGTTCCAGTTTCATCAGACTACCCACCATTTAGTGTGGCAGTGAAGGGGCTGTACCATCACCCAGTGACCCAGAGCATGCCTGCCGTACCCGTGCCCATTAAACCCACTCCAACTCTAGGAGCAGTTCCATCATTGACTGGCATGACGTCGGGAGTTACGCAGCTATGCCCGAGAACAACAGCCCTGATGGACAGAGAAACAACAGCTCTTACAGAGGAAAAGAGTGCAGCTCTACACCCCTCTTTTCTGCAGTCCTGAAGCCGAAAAAAAGACATTCAGAAGTGATGGTATGTAGAGCATGCTTTGGGGACAGCTGTGGACTCTGTCAATCTGACTTCTGAGTTTCAAAAAAATTTCACTTGCCAACCTTTTCCATGGTAGTCCGTTGGGAGAGGATGCAATTAACAGCACTTGACTGCTTGATTTCTGTATTGTACTTTCAGAACTATTAAAGATGTGTGTATATCAGACTAGTGCAGAGTGCAGATTGTATTGTAATTTGCCTCTGCAATTTTGCAGTTTTCTGCTTTATGTAGAATAAGGTATGTGTTGTAACAGCCATGTTTTATTTAGGTTAATTCTAGACATAATACTGTGAATACAATAATTTTTTTTTTATGTCTTTCATCAAGACTAGGTGTAAAAGTTTTTTATGGTGAACTGTACAAAGGACTGAAAAAGCAAAAAATCTTAAAGTGCTCCCCACACTATACGAGCTGTACATATCAATTTTTTTTTAAACATTTCAAAGTTAAGTCTCAGAAAAGTTACTACTACACAGACTGTATAAATTCAATAATAAAAAATACTGTTTTCCACATACTGTGACATGCCTTGCATGCATGTGTGTCACCGTTAAAACAGTGAAGTGGATTACCGTGTATCGGAGAGAAAGTCTGTCATAAAATAACCCAAAGTGAAATGTGCAAATTTATTGTAATAATGTAAAATAGAAAATGAATTTATGTTAAAATGTTGTTATATATTATTATATGTGTTATGTAAATATATTTAGAATATTATCACTTACAGTATTGGAAATGCACTTGTGGTATTTACTAACAAAACATTTAAATATTTTATGAAAGCAGAAACAATCAAATGTACAATTATAGTGATTACAGAAATATCAGGCCTTAAGTGTGCTGTTTTAAAGTGGCATGACAGGAAAAATCTAACAAAACAACAACAACGGAATGCAGGCGTTTTGTGATAAAAATGCAGTATTATTGTGTAAGATTTGTAAATTAAATATTTTTAGAGTAAAATCAGATTTTTGAGTGCAGTTTCTGTGCAATGATTGCTTTGAATTTCTATTTCTTTCCTTCTTTCCTTCTTGACTTCTTCAGCATTTGTTTGTACCAAAGTAACATTACTTCTCTAAATTCTGTAAATGTAATTATGTACTTGTATTAAAAATTAAAGGCACACATGTTGCCATCATAAAATACTTTAAAAATGTGCTGTAGATATGCCATTAAATTTACTTAGCGTTTACAGTAACCAACCTTTATAACTAAGAATTGCAAATTGTTTTTGTATTGTATTTACTGTTTGTGATGCATTTACAATGCTGCAGTCCACTATGTGAATTATTTTAAGAAATCCAAAGGATGAGCCACATTTTAAACCGTCTGAATTCTTACAGACAGCGGCTGAACATAAACAAGCATAAATAGCTTGACAGTAATTGTTTCGCTTTCTCACCATTATTAAACATTTAAACAATTGTTGCTCTAAGGCTTAAAGAGGAAACTGAAACATTAAATCTATTTGCCTAACTACAGAAAATATGGCGCTGTCCAACTGACAAAGCATTTAAATTAGTGTTCATGCTTGTTCATGCAGTGGCTCTCACCTTATAATCCTGTTGAAGAATATTGCATTGTAGTGCTTCGAGTCTGATCTTCAGTTTACTTCAGTATTTGATACTTTCCAATAAGGGCTGTTAAGAATCCGCAGGAAGTGGCGAAGACTGCTTTGGCTGAAACTGACTTAAAAAAAGTTTTGAAAACAGTTCATATTAGAGGTAATGTGTACAGAGGGAAGAAAATGCTTCTATTTTGCATTTCTTTTTAATGTAATACAAATATTTTCATTACAAATTACATTTTTTGGCATAACAATCTGAGGCAAAATTAATTAAAAATGGAATTACACAAATTTCTGAATTATTTGGGATGTCACTCTTGTACTTTAATGACTGCATGAATTTGAGCTGGAATGGACTCGACAAGTTTATGGAAACAATGACCCATGTTACCCAACATGATATGCGAATGTTCATAAGAGCGTTTTGTGCTTTTTCAATCGAAGTACCACTGTCATTTTTTTGCCTTCATAAAAATGTTCAGGACAGTTTTTTCCATTTTCCAATTCTAATCTTCTATTTAAAGTATCAGACACACTTTACAACAAGGTTCCATTTATTAACATTAGTTAATGCATTAGGTATAATGAACAAACTATGAACAATGTATTTTTTACAGCATTTGTTAATTTTTGTTAATGTTAATAAAAACACAATTGTTCATTGTTAGGTTATGTTTTATTAATTTTAACTTATACTTCACTTTTGATTTTAAAAATGTATTAGTATATGTTGAAATTAACATTAACCAAGATTAATAAATGCTTAATAAGGATTGTTCATTGTTAGTTCATGCTAACTACTGTAGTTAACTAATGTTAACAATCAGAACCTTATTGTAAAGTGTTACCAACGTTTTATTGGCCTACATAAAAATAAATTAATAAAAATGAACCTGAAGAAAGTTCAAAAAGTAAACATTGTTATTATGTAGTTATATACAGCTAATAGCAGAAATTTACAGTCTTGATGTGTTCATGTGTTCATGTGCTCCATTAACCTGGTGGCCTGTTTTTCGATTGATACCGCATTCAATCCATCTTGGCTTTTGGAGTCTTCAACTTTTTAGACAATCATAACTTCACCAAAAAAATTAATTAATTAATTAATAATAAAATTAAAAAAAATTGTCTAATTATGTCATGATTTAGGCAACACTTTCTTAATGTTTTACTGAATAAACCTGGATTTCATCAATACAAAAAAGGCCACGTGGCCAGAGATGCTCTTGCTATTAGCCTTTTTCAAGAAATCAGTAATCAAGGTAGTTATGAATCACGAAAGCTAGGATGGGATTTCCTTGGCGAATATTATGTGTGTGTGTATCTACTGTAGGATGATGTGCTTATCACATAAAGCGCTGTGGCAGACGGCCACATGACTTCAAAAGCAGCCGTGTGATAAAGTTGTTTTGTCCTGTTCGTCTTGACATAATTTCACCTTTGAAGTTGAGAAGCTGGTCCTCTTCAGAACACAAAAGCTGCCAGTGGGGACGCCATTTAGAGTACCTCTGTTTAGCATGGCAAAGGCTCTCTTATGCGTCTTCATACATGCACTGCAACACACTCGCTCACACCAGGAGTGAGCTGAACCTGTTCTCTGAACAAATAAGATGCACAAGTGGCTGACTGATGTGAAAACTACACCTCATCTTAGTCAATGAGAATGAACTGTCTCTGTTTCTTGCGCTTGTTTTCCTTTTCATCTTAAACTGATCTGTGCCGTCTCTCTGTTCATTACTCTCTGGTTTCATTACTGTCTGACTTTCCCATCTCAATTTCTTGCATCTTAAATGAAATAAAATTTGTCTTTTACCATAAGCAGCTACAATACAGTGTAAATTTCAAACAAAATGTGACATTGTGCATATGTACAGTACATGTAAAGGGCTGTTGTAAATTGCCGAGTGATTCAGTGCAACAGAAAATTTCTCATTCAAAGCAAATATGTGATCATATCTTAATGCAATTATTATTATTGTAAAGTGCTACAACTTTCCAATGAAAGAGATATGCTGAAGGATTTTTTGCCAAACCCTTGAGTCTATTAAGTATGGATTATCTGGAAAGTATGATGAATAGGAATGAGGTCATCGTGAAGTTGCTGGTCCGTGGCTTGATGAGGGGCAGAATTGGTTATGAGGTATTATTGCTAATTACTCTGACTTCAACAGGGGTGGAGGTGACACATTCTACATGCTCGTCTTAATGACTGCAAGACCTCGCCTTCATAATGAAGCGCTTAATTCATGAAGCTTCTCTCCAATGTGCGCCACAGCAACAGCAAAGCAACTTAGTATTTTATAATTTGCTTATACATTTTAGAATTCTAGACTGAAATTGAGGACAGATTGGTAATATTACCACAGATATATTGTTTAAATTCCTGAAAACACACAAGTGAAATGAAAGATTCACTGTTTAATTTGTCTGTCTCTTGAAACTGGAGAAGTTCTTGTCTTATTGTTGGGATGGTGTCATCATATTTGGCTTAATATTATGATAAAAATGGGATATAAAACATTGTTTCCAATGTGTTTAATTTCTGTGAACTAAAAAGAGAAAACTAAGGACTTAGAGTATCTTAAATGTTTAAGGAAAAGTAGATAGAAAGAGATTTGAGCCAGGGTTTTCAATATGGCAAAGTTGTCAAAAGGGCCATATCTCAGTAATAATAAAATTTGGAATCAAAAGTCCCATTTATTTGGAGTTAAAGTCCAGTGCACGATATGTTTTTTCTACAGCAGGGGTTTTGATTGTTCATTTCAAACACCTACAGTAGTTCAAACCCTCTTAAATTAGAATCGTTTTGCGAAGTCTATCCTCCAAAGTAAAGTTTTACTATCAAAATATTTATGTTATAGCTTTTGTGTGAACAAGCGAAACATAATCAAACCACGCACAAGTCAGGTAGGGGCATCTTGTCACATTTTTATCAAGGCAGGTTGTCACGTGTTTGAAATGACATAAATTTATCAAATGTATTCATGACGATATTTGTTGGACAAAACAATGATTTTATAATGTTGTTACCTTTTCCATTTTTGTTGTTTAATGAACTTTTTTTTTTTTCCTGGGCAAGAATGGTGAAAATGTTCACAGGGAAAATAAAATATCTTTTTGGTAGCCAAGACTTTGAGGAATGAGGCTATGCAGAAATGCTAGCCCCAATCTTCCTTATGTAAAAATCTGTAAGATTTTCTTTAAAAATATTGTATATATTAAATCTATTTCTAAGTACATTCATTAATGATCTTTTAAGCATTATAAAAGGTAATAAAGTTAATAATGAATGTTATTAAAAAGTAGGTAACACTTTACATTATTGTTCCCTTTGTTTAGGGTTTATAAAGGGGTTCTTTAATGACAAATAATTAATTTACAAATACATTATAAATCATTTATATATGGTTGTAACAATATGAAAAGGGTATATATGCAATATTTGTATAATAGTGAGCATTTTACCTCAAATGTTATAAATGTGTAATAACACTTGTTACATTTGTAACCTATGCAAATGTACTTTAATATAAAGTGGACTCATATGAAGTACATACTGTATTAAGGAGCTGCCAACATTAGAAATCTATGTACATAAAGTTCAATATTGTTTAATGATCATCAGGTTTATTATATGAACTGAAAATGTTTTGTAGAGGACTTTAGGTAGGACTAGGTAAGTTGGGACACCACTCGAAGTAGCACAATTCTTCTGACATCAACATAACAAGGAAAGTGACATCACATATCAAGACATTATAGTGATATACACTCACTGAGAACTTTATTAGGAACACTATGGTGGTCGATTCGAGATTCTACGTGTTGTGCATTCTGAGATGCTATTCTGCTCACAACAGAGTGGTTATCCAAGTTACCGTAGCCTTTCTGTCAGCTCAAACCAATCTGGCCATTCTCCATTGACCTCTTTCATCAACAAGGTGTTTCATCTGCAGAACTACCGCTCACTGGATTTGTTTTTGGCACCATTCTGAGTAAACTCTAGAGACTGTTGTGTGTGAAAATCCCAGGAGATCAGCAGTTACAGAATTACTCCAACCAGCCCATCTGGCACCAACAATCATGCCACGGTCGATCACTGAGATCAAATTTTTCCCCCCATCCTGATGGTTGATGTGAACATTAACTGAAGCTTCTGACCCGTATCTGAATGATTTTATGCACTGCACTGCTGCCACACTAGTGGCTGATTAGATAATCAGATGAATAAGTAGGTGTACAGGTGTACCTAATAAAGAGCTAAGTGAGTGTATACAGTATATAAACACAAAGTAGAATGTAGCAAAATGACATATTCCCTCCTTTTAATCTCACTATAATAGACTATTTTTGCTGCATTGTGAAATAAATCATGAATTGGGGGCATTTTATATTTTTGATTAATATAATAATGAATAAGTCTATTTATTAAGCATTTAAAACATAAGTTAATATGCTAACTATTTGGCAAGTACATGAAAGTCACCCTTTTTATTCATGTTGTTATAACCGCATATCAGTGGTTTATAATACATTTGTAAATGGCTTATTAGTCATTAATGAACCCCATTATAAACCCTTAGCCAGGCTTGGTTCCAGATCAAAATCTTCTGTATTTAGTGAGGGTGTTCTAGTAGTGAAGACGCAATAAAGCACAAACGTTATACAATTGAGGGTGCTTTAACAATCATTTGAGGGTCCTTAGCCTTCCCTTAACAAAGGGAGTTTTAATGTGAAATGTCACCATAAAGTGTTAACAAGAAAATCGACCTTTTATATTGTAAGTGTCTGTGATGGCAGAGAATCTAGATGAAGAGTCCCTGGGTCTGAACATTTTGAAAAACGTTGGCTTTACGCTTTGATGTAAGAGTGTAAACTCAACTAAGATCCATGTCTTTTCAATACTTCACAATTTGCACATCAACATGAACACAAAACTAAATGAATCATCATGAGGTGTCCAAACCTACATCTGCAAAATATAGCCCTAGAAGTGTTCGGAAAGGACGGAAGGCTACAGTATTTTCTCTGATTGAGCATCAGGTTGGTTTTGTGTGGTAACTCTCAGGTGCTTAAGTTCAGTGAAACCAGAGGGCCAAGCTTCATTACTTGGCATATGCCTTCTGCCTTTCCCCTTCAACACACATCGAGCCACGAGTCACTGGCTCATAATAAATAGCTCATCTGCCCTTTTTTTATTCAACTTTAATTATTTTTTAAGAGTGTTGTTGCTGTTTTTGTATTGTTGTGTACTGGAAGCTCCTGTCACCAAGACAAATTCCTTGTATGTGTAAGCATACTTGGCAATAAAGCTCATTCTGATTCTGATTCTGATTAACAAAAAATGAGTAGAGGTCACCAAAGTTATAGTGCTGATCACTAAATCTCTCTCTTTCTGTCGCTCTCTCAGTGATTCAAGAAGAACAGAGAGCGACGCTCTGACTGCCCTTCAGGCTAATTGAAATGGTTGCAGGTTGTCCTTTTAACAAGGATTGTTGGATGCAGCCAACTCCTGTGTTAATGGTGCTCAATATAGCAGATTTTCCGGGGCTGGACTACTTCTTGTGATTAGCTCTATGAATTCTGAAGGCATAGTGTCATTTTTTTAAAAGACTTTTTTAAAGTTTTGAAAGTGGTTCAGAACTGTCCTAAAGAAGTGAGACATTTTGTTGAAATCTTTGAGCAATATGAGAAACTATTTAGCTGAATAAAATATACAAGTGTTTTATTTCTGTGTTTTTTCCACCTAAAGTCTGACCCAAAATGCAGAATTTTGGATAAACGGCACTATGTGACACTTACAATTATACTTGCAAATAAGTAAGTGAAAGAATGTTATTTTGGTTTCAGTACTGTTAGGTTTAATGTGTGGGTTAGAAGTAAATAAATGTAAATACTCAAATGTTTCCAAAATCGGATGTGCTGTGCCTTTCACGCCACATCCATTGAAACTTTTCATTTGTATAATCAATGTTGGATAACTTACTAAAAAAAAGTAATCCACTACAAATAACTTCTCTAAAATTATAATCAAATCACGTTACTTTACTGATTACTTCATTGAAAAATTTATCACATAACTAATTCCTTTAGTTTTAAGTTACTTTCTAAAACAGTTGTCACCAATTTTTATTTTATTTTCAGCACAACAAATTCAAAATAATGTCTATTTTCTCCTTGTTCATTGTCGCACACCCTTCAGCTGTCACAGAAATGCAAGCAGATGTAGTTATGAACATATGAATTCAAATTTATACTAAACTACACATACACTGGCAAGAAAAACTATATGAACCATTTGGAATTAGCTTGTTTTCTGCGTTAATTGGTCAAAATGTAATCTCAACTTCATCAAAGTCACAAGTATAGACAAACACAATGTATTTAAACTAACAAGACACAAACTTTATAATTATTATAATTATAAACTTTCATGTCTTTATTGAACACATACCATTAAACATTCACAGTGCTGTGGAAAAAGGAAGTGAACCCTTGGATTTAATAACTGGTCGATCCTCCTTTGGCAGCAATAACCTCAACCAAGTGTTTCTGGTAGCTGCGGATTAGACGTACACAATGTTCAGTAGGAATTTTGGACCATTCTTCCTTACAGAACTGCTTCATCTCAGCCATATTCTTAGGATGTCTGGTGGGAACGGTTCTCTTGAGGTCATTCCACAGCATCTCTATCAGGTTAAGGTCTGGGCTCTGACTGAGCCACTTCAAAAGGTGGATTTTCTTTTTTTTTTAAGCCATTCTGTAGTGGATTTACTTTGATGTTTAGGGTCATTGTCCTGCTGCATCATCAAACTTCTACAGAGCTCCAGCTGGCACACAGCCATCCTGATATTATCCTGTAGGATATCTTGATAAACTTGGGAATTAATTTTTCCTTCGATGATGGCAAGTGGTCCAGGCCCCGAAGCAAAGCAGCCCCAAATCATGATGCACCCTCCACCGTACTTCACTGTTGGGATAACGTTTTCATGTTGGTATGCAGTGCCCTTTTTACGCCATACGTAGTGCTAAGCAGAGGCTTCCTTCATGGTGTCCTGCCATGAACACAATGTCTGTTTAATGTCTTCCTTATAGTAGACTCATGAACAGAGTTGTTAACCAGTTCCAATGATTCCTTCAAGTCTTTAGCTGTCACTCTAGGGTTCATTTTTACCTCACTGAGCATCTTGGCTGGACGGCCACTTCTAGGGAGAGTAGCTATAATATTAAATCATCTCCATTTATAGGCAGCTGTAGAGGGATGAATATCTAAGCTATTGTGAATAGCAAACTCAAAATGTGTGAGTAATATTTATAAGTCAAAGTAGCTCTTACCCACATCCCCAATCTTGTTTAATTAATTGGATGCCAAGTTTGCCAACTCCTGACTCTAACAAGGAAAGCTGCTTCTCGCCTCCTCTTTTACACATACCTTTTCCAACCTAAACTGTGAATGTTTGAATAATGTATTCAGTATGAACAAGAACAATACAATAATTTGTGTTATTAGTAAAAAAAAAAAAAAGTTAAAACAAATTGTTTTTGTTTATTATTGTAACTAATCCAGATTTTAAGACAAATAAATACATAAATGCAGGTAATTCCAAAAAGTCCACATACTTTTCTTGCCATTGTAAATAATATTTAAAAAAAAAAATTTTTTAACCCAAGTAATGTACTTAAAAGTAATTAACTTCATTGAAAGTTAGTAACTGTAATCTGATAACAAGAATTTACGACACAACTTTTTTGCCAATGCATATGGGGAGTTGTCCTTCCACACGACCTAGTTGAAACCTTTCTACAATAACGGCAATATCCTAATATTGGCTATGGTGTTTGAGCCCTGCTCTTTTAGGCGCGAAGCTGTCCACTATAAAAGCAGGTGCACAAACACCATTCCTCAGAATTTTCTTCCTTTAAGACAGCGATTCATCTCTCGTCTAGAAGCCATCTACTGCTTCACTGTTGACTACACGAGTCAGTGGGTGGAATCTTCATGGCAACGAGAAGACTCTCCGCTCCCCTGCAGTGCTCTGGCGAACATCACTCCGCCTTGCCGCTTCGCTGGTGAACGGGCCGCTTCAGCATCCTGTTTCCCCACAGTGCTTTGGCAGGTGTTGTGTATACTACTTGTGGATATATCAAAAGTTTGCATACCCTTGGAGAATTGGTAATATATGTACCATTTTTAAAGAAAACATGAGTGAGCAGGCAAAACACATTTCTTTTATTTCTTATGGGATTCATATTCAACTGCAGGTTATAACAGAATTGCACAATCATAAAACAAAACATGGCAACAAAGAAAAAAATTAAATGACACCTGTTCAAAAGTCTGCATACTCTTAGTTCTTAATACTGTGTATTGCCCCCTTTAGCATCAATGACAGTGTGCAGTCTTTTGTAATAGTTGTCTGTGAGGCCCCAAATTCTTGCAGGTGGTATAGCTGCCCATTCGTCTTGGCAAAATGCCTCCAGGTCATGCAAAGTCTTTGGTCGTCTTGCATGAACCGCACATTTGAGATCTCCCCAGAGTGGCTCAATGATATTAAGGTCAGGAGACTGTGATGGCCACTCCAGAACCTTCACCTTTTTCTGCTGTAACCACTGGAGGGTCAACTTGGCCTTGTGCTTAGAGTCATTGTCGTGCTGGAAAGTCCAAGAGCGTTCCATGCGCAGCTTTCGTTCAGAAGAATGCAAATTGTCTGTCAGTATTTTCTGATAACATGCTGCATTCATCTTGCCATCAATTTTCACAAGATTCTCCGTGCCTTTAGAGCTCACACACCCCCAAAACATTAGTGAGCCACCACCATGCTTCACGGTGGGGATAGTATTCTTTTCACTATAGGCCTTGTTGACACCTCTCCAAACATAGCGCTTATGACTGTGACCATAAAGCTCTATTTTGGTCTCATCACTCACAAATTACAGTGTGCCAGAAGCTGTGAGGTGTGTCAAGGTGTTGTTGGGCATTGGCGCAGTAAAGGCTTCTTTCTAGCAACTCGACCATGCAGCTCATTTTTGTTCAAGTATTGTCGTATTGTGCTCCTTGAAACAACCACACCATCATTTTCCAGAGCAGCCTGTATTTCTCCTGAGGTTACCTGTGGGTTTTTCTTTGTATCCAGAACAATTATTCTGGCAGTTGTTGCTGAAATCTTTCTTGGTCTACCTGACCTTGGCTTGGTATCAAGAGATCCCCAAATTTTCCACTTCTTAATAAGTGATTGAACAGTACTGACTGGCATTTTCAAGGCTTTGGATATCTTTTTATATCCTTTTCCTTCTTTATAAAGTTCCATTACCTTGTTACGCATGTCTTTTGACAGTTCTTTTCTGCTCCCCATTGCTCAGTATCTAGCCTGCTCAGTGCATCCACGTGAGAGCTAACAAACTCATCGACTATTTATACACAGACACTAATTGCAAATTAAAAAGCCACAGGTGTGGGAAATTAATCTTTAATTGCCATTTAAACCTGTGTGTGTCACCTTGTGTGTCTGTAACAAGGCCAAATATTCAAGGGTATGTAAACTTTTGATCAGGGCCATTTGGGTGATTTCTGTTATCATTATGATTTAAAAAGGAGCCAAACAACTATGTGATAATAAATGGCTTCATATGATCACTATCCTTAAATAAAAGACAGTTTTTTTTGCATGATCAGTCATATTTTCAAAATCAATGCCAAAATTTCTGCCAGGGTATGCAAACTTTTGAACACAACTGTATGTACATATACTGAATGTCTAAAAGAGTCGCTTACGTGTTCGTGTCTTTTTAAAGATGTCGTTCCATAGTGTTCCTTACATGAGAGACACATCCCACCGTCAGACCAGCATGAGAGCTGCATTCTCTGTCTGGGCTGCGCCCATGCAGAGTCAGCTCTCATTGAAACAGACTGCCCTCATTGCGAGAGATAAATTCAAGATGCTGCACTCACGAATCACCCTCGTTCTGAGGGACAATTCAGCCTCCCGTGCCCTCCCACCCGCCTCTTCTGTGATACCCGAGGGGTCACACAAGGAGGCACAGTGGGCCTGTGAGGTTGAGCAAGATGAATTTGAGGAGGACCTCGTTGCCGGCACACACCCTGCGAGCCCCTCAATCTCCATGCAGCGCATCTATGCCAATACACTATGTGCGTGATGAGCTCGGCCTCGTCACGTTCGGCTGTTCTGATGCTGGGGATGATGATGATGTCATGTATCTCGCTGCATCAGGCGAGTGGTCAGTGGATGATTCTACCACCCCTCCCCCCCAGCGAGGGTGAGGAGTGTGTACACGCTACTAGTAAGGAGATGCTTTGTGTCCTTTCAAGGGCAATTGAAGAGCTCGATATCGAGTGGCCTCCTCCAGAGGAACCTACACAATTTCACCTTGATGAGTGATTCCTGCAGTCCAGACGCCATCAAGGATCTGCCCCGTTCTTCCCTGAAGTTTATAATGAACTATCAAAATCCTGGCGCACGCCCTATTCAGCTCACCTGCACAGCGATTATATCCTCTCTAATGTGGATCATGTGGAAGAAAACGGTTATGCCCAACTACCTCCTGTGGAGGAGGCGGTAGCGGTACACCTCTGCCCAGCGAATAGCACCATTCATCCTTCCATGCCCTGATGACTGACATCCGCACTGGCTGGAAGAGTATACTCAGTGGCGGGCCAAGCTGGTTCAGCACTCCACGCAATGGCGGTGCTCCAGGTCTTTCAAGCCAAGCTGCTCAAGCAAATGGATGAGCAAGGCTATGATCTAGAGACATTCAAAGAGCTCCGTACCACTATGGATTTAGTGCTGCATGCCACGAAAGACACTGTGCAGGCCATTCACAAGTCAATGGGCAACCTGGTAGTTCTGGATCGTCACATCTGGCTGACCCTCACAGACATGTGTGACAAGGAAAAAGCTGCTCTGTTGGATGCTCCAGTATCTCCAGCTGGCCTCTTCGGTGGCTCTGTGGATAAGTTTCCCGAGTGTTACATGACGACAGCAGCAATCACAGTCTATGAGACATTTTATGCCAAAACGGAGTAACGTTTCACAGCTAGCTCACTCCCGCTCTGTTTCGAGCCAGTGCCCGACCGAAAGCCCCATGCCCGCTGCCTCAGTGCCACCACCTGCTGCTGCTGAGCCACTGGTGAGGCCACACAAGCTTGGCCCAAATGGAAGCAGCTGTATCAGCGCCAGCCTCACGCCGGCGGATTAAACCCACCCACGCAGCAAAAGTGCTCCTGACGGACACAGCCTTTTGAAGCAGAATGCAGAGCTCGCTGTTCCCTCCGGGTCTGCTCCGAAGAAGTCTTGATTGGAGACACACAACACTGTTCCCCATATCCCCACTGCTGTTTGCCTGGAAATGAATATTGCTGTTCACAATATTGTTCAAAATGTTGTTTCTGTGTCTCACATTTGCATGAATGCAATAAAAAAATGCAAAAAATGCAAAAAAGAATACAGCGCTCGCTGCACATGCATGAGATGCTCAAACATTCTCAATAAAGAGCTCTTTTCATCTTCAAAGCCCACACATTGTGCACAACCGCTTCCCACTGGCGAGCGGAGCATTATATCATACAATGAACAAACCAAATTACCCTCTGTCCCATTACGCGGGCGCGTGGCGAACCTTTATGGGTATTTCAGATTGGGTGCTAAAACCGATCGAACATGGGTATATGATCAAATTTGCACGCCGGCCACCTCGTTTCAATGCCGTTCAATCCAGTGTTTCGTCCAAAGACGCACCAGTGTTACAAGCAGAAATACACAATCTCCTTGCGAAAAACGGAATAGAGGTTGTTCCAAACTGTCAAACCCAAAAAGGGTTTTACAGACTCTATTTTCTTGTCCCAGAGAAAGACGGCAGGTTTCGGCCAATCTTAGATCTGAGACATTTGAATCGTGCACTTGCAAAGCGCCCATTCAAAATTATTACTCAGAAAAGGATCTTTTCGCACGTCTGCCCACACGATTGGTTTGCGTCGATAGATCTGAAAGATGCGTACTTTCATGTCCAAATTGTACAACATCACAGGATGTTTTTGAGATTTGCGTTCGAGGAAATGGCGAATCAATTCAAAGTCCTGCCCTTCAGGCTGTCTCTGGCTCCTCGCACATTCACAAAGTGCATCGTTGCGGTTCTCGCCCCTCTGAAACTGAGCGGTGTGCGCATTTTGAACTACCTCGACGATTGGCTGTTACTGGCCCAATCAGAGGCTCTGTTATGCCAGTGTAAGGCTAGGTGCCAGGAGAACTGTAACCCGGCACATGCCCACATGGAACAACGAAAGACTTCCGGAAAAAACAATGGTCAAACTCTCTCACGAGTAGGATCTGCACCTGAGGAAACAGACATCACTTTGTGAAAAACCCAGCTTCCTTCTTAGCAGAAATTTGTCCACCTGAGACATCCTGCCATCCTCATGGTACCCCCACAAACTCCAGCTGTTCTCTCTCCCCCTTGTCTCCCCCACAAGGTCCACACACACACACACACACACACACACACACACACACACACACACACACACACACACACACACAAGATGTATATGTGAAAATGTAACAAAGAAAACCATGAAAACAAAGAATGCAACTGTATGTGTTTGATGTCATTTAAGAGGTCTCTGTGTGACTGGTATAATGGTCTCTTTCCCATGTTGGTAAAACTAATTGTGACAAAGTTATAAGGTCTTTGCCAAATACTGCATTATTCTGGAGGTCTATCCCCCTCCTTGACCTACAATTTAAATCTCCTGTATGTTAATAAGGTTAAATGCCAGGAAGTCAAGAACCCATTCACCCCCAAATTCTCATTGTTCAAAGGATAATACCATTTGGTACACAATGTATATTCTGTCTGGATATTTAAGGAAAGTTGGCAAGAAGCTCGGGGAATCTGTAAGCCAGATCTCCCATGCTCTGCCGTTGCATGTAGTTTTGTCAGATATGTCTCTTGATTCTTATAATGCTTGTTTATTCTGATCTTGTGTGAAATTGGCTTTGATTTGAATTTCTGTAACTATGTTTTATATCCTACCTGACAAATAAATTGTCATTATTTGGTTTATTCTGAATTTCTCTGGAATCATTGTGACCGGTAGATAGAAACCACCCAGTACAACCAGGTAGGACAACCACCTAGGACAACCGGGTAGGATTTGAATTTCATTAGACCAGGGTAGACCATACTGGAGCTTTAATATAGGAGAAACCACCCAAGACAAGCGGGTAGGATATTATATAAAGCCATATAAAGACTCTCAGTCACTGCTCACCATCACTGCTCACCACCCATCTTAGCAAGTTGCATGTACGTGACTAAGCAGCAATATCGTCTGGTTATGAGACATGCCAAACCAGACAATATTAATTAACCCTATAACCACTGACTAAGAATGGAACTGGCTATCTTTTTCAGGAGGTTTACATAATTTCTTAATGGCCAGTGTAAGACTCCAAAGATCGAAATTACAATGAATAGAAGAGGATTTAGATTAATCAGTAACTTAAAAAGATCAAATTAAAAGAATGATCAGAAGTTAATTAGAGCTGTAATCTAAATTAGAGGTCAACTTAAATTGGAGTCAGATTCATTTAAAATTGGAGTCAGATAAAATGAATAACGGAATCAATTTGTAAAGTGTAAATGAACAATAATTGCTTTACTTCAGTGCTCAGAAAAGACAGAACAATGCAGAGACCTTCAAGGGGCCATTCTATTGGAATCCGACATCGGAACAAATAGTTTGGTTTTTACCCCCTTTTACACCAACACAGAGACTTACTGCTTCAGCATATAAACGGCTTGGGCCTCAATGTCAACTGGGAAAAGTGCAAGCTCTCCCCCAGCCAGCAAATCTCGTGGGCACGCGCACCTCACGGCCATTCTACAGTGTCTGTTTCAGTTCAAACTGGGGAGAACACTTCCACTGAAGCTGTTTCAAAAAGCATTGGGGTTTATGGCGGCAGCATCCGCTGTCATTCCATTAAGTCTTTCACACATGAGACCTCTTCAGTGCTGGCTCAAGTGCCATGGGCCGCGATATGCTTGGTGCCATGGGCGCATGCGCATCACTATATCTCGCCGCTGTATAGCTGCTCTAGTACCTTGGACAGCTTCTGCCTTTTACCAGCGAGATATCACACTGGGGAAGATTGTCAGGTGGAAAGTGGTGACTTCGGATGCTTCCAACACAGGTTTGGGGGCGGTGTGCGATAGACTCCTGGCTTCTGGCACCTGGACAGGTGCGAGGAGGGCATGGCACATTCACCTAGAGCTATCGGCTGTATTCCTAGCCTTGAAGGCTTTTCAGTCGGAAATAGCAAACTATCATGTTCTGATTTGCTTAGACAACATAACAGTGGTGGCGTATTTAAACCGCCAAGGCGGAATTCATTCACTGCCATTGATGAGATTGATGCGTCACCTCCTGTGGAGCGAGCGTCATTTCCTTTCCCTGATAGCAACATACTGTATGTCCCAGGCCGTCTGAATTATGGTTCGGACCTATTGTCACGCCAAGGGGTGATACGGGGCAAATGGAGACTTCATCCCCAAGCTGGGAGTGGATGCAATGGCCCACAAATGGCCGGCGGAATGCAAATATGCTTTTCCCCTGGTGTGCCTATTTCACTCTGTCATATGCAAAGTCCGAGAGGACAAGGAAACGATTCTATTGGTTGCACCGAAATGGCCCAATCTGCCATGGTTTCCGGAAATGATGAAGATGTTATACAGCTCGCCATGGGAAATACCACTGAGGAGGGATCTCCTCTCTCTGGCGCAAGGCACAATCTGGCATACCCAGCCCAAGCTGTGGAACCTGCATGTGTGGCCCCTGAACAGAGCACGCTAAACGCACCAGAACTGACGCATTCAGTCATGAGCACCATTTGACAGGCCAGAGCGCCGTCCATGAGATGCCTCTACGTGCTAAAATGGTATATGTTCACTGACTGGTGTCTTTCACTTGGTAAAGACACAGTAAACTGCCCCATACATGAAATTCTCATATTTTTCAAGAGCGATTGGACGCAGGACTCACTCCGTCAACGCTCAAAGTTTATGTGGCGACTATATCTGCGTATCACGCATCTGAAGCCGGCGCCAATACAGGCAAGCATGATTTAATCATAAAGTTCCTTAGAAAAGCAAGACGATTAAATCCACCACGGCCGGCTACAGTTCCGACTTGGGACCTAACTTTGGTCCTAAAAGCGCTCGCAGGGCCCCCCTTTGAGCCTTTTGACTCTGTTGATTTGTGCAAGCTCTCCATTAAGACCGCATTACTGCTGGCTCTGGCCTCAGTAAAATGGGTTGGTGACTTACATGCATTATCAATTGACAGTTTATGTCTGGAGTTTGGCCCCGGTCTTTTGGGCCATTGTCAGACCCAAAAAAGGCTATGCGCCTAAGGTTCTAATCACACCCTTCAGAGCCCAGGTGGTTCACCTTCAAGCTTTCTTCCCTCCTCCATTTAAAACGAATGAGGAACAATCCTTGCATTTGTTATGCCCTGTGCAGGTGCTACACACATACGTTGAGTGCACCCGCCAGTTCAGACTGTCTGATCAGCTCTTTGTGTGCTATGGAGGACGCATGAAAGGAATGTCCATCTCAAAGCAAAGATTTTCTCACTGGATCGATGATGCAATTGCCCTGGCTTATGAGTTGCAGGGTAAGATTTGCCCAATTGGCATTAAAGCACACTCAACTAGAGGATGGCCTCCTCATGCGCATGGACGAACGGTGTGTCTTTACAAGACATATGTTTTGCTGCAGGATGGTCTTCTCAAAAGACATTCTAGACTTAACGTCTCTCTCCTCACAAGTCCTATCTGTTTAGAGCGCTTGCTATTTCGTTTGCCAAACATACACTTATGCCCCTCCCCTTAAGTACGGGTTCCCCATCATTGTTCACAACCACCTGCATTCAGGCCCTTGTAATTTACTATAAAGTCACAAACACTTTTATCATAAATTAACTCCCTTCCCGACTGGGTTCATGAAGGGGTTAATTCATACTATATGACTATAGTTCATATATTCATCCTGAGTGCTCCCCTCCTGGCCCAACATGAGGGTCACTCACTTGCGGCATACTTATGTTGATTGCCGTCCGCGGGATTGCGGCATCATGTTTCCTCTCTGGAAGGTTATGTCGTGTAGTGCAGTGAGATGGGATTCTGTTCCCCATATGCGTTAGCACGCAATGTCAACCTTGGTTCCCTGAGACGAAGGGAACGAGACATTGCGAACGCTGGCAGCATTACAAGACTCAGAGTTCTTCTGAGGTGCGAGTGATGTGCTCCTTGTCCCTCAGTCAGAAAATTCTGAGGAATGGTGTTTGTGCACCTGCTTTTATAGCAGACAGCTTTGTGCCTAAATAGGCTGGGCTCAAACACCATAGCCATATTAGAATATTGGCATTATTCTAGAGAGGTTTCAACTAGGTCGTGTGGAAGGACAATACCCCATATGCATTAGCACGTAATGTCTCATTCCCTTCATCTCAGGGAGCTGAGGTTACATATGTAACCGAGACATTTTGTGCCTAAAAGTAATTAGATTACAGTAACTAATTACATTGTAGTCCGATTACACCCAACACTACATATAATGTTCTTGCACTTGTGCAGTGCATCGCATATGACTGTAGTTCCAGCTTTAGCTACGGAGGGAGGTTCAGTAATTCAAGCAGCACAGACCGATTTTAGCAAACAAAATTTCAACATTCTGTCACTGTAATTCCAGTGAAATCAGTCTGAATGACAAATCTAAAAATGCAAGGTTTCATGAGGGTTAGGATTAGGTTTAGGGGCAAAACGAGGGGATAGAAAATAGTGAAGTCATATCGTTAGTTCAGTATAAAAACAACAGAAGTCAATAGAAAGTCCTCACCATGACAGAAAAACAAACTAGTGTGTTTGTGTGTCCCTGCATACACTCTAATTTTTTATGGGAGCCGTTGATGAATGTTCTGAGATGCACTGCTCATTTAGAGTTAATTGGCTGTTGACTGCAGTTAAAGGAAAGGTCCTGCGCTGCCTCTCTGCACATTTATCTTTCGATTAGAGCAGGCACTTGGGTTTCTATTGGGATAATTAAGACTTTCTTTATATCTGCTTAACACTGGCCTTACAGCATGTGCACCCCTGCTACATGTGTGTGAGGGAGAGACAAAAATGGAGAGAAAGAGAGAGTTTTTTAAAAGAGAGACATATTTCTGTATCCATCTATTTACCGATAATCTCAACATTTCGACCTCTGATTACTGGTTGTCATTCTCATTGCTGTAAACTTCTTGAAGTGCTGAAGCAAGTAGATGCTGAGACAGGAAGCTCATGTTCGCCCTCTTGTGCTCAGTCATTTAATGCTTCTAATTCTATTTATTTATTGATATATTAGTACATATTTAATAATAATATATTATATCAATAAATTAATAAATAATACTATATTTAATAATAGTATATGTAATTAATACATAAAAATAAATATATTTTATACAGGGGAGATTGGGGATAATTGTTACACAGGGGAAGTTGTCACAAAATTAGTTCAAAATTGCCTTAAATCAGGATAATTTTTGTGAATTCATCTTCCAAACTAAAATTTTAATATTATATATTTTTTATTTTTTTATTTATTCATTTATTTTTATAGTTACTCGGTATTACAGAACTGTGTTCTCAGGACAAAGGTATTTTTCATAAATGTCAGGTTGAGGCAAGTTGATACATTTCAGGGCAGGTTGTCACATATGAATAACAATTTACTGATTGCTTTGATCACATTGGCACATAAATACTCAAACAAATATACTGAAAACTCTAAAACACAAGCAACATTAAGAAATAAACTCTGGTGCATTTTTGGGCTGCCGCCCGCAATTGTTCACACTCAAATTTAAAAGCTCACCATTTACACATACTGTGGACTAATTGCAATTTTTTTTTCACATTTTTCAGAAATCCCCCCAAATAAAACAGATCACTAATATTGTATGTGTTTATAATCATATGATAAACAAAAACATTTTGAAAACATTTTTGTTGTCCTAAATTTGTAAACGTGGAATTCTGGTTCTGTTCAATCTACCTCATATTGAAAAGTCTTATATCATTCCACTAGATGGCAGCAAGCACTAGAATTTTTTTTTTTTTCACATTCCATCACAATATACAGATCTGAAATGTAGGTGGCACTCTAACGCATTTTAGCCCTCAAAGATGTGCTCGTCCATAGACAATCAGTCTAATTTTCAGTTCATGCACAACCCTCATTATTTCATCAAATATCTCGGCCTCTGAGTGGACTAGTAGTTTGGCGCATAAAAGAGACATTTGTATTTGATGACTTACAGAAAGTATTTGATTCTTTTGAAACTCCTTCAAACTCAGTCACATTCCTTAGAATGAGAGCTTTCATTTGATATATGACTTGTCCATTAATGTGCTATGTGAAAGAATTATTTTCATATAAATATTTGTACCCCATTAATTCTAGGGGGTGCTAATTTACAATGTGAATTTTTTGAGGCCTTATTTTGTTTTATATTATGCAACATAAATGCCGGCTTGATTTTCCCAGAAAAGTTCAGATTCTAAGCTTTCAAATGATACCTCATATGCCTGTCTTATGTATACGAGCACTTTAACGTTTTAAGCTTTTTCGCATTATAGCACCCCCCTTTAGAGTTTAAGGTGTTAATAATGATTAACACATTTTATATATATCTATTGTCTTATATACAGCATAAACCACATCTCTTTGGTTAAATATTTCAATATTTACATTGATTTCTTAAAAACACTGGTCATAATAGCAAGAATACAATGATCTATTACAATTATTATTCCCCTTTGTCTCTGTAGTGTCTACAACTGTTTTGAAACATTGTTTCTTTAATTTAACAGTTGTATGATGCTAAACAATAATTTTTCTGTATATAATAGCAAAAATGAAGAACTGTAAACGTGCAGTGGACAGTTATGCTCTGGTCAAGCCAGTTCAGTTCAGTCCCTTAGTCTGGTACCAGCTTCCTCCATTCCTCTCGATTCTCTTTCTTTCTCAGGGAGTCGCTCAATGTCAAGCCTGTCCACTCTCAGATGTTGTCTTCCCACCTCTTTCTCTGCCTGCCTCTCTTTCTTTTCCCTTGTATGGTGCCTTGCAGGATTGTCTTGGAAAGTCCCGATGATCTTGAGACATGCCCATACCACTGCAGTTTGTGTTTTTTCACAGTGGTCAGGAGGTCCTCATGAGGTTCAGTGGCTTGTCTGATCCTTTGCCGTATCTCTTCATTGGTGACATGATCTTTTTATGAGACGCCAAGGATCTTTCAGAAGCATCTTATCTCTGTGGCCTTAATCCTTTTCTCTAAGTCAGCTGTTATGGTCCATGATTCACAGGCATAGAGGAATATGGAGATCACTAGTGAGTGCATCAGTCTGATCTTTGAGTTGAGTGCAATGTTCTTGTCACTCCAGATGGGCTTCAGTTTTGTCAGCGCTGCTGTTGTCTTCGCTATCCTGGAGAGTACTTCAGGCTTCGATCCTTCATCTGTTATAATTGCCCCCAAATACTTGAAGCTGTGGACTATTTCCAGCTTCGTACCATTGACCCTGATGTCAGAACTGAATCCCTTGTTGTTGTTGGTCATCAACTTGGTCTTCTCTGCACTGATCTCCATGCCGTAGGCTGTAGAGGTTTTGTAGTGGCTCTCTACTAAGCTTGCAAGCTCTTGTTCTTTTCCTGCTATTTCATCAATGTCATCGGCAAAACGTAAGTTGGTGATTCTTCTACATCCGATGCTGACTGTCCCTTCATGCTTTTCCAGCGCATCAGCCATGATTCTTTCCAGAAAGATGTGGATGAGTGTGGGAGAGAGCAGACAGCCTTGTCTGACTCCGATTGTTATTCTGAACCAGTCCCCAATGCTGCCGTTGAAGTATA
The DNA here is from genome assembly GCF_019703515.2 of Myxocyprinus asiaticus. Lineage (NCBI taxonomy): Eukaryota > Metazoa > Chordata > Actinopteri > Cypriniformes > Catostomidae > Myxocyprinus > Myxocyprinus asiaticus. The sequence continues at coordinate 34,814,876 of NC_059367.1, forward strand.
CTGCACTGGTGGCCTTGTCATAGAGGTGTTCTATTGCTGTGGTGAGGTTAGCATTGATGTTGTACAATCTCATGGTCGCCCAAAAGGCTGCATGCCATACCCTGTCAAATGCCTTCTTGAAGTCCACGAAGACGTGGTAGAGATCTTGCTGGTGTTGGAGGTACTTCTCGCATAATATCCTGAGGTTGAAGATCTGCTCTGTTGTGCTGCGCCCTGCTCTGAAACCTGCCTGCTCTTCAGCAATGATCTTTTCAGCCTGAGGCTTTAGTCTGTTCAGCAGTATCCTCAACATGACTTTGCTTGGATGGCTTATAAGGCTGATTGTACGGTAGTTTTGACACTGTTGTAAGTTGCCTTTCTTAGGGAGGGTGATGATCAGTGATTGGGTCCACGGTGTTGGCCATTCTCCTGTTTGCCAGATCTTGTTACAGATGTTAGTGAGGGTGCTAATCATGGCTTCTCCCACCAGTCATTGCTTGGAAGGCCTCTGCAATTTCTGGATCCTTCAGTTTCTTGAGGTCAAATCTTATTCTTGTGTGGCTCTCTTTCATGACCAGATCATGGTCACTTTCAATGTCTGCTCCTGGAAAACTTCGAGTCTTGGCAATGTTAACGCTCGACTGTAGGCACCTCTTCACCATGATGTAGTCAATCGGATGTTCCAGCGGTATTTGTTCATTTTGTGTATGAGTTCCTCTAGCTTGCCTGCTGCTCTTAGTGTTCTAACATTCCAGGTGCCAATGGTGTTGTTGTTCCTGGCACGAATCTTTCTGCCCTCTGCACCAGTAGCATACTTTCCACCTCCGCCCTGAAACACGACGGAAGGCGTGACCCGGGCGACGACCGATCCGGTATGGATTTTGTACTGGTTTTCATATCATGTGGCGTGTCTAGGGCATCTGATGCCTGGCGGAGCCCAACCCTCTCCAGGCCTGACCACAGCTGAATTCCTCCAACTCGGTGGATCGCCTTGGTCACGAACACGTAGCCGTTGAGCTGTTTTGCAGCCCTTCTGCCCTGGCCGTTGACTTTGTCTCTGAAGTTCTTCTGCCCAGTGATGCTGTGTTACCATCACATTATTTACCCATAGCTGGAAGACCCGTGAGGGCAGGAGCGTCTACTGTCCCGTGCAAGTCTCTATGACTTGCCCACAAGCCAGTTGCCGCAACTTTCCACTTTCCATGCGCATCAGTGCATCTCACAGTGGCAGAAGCTGACAGAGGGGTTTTATGACAATTCCCAGTACCACTCCTCCATCCAATCCCAAGGGCTTATACAGCACCTTCAGTCTGAGAGCTAAATCTCTCAGCCCTCCCTCCTGCTCTCCAGGCTCTGTGAAGAAGAAAACTTCATTGAACACAGGGTTATGGCAGTTTCTGATGATGGCACTGTGTTGGTGCTGCAGCTTGACTGGGGTAAGGCTTAAGGTCAAGCTGCAGGTCAGAGGTCGAAGGCCATTAGGATCTCTCAAACCTTCCACAGAGACCACACGTATACGACTGTAGTTCCCGGCAGGACTGGATTGGAAAGCAGAGATCCGTACGCGGCCTCTCTGCGAGAGAGGAAGAACATGTTCCTGTTGGAAGTGTTCCTGGCAGTGCAGCATGTCAAGTGGGAACTGGATGGGAGGGGCGAGATTTGTGCAGCGAGAAGCCTGAACAATATTGGCATGGTGAGGGACACTTGGTGTGGTGGACTTTTTGTTTGGAGTACAGTGAACTTTCTTAGTCTCCTTTTTGGAGGTGTGGAAAACGTCTTGCTGAAGTGGATCTCCAGAGAATGAATGTAGCATTGATCATTCTCTGGTGAAATTCTCTTTTCTGATTGGTTGAGGTGATGAAAGAGGGTGGAGTCAGCAAAGGGCGTGTCACTCTCAATGCTTGTCTCGTTCAACACAGCTCCGCTGGACAGTTTTTGTGTCTTGATGGTCATCCGTTCAAGCGTATAACTTGTAAGCGCAGAATGAAACAGGGACTCTTTGTGACGCGTGTTTGGACTCTCAAATAGCCCAGACTCAAAGCACGTCATTGAATATGGGATTGGATTTAGCTTGATCAAGGCCACTGTAGATTTGGTCAAACTTGATCTCGATGGCTGAACAGAACCTGATCTTGACACTGATATTTTTCCAGAGCTGGGACCTTTCTGTTTCTGCCATAAGGCAATGCTTGGTGAGCTTATGAGTTAGAAAAAAGTCAGGAATTTTATCAGGTGTAAGGACATTGTTGTGCAGCTTATTAAAGATGCTTGTCTTGGCAGAAATCTCCTCTTTGTTTTTGCTGATATGTTGACTGAGCTGCAGTGGATGACTTCCAACTCTCTGTTGCACTTTCTGAATGATCCACATTCTGACTGAAGAAAAAGCCAACATACAAATAAAGAAACAAACCCAAACAGAAATATGATACAGGGTCATATATATATATATATATATATATATATATATATATATATATAGATAGATAGATAGATAGATAGATAGATAGATAGATAGATAGATAGATAGATACACTGGCGGCCAAAAGTTGTATGTAATGGAAGTTTCATAATCAGAATGTTTTGTATGTAGTCATTTAGAAGATGAATAATATTTTGTTTTCATATCTTACACGGTTTAGAGATAGATGTTTAGCTGTGATAATCACATGCATTATTTCAGGTCATTAGGTCGTTAATGTACATCACTCTGAAACAGGTTATGAATTTGGAATTAACCACATACAAAAGTCATGAAATAAGTTTGAGATATTATGTTCTTTTGGTTAATTTGAGGTCGTTTTCTTTCATTCACAGTTAGAGGTAATTTTGGGGTGTTATTTAAATTCATTATGCTTAAGTGGCATTATTATTTATTATTTTCAATCGACTTTTTAATGTAACATTCATTCATTCATTGCCTGCAGCACCACCTGGTGGAGTCTTTTGTGTCAGTTCTTTTGCTTTTGTCTTTTCTTTTAAAGAAACGTGTAGAGGTAAACATTGCGCTGTTACCATAAGGCTATTATCCAAAAAGAGCTAAATGTACTGCTAAGTTCTAGTATTTACAAGTCAGTCTAGTATTTCCTGGCTCTAAAGAAGGATATAGCTTTAAACAGAACTCTAAAAAGGGGCGGGAGCACCATTTCAGATAAAGGGAGCCCCAACCTAACACTTTCCCTAACCTTAACCGTGAGTGGAATTGACGCCCCCTTTTGGAGTTGGCGCAACCCCTTTTTGGAGTAACCCCTTCCTCTTTTAGAGTAACTCCGCCTTCTTTTGGAGTAACCCCCGCACTCTTTTGGAGATTCCACCCCCATTTGGAGGTCTCCGGCATGCAGCTACACCTATTTGGATCTAAGAAGGGATCGTGTAAGAACTGTTCAGCTGTTGATTACTAGAGGGCGCACTTTTTCCCACAGACTGCTCCATTGAGATTAGATTAAGGGGATAGTTCACCCAAAAATGAATATTCTCTCATCATTTACTCACCCTCATGCCATCCCAGATGTGAATGACTTTCTTTCTTCTGCGGAACACAAACAAAATTTTTAGAAGAATATTTCAGCTCTTTAGGTCCATACAATGCAAGTGAACGGTGACCAAATCTTTGAAGCTCCAAAAAACAAATAAAGGTAGCATAAAGGTAATCCAAATCAGAATCAGAATCAGCTTTATTGCCAAGTATTCTTACACATACAAGGAATTTGTCTTGGTGACAGGAGCTTCCAGTGTACAACAATACAAAAACAATACAAAAACAGCAGCAAGACATAGATAATAATAAAAAATAATTATACACATACATACATACACACACACATACATACATACACACATACACATGGGTAGTGAAAATCTAATACAATCTGTGAAGTATAGTGCAAATATAAATCTGTTATGTACAGTGCAAATTTTTTATTTTTTATTTTTATTTTTTTTCAGAGGAATGAAATGGTAGAAGAGGTTGGATGTGTTGGATAAATATAAGAAAGACTAAACTGTGTATTGCACATAGTTATTACTCAGTGGGTCAGTTTAACTGTCCATGAGTTGGATAGCCTGAGGGAAAAAACAGTTCCTGTGCCTGACGGTTCTGGTGCTCAGAGCTCTGAAGCGTCGGCCAGAAGGCAACAGTTCAAAAAGTTCGTGGGCAGGGTGAGTGGGGTCCAGAGTGATTTTTACACCCTTTTTCCTCACTTTGGAAGTGTATAGTCCTTGAAGGGGGGGCAGGGGCAACCAATAATCCTCTCAGCAGTCCGAACTGTCCTTTGTAGTCTTCTGATGTCTGATTTTGTAACTGAACCAAACCAGACAGTTATTGAAGTGCAGAGGACAGACTCAATGTCTGCTGAGTAAAACTGTATCAGCAGCTCCTGTGGCAGGTTGAATTTCCTCAGCTGGCGAAGGAAGTACAACCTCTGCTGGGCCTTTTTCACAATGGAGTCAATGTGGGTCTCCCTCTTCAGGTCCTGTGAGATGGTAGTGCCCAGGAACCTGAATGGCTCCACTGCTGCCACAGTGCTGTTTAGAATGGTGAGGGGGGTCAGTGTTGGGGTGTTCCTCCTAAAGTCCACAGTCATCTCCACCGTTTTGAGTGTGTTCAGCTCAAGGTTGTTTTGACTGCACCAGACAACCAGCTGTTCAACCTCCCTTCTGTATGCAGACTCATCGTCATCTCGGACGAGGCAGATGACAGTGGTGTCGTCTGCAAACTTCAGGAGCTTGACAGAGGGGTCCTTGGCGATGCAGTCATTGGTGTAGAGGGAGAAGAGCAGTGGGGAGAGCACACATCCCTGGGGGGCAGCAGTGCTGATTGTACAGGTGCTAGAAGTAAGTTTCCCCTGTCTCACAAGCTGCTGCCTGTCCGTCAGAAAGCTGGTAATCCACTGACAGATAGACATGGGAACAGAGAGTTAGTGTAATTTATTCTGGAGTATAGCTGGGATGATGGTGTTGAAAGCTGAACTGAAGTCCACAAAAAGGATCCATGCATATGTCCCTGGTCTGTCCAGATGTTGCAGGATATGATGCAATCCTATGTTGACTGCATCATCCACAGACCTGTTTGCTCGATAAGCAAATTGAAGGGGATCTAGGAAGGGTCCAGTGATGTTCTTCAGGTGGGCCAACACCAGTCTCTCAAATGATTTCATGACCACAGACTTCAGGGCGACAGGTCTGTAGTCATTAAGTCCTGTGATTTTTGGTTTCTTTGGGACAGGAATAATGATTGAGCGTTTGAAGCAGCATGGGACTTCACACTGCTCCAGTGATGTATTGAAGATCTGTGTGAAGATGGAGGCCAGCTGGTTAGCACAGGATCAAAGACACGCTGGTGAGACGCCATCTGGGCCTGAAGCCTTCCTCGTCTTTTGTTTCCAAAAGAAGCGGCTCACATCATCTTCACAGATCTTAAGTGCAGGTTGAGTAGCAGGAGAGGGGTTGCAAGAGGTATTGGTGTTTGTGTGAAGTGAAGGTCAGAGTGGGTGTGGGGTGTGAGATTGGGCCTTTCAAATCTTCAGTAGAACACATTCAGGTCATCAGCCAGTTGTTGGTTCCCTAAAGTGTTGGGGGAAGGTGTCTTGAAGTTAGTAAAGTCTTTCAGCCCTCTCCACACTGATACAGGGTCGTTAGCTGAAAACTTGTTTTTCAGCTTCTCAGAGTATCTTCTTTTAGCCACTCTGATTTCCTTGTTCAGTGTGTTCCTGGCTTGATTGTACAAGACTTTATCCCCACCCCTGTAAGCATCCTCTTTGGCCTGACGAAGCTGCCTGAGCTCTGCTGTAAACCACGGTTTGTCATTGTTGAACTTTAAATAAGTCCTAGTAGGAATGCACATATCCTCACAGAAACTGATATATGATGTAACAGTATCTGTGAGCTCGTCCAGGTCTGTGGCTGCAGCCTCAAAAACATTCCAATCCGTGCAATCGAAGCAGGCTTGTAGTTCCCGCTTTGCTTCATTGGGCCATCTCTTTACAGTCCTTACTACTGGCTTGGTTGATTTTAATTTCTGCCTGTAGGTTGGAAGAAGATGAACCAGATAGTGATCAGAGAGTCCCAAAGCTTGTTGTGTAAAAATGATCCAGTATGTTCCTGTCTCTGGTGGGGCATGTGATGTGCTGTTTGTATTTGGGCTGATCACATGTGAGATTTGCTTTGTTAAAATCCCCAAGAATAATAATAACTGAGTCCGGGTATTGTTGTTCTGTGTCTGTGATTTGATCAGCCAGCTGTTGCAGCGCTGTGTTCAAACACGCGTTTGGTGCGATATACACACTCACCAGAATAAACAAGGAAAACTCCTGCGGCGAGTAGAAAGGCTTACAGTTAATAAAGAGCGCTTCCAACTTAGGACAGCACATCCTCTTTAACATTGTTACATCTGTACACCAACTTTCATTAATATAAAAGCATGTTCCACCACCTCTCGTTTTCCCCGTTAACTCCACGATGCGATTCACTCTGAACGGCTGGAAGCCCGGCAGATGTAACACGCTGTTAGGAATGGCTTCACTCAGCCAGGTTTCTGTGAAGCACAAGGCAGCAGAGGTTGAAAAGTCCTTGTTTGTGCAGGTGAGGAGATGTAGTTCGTCCATTTTGTTAGGAAGAGAGCGGAGATTAGCTAAGTGAATACTCGGCAGCGCTGTTCGAAATCCATGCTGACAGATTTTGACCTGCGCACTGGTTCATCTCCCTCACCTGCGTCTCTTGAACAGCAGAGCTGCGCCTCCAATTAAAATGTCTAGCAAAACGTCTGAATATTCGAAAACCGGGAAAAGATTGTCTGGTACATGCTGTCGAATGTTCAGCAGTTCGTCTCTATTAAAACTGACTGGAAAAAGATTACTAAACACAGGACAAACAAACAAAAACAACAAAAGAACTGAGGAGCTCCACACCGAGGCAGCCAACCGCAGCGCCATCATGATGATAACTCATAACTCAAAATGACTCTAGAGGTTGAATTAATATCTTCCTAAATGATGTAATTGATTTTTGGGTGAGTGCTTGAGGCGAGAAAGGTGTCTTGGGTTGTTCCTGGCAGGGTACTCAGCCTTACAGTCTCCATATAGTTAGGTTTAGGGATAGGGGTGGGGTTAGGGCATCTGCTGCCTGCCAGGAGCAAACCCAGGCACCTTTGTACAATGGGCTGTGCAGAGCACTATATGGCGCTAGGAAGTGCAATCGAGCTCGAAATCATGATTGCCAAGGAGACCTCTGATGTCAAGATTTATATTCAAAAGGAGTTATATTTTTGTCTGTTCTCACCCAAAACCACCTGGATCGCTTCAGAAGACATGGATTAAAACACTGGATTTTTATGGATTACTTTTATACCGCCTTTATATGCTTTTTTGGAGCTTACAATATTTGGTCAAGATTACCTTGCATTGTATGGACCTACAGAGCTGAGATATTCTTCTAAAAATCTTTGTTTGTGTTCTGCAGAAGAAAGAAGGTCATACACATCTGGGATGGTATGAGGGTGAGTAAATAATGAGAGAATTTTCATTTATGGGTGAACTAAGTGTGTAGATTCAGTAGAATGAAACAAGTCTAAAAATGGGCGTACATAAGCAGCTCACTAGTTCTCTCTAATTGGTCTAATTTCTCCTATTTTAACTCTACTAGTTTCTTGATGTCATTATTAAAGGAATATTCCGGGTTCAATACAAGTTAAACTCAATCGACATCATTTGTGGCATAATATTGATTAACACAAAAATAATTTAAACTCGTCTGTCCTTTTTAAAAATAAAAATAAAAATTCGAGGTTACACTGAGGCACTTACAATGGAATTGAATGGGGCCTATATTTGGAGGGATTAAAGTCAGAAATGTGAAGCTTATAAAGTACTTACAATAATTCTTCTGTTAAAACTCATGTATTATTTGAGCTGTAAAGTTGTTTAAAGTCATTTTTACAGTCATTTTAGAGTTGTAGGGTTTGTTGACATTACATCATCATGGCAATAAATTTGTAAAATTGGATATAACTTTACACAGAAAGGGTTAGTTACCGATTTTATCATACTAAAATCATTTTAACATACATATCGTTTATGTCTTGTGGCTAATCTTTTGAAACAGAGAGTATTTTAACATTTACGGATTGGCCCCATTCACTTCCATTGTAAATGCCTCACTGTAACCCAGATTTTTGCTTTATTTAAAGAAAAGCAGAGATAAATCAAAATTATTTTTTGTGGTAATCAATATTATGCCATAAATGCTGTCGATTGAGCTCAACTTGTACTGAACCCGGAATTATGTGCATTATTGTCCAGACTGTTTCTGAAGCGGCAACTGGACGACGTTATCAGATGATATATGTTACTTTTCAAAGCGCAGTTCAGGATTGACCAATCACAGTCATTTGATTTGTAATTGCCATACGTAGGGTGCATCCCATACAGAAGTATGATCGTCCCTATGCCCTATTCCCTTCAAAGACTTTACCATCCACTGTGAGAGCTTTGGAGGGCTGAAAGGTACCTGGATTTTTAAGTCATTTTTTTTTTTATAGGAAATTCTGTTAGAAGTGATCTTACAGCTTGACTATCATGATTGTTTTCCCTTCAAAATGCCCTTTGGAGGATGATGTATCCGATTTGGGATGTAGGGCTAGTGTTGTTATTATTATTATTATTATACTATATATATCACATATTACTATATATATGTTAGTGTGCAAATGCCACTAACGAAACAAAAACCGTCTTGTCATCAATGGCAAATTCGTATTTCTGAGCCGCCAAGCGCCCCCTAGTGGAGGAATTCGGCCTGTCTCACAGAAAACCGTTATGAGGTAGTTACGTTTGGACATGCGTCAGAGTTTGTACGTCACTTACGCCATGCGGAAATTCGTTCCTGCATCCTTCTCGTGACAGTCTGTTCTGCCGGTGTCGGTTGTTTACGATGAGCATGACGACTTCAGTCTGAGCATGAAACATCTCCGGAAAGCGCCGAGTGAGTATTTCTATATAGAGACGAGCATGTGCTGACAAACGCAGCAGCATCTCAGTGCCATTCAATCAGTGTAACAGCTGATCCACTAGATGAAAAGCTATAGCTGGCAGAGATTATGTGCTCTTAAAGAATTATTTCAAGTTTTCAAACAGCGATACAACATGCTATAACAGGTTTAATGGGAAATACATCAGTGTAATTTTTAGATAAATAGATATTGAGTAGTTCTCTTCTCTGTTATGTAAGAATGTCTCCCACCACTGTACTCGTGGGATATATTTGACTCAAATATCTCCTTGTTTGAGGTCCCAGAATAATTCAGTGTCTGTGACATGCTAAATGTGCTGAAGTGCCACTTGTTTGGCTTCTTGATTAACCTGTTGAGTTTACTTTGGTGGGTGCAGTCAATATGTATTTGATATGTTGTTTTGTTTGGGCAAGGCTGTGCTCAGAATAGAGAAGTACAGTAGCATTACAAAGTATTTGTACAATTAAGTCACACTAGTCATTGCATTAGATATCAAAATATCAGTCAAATAGTTCACCCATTAATGATAATTCTGTCATCATTTTCTCACCCTCATATCGCTCCAAATCTGTATGACTTTGTTTCTTATGTGGAACACAAAAGGAGATATTTTAAAGAATATCCCGGTCTATCTTTTCAATACTGTGGCAGCTGATAGTGACTCACGTAAAGCTTAAAAAAGGACCCAAATGTAGCCTATCAAAAAAGTAGTCCATGCGGCTTGTGCATCATATTCTAAAGGTCATGTATACAGTATTGGTGAGAAACAACCTGAAATATAAGTCATTTTTTCAGTGAAAATCTTTGTCCGTTGTGCGTTCTCAGCATTGTTGTTTTGCGCTAAAAATGAAGTGAGTCACTTATTCCTTAAAGATTCCAATTTGTTTCAAGGAGCTATAGCTGCAGGCCGGAGATCTCCAAAAGGGGGGTGGAATCTCCAAAGAGGGTGGAGTTACTCCAGAAGGGGTGGGCGTAGTCCTAAAGGGGGTTGCGCCAACTCCAAAAGTGGTGTCACTTCCACTCACGGTTAGGGTTAGGGAAAGGGTTAGGTTAGGGGCTTCCTATATCTTTGCTGGCGGTTTGGAGCTCTCACCCCTTTTTGGAGCTCTGCCTGCAGCTATATCCTTCCTTATTTTTGGGGGTTTGGGGGCATTTGCTTATGAGTGAATCATAATCCTGTTTCTGTTTCTTCACATTCTCCAGGTGTGTACATTTCAGAGCCTTTCCTGAAAGAATCTCCAGCTGTCTTTAGTTCTGAAGCAAGTCTGAGAAGAGTAGCTGTGCTTCATGACATCTAAAGGCCTCTGAAGTTGCACATTCCTAAGGATATGACTCATTAAACGTGAAGTAAATCGCGTCTGAGCAGTGCCACATACAGAATGACGTGTTTCCTTCTTCCAATTGTTGAACAGCACTCACAGATATGAAGAACTCCTTTGTGGACCCATTCCACATCATGTTCTGGAGATTTTCACCCTAAAACTGCTTGATAAAGTCACCCTTTGAGGTGTCCAACTCCCCCTCCCAATTAATTATTTTTCTGAAAGAAAAGCTTTTCGTCCTGCCAACATGGGTCCCTTCATGTCTCGATTTAATAATCTGCTATGCATGCTGCTGGGCATCTCTTTCACTGTCTGGTTCACAATGCTTTTGGTCTTCATCATTGTTCCCGCCATTTTTGGCCTGTCTTTCGGCATCCGCAGGCTCTACATGAAGACGCTGCTCAAGGTGTTTGAGGTGAGTTCACTGAGGTCACCTTGATCCTTTATAGTTTACCCAAAACTGAAAAATTCTGTCATGATTTACTTACCCTTTTGTAAAATAAATCTCTAGTATATGGATCTTTTATCTGCCTGGAACCTACAGAAATCTAAATTGAGCTTAGTTACTGTGTAAGCAATAATCAGTTACCATATATAGTACTGTGCAAAAGTTTTAGGCACTTGTGAAAAATGTTGCATAGTGAAGATGTCTTCAAAAATAATGACATAAATAGTTTTCATTTATCAGTTAACATCATACAAGTCCAGTAAACATAAAAAAGCTAAATCAATATTTGGTGTGGCCACCTTTGTTTTTAAAACAGCACTTCTCCTAGGTACACCTGGACACAGTTGTTCTTGGTTGTTGGCAGATAGGATGTTCAAAGCTTCTTGGAGAATTCACCACAGTTTTTCTATCTATTTAGGCTGTCTCAGTTGCTTCTGTCTCTTCATGTAATCTCAGACTGACTCGATGTTCAGTGGGGGGCTTTGTGGGGACCATGACATCTGTTGCAGGGCTCCCTGTTCTTCTACTCTAATCTATTCTATTTGCAAAAGTAATGTTTGTGAGTCTAAAATGTATTTTTCCTATTGACACATTAAAGCTGAAGATATAAATAACCATCTTAAGACAAATGCTTTTGTGGAACATCTTAAGTGCCTTAAACCAATGCACAGTACTGTACATACTGGGAAATGGAAATGAGAGGACAGGTACAAGAAATGTGATCTGGATTACATTCTCTCTCTCCTCCCCCTACCCCCCCACAACATTATAATCACACAGAATGTGGGTTGAGAGACAGGCATGGGGTAGGTGTGAGGTGCTTCTCCTCTCCAGCTGTGGCTCATTTGTTACAACTTTAGCCCACACCCTGTCTGTTACATATCAGATATGTAACTGCTATCCATTCTTACTGCTCACACATACATGCATGTGGGCCTCATGCTGCTCTTTTTTGGAATAGTTCCCCCAAAATTGAGAAATTTCATAATTTACTCAACCTCATGATATTACAAACCTGTATGACTTTCATTAATCTGTGAAACACAAAATTAGTTGTTTTGCAGAATGATCACACTGCTATTTTCAATACATTGAAAGCATACAGTGAGCAGGGGCTGTCAAGCTCTAAAAAGACAAAAAAACACTATAAAGGTGGTTACGCACCGGACCAGAAGCGAACATGCCGCGTCGCGCATAGGACACGGCATAGGTATCAAACACAGGGCACGTCGATGCGGTTCAGGTTCAGGTGTCAGGCAGACAGTACACACAAAAGTTACCAAGGTTTTTCCCTTGTTCAAGAATGAAGAACGCTAAAGTAAATAATCTTATGTCCTTTGATAATGATTTGGGTTGAATTTAATGGAAAATATGCGAGTTGCACTCTGTGGCGCGGCTGAAATTTGAGCAGCCTCCGGAGTTGTAGCTCCGTGCCGCCGACAGACAGTGAGTGGTGTCGGTGGTGTGTGTACCTTCATTGAAAACAGTTGTTTCGAATTTTAGAATGTGCCATGTCGCCCGCCAGATGCGTCCAGTGTGCGACCCCCTTAAATGTATCATACAAGTAGTGCATGTGACTCGTGCTATATTCCAAGTCTTCTGAAGTCATACTATAGCTTTTTGTGATGAACAGCCAGAAATTTAAGGCGTTATTTGCTAAAATCTTCCTCTCCACGGTAGCTCTCAAATCTCACTGAAGACGTGCCATATTTGACTGTGCATCAGCATGAATTAAAAAGCTTCAGCAGAGGGAAAATTGTAAGACAATGTCTCATGAGCATGGTTAAAAGAATAGCTTATACCGATACATCAATAATGTGTCCTCAGCACACTCTATCCTAGTGCAGGCTATGGAGATTCATCATTTCCATTTAGAAGCTCAATTTGACAAATAAATATAGAACGATCAAGGCTCCAGTTGTGGCTCTAGTGAATTTAAAGGAACACTTTTGGCAAACTTTCACATAATGAAAGCATCAGCTTGTGTTTCCTTATTGTCATTGTAGTAAGTTGAGCATTGTGCAGTCCACATGCTTGAATGAACATGCTGACATTATTCCTTCTCCCACAGCTCCTCAATAAAGTGCTTGTTGTTCCCTGGGGGAACAGTTATTTCGGAATATTAAGTATGCATGTGTGTGTTTGTATCTCTTTGCAATGTTTGTGTTATGTTTTTTTAGTCGTCAAGCTGTTAAGAAAATGATTCACAGTAATACGGTGTTACACTATAACAGTGTTACAGTAATACAGCATTACACTATAACAGTGTTATATTATTACAGCGGTACAATAATACTGTTACACTATAATAGTTACTATAACAGTTTTACAGTAATACAGTGTTACACAATAAGAACGTTAAACTATTAAAGCGTTACACTATTACAGAGTTACAGTAATACTTTGTTACTCTATAACAGTGTTACACCATAACAATGTTACAGTAATACCTTGTTACTTTATAACAGTGTTACACTATAACAGCATTACAGTAACAACAGTATTACAAGATAACAGTGTTACACTATAAGAGCACTACACTATTACAGCGTTACACTGTTACAGCGTTACAGTAATACAGTGTTACACTATTACAGCGTTACAGTAATACAGCAATACCTTGTTACACTATGAGTGTTACACTATAACAATGTTACAGTAGTACTGCATGACACTATAACAGTGTTACACTATAACAGCGTTACACTAACAACGGTACAATTATAACAGCATTACACTATAACAGCACTACACTATTGCAGCAACCTTTGTTTTCCCCAGCAGGTCTCCCATCCAGGTATTGACCAGGCTCAACCCTGCTTAGCTTCAGTGGGCAACCGGTCTTGAGCTACAGTGTAATATGGCTGCTGGCTATATAACTATAACAGCGTTACAGTAATACAGTGTTACACTATAACAGTGTTACAGTAACAGGGTGTTACACTATAACACTGTTACAGTAATGCAGTGCAAAATCAGCAGTAATACACCATGAATGATTTACAGGGTTAACATGTTATCTAATGTTAACATTCATGTATTAATGCAACCGGCAAACTGGTTACTATATTTACAATATAGCACAGCCTATAGTGCCTTATTACTTTTATAAGATGGTTATTACATAATAATACAGGACACAACATTAAGCAAATTCATAAAGCGTCATCCTTCTGCTAACAATATAGTCCCTGACAGTGTTGGGTAATGTTACTTTTAAAAGTAACTCGTTAGAATATAGCGTTACTCCTTAAAAAAGTAACTTAATTAATTCAAACATTTTATTTTTATTTTTATGGAAAGTAAAGAGTTACGTTGCGTTTCTTTTTTCTCGCAGCCATTTTCTCTAAGCCATGCATTGCATGCAAGAGACATTACAGTTCATGCTAGCTACTGTACAACACTCATGTTAAAACAACATAGTAAACAAACATATATTTAGAAAGTAGGTATTCACATAATATTTGTAATAAAGAATCAATAACTTGAATATGCATGATTTGTTTTTCCAGCAACATGGCAACCAATATGAATAATGAGAATAACCACTCACATGTCTTACCTAAAGCAGCAAAGTCCAACACTTGAACCTGCATCATATCTGTCATTATGTGCGGTGCCCATCAACAATGCCAGAGTCAACTTGAGATGTTCTTCAGAAGTCAGGATAAAATTCAGTGGGGAATGCGTCTGATGAATAAATAAATATTTGTCACTTAAGTTATCTCAGTGCATGCTTGTTTTGAGTTGATCCACGGTGCATAAAGACGCCACAACTTCAAAGGCGCATGTTGATACAACTTGAATAGAATCGTTTTTAATGCTTCCAAATTGTCATAAGAACAGTTTGTTTCATGAATCAAGCTACTTGTTTATTATAAAACAAAAATGTCGAATATTTTTAGAAACTAAGACATTTTCTCTGCGTACACAATCAACGTAGAACGTTGCTCGGAGCCACTGATCCAGAGTCAGCTTTTTCATCCCAGGGGTTGAGGAGGCCGATTGCACCACCTTTAGTGAGCCGCTGGCGCCCCCCTTTACATGGCGCCCCTATGCATTGCATACCTTGCATATATGGTTTTTACAACTCTGCCTCTATGGGTGCTGTGCAGTGATATACTAGCTGGGTGAACAGATGCTTTGCATCATAGCTGTTAATATGTTGTGTATTTTAGTTGTAATGGCCAGTCAGCATCCAGAAATGGATCTATCCATTTTATGTGTTAAATTTTCAGTTTTTACTGAAAAGCATCTGTACGAATAAAAAAAATTAGTTTGATCATTCAACTCGCATGAAACACCAACTGTAGCCCATTTTACTTCCATAATCTAATGCATTTCTGAGTGAGACAATACAGTACTGTGCAAAAATTTAGCCATAAATAGTTTTCATTTATCAATTAACATCATACAATGTCCAGTAAACATAAAAAAGCTAAATCAATATTTCGTGTGACCATCTTTGCCTATAAAACAGCCCCAATTCTCCTAGGTACACCTGGACACAGTTTTTCATTGTTGCTGGCAGATAGGATGTTCAAAGCTTCTTGGAGAATTCACCACAGTTTTTCTATCTATTTAGGCTGTCTCAATTGCTTCTGTCTCTTTATGTAATCTCAGACTGACACAATGTTCAGTGGGGGGCTTTGTGGGGGCAATGCCATCTGTTGCAGAGTGCCCTGTTCTTCTATTCTAATCTTTTCTATTTGCAAAAGTAATGTTTGGGAGTCTAAAATGTATTTTTCCTATTGACACACTAAAGCTGAAGATATAAATAACCATCTTAAGACAAAAGTTTTTGTGAAACATCTTAAGTGCCTAAAACTTTTGCAAAGTACTGTATATTCAATAAGAGAAATGCAGGGTGGAATCTTTCAGGAATTGACTGAATTGTGAAAAATGGGCGTTACATATCAGAATGGATTCAGATGGTTGGAGGAGAGGGGTTGAAAAATAAGAGGGATTCGTGACATCAGCTGATAAAGAAAGTTGTTTCAGAGGAGGGGCAATTCATTAAAATATGTTTAAAGATTATAGACAAATTTTTTTTATTTGGGATAACGTGCACTGTTGAATCTTGCACAATAAGACCAGGAACGTGCATTAAGAAAGTAAATAGGGTCTATTTTGATTTCATGTTGACTTTAAAAGCTGGATGTTATGTTCTTATCTCTCTCTCTGTTATTTTGTACTCGACAAGTATTGTGCTACACTTAAGGTAGATAAAAGTAGTTTATTTGGCTTCTTCTGTTTTCCAGTGGGCCACATTGAGGATGGAAAGAGGAGCCAGGGAGAATAACCATCTACTATACAAGCCTTACACTAATGGTACGATCCCTTGTGCATGTGTAAACACCGTACAGCGCTGCATCTATGTGAAAATGATCTTGTACTCCTGCTGTGTGTGCTCATCTGTGTGTTAAGTGTCCGTGTCGTTGCTTGTTTTGGTGTGTCCCAAATGCTCTGATCTCCCAGGATGTTCATGGAGGTGTTTTTGTCAGTTAACCTATCCACAGAAAGATCAGGCAGTGTGAGTGTCAAGTCTAATGTGAACGTACCTTTAGTCACTTCACTTTAGCTTATAGATATTGATCAGAAAGCATCTGATAAATTAATTTGCAGATTGAAAAATATTCCCTTTTAATTTCTTTGAGTTTTTACAGAAGGCTTTTATTCCCTGGATTTGGATTTTCACTACGACAACACTATGTTCCCATTGTCATTTTCTCTCAGGCATTATTGCGAAAGAACCCACATCGCTGGAGGAGGAGCTTACAGAGATTCGGCGAAATGGCAGCAACCGAGAGTTGGATGGCTCCGGCTCCCCCACCACAGGCTCTGCCCCTAACTCCTCAGAGTTTGAAATGTCAGACACCTTCTACTTTTGCCGCCGTGGCATTGAAAGTATAGTAGACGATGAGGTTACCAAACGTTTCACGGCAGAGGAGCTTGAGTCGTGGAACCTGTTGACCAGAAGCAACTATAACTTTCAGCACATTAGCACCAGACTGACTGTACTGTGGGGTCTGGGAGTGATCATCCGTTATGGGTTTCTGCTGCCTCTCAGGTGAGCAAGAGAGAATGGAGGGTCTTCTGATGTGAGGTGCACATACTGTACAGGGATTCCGGTATTTGTAAAAAGGCAAACAAACCCTTATTTATGCAATAAACAGATGTGAGGACTAGAGGAGATGTTAAGAGATGCTAAAAGTCCCCAAAATTTCCATGGTACCACCATGTTTTGGACCATCAAGTTTTTTTAACATGTTCCATGGTTGTACCATCATATTCTTTGGAGTACCTTAAAGTACCACATAAATACCATGATAATTAAATTTAGTAATCTATCAGTACCACAGTATACAGTATATACTGTATACAAAAGTACCATAGTAATGCCACCAGATACCGTCACAACACCATGGTACCGCCACTGTAGTTTTTTCTGATGGACATAAAAGAAAAAGATGAGGAGGAGGAATAGAGTAGGGGAAGTACATCCTTGCTTAAGTTACATTTTACCTATCTGAACTATACTGAATTTTCGGAAGTTTAAGGGAGGGAATAGAGGATGGAAAGTACAATGAAGGTTAAGTGATATGGCCTTTGCTTGTTTCCGAGCACTCAGCAGTGTTTCCCCTAAATGCATTTTGCAGCAGCGCTGCGCCACTGCTGAATTATGTGCGCCACTGTTGGGATTTCACATGTTCATTTAATATTCTTGATGCAACATAACACTTGCCAGCCCCAGTCAGCTGTGCGCTTTGTACACTGCGAAAGAGACACTACCACACACACACACACACACACACACACACACACACACAAATACGCACACTTACCCACAGTGACGTCACCGCATAACAACACTCGCTTAATTTCAAGTGGCCTGCGAGCTCATTTCTGAAATGTAGGATAGCAGGGGATCGCAACGTTTCACTGAACAATCAGTTAGTGCTTTCCTCGTGAATATAAATGAGACTTCCCCTGTCATCTGTATGTTTTGGAGCGCATTTTGCTCGCTTCAAATGTGGAATGAACAGCGCTACACAGATCAATTATCAACACGGCTTAATCATAGCAGCACGAGGGCAGAGCAGGTGCAGTAATTCGCGGACTGGTCTCAACCGCACACAGACTATTTTAAATGTGCCTGTGAACCAGTGAGATGTGCGGCGGGGATCATGTAACCCGTTTGAATGCGGTACAGAATTGTCTGTTGCTAAACTCTTCTGTCTCTGTGATGAAACTAGTTTAAAACAAACATTCTAAATGGCACTGACAAAGAATACAGGAGAAAACATAAATTAGAAGGCTTTTCAATCCTCACACCACAACCATTACAAACATTTACCATGGATTTACTGTAACAACTCTAACTGTATTAACTATGGCATTTTTGGTTAAATGTATTTAGAATGCTGTTTAATTACAAAAATGCCATAGATCTTTATATAGAAACCATAGTTACTAATCATAACAGTGAGGAGCCATACATGGTTTTACATAGTTACCATGACCTATTACATATATCATTGTTAAAACTATGGATACTATGGAAGAACTATGGTGCATTTTCATAATTATGGACCAAGCCATCAGTTAAGCCATATAAAAATTAGGTGTTCATTTTTTCCACAGATGTTACTGTTGTTATTATCATAATTTTCATCTGCATTCCAACCTCAAAATCAATGCAGTACTGTCAAATGGGCATTTCAATGCACACAACATGTAATATTATTTGCATGGGTGCTACCAAAGCAGGTACTGGTGCCACATTTTCAATGGGACCTTTGAGAGCACAAATAAACCCTGATGTGGCCCAGGCATAATTGCAGTCCAAATTACTTGTATGCTGTATTCCAAGTGTTCTGAAGCCATAAGATGGCTTTTTGTGAGAAACAGACAGAATTTAAGTTGTCATTCACTGAAAATCTTCCAAAAGTCATCCAAACACAAACAGTGTTTCAAACCTTTTGTGTAAAACATAAAAGGCCATGTTTCACTAAAGAAAGAAAGTCAAATGGGTTAAGAACAGCATAAAGGTCTAAAAGAGGTTTTGTAAATGATGACAGACTTTTCATTTTTGGGTGAACTATTACTTTAATTGCTTATTTAAGCAGTTGAAGGCATTTACTGTACTTGAAATACATAATGGTCCAACCTTGGTTTTGACCAGACGATGTTATAATTGTACATCATTATATGTCATTATGAATGTCATTCATTCTGAGTCTTTGTCGTCCTGGAACACAAGTCTGAATTTTGCGATTTAAAATACTGGCTAATTCTGCCGCCCCTTAGGGCCATATGGAGCTTGTGTAGGATTAATGTCAGTCAGGGCAATGGCCTTAACCCACATTCCTTAATAGAAACTCCTCTCTATTCCACATGTACTTTTGAGATGTAGAAGAGCTTGATATCTGAGATCTGTTTAATCAGATGTTCCCACCGGCAATTTAATCATGGACACAAACGCAAATGTTCTGTGTTGCCATTACTTTAAAGTGCTCGGAACTTTGCAGCGACTCTACAACTGTAAAGTCTTTAATATTAAATGAAAAATTTTAATAGGAAATCAAGCATTAAAGTTGAAGTCTTTGTCGAGTTGTGGCCGAGGAGCAGTGAGTATCATTCCCATTAGGGTTGTATTGATACTAAAATTTTGGCTTTGATACGATTCATACATCAATACTAAATAAATACCTTAGGCAACAAATAAACAACCTCAAACAACTACTACTAATTTGTAACATTATTAGGGAGCAGTGTATTTGTTAATGAATTGAGGAAGAAAATGGAAAAACAATTATCTTACTTTGCTCAAATGGACACATAAATATGAATATTGACACAGATAGCCAAACTTGGCTGCATGAACTTTTGTATTTTAACAAAGCAGCCATTTTCCCTCCATCCAGCGTGCTCTGCTTTTGTTGCAAGACTGCGCGTGTAATCTGAGATGGCCTCTGTAACGCATTGGATATTATTGTAAATATAATTTATTATTAAATTCCACAGTTGATGCACTTGAATCTTAATTCTATTCTATTTTATTTTTACATCCCACACTTAAAAAAATAAATTGAGAAAAAATAAAAAAATCAAGGCAACATGATGCATAAAGATTTTTTAGATGTATTAGGACTGTCTTAAAAGGATAGTTCACCCAAAAATTAAAATTCTCTCATCATTTACTCACCCTCATGACATCCCAGATGTGTGTAATTTTAGAAGAATATCTCAGCTCTGCAGGTCCATTTACTGCAAATTAATGATGGCCAGAACTTTGAAGGTCCAAAAGGCACATAAAGGTATAATAAAGTAATCCATATGACTCCAGTGGGTAAATACATAATTGATCGGTGTGTGTGAGAAACATATCAATATTTAAGTCCTTTTTTAATATAAATTCTCCTCCCTGCCCAGTAGGTGGTGATATGCACAAAGAATCGAATCGCCAAAAACAAAAGAAGAAGAAAGTTAAAGTGAAAGTGGGGTCGTGTCTAGAAGGGATCCCTCTTTCATCAATGTCATGAGATTCTATAATTCTACAGATTATACACGTCGTTTGAAGTCACACAGCAACGATGAGCACTAGTAAAAGATTATTTTAAATTTTCTGTTTTGATAAATAGTCATTCTTGGTGATCAATTCAAGCTCTAACATAAAGATTTCACATAATAAATTTGATAACTTAATCTCTATGTGTACTACTGTCGGTCATGAGATATTGTAAGTCAGTGGAGAAGTACATCAGGCAGCGCTGGTAGTAGGAGTCCGACTGGGTGGTCTTGTGGTAACTAATTCGTCCCGTGCATAAGAGGCTTAGGGTTCTAATCCACCCATATGAAACTTTATATTTTAATTAACAAAGATTGCATCCGCTCCTCAGTGGATGAATATCTTGAGTGGGGACACATTTGTTTGCATTTTTCTATGGGATTCGACTGGAAAAAAGCGCAAGCTGCGGAACTCGCAGCAACGGGGAGCGATCGCTGCCCGATCACGATTCCTCAAGTACATCACTGCGGCACATACAGTATGTTGCTATCCTCTTAATACTGTATAATTAATGCTTATGTTGTTTAAAATTAAAAACAGTTAATGAGCATGCAGTTGTTATTTTGCTAACCATCTTGAACTGATCTTTAACTTTATATGTCGTTCTTTTGATAAACTTAGTTAACTGATGAACATAGTTACACATATTTAGACTATACATAACAGACTGCGCATGTGCGAGAAGTTGACGAAAGAGGGATCCCTTCTAGACATGACCTGAAAGTGGAGATATATAGTAAAAAAGGACTTAAATATTGATCTGTTTCTCTCCCACATCTATCATATCGCTTCTGAAGACATGGATTTAACCACTGGAGTCATATGGATTGCTTTTATACTGTCTTTATATGTTTTTGGACCTTCAAAGTTCTGGTCACCATTCACTTACATTGTATGGACCTACAGAGCACACATCTGGGATGGTATGAGGGTGAGTAAATGATGAGAGAATTTTATTTTTTTGGTGAACTATCCCATTAATAATTGTCCTCAGTAACACTGCTTTGTTTGAGTTACTAAATGCTAAATATTTCGTTCAGCCAATAAAGTCTTGTTGAGGAAACTATAGATTTCTTGCTTGGCAACTTATCAATTAGCAATACAAGAAGTTTTATTTTGTCAACATTTAATTTAGTACCAAAATTTGCTAAATGCCGGTATTGTGTAATTTTGTAGAGCTGTCAAAATATACACATTAATGCATGCAATTAATTTGAAATGTTGTGACGTGATTAACACCTTTTGGCAAGGAGGAGAGCGGGGCCGGGCCGTGATGACGCACGCCCGGCCCCTAATCAGGCTAATCAAGCCCACGAGAGGGATAAAGGCAGCCGGAGTAAAATGAAAAACTGAAACAGATGTTTTTCAGATGTTGGTGTTAAAATCTTGTGTTCTGTGTTTATTAGGTTAACATTAGCAGTCACAGGAGTGAGCCTATTGGTTGTCTTCACCACCGTGATTGGTCTTCTGCCCAATGGGAGGTAAGAAAAATAGTTTTTTTTTTTTTTTTTTTTTTTAAATGCTCTTTCCTGTCAGTAATTTGTTTTGCTGTCTGTGACTTCATGCTGTGGTGGATTTTCAGATTTTAGGGTTCATTCAGATGATACAGATTTTAATGTGTATATTTGTGTGTTTTGCAGGATGAAAAATGTTCTCAGTGAAAAAGTGCACCTGATGTGTTACCGTATCTGTGTGAGAGCGCTGACTGCTATCATCACATACCATCACAGGTGAAAAAACACACAGATGTGTGGAAGAACATGACTATGCTTTCTGTAAATCTCCTACCATCTCGAGTCTTGACACACACACAGTCACCAAGAGTCTGTCCTGTTCCTGATTGTCTGAGCAAGCATTCTGTTCCCTTATTGGTCTTGTCCTTTGTTGGGATTGTAATCCATGTTAATGCAATTGCAACAATAGTGCACCACAACACTGCTATCAGTGGAAAGGAGACAGACTGATACAACCAATGCTTTGCTGGGGAATAATAAGAGGTCACAATTGATGGGCAAATTTGGCAAGTACACCTGGGTTACACCCCTACCCTTTTACAAGAAACAGCGATCGGTATTTTTCAGCCACTTGACGACATTCGATATATATCTCGATATTCGATCATTTTGTATTTGATTTGAAATGGCTCAAAAGTGATTTTTTTTTTTTTTTTTTAAATTTAAAAGAGAGGAACCATCATTTCATCCAAACAGCCATTGTAGCCAAGAAGGTTCAATATTTTAAAGGGGTCATGCATGAGGAATCAAATTTTCCTTGATCTTTTGACATATAACAGGTCATTGTACTATAAAAACATACTGTAAGTTTCAGAACTCAAAACTTCCTCCTCACGGCAAAAGGAGCATTTGTTGAAACCAAGATGCTAAAATGACTCGTTCTCTACTTCCTCCACATTGTGATGTCACACTGTGATAGACATTTGCATCTGACCGCCTCCACAACAACACATCAAGGCCTAATTTTCTTTGCCCAGTAGCTGTGAGCAGTAAGATGGCAAGCAGAATGCAGGTCAGTCAAGAGCAGAGAGCCAATCATAACAGTTGGCTTTTACTGCCAAGACTTAAAGGAGAAGCAGTATCAACAGAGAGTCAGAGGGTCAGAATGAGGGTGGAAAATTATATATTTTTTTTTTACAAATATATGACAGATTTTTTGTGCAAAACATTTGACTAATATTATTAGTTAACCTCAAGACACATATTAAAATAACAAAAAAGGCATGTCATGACCCCTTTAAAGGCATTTAACAATAATCTGTTTAAAAAGAATGATAGCATGTTTCCCACAGTTTATTACTAAATGAACACAAGGGAGGATGACATTTTTTTATACAATGATAAATACAGTAGTAGCTTAACAA
The DNA here is from genome assembly GCF_019703515.2 of Myxocyprinus asiaticus. Lineage (NCBI taxonomy): Eukaryota > Metazoa > Chordata > Actinopteri > Cypriniformes > Catostomidae > Myxocyprinus > Myxocyprinus asiaticus. The sequence goes on from NC_059367.1 coordinate 34,838,075, forward strand.
AAAGCATTATTTACCTTCATATACCCTCACTGAGCACTTTATTAGGAACACTATACACCTTATTCACAGCAGTGCCATCTTTGATTTTTGACGGGAATGACAACGAGGCTGTGAGGGATAGATGCACAGTCATTTCAATGGGTTGTACTGCAGTTTAAAGTGTTTTTGGATCAGTCCACGGACAAAACATTGAAAAAACATCTCTTCAAGAATATTTAGTAGACAGAAAACTCCAGACAACATGAGTTGTGGAAAATCAGATGTGATCTAGGAGCTTTTTACAGCTTTATACCATGCATGCCATTGAAGAGATGTAAGTCTATCCCTCACAGTTTTGTTGTCATTCCCATTAAATTCAAGGATGTGCTACCATGAAAAAGGTCTATACTAATACAAGGTAGAGCCTCGCTTTGCTCTTAAAACAGCCTCAATTCTTCGTGGCATGGATTCCACAAGATGTTGGAAACATTCTTATGAGATTCTGGTCCATGTTGACGTGATTACATCATGCAATTTCTGCAGATTTGTCAGCTGCACATTCATGCTGCGAATCTCCCGTTCTACCACATCCCAAAGGTGTTCTATTGGATTCAGATCCGGTGACTGGGAAGGCCTCTGAAGAACAGTAAGATGAGACAACTTTTGCTTTGTGACATGGTGCATTATCATGCTGGAAGTAGCCATTAGAATATAAGTAAATGGTGGCATGAAGGGATGCACATGGTCAGCAACAATACTCAAAGAGGCTGTGGCAAGCGATGTTTGATTGGTATTAATGGGCCCAAAGTGTGCCCACCATTACGCCACCACCACCACCCTGGACTGTTGACACAAGACAGGCTGGGTCCATGGATTCATTCTGTTGGTGCCACATTTTGACCCTACCATCTGTGTGCCTCAGCAGAAATAGAGATTCATCAGACCAGGCTACGTTTTTCCAGTCTTCAACTGTCCATTTTTGTTGAGACTGTTCCCACTGCAGCCTCAGCTTTCTGTTCTAGGCTGACAGAAGTGGAACCTGACATGGTCTTCTGCTGTTGTAGCCCATCCGCCTCAAGGTTTGACATATTGTGCATACTGAGATGCTATTCTGCTCACTACAATTGTACAGAGCGGTTATCTGAGTTACCGTAGCCTTTCTGTCAGCTCAAACCAGTCTGGCCATTCTCTGTTGACCTCTCTCATCAACAAGGCTTTTCTGTCCTCAGAACTGCCGTTCACTGGATGTTTTTGCCACCATTCTGAGTAAACTCTAGAAACTGTTGTGTGTGAAAATCCCAGGATATCAGCAGTTACAGAAATACTCAAACCAGCCTGTCTGGCACCAACAGTCATGCCACGGTCAAAATCACTGAGATCACATTTTTTCCCCATTCTGATGGTTGATGTGAACATTAACTGAAGCTCCTGACCTGCATCTGCATGATTTCATGCATTACACAGCTGCCACATGATTGGCTGATTAGATAATTGCATGAATAAGTAGGTGTACAGGTGTTCTAATAAATTGCTCACTGAGTGTATTTTTACTAAAACATTTTTTTGTTAATGAACAAGGTTTGAAAAACTTCTTAGTTTTTAGAACCCAGCTGAATATTCCACAACACTGAATTATTACTGTCAAATGTATTATATAATATAATACTGAATTATCAATATTATTTTGAGGATTAGATTTGTTTTATATACAAGTATTATATTTCTGTATTATTTACTTCACCTGGAGCTTTTATTTTTACACTGAAAGTGCTGAAATGTTTCTGGTGAAACGCTGTTATCTCCTTTTCTGTATACTGTGCCGCATTTGTAGATTTGTATAATAACTTGTAGCGGTTAGTAATGTTTGGAATTGCGGTAATGCTTGAACCTGCGGTACTTGAACTACTCAAAGTGCTAAAAACACATTTACACTATCACCTTCATTTAGATAAGAAATCATAAATATAGTGATGAACTGCTCTAAATATTTGTTTTGCTACAAAAAAGAAGGCTTGCCATGCAGGGAATTCTAGGAACATTTTCGAGTGATAGATCAGGTCACTGAAATGAATCATTCAAATGAACGAATCGATTTGCTGAAATTAATTAGGCAGGGAGAGATAGGCCCAGAGGACATTTTAGAAAAAGTGTGATCATTGCCTCTGATATTTATTGGAAAAAAACTAGAAAAGCTACACTATTTTGAAAATGGTTTAGCAACTGTCAGATTACTGTAAAAATGTAATTCAAGTTAGTTGTGTCACTAATTTTAGTTTGTTATCCCTCAAATGTTGTACTGTATTTGTTTGAATGTATGTGTAATTGTGTTAAATTGCAGCATGAATTAATCAATGTAAGAATTCCCTTACTTCCCCGAATCACTTTTTACAAGCTCACTGCTCACAATTCCCTCTCTGTCTTTCTCTGCAACAGTGAAAATAAACCCAAGAATGGAGGCATCTGTGTCGCCAACCACACGTCACCCATTGATGTCATTATACTGGCCAGTGACGGATACTATGCAATGGTAAGTGTGTGTGTTTAATTGTCTTCTCTGAAACTGTAGTTTGTCTGTGTGTGTGAGAAAGAGAGTTTGAGAGGGTCATTATCCATATGACATTAATGGTGTGTGTGTGTGTGTGTGTGTGTGTGTGTGTGTGTGTGTGTGTGTGTGGATCAGGTGGGTCAAATCCATGGTGGACTGTTGGGTGTGATTCAGAGGTCCATGGTGAAAGCTTGTCCACACATCTGGTTTGAACGCTCTGAAGTAAAAGATCGCCATCTAGTGGCAAAAAGGTAAAACAGCATCACTGCTCACCTAATGTTTTTGTCTTTAAATCAAAAGTGGCAGGCCTTTTTCAACTTTTTTAAAAGATTTCAATCCACATTATTTGCAAGTTATTACCACTCATAGTGTCATTAATAAGATGTATTTATTTTCAGATTGAGCGATCATGTCAAAGACAAAACAAAACTGCCCATCCTCATTTTTCCTGAAGGTCAGCTGAACTTTCATTCTCAGTAACGAATGCTTATTAAATGAAAAGTTCATAATTAATGTAATGGAGCACATAGTCATCTAATAGCTGGTTTTGAATGCTGTCTTCTTTACCTATGTTTATGTACTATGTGTCTGTGCAATTTGTTCCCAGGGACCTGCATTAATAACACATCAGTGATGATGTTTAAAAAAGGAAGCTTTGAAATTGACGCTACTGTTTATCCTGTCGCCATAAAGGTTAGAAAATCTCTGTTCCTTAATGGATAGCATCCATATTTGTATATAAGGTAAATATAATCACAGGCTGTTCCAGGATATCAGTGATATGGTCTCTATAGAGTTTTTTTTTGGTTTTTGTCCTCTAACTCCACCCTCTATTCTCAGTGCCACCCCTTTTCACCATATTAACTGAATCATCTCCAGTGTTTCCCATTAATTACCTAGACTGTGGCAGGCAGTCTAATTTGTCCCACCACAGTTTCATAATGAACCGAAAATATTTTTACACTTTTCATAATAACATAAAAGATCTCTAACGTTGTTTTGCGCCATTGCTTAGGCAAAGCATCTCTCACTCCCAGTCAGTCACGCACACATGCTCACACACACACACACACACACACGCACTGGAACCAATAGTCCTTTTTGAGACCACAGCAAATATTATTTTCACTTACCTATTTGCTCCAAGAGCAAAAGAAAAAGTTGACTATTACATTTGAATGACTTTCCAGAAGAGGAATTAAATAGAGAGCGGTGGATTAAGATGCCAGATTTACTGTCACTCTCTCAGCAGCTGTAATAGAAACCCCCTCACAGCTGTGTTAATTCAGTTTTTAAAACGAATTCCAGGGTAATATAACACAAATAATAATGTTATAAACTTGCACTCAATATTTGAAAAAATTATCACATAAAAAAGTTTTAAGCTGCTAAATAAGGCGGAAACGCGTCATCACAGTCTGTGAAAAAGGTCTGTTATCTAACGTTAATGTTATTATCAGCGGCTCTGACAACGTAACTATTTTCTGCATCTGAGGAGAAAGTTCAACACAGGTAACCACTTTTGCTTCATTTCTTTGATGGCTCACAGGGCTCGACATTAATGCTTGTCCAGGACAAATGAATTTTTGAAGGGGCAAGTGAAAGAAAATTTTACTTGCCCGACCGGACAAGCAGACTGATTAAAACGTCAATAACAAAAAAATTCTGTGTATTACGCATGGATAGGAGAAATTTTGTAACATAAAAAAATATACACTTCTGCTTTAAGACTGCACTTTTTCTAGATCATTAAGCAAATTTGTGACATTGACCATGTGGTGACGAAAAGTCTGATTTCTTTGCTTCCACTGAAACACACATGACGCTTTTTGGAACATTGAAGAAATATACTGAGTTCAATACAAATGAAGCTCAATCGACAGCATTTTCGGCATAATGTAGATTACCACAAAGAAAATTTTAACTCCTTTTCTTAAAAAAAAGCAAAAATCAGGGGTTACAGTGAGGCAGTTACAATGGAAGTGTATTGGGCCATTTGTTGGGTGGGTTTAACCCGTTAAGCTCTGAGGTATACCCAAAATTAAAGGCATATAACTTAACAAAAGAAAATAAAAAAAACAAAAACAAGGGGGGTCGTGTTTGGTATCATTATAAAGAAAACTTAAAAAAAAAAAAAATATGATATAGATTATGATGTTGAGACTCCCAGCCTAAGAAACTGCTAAAAAAAAAAAAAAAAAAAACCGAGCCAAAAATTTACTATTTTTCTTGTTTTTCTGATTTGAGATTATTCTGGTTGTAATAAGGTGGCTCCAAAAAACTGCTTTTGTTTTGTTCCCAATCATGTCAACAGTAACTGAGAACATTTTTGTGTTGATACGACTAAGCAATCAAAAATTATTGCATTACAAATGTAATTTATCCTAGTGTCCAAAAACGTCTCCAAGTATCCAAAAGCCTCTCAAAACAAATAAAACATAATAACTGTACAAAATAACTAATAACACATACACAACAATGACTGAAGGTATGCATAGTATGCAGACATGATTTTAGTAATGAGATTTCACAGAATGAGTGCCTTTTGACTCAGAGTCATCATTGTGTCATGTACATGGCGCCGTCTCCTGGTGACCATATGTGACAGTCACATATCTCTTTGCACAAATATGGATGATTTTTGCACTAACCTGAATCCAATCCATTTCATGACGCTACATCATTTCCGATGACGTCATCTGATCCAGGAAAGCTAACGTGTTTTCAGCCAGATTGCAAGATGCCACATAGCCAGATGCTGTGTGCACATTGTGCTTCTTATCAATTATCTAATTATCTATGCATTCAATTAATTTGTGTGTGGGCTCGCTTGAAGGATAATCACCCCTCTAAGTAATAGTATGTGATATTTTATGTTCTGGTTATTTTTTGTGAAGTTATAAGTGAATATAAGCAACACCTTTTCACATGAAACAGAAATGTCAAAGACATACACTTAGCTATTACTCGCTATATTTTTTGTCTGAGTAAAACAAATAGGCTGATTGTATTTTACTCTTTGAGAGCTTTCCAACAACATATGACACGTGGCTACTTGATGAGTTTGATGTTTTTATTGATTACAGTAATATGTACAGCACCGTTTTTATGGTCATTTTAGGGTTTACGCCGTTATGTTGACATGGCAGTGAAGTTGTACATTTGGATATAACTTTGCACATAAAAGGTTAATTAGGTAATTTTCCTTCATCAACCTTGTAGTGATGTGTTAGTGTGAACTGTTTGTTTTATTGTCTATGGTGTATACAGTATGACCCTCGGTTTGGAGAAGCCTTCTGGAACAGCAGTAAGTTTGGGATGGTGAATTACCTGCTCAGAATGATGAGCAGTTGGGCTATCGTGTGCAGCGTCTGGTACCTGCCTCCTATGACCCGCAAGGTAATGATCTCATGATATATGAATGCATGATTTATGAAGTGCAGTAAAATCTCTGTGGTATAATGACTTTGCCTGCATCACTTTTGCATTGAGGCATTTAATATACAAATCAAGCACAAATGTGGGTTTGGATTTCTGGTCTCAAGCTCTTCGTCCACCCTCCACAAATTAGAAAGGGACGTCTGTGTTTGCATGTGGGCATGCAAATAAACAAATAGGCCATTGCTTTTAACGCACATGCAGGCAGGCACCTGTCTCTCCAAAAAAAACAAAACAAAAAAAAAACATCCTCACCATTATGTCATTATTTGGTCATCTTCATGTTGTTCCAAGCCTGTATGACTTGATGTCTTCCATGGAACACAGAAGGAGAAAATCTGGATAATATACTGGTCGCTCTTTTCCATGCATTTGCAGTGAATGGAGACTGGAACTTTTAAGCTCCAAAAAGGATGCAAAATTATAATAAAAGTGCACTGAGAAAGTGGGAAAACACAGTTTGTCTGATTTACTAAATCATATTATTTGTGATCTACACAACAAAATTGTGTTTCTCTTCTAAAATTGTTTTCTTTCGATTAATGTACTTTTCTAAAATGTGCACTCTACTAGATTATGTGTAGTGAACACAAACACCTTGATATATATTGCTTTACTCAATGAGCAATTACTACTTAGCATTTAGCATGTTAATGTATGCTATTACTACCTAAAGTTAGCTAACTCTAGCATAACCTTACAACATAATTCAGTAATGTGACACAAACATATTATGTAAAACTGAGGAAATGAATCATGTTAGGGTCATTTAAAAATAACTTTATTCCATTATCTTGAAATTACGTGAACAAATTATGTTTCCCGACAAAGAAGTAATGAGCTAAACCAAGAGAAAAAAATATGTTGATGCAACTTTATTGATTCATGTGAAACCGATGTACATGATTAAATCATGTAAATTCAAAGCATTTTTTTCAGAGTGGTCCATACAGCTTGTGAACTGTATTCCAAGTCTTCTGAAGTCATATGATAGCTTTGCAAGAGGAACAGACAGAAATGTAAGTTATTATTCACTGAAAATGTTGACATCTGCCCCTAGCTCTCTTTTGCACAGTCATGAGAGAAGTAGTGATGTCTGTGATTGTGAACTAATTCTTTTGAATCTGATATTTTCAATGAATCAGTTGATCTGGGTCAAACCTGGTCTGAATGATTCATTCACCAATCAGACTGATTAAATTCTTGAGTTCAACTCACTGACTCAGTGATCCGTTTTCAGGGTAGCTGCTTACTAACTGTAGGAGGGCACAATTATTAGTGAATAACATCTTAAATTTCAGTTCAGTCAATGTTACTCGCACAAAGCTATCGTATGACTTCAGAAGACTTGGACAAATATGCCACAAGTTGTATGAAGCACTTTAATTATGCTTTTGCATCCTTTTAGAAGTTTGAAAGCTCCAGTCTCCATTCATTGTAATTGCATGGGAAAGAGTGACCAGTACATTCCTCAAAATTCCTCCTTTTTTTTGTTCCACGGAAGAAACAAAGTTATACAGGTTTGGAACGACTTAAAGGTAAGTAAATTAATTTTCTTTTTTTGGGGTCTCTGAAGATTCCTTTAACCCAGAATGTTGCTTTAAAGTCCTATAAACTTGGGTTGTTTTCTTTGTACAGGAAGGTGAAGATGCAGTGCAGTTTGCTAACAGAGTAAAGGCAGCCATTGCCAGGCAGGGCGGTCTGGTGGACCTGCTGTGGTAAGTCAGCTCCTCTAAGTTTATCTCTGTGTATGTAAACACATCTGCTTAGGCCAAAGTAAAGTGAAAAACACTAATGCAGCTGCAGTTTGAGAGATATGTGACAGGTGTCTCTTAAAACAGACTAATGATCTTTAATTACAAATAAATAAAAGGAAACTGTGTTTTTTGTTGTCTTTAGGGATGGCGGGTTGAAACGAGATAAAGTGAAAGACACTTTCAAAGAGGAGCAACAAAAACTCTACAGCAAAATTTTGGTTGGAACCGGTCAAGAAGACCACAGTCGTTCTCGAGGAGAAAATGATGAATTAGGTGAGGAGCAGAGGGCAAGAGATGTTTCAGAAGCCTGGATGCCATCATGACCCTGATTTATATCCTATTTAAAAAACTGTCCTTTAATTGATCCTCTTTGTCAGAGACTATGCCTGAGTTTGGTAAGTTTTAGGTCAGGTCCTGGGGTTGCACCACTGATTAGGCAAAAGTCAATGTAGCGAGTGTTTCAGTCCATAGTGACCTGGATGCTCATTGTCAAGGAGTCATTGGGATGTTTTCTCACTCCTTTTCATTTGTTACTTGGTTTATTTGTATTTTTGTTACTTTGTTTGTGGTTTTTTGTTATTTCTTTGATCTTTTCTCGTTATTTATTGTCAGCTACCTTTTAAATCAACAATAGTAATCATTCGGGCTTGATAAAAGATTAAATGTGATGGCAGTGTTGTATGCTTTTTGAGCATATAATTACAGTAGTTCTATACAGTCGAGTCCAAAAGTCTTGAATTTATTACAAAATTTTCATTATAAATTACATTATCAGCATAACAATTTGAGTGAGAGGTTGAACTGAACTTTATATGAATTTTACCATTTCTTAGTATTTGGTATGTCACCCTTTTGCCTTAATGACAGCATGCACTTTAGGTGTCATGGACGCCACAAATTATGATCCATGTTATCCAGCATAATTTGAGAATGTTCCAAAGAGCATCTTGAGTGCTTTAGTGGAAGCAAAGAAATCTGACCTTTTGTACAAAGGTTAACATGGTCAACGTCACAAATATGCTCACATTTGACCTAGAAATAATGCAGAATCTTAAATATTTCTGCTTTATTTTATGTCATAACCTTTCTTTGTTTAGAATTTTTCAAAAAACAGAATCTGTTTTGATTATTTCCAGGTTTATATAAAAAATACATTTAAAAATCCCATATTTTCAATGTGGTCTCAGACATTTGGACCCGACTGTACTGTCTCAGAGCCTTCTGCTAAAGCCGTTATGCACTTCTCTTCATGTCTCTGCCACACCGTTGCTGCATGAGTCACTTTAATTCAGTGGAATTTAACAGGAGGGGAAATCAGCATTATGTGTGTGAACAACTGGCATTTATTTTTAAGACATTAAGGTAATCGCGATCTTTCAAAATACCTCCGTATAAACAATCAAGCCACTGTAAACATTTTCGGGAAAAATGTATTCTACTTTATGATAGGTCATAGGTCAATTTCACATCCAGTCCTCTTGACATCACCATTCACATCTAAATGTCACAGTTTTTAATGAGTCTTAATGAAATGGGCCAAGTTATGGCAAATTGAAAATGCTTTAGATTTAAATTAAAACCAGACTTTGCAGTGTTTAACCTCCTGAGACCCCAGCATGACCGCTGTGTGCATTTTCTATTTCCCTTTTTGATTTGTAACTAGTAGCACCTAATGAACAAGCAAAAATAAAATAAAAATTTAATTCTAGACCAAACAGTTTTCCTAAAAATGTATGTCCAAATACGTGGACAGCGAGACTACGTTGTGAAATTTTAAATAATACCGAGCTATAGAAAGTCCGAATTGTTCATCATATTGTTTATTATGTTTCCAGGAGTGTTGATTATTCATGTTTTTGTGACGTTACAGACATTACAGCTGATTTTCTGTAAAGCTGAATGAATTCTTATTCAAAGTAATGCCCAGCATCGTCCAGTCACTGCCAACCATGTTAAAATAAAATTATACATCATAAATTCTGAATCTTTGTACTGAATACCATTGTCTGCCAAACATGTTGACTCATCTTAAGTCCATATAAAGCCTCTGAAAACAAAATTTTTCAGCTTTTGGATGAACCCATTTATTCTCAATGTGAAAATGCACAGTAAATATATAGGAATGCATTAACTAATGTTAATGAATAGAACTGTATTGTATAGTGATAACAAAATAAAATATAACAAAATGTATATTAAAATGAAGTGAAATGACCCACATATGTGTTAGAGTTGAAAGTTACTCAAAATAACAAAAATAAAATTCTACTTTTGAGGAATGCGGTGCCAGTTTCCACATATGTCGACATCATGTTTATCAGCGCACTGATGCACGAAAAATGAACAGATTTTTTAAAGCGTCATATCCAGCGAAACTAGAGACAAACATGTTTCGATGAAAAAATGTAGAGATTTCTTATCAAAGGCACTTTGTTTGGCGCAGCGTCCGTTGGAGCACTTCACGGAAATCGACGGCATATTGTTGTCACATGACTCGGTGCGTGCAGAAGTTTAACCCTTAAATTATTGTCTTGGGTCTTGTGAACAGTATTCAGTTGGTTTTTATTAATTTAAATGATGTGTTGTGTATAGCGAAGCCAAAATACTAAATTGGTTATAATAAGGTTGAAAAGGTAGTGTTTTAGCAACATAAAAACCTGTATGTCCAGTATTTTACCACTGTTTGTTCTCTTTGGATTCTGTGTGGATAGAATTGCACCACGGGCCTTTGTTGGTATTTCAGACCTACAGTAATGTGAATTCCTTTGACTGTGTTTGGTTTAAACCATGATGAACAAGACATTTTTTGTTTAGCTCAAAAGTTCAAGTGATGTGGGGCCACATTTGAAAAGCATGAAAGGGTGAGAATGCAGTTTCTGAATCTTATTAAATTTTAGGATTGTCTTGGTCTTTTCAATAACTCAGCAGATCTATAAGAGTATCATTACTCTTTAAACAAGCTCAAGGAGGCATGTACTTACAGTGGAGGAACACATAAAACGAAGAATCCAAGGAGTTCCAAGCATCTGTCTAAATTGTCTGCTTACCAAGATACAAATGAATTTGCGGCAAAATACAGTGCCTATAGAAAATCCTCCTACCCCTTTGAAATAGTCACTTTCTTTAGTCTTATAAACAAAACCCATAAAAAAGGCAACAGTTCCAAAAACTGTACATAAAAACAAAAAAACAAAAAAAAAAAACAATACAATTCACAGGGTAAAACATCATATGTGTAGTTGTAGTGCTTTCAATATAGCAAAGGGTGAATATAATTTACAAATCACTCATTTTTGTTTTTATTAGCATTTTTCATACTGTCCCAACTTTTTCGGAATTGGGGTTGTACTTCGTAGAGCAACCTTTTGCTTTAATGACAGTCATCAGTCTGTTTGGATATGTCTCTACTAGTTTTGTGCACCTGTTGGGGAATATTTGCCCATTCTTCCTTGCAGAATTGTTCAAGTTCATTCAAATTGCGGTGTCAGTGGTGATGGACTGCTCTCTTCAAGTCCATCGACAGGTTTTCTATTGGATTTAGGTCAGGGCTCTGACTTGGCTACTCAAGGACTTTGACCTTCCTATCCTTAAGCTTCTGCGCTTTTTTTTTGGCGGTGTGTTTAGGGTCATTTTCATGCTGAAAGGTGAACCACCTGCCCATCTTCAGTTGTCGAGCAGAGCGCCACAGATATTCCTCAAGAATTTGTTTGTTCATGGCAGCATCCATTTTCCCTTCAATCCTGACCAATTGCCCAGTACCTGCTGAAGTGAAACACCCCTACAGCATAATGTTGCCACCACCATGCTTCACAGTAGGTATGGTATCTTGGAGTTCAGTCCAAAAAGTTCCAATTTTGTCTCATCTGACCATAAAACCTTTTTCCACATGGCATCAAAATCCACCAAGTGTTTTTTCACAAAGTGCAAAAGAGACTTCAGTGTCACACTTTTTCAGAAGAGGCTTCTTTCTTGCCACCCTGCCATACAGGCCAGCTTTGTGTAAAGCTTAGGAGATTATTGTCACATGCACAGAACAATCAATCTCAGCCAAAAGGGCTTGTAAATCCTTCAAAGTTGCCTTTGGCCTCTTAATAGCTTCCCTGATCAATATACTTCTGGCACTGTCATCCAATTTGGAGGGATGACCCGATCTAGGCAAGGTTTTGGTGGTGTCATGATGGTGTGGCGTAGTGGACTAAAGCACATAACTGGTAATCAGAAGGTTGCCGGTTTGATCCCCACAGCCACCACCATTGTGTCCTTGAGCAAGGCACTTAACTCCAGGTTGTTCCGGGGGGATTGTCCCTGTAATAAGTGCATTGTAAGTGGCTTTGGATAAAAGTGTCTGCCAAATGCATAAATGTAAATGTACTCATAGTAAAAGCCTTTAAAATATTTTTGTACCCTTCTCTTAACCTATGCCTTTCCACAATTTAGAAAGACCTTTTGAAAGCACCTTTCCAACCATAGTGAATTCTTGAATTCATTACCATGCACTACTAGTAAAGGAACCCTCATGGAACAGAGGGACTTATTCTGAAGTAATCAAAACAACTACAGTTGATTTACAAATCACTCATTTAGCCAGGTACGTGATCTGAAAGGTGATTGGTTGCACCTGAGCAAGTTTGTAATGGTTACTCTTAGGGGGCTGATCACTTATCTAAACCAGATATTTTACTAATTAATTTTTAATGGTTGTTCAGAATTGTTTTATGTTCTTTTCATTTTGATGTTGAAGGTCATAAAAGCTGTGTAAATACAGCTGAAAAAGGTTACATTGAATTTATTTAAATTTACAGGATGTAATGTATGATGACTTTCTATAGGCAATGTACCATTGAGTTTGATTACACGCACAACCTTTGACGTCAACAACAAATATGAGAAGCGTTTTCTCCTCCCTTTTAAAATGTTATAATTCTATTTATTTTGCTTTTCTAACTGTGCATGATTATATGGTTAGTGTCATTTTATTATTTGCATTTAGCATTGATTTTTCCCTGCTGTCCCCAAACCTGTCAGAACAGACCTCCAATCCATTTTTGGGTCACGATATGCGGCACAACGGTCAAAGACATCTGTCTAAGGCATGTTTACATAGGAAAAAACAATGGAAAGGCAGCGCAGAAGGATGCAAAAATGTGCTTGATATGAACTGCAATTTACTCTTTCTTCATTACTTAGAGCAATTACTCCACATTAAATTCCAGACATGCATGTTTACATTTACTTGCATTGAATGTGTAGGAAGCTGTGTTAGTCTCAAGCATTACAGTACTCACTACCAAGAACCTGACTATGCTGCAGATAAGTTTGACCTGTAAGGAGAAAGTGTGGGAGGTGAATATTGTCACCGTCTGCTGGCTTTACCCTCTCATTAGTTGAGTGGGTGTGTTGTCGGTACAGAGGTGATCTGTTGTAATAACACTGCCAGTGATTTGACTACTGCCTTGCTCCTAAACAACAACTCGCCAGTACTTCCACTCACTGGTTGTTGAGTGAGATATTAGATGAAAATGCTCCAATGTTACAGTCATATGTGCTGCAGGATAAATGTCTTAATTGTTAATAAAAGAACTAACACAATCAGTCAGTCTCTAATTTTGAAAAGATTTCCTCTTATAAAGCGATCATACCCCTTGATTTAATACAACCCCAATTCCGAAAAAGTTGGGACAGTATGAAAAATGCTAATAAAAACAAAAATGAGTGATTTGTAAATTATATTCACCCTTTGCTATATTGAAAGCACTACAACTACACATTATATTATGTTTCACCTCTTTTTTTCAATTTTTAATTTTTTTATGTACAGTAATTTCAAATCACATGTTTGCAACACGCTACAAAAAGGTTGAGACAGTCGAGTGTTTACCACTGTGAAACATCACCATTTCTTCTAATAACACTTATTAAGCATTTAGGCACTGAAGACACAAATTTGTTAAGTTTAGAAAGTGGAATTTTCACCCATTCATCCATTACTTAGGTCTTCAGGTGCACAATTGTACGGGGTCTTCATTTCCATATAATGCACCACACATTCTCAATTGGAGTCAGGTCAGGACTGCAGGCAGGCCAATCTAGCACCTGCACTCTCTGCTCACACAGCCATGCACTTGTAATCCGGGCAGTATGTGGTTTGAAGTTGTCCTGCTGGAAAATGCAGGGAAGTCCCTGGAAAAGACGTGCTGGATGGCAGTATATGCTGCTCCAATATTTGTACATATCTGTCTGCATTCATGGTGTTCTCACAGATGTGCAAGTTACCCATGCCATGGGCACTGACACACACCTGGCCCATACAGACACTGGCTTTTGGACCTGATGCTGATAACAGCTTGGATGTCCCTTTTCCTCTTTGGCCCGGATAACACGATGGCTGTGTTTTTCAAAAACTTTTCCTTAAATGTGTACTACTTTCCATCTAAGATGAGACCGAGCCGAGAGAAGTTGGCAGAGCTTCTGGACAGTGTTGATGTAGGGCTTCTGCTTTGCACAGTAAAGTCTTATCTTGCATCTGTGGATGCAGCGGCGAGTGATAAAGGTTACTAATAAAGGTTTACTAAAGTTATCCCAAGCCCATGTTCATGATATCCATTACAAATGAATGATGTTTAAGACCGTGATGTCTGAGGGATCAGAGATCATGCGCATTCAGAAATGGTTTTCGTTTTGCCCTTTATGCACCGAGATTTGACCAGATTCCTTGACTCTTTTAACTATATTGTGCACTGTAGAGGGTGAAATGCCCAAAATCCTTCCAATTTGTCTTTGGGGAACATTGTTCTTAATGTGCTGGATTATTTGCTGAAGCATCTGTTGGCAAATTGACAAGTCTTGAACGATCCTTGCTCTTGAAGGTCTAGGCTGTTTTTGGATGCTCCTTATATACTATGACACGATTGCCTCACCTGTTTAACATCTCCAGTTTCACATCGCCTTATTTCAACTCGTCAGATTGTTATTAGTCTTAAATTTCCCATCTCAACTGTTGTGTTGCAATCATCTAATTTGAAATTACTGTACATTTTCAAAAAAAAAAAAAAAAAATGAAATTCACAAGGTAAAACATAATATAATGTGTAGTTGTAGTGCTTTCAATATAGCAAAAGGTGAATATAATTTACAAATCACTCATTTTTGTTTTTATTAGCATTTTTCATACTGTCCCAACTTTTTCGGAATTGGGGTTGTAAGTATTATTAATCATTTTCATCTACTGACACACAAATCATGGCTAGTAACAGTGATTGAATCGGCACGCACTTCACTTCTACTGGTCGACATCGATTACATTTTTTTTAATTCATTTATTGAAACATGAAAATATTAAACAAAAATGTTTTTAAATTCAAATTTCAACTTCAAACAAAACGAAAATATGATCAAAGTAAGAAAGTGGTAAAAAAAAAATAAAAAAATCATACCAAATCCAAACATTTTACTCTCCTTCCAACGGCCCCTTTTGCAGTGATATAAACATAGCAATAAAAATAATAAAAAAAATAATTGAAAAAATAAACCATGACCTGTAAATGTAACACAAATCTCATATTTTTTTGCTTCAATAAATGGCTTCAACAGCGATCGTCAAGGACAATATTTGATGTTATTTACGTCCAGAATTTGGACATGAACTTTATTACCACCTGCTGGTGAAATCTTTAAACTGCAAATGCAGGAACTGAATTTGGACTTTGTGCTGAGTTAAGACGTGTTATTGAAACATCTTAGCACAATGACTAAATTCTTAGGAAAATAGCAAATTGCACTTTGCGCCACTTCATTTACATACAACACACCCATAGTTTGCGCGCCTACACCCACAGTAGCGCAAACACTCCCACCCATGCCCATTTGAGCTTTGTGCTGGCACGAATATTGCGCTTAGAATTAGCACTCTCATGAAAACTGGATAAGACATGGTCATAGTGCAAAATAAAACCCAAGGTCTTAGGGGTTTAGATCGACATGAGGGCGAGTAAGCGATGACAGAATTCTCATTTGATGGTGAACTATCCCTATAACTCTTCACATGTGTGTCCTTTTAGTTTTTTGCTTTCCCTCAAAGAAGCATCAATGTTTTACCACTGTTGCGCTGTTATTGACCGCAATGTAAATAAATAGAAGGATAATAATACCAGAATTTAGTGATATAAGTTTATAAACTATCACAAAACCACAGGATGTACAGCAGAATGATGGCCTAGTGTCGGATCATATTCTAACTTCAGCATTTATATTAAAAGAGTAAGTAAATCACTCACTTGTTGCTGTGTGTTGTATTGAAGAGACGATGATAAAATCTGCTTCTTATTTTACAGAGATCGTGATGATGCAGTGTTTCTTGTCTCCATTTAAACCTCCATTTATATGTACCTGCATAACCGCCAATGATGCCTTTATTTACACTACCGTTCAAAAGTTTAGGGTCACTTACTCATTCTTTATTTTTATTATAATTATTATTATAATTATTTTTTTTTTTTTCACATTTTAGAATAATAGTAAAGTCATCACAACTATGGAATAATAGAAATGGAAATATGGGAATTATGTTGTGATTAAAAAAATCCAAAATAAATCAAAACTGTGTTATATTTTAGCATCTTCAATGTGGCCACCCTTTGCCTAGATTTTGCAGACATGTACTCTTGACATTTTCTCAACTTCTTGAGGTATCACCCTGGGATGCTTTTTAAACAGTATTGAAGGAGTTCCCATCTATATGCTGGGCACTTAGTGGCTGCTTTTTTTCAAAATTTCAAAAACCTTTTTCTTTCTTTTTTTTTTTTAAATAAATTTTAGTTTTATAATGAAATAAAGTAATATGGTGGCACAATTATATTTTTGTCTACAAAACTAATTTCAAACATTTAAGAATATGCCTTCAGATCAAAAGATTTTTAAAATCATGAGAAACATTTCAGGCAAGTGACACCAAACTGTTGAACAATAGTGTATTTCCAAAGGCGATGTTTCATAAGCCATACTGAATGCGAGATCTGCGTGTTTGTTTACTATACAGCGCTAAGAAAGAGAGGATGCTCTTTGACAAGAACGGAGGGTAAAATGCGTTCATTATTTATTATAAAGATGAAACAAGATTTGGTTCAAAGAAAGTTAAAGCAGCATTTGCCCAGCGGCTTTCTGCTCTATGCTGGTTGTGTAAAGTTTGTGGAGGCATGTCAGACAGCTGTTAGTGTCTGATACCAGTAGTGGTACACATTCAAGGTTGATAATTGCGGTGCCCTAGTTTCGCTAGATTACATTTCCTAGCGCCATCTAGTGCTCTGCGCATGCGTCAAGCTTGAAATCATGATCGTGCCTAGCAGTGGTGTAGTCAGGGCCATACTATGGAGATAGAATTGTTGCATATTAACATACAAATGGAAAGAGATTCACAATTAGAAAGTTGGTTCACAAATAAATTGAATGAGATCCACAAATAAATGTAAGGAGTTTCACAAAAATTAAATGAATTCAAAAATAAAAAGAATGAGATTTATAAATATATGTTAGGAGTTTCACAAAAATAAAGTGAATTCACAAATAAATAAAATGAGATTTGCAAATAAAAAAATTAATTACAAATATATTTTTTAACTCAAAAACACAACTCTGTCCAGAATTTATTTGTGGATCGCTTCCTGTACATTTGCGGATCGTTATATGCATTTGTCGATTTTGAAACAAATCTAGCATCAAGACGTGCACACAAATCTACAACGGGTGGACTCCATCCATCGTCTACTCAAGCCAATCAGAGAACCGCCACATTACTCAGACCAATCGTAGCACGTTCTATCTTTAACCAGTCACACTTCGTTTTACTATCAGGGCGGGACCAGAGTCACAGCTCTCATGAGCATGGAATCAAGCACTTACAGATGAGTTCCAAGGCCGCAAACTTTTAAAGAAATGGACGCCATCAGAGGAATACTGTGACTTAAGGTTTGTATAATTTTCTCTCAGTTACAAATATGTGTAGTGTCTTGTTAAATGTCGACAGCTGAAAATTGCCCATTTGTAGAGTGTCCTGATCATTAGCTTTATAGCTAACCTGGATGACTGTATGAGTCTGCTATTTTAATTTTAACCAAGTTTCTTGACTGAAACTCCTAGCTGCATGATGGAAATGTATGTACGTGTCATCAAAACCTTTACTCTTAATGTTACATGGCAGATCCAAACAGACACACTACTAGACACTACAAAAGATCAGTAGTACAGATAGTGCCTTTATAAAACATGAATCATATTAGATGATCTTAGGAGCACAAACCATAAATTAATACCATATATTACACAGTGTACAAAATCTGCTATGCCAATAATTTGGTTTCACATTATGTTAATGTATTCATTGATAAATTTCATTGAAGTAATATTTCAAAGGATTTATCTTTATAGCACTTAGTGTTATGGCAGACCAGTCTAAACTGGAAATCGAGCGAGCTCACAGAGTCCCGGCTCGCAGATCTGCTGAGGAAGACAGGCCCCGATCAATTCTGGCCAAATTTCTGAGATCATCTGATAAAGATCTCATGTTGCGCCAGGCGATGAGCAAAGGAAAGCTTTCTTGGAAGAATCACAATATTTTCTTGTTTTCGGACTTTGCGAATTCGACAAAGAAACACTTACATCAACGGAAGATCGCTTTTGCACTGATGTTTCCGGCCAGACTGAGAATAGAAACGAAGGATGGTCATAGGGCATTTATGTGTCCCAAGCAAGCACTGTCTTTTATAAAAACAATGGGTGAGTAAGCCATTTGGGGTTTTTCATGTAGCTCCAGAGTGGATTAACTCGCTGTACTTACTCTGGCTGTCTGAGGAAGCTGGGCTCCATTTTTGTTTCTTTTTGCATTGGCTCCGCCTAGCGGCTGGAGTGTATTTTGTGGAATGACTCCTTCAAGAAACTTTTGCATGGATGGATGATCGCTTTTACACTGAAGTTCCCAGCCAGATTGAGAATGGATACTAAGAATGACTGCAAAATATCTTCATGCCTACACAAAGGATGTCTTTTATAAAGTTGATGGACTGAGTAAGTCATGGTGTGTTTTTTTTAATGCAGCCTCCAAGTGAATTTGACTCGCTCAATACACACGACCATTCGAGAAACCGGGATGCCTGTTTTGTTTCTTTTTGTGTTGGTTCCGCCTAGCGGCTGGAGCTTGTTTTGTGGAAAAACACTGCTTTGGGACAGTTGTGGATGAATCTGTTCATTCTTCGTGCTTATGCTTCCTGTTAGCTGGAGTTTGTTTTTGTGGAGTATTTTTAAGGGACATTAGAATGATTACGTCATCTGCTGAACTCATAACAGCTGGCTCACTGAACATTTTTGACACTTGTTTGTCTGTCCGAGGAAACTGAACGGCTTAATATCAGCTGGAATTTGTTTTTGTGGAGGAACAGACCTTCGAGACAGTTCTGTGAATGAATCTACATGTTCTTTGTGTTTATCCTGCCTATTGCCTGAGGTCTGTTTTACAAAGTATTTTCTATTATGTAATTTTGCCTTACAAAATTTGTGCAGAGGCACTGGACTTGAATTATCCAAAGGCAAAGTTGTCTCGGGGGTTCTCGTAGGTGTTAATATGAGTGGATTGTCTCTCTCCACATGTAATGTTAATGGGTTGGGGCACCCCATAAAAAGGAGGAAAGTTATTTCTTTTCTTAAGCGTAAGCAATATGATATAGTGTTTCTTCAAGAAACGCATCTTTCCCAGCAGGAAGCTGAGAAATTTGGGAGGATATGGGGTGGACATGTTTTCTTTAGTGCTGGCTCAAGTAAGAGCAGGGGAGTCATTACACTGATAAGTAAACATCTACAATTCAAATGTCTCAAACAGATTAAAGATAAATTAGGAAGAGTCGTTATTGTTTTAGCAGAAATTCAGGGGCAAAGTCTGATTTTGGCTAATATTTACGCACCTAACGCTGATGATCAGGGCTTTTTTATAGATCTTGAAGGGATGTTGCAAACCGCTGGCACACCTCATGATATAATATTGGGAGGAGACTTTAATTTATTGATGGACTCAGTCCTTGATCATTGTGAAGCAAAAGTGTGCAAGCCCCCTTGAGCAACACTGACGCTTTACAGGATGTGTAAAAATCTTGGTCTTGCAGATATTTGGCGACTTTTGAACCCATCTGGTAGAGACTATACATTTTTTTCATCAGTCCATAAGATTTATTCTAGAATAGATTTTTTAAATTTTTTATATCTAAGTCCCTCATTTCATCTGTTGTGGATTGCTCAATTGGAAACATCTTAGTCTCAGATCACGCCCTGGTGAGTTTAGAGGTGCTGCCACATTCTGAGAATAAGAGATCATATAGTTGGTGCTTTAATGTATTCCTTTTGCAAAATCCTGATTTCCAACAAATGTTACTGAAATCAATGTTTATATGGAGACCAACTGGTCCTCAGTTTCCTATTTGCAGATTTGTGTGCACGTCTTGACGCTAGATTTGTTTCAAAATCGATAAATGCGTGTAACGATTCGCAAATGCACAGGAAGCGATCCACAAATAAATGCGCATGATTCACAAATGAATGCTGGACAGAGTTGTGTTTGTGAGTTAAAAAATATATTTGTAAATAATTTATTTATTTGCAAATCTCATTTTATTTATACATTACATTTATTTTTGTGAAACTCCTAACGTATATTTGTAAATCTCATTCTTTTATTTGTGAATTAATTAAATTTTCATGAAACTCCTTACATTTATTTGTGAACCATCTTTCTATTTGTGAATCTCTTTCCATTTGAATGTTAATATGCAACAATTCTATCTACATACCATACGCACACATATGCTGTATGCTTACTTTTTTCCCAGGGCTGTTTGTATATCAGTCACCCTCACACTGAGGCAGTATCAGGTAAAATTAACAAAATATGACAAATGTCCTGTAGCTAAAATAAGGAATCTTCCCGTAATTAAGGGAAAAAATTGCATTCTGAATTATATCTATAAGTGATGCCATTTGTCCCTTATTTTAGTGTCACACACCCAAACTGCTGAGAATGTTTCACAATTGGAGAGAAATGGACCTGAAACACACACACCTTTCGCGTGAGTTGTGTGAGATATCAGCTGTTGCTTTACACGGACGCTACACTTGACAGAAACGGCTGGGGGGAAAGATCAGTGACAATCAGTGGACGTCTTCTGTCCTGTTTTCTGTCAAAAGCAAGATAATTTTGTCAAAATCATGCAGCATTCGAGTGCGTGTTAATTGTTTCCCACCATTGGGATGTTAAAACAACAGTAAATGCACCTATTCATGAGAGAGGGGTAAGAAAAACTGGATTACTGCATTAATTCAAAATAAAAGTACAGTAGTACAGGTTTTGATAAACATTATTTACTGGCAAAACAGCAACACTAATCCAAGGAGAAATACACTATTTTCATGTTAAACTTTTCCTTTCTCTCCTCTTCCTGGTCGTTGTATTAAAGCGTTTTTCATTTTAAGTTTATTAGGGGACTTTCACACTGAACACATTTTTGTGTCCGTCCGAGCTGTTTTTCAATGTAAAGCACAGGGAACGCCTGTAAATTTGGGTCATTCCTACAATTCTGTGTCATTTAAGTCCCCATTACAAGTGCGTGTGGTATTTATATTGTTTAATTTCACCTGATTACAATTGTGATAGGCTTGTTAAAAAGAATAAAAACTTTTTATAATGTTACACACTTCTGTGGGCTTAAAAGTTACATTTTAAATAACTGAAATCCTTTCCTATTGCACTGTGTCATTTTCTCATGTCCCAAAAACTGCACGTCAAACATATTTGACAAAAATAAATGCTAAATCATTGGATTTCTACTTTCCCCCAACATACAGTTAAGAGTTAAGTGTTACATTCTCTCACTAACATGTATTCATTTGTGGTAAATGTGTAATTTTAACACTAATAGCACCCTGTTATGTCATGATACCATGACCTTTCATTGAAGATGACATCACACACTGGAGGTGGACATCAGCCATTCTGCAAAATTACTTTGAGTTATTTGAAGTTTATAACTCTATTGCTTAATTATGTTTTTCTTTATTTTGTGGTGTTAGTCATATGTGGTCAAGCATACATGTTCACCCTGTTATGGGAAGGTATACGGGAAATTATTATAATTTTAAAATTTCAATATACAGTATTTATGTTAACAGAAATAAAATCTTAAATATTAGTTTACAAATATGTTTCCTAGATAGCAATCACAGTCCATGTAGTGGCTCATTTATCCACTGAATGTCCACCCTGTTATTGTCCACCCTGATGCTGCCCATTTAACTGGATGGACATCTGAATTTTTTTAGTAATTTAGCTTGCCCAGTATGATCCAATCTTTAATCTCTAATACAATCTTTAATATGTCCCTGTAATGATGAAACATGAAGAAACTTGTAAAAGTATGTTTTATTTTTTTTTAAGTTTCAAAGCCGGAATGTCACCGAATTGTAGGAATGACCCATTTACGATATGTACAGAGTTGCAGTTCCGCAGCTCTCTATACGCAGATTACGCAGTCTACAATAACAGTAAAGCACAGTCTACAGTGACAGACAACACCCAATATTTAAATTTTTGGGTGAACTATCCCTTTAATAGACAAATTGAATGATACTTAAAATAAATACTTAAAATACTTCTATCTCAGCTTAGTATGCAGAGACATCTATAAGAAAGCCATTAGTTGTTGTCATGCTGGAACAGAAAAGGGCCCTCCCCAAACTCCCTTCCAGCTTTTACCTGCTACCTAAGGAGAATTCTCTAGCTAGTAACAGCCGATCATGATTTTAGGCTTGATTACACTTCATAGAGCTTGATGCATGCACAGAGCGCTAGATGGTGCTATAAGAAGTGTAATTGAGCTTGAAATCATGATCGCCAAAGAGACTGCTGATGTCAAGATTTATAGTGCAAAAGGAGTTACTCTTTGGTTTGTTCTCACCCAAAACCGATAGAATCGCTTTAGAAGACATGGATTTAACCTCTGGAGTTTTATTGAATACTTTTATGCTGCCTTTATGTGCTTTTTGGAACTTCAACGTTTTGGTCACCATTCACTTACATAGTATGGATCTACAGAGCTGAAATATTCTTCTAAAAATCTTTGTTTGTGTTCTGCAGAAGAAAGTCATACACATCTGGTTTGACATGAGGGTGAGTAAATGATGAGAGCATTTTCATTTTTTGGTGAACTATCCCTTCAAGTTCTGGTGTATCTTAAAGAGGACATTCTCTGTTTTTCTACAGTATATGGTACCAACTGTTTGTAAGGTATGGCCAATACACTTTACACATAAAATTTTAGCAAGCGATTTTATCACACCAAAATCATGTTAACGCGCATACTGTTTACGTCTTGTGGATATACCTTCGAAACAAATAGTTTTCTAACGTTTACGGATTGGCCACTTTAGTTTGGGGACAAGTTTGAACCCAGAATTGAGCTAAATTGGACAAAACCTCACTTTGGGAACATTCCTCATTTGTAAAAACGATTCATACATAAATTTGATAAATTAGCTTTCTGTTAGGGTGTATATAAAAACAATAAATGTCTATCTATGGCATGTCCCCATTAAATAGCTGAGTAAACGTGTGTGTTTGTAGCCTACACATATGCTATCACACATGAGGGTATACCCTTTGCCTGATTGCTTAACTGACTGACACACGGAAACTTTCGCGCCTCATCACTGTACAGTCGCTCACTCACTGTACATGTACAGGGCGGAGCTTCACATGTCGTGAACAAAACATTGGCAGCGCAACAAGTTTGGTTCAGTTCAAACTCAAAGGCTACTCATGCTTTGACGCTGGGTTAATACATCTTAGAAACCCATTCCAATTACTATGGAGACCGGAGGAGAAATCTCTCAGTCACCAGCGCTGACAAACTGAAGAAAAATAGCTGAATGTGAATGTTTCCTCGTGAACAGGGAGTCTGACAGTATGAACAGAGATGCGCGCGACGCACTTGTGGGATCTGTCTTCAGCGCGAGATAGACTTTTCTAATCTAATCTTTAAGCCGTTTGTTATTCCTCCACCAAAAGGCTGCGACTGGGATTTTCTTGGTCAGATTAGACTTTTCTCGGACTATCCTTTGCAGCTCGGTTCTTATCATGGAGACGTACACGGACGTCTTGCTAGTCACTGCAAACGTTGGATCACTGTTTGACAATGTAAGTAGCCACTATGTTTAAATTCCTTATTACTTTCACAGTGCAGCTGAAACTATGCGCATCATAAATTAGTAAAACAGCGAATTGTTTTGTGTTTCATCATTTCAAAACGGGCACTTTTGCAATTTCACGCAGCTGAAAAGTCGCCCGCCGCTGAGCGCTACCTGTGTTTGAGGTTATCTTAAAAATAATCGTAGTATTAATATGTAGGCCAAAAACTCCGAAATCAATTTCGACCCATAAATTTCCCATACTATAACCGATGTTTACTGTAACCATTTAATGGAACATTAAGCGAATGGAACGTCACATGAAACGGTGCCGCTCTCTAATTTGAAACACGAACATGCACGCGCGGCTGTTCCTCCGTATGGAACGTCCTACAGCGAACACACTTCAGGTTTGCTTCGCTCCACTGGGCCTTTTAAGTACTAGAGTCCCCAGTCTAGAGTAATATCCTCTCCCATTCACAGTGAGCTGTCTGACTGCACCTCCCCACAGGTCTGACGACCTATCGCCACCGAGCAACCGGCCTGTGTATGTATTCAAATAAAACAGGAAACTGTCAGCGAGTTGTGAGATATTTAAAAGCGCTGCCGCGAATCTGAGGGGTTGAACTGCGACACGTATTACACAGCAATAACTGTACTTACTACACACTCTGTTTTGTAGTTATAGACGCAAAGAATGAGATATTAGAATAATCATTTATATTAAAGGAGTAGTTCACCCAAAAATGAAAATTCTCTCATCATCAGTGTTGCGTGAGTTACTCTAAAAAAAAGTAATTAATTACTAACTACTAATTACATCTTCTACAGTGTAATTCGATTACTGTACTAATTACTATGTCTGAAAAGTAATTGCATTACATATTACTAATTACTTTGTAAAACCCTTATCAATCTCGACCAGGTGAAAAATACAAGGATAGACATGAAACTGTACTTTTAATTCTTTAAAATAAATCATATAAAATTAAATAAATTATTCATGAACTGGTCAAAGAATTTAAGGGGGCAGCGTTTAATTCGAAAACATATATTTTAACATTAGATGTTAAATCTCGATTTTAAATTCACTATTGTTTTATATAGAATTGGTCTATAGTCTATACAGTATTTACCGCAGTTGCATCAGAAGTAATTGTAATTAAATTACTAAAAATTAAGACTAATCCCCTACTTTTTCAAATGTAATTTAATTACAATAATTAATTACTTAGTAATGCATTACACCCAACACTGATCATCATTTACTCACCCTCATGCCATTCCAGATGTGTATGACTTTTCTAAAGATTTTTAGAAGAATATCTCAGCTCTGTAGGTCCATACAATTCAAGAGAAAACTTTGAAGCTACAAAAAGCACATAAAGGCAGCATAAGAGCAATGATAAGACTGCAGTGGTTTAATCCATGTCTTCTGAAGCAATCCAATTGGTTTTGGGCAAGAAAAGACCCAAAATATAACTCCTTTTTCACTATAAATCTTGACATCTGCTGTCTTCTTGGCGATCCTGATTTCAAGCTCGATTACAGAGCTGAGGCATTCTTCTAAAAATCTTTGTTTGTGTTCTGCTGAAGAAAGAAAGTCATACACATCTGGGATGGTATGAGGGTGAGTAAATTATTAGAGAATTTCATTTTTGGGTGAACTATTCCTTTAAGGAGAAAAACAAATATGGTCTGTTGTAATACAATCTGCTTATTATTATTATGCAGGAAACACAGAAAATGTCCTCAAATTATTTATTAATTATTTTGTTGTATGTAGTAATACAAGTTCATCTGATAATGAAAAGTCTGTCATCATTTACTCCCCCTCATGTTGTTCCAAATCTGGATGACTTTCTTCCGCAGAACCCAAAAAGCTGAAAGCCTCAGTCACTATTCACTTTCACTGCATCTTTTTTCCATACTATAAAAGTAAATTGGAATCGAGACTGAACACTCTCTTAACATCAGTCCTAGCATCTCCTTTTGTATTCCACGGAAGAAAGAAAGTCAAATGGGTTTTGCAACAACATGAGCGTGAGTAAATTATGATAGAAAGACATCTTTGGGTGATCACTTTAAAACCTAAATCACCAACTTCTAAATGTTTTTATTTTGGTTATGTTTTTTAATAGAATGTCTTGAAACATTGAAACATTTTCACAGTTGTTATCTGCCTAGACCAGTGTGTTAGCTCAATTTCTCCCTCAGGTGGATTATTCAAAAACATTTCTTTACATTTGTGGTCACAACAGTCTTGGTAATGTAAATCTTGTAAAGCTATAGAATTGTATTTTTTCCATTTGTGTTCAGTCCAGACTCTCCGGAGTTGCGTTCTAGTTGTATTTGTTGGCGCGTTAGTTTCATTGTGCATGTGGAGGACTGAAACTAAGTACACACAAGTGGAAATTTGGCCTCGTACCCAGTTTCCTCAGGCCATTTTTGGCAGAGAAAGAGAGAGAGCACATGTCACAGCTCATTGTGACTATAAACAGATGAGTATCTTTTCCCAAAGGACTTCAACCTCTCTTGGAATCTTTTTTTGAATAGGTCAATACAAATGTTTCAGCGAACTTCCAAAAATGGTGAAATTTTGCTTGTCCACAAGAAGGGTTTACCAGACCTGTCAAGTTCAGCAACAATGAGTTCAGTGTGTTATCTGCATTTTATCATATTTACTGGGGTGAAAAAGGTTCAAGGGTAAATATCACAATGAAATGTACATATATATATATATATATATTTATTTTGCAATACAAAAATTATGATTATTTAAAAACGTTTTTTTGACATTATTATACCATTGTGTCATTATTGTAACATTAAATTGACAATTCAGCACATTTCCCATTCCAGATTTGCAATACTGTAACGCTAAAATGTAAATTACATTCAGTACAACAAATACTTCCATAATGTTTACTAAAAAGTTTATTTTAAACATTCAAATGCTTTACAACTTTCAGATGTAAAGCATAGACTATATATTTAAGCAAAAAGGCAAATGAGGCAGTGCTATATTGTAGGGCTGCACGATTATAGCAAAAATCATAATTGTCGATTATTGCCCTTGATATTGTAATTGCGATTATTAATGTCGATTAAAATATTAAATTACCGTGACATCACAAATTAAGCAACTGTATGGTTCTTCAGAGCAGCAGATTTCAATGGTGGATATGAACTGCGCTCCAGTTTCTTTTAAGCATCTTTTAAGCATTATATTGTATTGTATTTTATATTGTAATAATGTTTGTTAAGGTAAGGCAAATAACATTTATTTTAAATTGATATTTATAGTATAGAATAAATTAAATTATTGCTAAATTACTGCTTAAATTATTAGTCCATGTACAGTAAATAATATGACATATTCAGTTTTCAAACTTATTAACAGCCGATTTAAATTGACCAAGTTACTGTGTTCAGTAGCCCTTTGGTTGCGAGACAGGGGATCATTCATCCCGTTAGATCTTCAGTGGTGATCTTGTTCATGTAAGATCATCGTTAGATCATTTTTGGCCTCAGTGGTGCACTTTGGAAATTAAAAACAGTCATTTGCGATTGGAGTTTGTGCAGTTCGTGAAAATGTTAAATCTACTAATACCAGCTGCGTGGCAAATGGGTGATTCCTGAAAAATGCTATTCATGCCATATTCTTTATGTTGGTTACACCTCCAAAACAAACTTTTAAAACAGTTCAGCTGAATTACTTTATTGCTATTTTGTACAAATTAAATTCACATTGGCCTACTTACTAACATGACAAAACAAAACTGTTATTACATTTTTAATAAATTGTACACAGAAATCAAGCAACGTGACAAACTCTCCCATTACAGTGATTGCTGTCACTCACTGCAGGTTTACACTGTTTGAGACCTGCATTTGGACGCGAGCTCAATGACGCTCCACACAATGTTCTGCACTCTCACGAATGCTCTCATTAAAAACAAAGCTCTCTAATCAGCATAATAAATCAAGTATTTATACCACGTCTGTGCCTTGATTAAAACGGGAGTGTTTTAGTTTTGTCGTGTTGCTTTTTTGCAGTGTATTTAACATCTACGTCCAAAATAATTCCAAAGTGCTTTTCGCTCTTGTTCTACAGCTTCTTTTTGAGTGTCAGGTAATGTTTCTTCAGTATTAATTTTCGTGTGCCACCACGAACAGAGCTGGAACATAAAGCAAGCATCTGGGCATTCAGAAGGTTTAAAACTTAGGGTCAGTTGTCATTACTGATAGGACGGAGGACTAATCTAAGTGGCTCTGATTAGCCATTGCCGTTTCATTGCTCAACGGACATGTTAGCGATTGGTTAGAATACTCAACCGCTGCAAAAACACGTTGTAAATAGAAACCATTGATGCACCAGGAGCAGACTTATATTGAATGCTGTAATCGTCAATTTTCACGATTACATAATCGTGGCAGCCGTAATCGTAATCACGATTAGTTTTTCGATTAATTGTGCAGCCGTACTATATTGTGAATATAGTCACGGCTGAAGGCCGTTATTTGGCAGGGCCCAAAGTGGAGGAACCCTTCAGCCGTGACTATATTCACAATATAGCACTGCCTCATTTGCCGTATTGCTTTTATAAAATGGTCACCACATAATAAAAATATTAAGGACACAATTGTTCATTAAAATGTTATGTTTTGTAATTAAAATCATTAAATTCCATCCTTTCGACAGAAAATACAGTCCCTGGCAATAAATAGTAAACAGAACGTTGCTAGGCAACAAAGATAATTATAACCCATGGGTGCTGCGGAGTGATACAAATAGAAGTTCCATGAAGAGGTCAGAGCTGTGATTTATCATGAAGAAAGCACAGCTGTCAAACAATCAGGATTTATTTTTATTTTTTTTTACAGTTTTTTTTTACATTTCTTGAACCCAAAATGCCAGTTTTGTTGTTTGAAGGGACAACCTTTTTTATGATTGGCTGAATAGAAGTGAAGGCTCGTGCGTCAACACCCTTTTGTTACGCAGGCTTTAGCAAGATTTTTTGTTTATTTAAAGACTGTTTCTAATGCATTGTAGAATTTAGTGCATGTTTTGACATGCCACATGCATTCCAGGTCAGATCATACAGTCATGCAGTCTGTGATGGAAAAACTAAATGCTGAAATATGATCATATCTGATTAACCCTTTACTAACACTTCATCAGAACTGGTTAAATTTTTTAAATACATTTTTTTTCTCAGATACCTCTTGAAAACCCGTGCAATGTTTACCTACCATCTAAAACCGATTTAAAAGTATTAAAATCAATAAACTTAGTTCGTCTGTGTTATTTTAGGTTGAATGTTACCACTTTGGACTGTAGCCAGGCTACAGGAAATGATGCATTGCAAATTTGGTAAATCCTCTTGAGAGAGGAGATAAAGGAAGTCTCCAATGGCCTCCCCACCCTTCAAATTTCAAGAAAACGAAGTTAGAATGTTAACGGAAGTCCAAAAAAGGTCTTTAAAAGATTAAAGTAAAATGCATCTATATTTAACTGATAATATTCGTAGTATTGTCAAAACATTATGCTCAAGAATAGATTATGGTCATGCAAGTCCGCAGCGCACCACCCTCTTTGGAGGCCCATTCTTGTCTTAATTTGGGTAGAAATAATTAGGAATTACATTGCAAATATGAGAAATGAGTATATAATTGCAAGATATAAAGTTACAACGTAACAATTACCAGAAAGAGCACACCATGTACATTAAACATTGTAAAAGAGACAACAATGTACCACAGCTTGTACACTGTACAACATAAAAAATGTTCAGAGACATCAAATTCAGTGCAAATTAGTGCAGGCTAATGCATCAGTTTATCCGTCCACCCATTGCCTTACCTGCAGCCAAATTCTCTTGACCTTGTATCACTGCATGCTTGACAGGTTATGGCAGGGAGTGGACAGGGTGCTTTCGTGTTTGGCACACAGTTGCACATTTCATTGGTCACTACATGAAAGAAATAGCAAACCATTAGTAACTGTGCAATAAAAATAAACATAGTTTTCAAGCAAGCCTACCATACATTTCACTCAACCTTCAGACAAATCAGTAGTGATCTAGCCTCAACCACAGTTCCCTTGTGCACTTTGGAATGCCATGTCCTTTGCATTCTATGTTGCTTCGAGTTTTCTTGAGTTTAGAGAAGTGAAATTAATGTAACGCTTGTGGTTACGTATAGTACAGCAGACCACAGGGGCAATTGTCTTTGACACTGATTAAACTGGTCTTTTTTGTTTTGTAGCACCCAGCATTATTAGGAAGTAAATATAGATATCTGTGGAATATATTGCTAAAAATTAGCCATTCTGTGGCTGGTGTGTTGTTGTGTTTTTATTCTCCATTTTTGCTCAATTACCTGTTTATTTTAC
Organism: Myxocyprinus asiaticus; assembly: GCF_019703515.2. Classification (NCBI taxonomy): domain Eukaryota; kingdom Metazoa; phylum Chordata; class Actinopteri; order Cypriniformes; family Catostomidae; genus Myxocyprinus; species Myxocyprinus asiaticus. Next base: position 34,868,403 of record NC_059367.1, read on the forward strand.
TAAATGACTGAGGCTAACGCCTGTTTCACATCGCAAGCTTGAGCAAGACGTGAGCAGAGCGTCATAGTAACTACAGCTGCAGACTCACGAGGGCTTTCACACTGGAAGTGTTTTTACAGCATCACAGAAGCATCTCTTTGCAGAAAAATAAAGTAATTTCTGTGTTACTATGTTAAATATTTCCTTTATTAATGATCATAACTTATAAAATGGTTATCAGGAGTGGGAGATTGATAAGTCTTACAAAGTTGATCGTCATAAAATCGTATTTACATGATGCTGATGTAACCTAATAAAGTCTTGAAGAATTATTTCATTTAGTTGGAAGGGAACACAATAAGCTGTGATCCTTACAAACATAATTCAGTGGAGAAGCTAGTTTTGTACATGAGGGGAAAGGGACGAGCCTTTTAATGTTTGTACAACACAGGACACGATCACTCATTTGGATCGATCACTCACTGTTGAATAATTTCTTCATAAGAATAAGGTAAGTTCTGAATTTACCGACCACACGTGGCATCCCATTCATTGTTTACGTTTGGCAGCAGTTTTATTTTGTTTGTTTAAGCCTATAACTTGTAGTAAACTGTAGTTTTAAATGACAAAACCATACTTCTGCCTAAGCTATTTAATTAAAATAATTTAAGTTGTCATTTTACATCTAGCAAGTGTTTCTCTTTTTTTTTCTATGTGCTTTAATTCATATAAAACACACACTAGACTACAAATATATGCTTATTCTGTGCAATTTGTACTTTTTTGTGCCAAATTACATTCATGTTGTCCATCAACAGTGCGCTGTCACTTTAATTGAGCTTGAACAGCGCTACAAAAATAGACTTGGAGCCGAAACCCCTGCTGCACTGCAGCTCACGCAACGCTCACGTTACGCTCTGACATGTTGCTGACATTTCCGATGGGAATGCTGTAACCTGTTATAACATGGGTGCTGAAAAAAATATGCTCTGCTCACACGCTGCTCACGCTTGCGATGTGAAACAGCCATAACATTCTACCTTACATCTCCTTTTGTGTTCTGTGGAAGAAAGTAATATGGGATTCGAATAACATGAGGGTGATTAAATGATGACAGAATTTTCATTTTTAGTTGAAATATCCCTTTAAGGATTAGGTTCTCCACAGAATCAGAAAACAATTCTACACATTTCCCGCCTCTTGCGTGTTTGCTTGTTACATGTTTTGACTAGATTGATAATGCTTTTAGCTACCAATAAGAATGTAGTAATGTCAGCTCTGTTCAACATATTTTGCATTGTTTAAATCCATTCCGCAGATTCCCCCTCAAAAAAAATAAATAAAAAAAAATCAATGCAAAAAATGCAAAATAGAAAAAACACCTACAGGTTTCTGGTCCTGCTTATGACCTATGGATGTAAAATTCCAAAAGTTATCACAAGTCTTAAAGATATCACATATTCTTATTCTCATTCAGTCATTATTCATTCCACTACAATGTTTTAGTGCTACATGGTTACTGGGTTTGTCTAGTCATTGTTAATTCCTTTGCTCCCTTTCTCAAGGATTGCGATTGAAACAGTACTATATGCGTGAGAAAGATGCAGCATGTCCTTGAGAAAAAGAGTGAATGATGCAGGTTCAGTTTCAAACATTTTCTCATCTCATGGAAGCGGTTCTTACAGCCCTGAGAAATGCTGGTCTCTTTATTATTGAACTGTCAGACATAAAATGAATACACAAATTGATGAATAAAAATATAGATACTCGGACCTAATGTGTCGATGCAGTATTGTAAGAAGAAAAATCATAATATTTAGATATTTGATGGAAATAACCCACAAAAAGGGACTAGAATGTAAAGTGACCAACCAGGATATCTGGTTTACTCGCTACTAAATGTCACAAACAGAACTATCAAAAACTCTTTGAAAGAATCAGTTACGAACCTCACAAACCCCATGATTACTTTTTCATGTTTTTTATCATGGCTAACATTAGACGACTGAAAAGAGTAACGTATAGAAATTTTCAGCATTCATACTTTTTTTTTTTTTGCTATAATAACTTTAATTTGAACAGTATTCAAATAACAAGGTTTGAACTCCCAGTCCTACTTAGAATTTTGAAAGGATATACAATGGGCAGAACAGAAAATTAATTTGAAATCTAGTAAAAGCTTTAACTGTTGTGTATGAACTGAGGGGCCATGGCGGTCCTAGTGATTAGCTTGTGCTGAATGTGCCTAGGGGCCCTGGTGTTCAGCTTTCTTTGGTAGTCTACGTGGCTTTAAGCTTTGGAGGCCCCTGGCTGTCAGAGGCCCCGCGGCACTGGCCCAGTCCATGCAGCAGCCTGGAAACTTGCAAACACAACTTTGTTTCCAGTTGGGAAATTGGAAATTGTGTTGAAGATTTTTGTGTGCAATATGCATCAAAGCGTGAACAGTTTGTGGGCATATTTTTACGGTAAAAGCTGCACTATGTAAGATTTCTTTGGTTAATATTAACAAAAGTACATTATTGAGTGAGTACATTAAAAATCCATGTTCAAAACTGTCTTTGCCTTTCCCTTATTCACTACGGTAAGCCTACAATAAAGATTTTTCAGGTTGAATTTAGAGTGAAATAGCCGTCTTACATCATTCACCCTTGCATGTTTACATCATGTCTGTAAGTTCAGAAAAGAAGAACCGGCTGTGTCGCGTATTTGTTGGCTGGGGAAGCTATGACGGTTCAGTCAGTTGCTGTTCAGGACAGCAGCGGCAGGACATCAGTCTCCAGATGGATTTTTAATTGTTAACTGTTTGGCAAAGTTGTTTACTTGCTATAATGCTTTGATGTTTACTTGTAGGTTTGTTGAAGCTTCTTTTGGTTTTCATGCTTTAATGAATCAAACATTACTCATGTGTTTAACGATTGAGATAATAGGCTACTTTAATAGGCTACTTCTTCCGGTGAAGTTACTGTAACATGTTTACTAATATTCATGACTTCTGAGTACTTTATAACATTGAGCCAGTTTACATGCACATCAATACGCTGATAACTCCTAAAAATCAGCTTATTAAAAAATCAGCCAAAGCAAAAAAATAAATAAAATAAAAATAAAAATAAATTGTTTACATGAAATTTGAAATAAATGAAAGCCATTTAATTAGGGATGTGCTGAACGACTAATTTCACTGACGTTTAAACTGAAATTTTAAAGTCGACTAGTCTTAAAAATCTGTTTATGCGACCCATTTAAAATACTTAATCTATTTCAAATCCAAAGCTAAATTCCACTGAAAAGGGGCATTTATCTGCGACGTGCTCTCCTGCGTTATCATCATTGTACATTAAATATAGAACATGACACGCATTCACTGAATCAACGTTAGCGAATATTTAACAGACATATTTATTGAAAACAATTGAATTAATAGCATCAATGGAGCAACCTAGCCTACTCTAAACGGAATTCGCCATGTAAAAGTTACTTAATAAAACAGTCAGGACATTGTTGAAAATAATTAACAGGTAGACTAAGCCAAATCTACGAGAGAGAAAAAAAATGCGCTGAAAAGTTGGACGTATTTCACGACGTGCAGTCGTGCATTAGCTCTTGATCTAATATGACAGCTGTTCATTAAAGAACATTAACCAATAACAGTTCCGATGTAAAAAAAAAAAGTAGCTATAGGATAGAAAAAATAGGCCTGTGATGTAGCCTACAATAAACCTAATGTATTCTAAACATGACGTGCACACAGAATAAAAGAGAGTTTAACCTGTTGAAAATAAACAGTCATTTTCTAGGCTACTTACTCAAAAGCATACATGTTTTGATGAGCAAAATTAACACGTCGACATGGTCCGGTGAAAGACGGGAACGACCTGAGGTGGCTATCCTGCGCTTGAAAAAGCCTGCACAGCAGAAAAATAACGTACAAGCATGCACAGATTTAAAGAAGACTCAAATGTGAAAACATCCTTAGGGACTTTCAAACGTTTGGAAATCCGATTCCTGCACCACCACTGAAGTGATTTCATAACTTTGCTGAGTTTGCTTGTCTAGCGAGAGGACGTTTTTCTGCTGCGCCGCGAGTGAGAGAGGGAAGAAGCACACGCAGCCTGAGGTGAAATTAAACTCTGTATCTGCTCCAGATATCCTCTTTTTAAATAATATATGTATTATGAATTCTATTTAAAATATGTAACATTAATATGACAGTAAAGTGCAGCCTCTGCAAAAAATATAAAGCCAAACGTAAATGTGTAAAAATTGATGATCAGTTTAATGAGGGGAAATATTAACCGACTAGTAATTCTAGTGTCGACTAGCAGCATCAGAACCGTTTAGTCTACTAGTCTCGCACATCCCTACATTTAATGCGTTTACATGATCACAAAAACGTTGTTGGCTTATTAAGCATAATCGGTGTAAGAATATGCATGTAAATGCCTTCATTGCTGCAGTTTCGAGATTCCTTAAGTGTGTGTATACTGCTGTTTTTTTATTTCTTTTACCCCAGTCAAGTTGCTGTATCACTTTCCATTGCCCTCTTAGCGGATAGTGTGTTTAAACAGAGTGGACAATTTAAAATGAAATCTAAAAGCCACTTTAGGTACAAGATATTATCCTATGAATGTATGCTCATCTCAAGTTGTTGATAATGTACCGATTTTATGGCACAGGAATGTACATATTAATTTGTTTAGCATGTAACCATCTCTTTATTATAACTTTACTTCAAAAGAAATGACTTAGGAAACTGTTTATTATTGTAATTGTTATAATGCAAATTTCTGCATATTATTTTCATGTTTAATAAAGTGTATTTCATCCCCATCATTATTGAATACTGTTTTTGTTTTTAAATTACAGACTTATTGATGGCAGTGCATTGAACGACTATTGTAGTATTACAGTTCACTTGCATTGTCCACTGAGGACATAATGTGTAATATTACAAGATATGTAAACGAATAACATAATATCAACATGCAAATTGCACGAGATGACTCCATGCAGAACAGCAGTGCCGAAAACACAACTCGCATAAAATGTTCCTCTGCAAGTTGCTTGCAGTTTTAGGTTTCAACAACAGATGTCGCTAGAGAGCCCAAAGTTTAATAACATGGGTTGCGGTTTTAGCTAAACTTCTTCAGGTGGTAGCAGCTCTTTTATGCTGACCAGTAAACAGCTTATCATACCTAAATAATAACAATCATCATGACAATAGAATGTTAGTATTGTTAATGAAATTATTATATCTCTGGCATCTCCTTACTTTTTAAATAAAAAATTTGAAATGCAGTCATTAATAAAAAAAAATTATAATAAAAAGGAAAAAAGTGTTTTAAAACAGTCTAATGTTACAGAAAAATCGGTGACAGGAGGTTGAATGTTTTGTCTGAAAAAATTGGTCTGTGCTTTACGAATTTCGGACCTGCCCCTCAATGGCCGAAGCTGGAACTACAATTGTCCGCAGTACTGTGCAAGCACAAGGCATGAGCAAATGTTATACAAATTAAACATTTAAAACTTCATGTGACATGAAGGTACAGTGAGTCTGATGGGGGCGTAGCCCCTTATCTCTTCCAAACCTAGCAACACCCCTGATTCGCCGTATGGTGGCACTTGTCCGGAATTGTGCATGTTGGATCTGACATTAGGTGGACGAACATTCAGAACTTGCATGGTGATTTCCTGTTTGATCATTAGGCCTGTCGCGATTATTAAATACTTGTCTGATCGCTGTTATTTAAGGTAACTGTGGTTCGTTGAGATAACTTGCGATTATTGTGCACTTCAAATTCCAATCACATTTTACCGTCCAAATAAGGGAATTTTAAACCAATATATTAATTCCTTGACGGCACGTATGTGTGTCTTATTCAATTGAACCCTGACCGTCTCACTGAGCCGCACCGCGGACCACACTTGGAGCAGCTCCTGAAGGGCACATGAAGATGAACCGCTTCTGAAGCGCTGTGATACACGCGCCGTCTGTGGAGGTTCGAGCCAAACTCCTGCGAATATACTACGATTTTGATAATAAATACAAAACGCTTCAGTTTCACTTTATGTTAACGGTCGTGTAATGTCAAATGTTCTTTTGTCATTGGGGTTCATACACTCACAGGACACAGGAGGAGACGCCTATTTCTGTGGAGATGACAGAATGAAGAAAAGACACTTAAGTCCTTTGCACACCAAAGGCAATGCGATTATGAGAGGTGAATCACAGACTAATGGCCCTCTCCCATAGAAAGCGATGCGAATGTTCGGCATTAGCGCATTCACGCCGTTAGCACATTTACAACAGGTGGCGCTAATCAACAAGCAATCTTAACCCAGTTCGGTAGGTGGCTCAACACACCATTCACCTGGTCCACCCTTCGGCCATCACGGTGAGAAGAACTAACCACATGACATTTTTGCAAAACAAACAAGACAAGCAAGCAAGTTTTCTAGCGAGTAGCTCGGAAAAATTAAATGGATTTTTCTACAAGTCGCAGCAGCGATGACGACACTTACAAGTGTGGTACAAGCTTAGTTATTACATGTTGAGGTACATGCCTAGTTATTGGCTTGTATGCAAGCCTGCAGCATCTTTATTTGTGGTATTGTTTCAAAATGTTTATTCTATTTTTAGATATTTTTCTTAAGGTTTATTGTTACCTTGTCTACACATAGCTTAATATCGAAGATATCAGACATGACCATGAGTGAGTGTTGCTGCTCAAAGCCAGTACCACAGATAAATGTTGCACAAGGTTTGACAAACATTTCGTCACCATTTGATGAGACTCCAATTACAACCAGTCCACACCAGTATGCACAAACACACACTCTTTTAAAAGGCTTTTATTTCTTCAGTTCTTCACATACTGTATTACTCATGATGTTTGGAATTTTTAAAATGGTTGATGATTTTCTGTGTTCAGAATCTTTTTATTTGTTTTAAATGTGTTTAATATTTCATCCAGCATTGTGTCTAATTCACAGTAGCTTAATTATTTGAGTTTGGGGGTCTTATGGATGGTATCATTAGACATCTGTTGAACAGCATATGTTGACTGCACATCCAATTATTGTGGTAATATAGTGTACAATAAGACAGGATATGTTTCCTTTTTTTTTGGTAGTAGTGTAAGGGCAACATTTGTCTGATAACTTAAAGCTATCATGTGAAAGAGGAGTAAGGGATGTATTTTCACACCATGGGTGAATGGCTTACTGTACAGTATATCAGACTGTTTAGGAAATATAGCATCATGATAGAACAGCTAGTTGTTATTGGAAATTACAGTAACAGTGACCTAATGCCTCTAAATGGTTTGAAAAGTAATGGGACAATGGAAGGCCCATAATTTTTTCAATTATTGCATGCAGTAAATTGACCCTAATGAAATCCATTAGTAGTCAGTAAATCTAAGAGGCCAAATTGCAATTGAAAACTCTTTGTTAAAACAAAGCAGAGATTTAATCTCGCAATTTTAGTTCTATATTTATATAGAAGTGGCCTAACAAGGAAATCTGGTTTTTATCCTCAGGTGGGTGAGATTGAAAGAGACTGGCTGCGAGAGCTCTTCACGGTAAATTGTCTTTCATGCTTCACAAACACACACACACAGATTAACTGCCTTTAAAGATGGTGCTTAATGTAGGCTGGATGAATAACTAAACAACAGGAGCTTTATTAAGATGGTCTTTATTGTTGTAATAGTCAGACACAGTCATATCTCTGCCAGAGCTGTCCATCTGTTCTGCTGTAAACACACTCATATATTTGCCAACACCTGTAGAGAGTGAACTTTATACTGTTAAACGGCCTCTGTAAACCTAAAGGTGTTCAAAGGGTTTGTCACTTTTATATGACCTATCTTTTGTTCACCTTAAAATCATGTTTTATGCTTATCATGTTACCTGATTTTGAGTAAACGGAAGTTGAATCAAAGATTTGATGATTTTCCTGCTAATAGCATGTCCATCAATCTGTACATTTAAATTTGAAGTGTGTCATTTTTTAATGTTCTCCTATCCCAGCTTAATAATATTCTATTCTATTCTGTTCTATTCTAGGCAAGTGTTTGTATATAGCATATTTCATACACAATGATAAATCAAAGTGCTTTGCATTGGCTTAGTAAAGAAAAAAAATCACATAATTTCTTAAGTTTAAAATCATAAAACAAATTAAAGAATAGATAAAAATGAATAAGTAAGTAAGTAAGTAAGTGGTAATAAAGCACATAAACTATAGTAAAATAATACAGTGCAATCATTAGTCTATTCTATTCTGTTATGGGCAAGTTCATTTATATAGCACATTTCATACACAATGGTTATTCAAAGTGCTTTACATAGGCCTAATAAAGAAAATAAATGAAAGCATTAAAGTTACGTTTAAAATCATTTAAGAGCATGTAAATGAAAAAGGAAAGAAACAGAAAAAAAAAAAAAAAAGAACAACCCCAAATGCAAAAAAGTTGGGACAGTAAAATGCCAATAAAAAAAAGAAAAAAATAAGAGTGATTTGTAAATGTACTTTGACATGTATTCAAACCAAAACAGTATAAAGACAAGATACTTCATGTTTTACCTAATCAGCTGCATTGCATTTTCGAAGATCTGTGTTTTTTCTGAAATTGATGCCTGCAACACACTGCAAAAATTTGAGATGGGCAATTTAGGACTAATAACAATCTGACGAGTTGAAATAACAAGGCGATGTTAAACAGGTGGAGGTCCTCCAAAAAAAACTAGTCCCTTTAAGAGCAACGATGGGTTGATGTGTCACCAATTAATCCGGCACTTTGAGAACAATGTTCCCCAAAGACAAATTGGAAGGATTTTGGGCATTTCACCCTCTACAGTGCACAATATAGTTAAAAGATTCAAGGTTCGTAAAGAGCAAGGCCGAAAACCACTTCTGAATGCGCATGATCTCTGATCCCTCATACGTCACTGTCTTAAAAAACATAATTAATCTGTAATGGATATCATGAACATGGGCTTGGGATTACTTTGGTAAACCTTTGTCAGTCAACACCATTCGCCACTGCATCCACAGATACAAGTTAAGGCTTTAGTATGCAAAGCAGAAACTAAACATTAACACTGTCTACGTTTACATGTACACCAATACTCTGAAAATAGTAAAATAAGATTAAGGTGTTTACATGATTTGGGCCAACCACTTAAATTCTATTTACATGCTACTTGCCATTACTCTAATTATTTGCTGAGAAATGTGATGTTTTAATGCTTTTTTATAAATGAATATTTATTACAAAAAACATCTTGTTGCAAATATGTGTCTTTAAATGCTGCTTGGCTTAAGGAAAATTAGTCAGTTTGTGAGTCTTTTTGAACGATTTATTAAAAGAACCACTTTATACGAGTAATTTTCGACTACACTGGATGTCTGTTTTGATTCACTAAAAAGAATCGGTTCATAAGAGTCATTTGTTTGTCGGACTACACTGGTTGCTCTGACTATTTTGATTCAATAAAAAGAATCGGTTCATGAGAGTCATTTGTCTGTGAATCGGAATGCACGCGATGGATGTTATTGTGTTTCGCCCGCGAGCACAAACTCATTTCAAAGATGTGTTTCCTTCCCATTATTTTGCGGCATATGGTCTTTTTATCTCCCCAATATTCAATTCAGACTGCAAACGGACATTCACAACTCTGGAAAATATGTTTTCTTTTGCCGTGGGGTTGTTCATGGGGGAGCACCACCGCTGGAAAACAGTGCATGGAACTACCGTTTACATGAAGCTGAAAAGTAAGTGCAGCTTTTTCTTTTTTGTGATGTTTTTGAACCTGTGTTTAAGTCGAACATGATCCGTCTGCTGCATGGTGCAGGCGCACTTTGGTCAGAGTTTTAAAGTGATTAAAGCATTTATATGCTTGTATAAAGCTATTAAAATAGGAGTAATCCACATATCTTACTGTGATTATCATTACTCTGAGTATAAGCATAACGTCATGGTTACTTTCGTAACCTCTGTTCCCTGATGGAGGGAACGAGAAGTTGTGTCGATGTAGTGACACTAGGGGTCACTCTTGGGAGCCCCAAACACCTCTGCTTTTTTTAAAAAAGGCCAATGGGAATTTGCATACCACTCCCCCAGACATACGGGTATAAAAGGAGCTGGTATGCAACCACTCATTCAGGTTTTGTGCTGAGGAGCCGAGACCAGGTCCTGGCCATTTCAGCGGGTAGGTCAGCGTTGTGGCAAGGGGACACAACGTCTCGTTCCCTCCATCAGGGAACGGAGGCTATGAAAGTAGCCACTTCGCTCGATAACTCATCGTCTTCCCGGGCTCCGAACAAGAGGTCAAACTCGCCCTGAGACGAGCCGGCGGTCTCGTCCGAGCGCCCGACCGGGGCGAAAGCAAGCCACGACCACAACTCATTGCGAGAACATGACCCATCCACGAACGATGTCTCCGCGTGGGCAGCGCCGAGACATGTAAGACAGCGATCGTGGCCGTCAGAAGTGGAGAGATAACGACCGCAACACACACAGGATTAACACACAAACGGAAAGGCATCTTTAAAAAGACGTTCCATGTGTGCCACTCTTTTTGTGAATGAAAATATACTCTTTTAGAATATACTCTCTTTTTTCACTCTGCTGAAGCGCCCAGGGGCGTTCTCTGCACTCCACAGGTGCGGAGGGGGAGAAGCCGCTGAAATGCGCCGTAAATCCAGCAGTTTTGGGGTGTGTCTTTGGAGGGAATTGAATTCAGTGCACTGAATACAACCACTCGGCTCCGAAGAGAAAATCTGAATGAGTGGTTGCAGACCAGCTCCTTTTATACATCTTTTATACATCCAAGATTGACCCCTAGTGTCACTACATCGACACAACGTCGAGTGAGTGACAGATAGGGAATCACAGTATTCTGTTTACATGAGCTACAGTTTAATCGCAGTATTGCCTTAATCTCATTATAATCGCATTATGAGGGTGTAAATGTAGCCACAGTTCAGAAGTGTCGACTTCTCTGGGCTCGGTCTCATCTGAGATAGAAAGTAGAAAAGTGTTTTGTGATCAGACGAGTCTACATTACAAATAGTCTTTGGAAAAAACAGCCGTTGTGTTTTCCGGGACAAAGAAAAAAAGGACCATCCAAACTGTAATCAGCTTTAGATACAAAAGCCAGTGTCTGTCATGGTATAGGTTTGTTTCAGTGCCCATTGAATGGGTAACTTGAACAAATGTGAGAACACCAATATTGCAGAAAGATGTACAAATTTTGGAGCAACAGATGCTGCCATCCAGACACCCTCTTTTCCAGGAGCGTCTGGTTCTCTATCTGTCACTCACTTGAAGTTGTGTCAATGTAGTGACACTAGGGGTCACTCTTGGGAGCCCCAAACACCTCTGATTTTTAAAAAAAGGCCAGTGGGAACTGGCGAGTGGAATTTGCATGCCACTCCTCCGGACATATAGGTATAAAAGGAGCTGGCTCGCAACCACTCATTCAGATTTTCTCTTCGAAGCCGAGTGGTTGTGTTCAGCGAGCTGAATTACTCTGCCGATCCATTCACCTCGAAAAGCTGTTGGATTTACGATGTATTACAGCGGCTTCTCCCCCTCTTGCACTGGTGAAGTGCAGAGAACGCCCCTGGGCGCTTCAGCAGCTAAAAGAGTATATTCTTCCTACTGAAAGAGTATATTTTTTTTGTGGACGGGTCATGTTCTCACTGCGAGAGCGTGACCATGGCAATGTTGCGGTCGTGGTTTTTCCTTCGTTAGAGGGAAAGACCACCCCAGCGGCTCCCCGCCTCGGTCCTTCTACCTACAGGTTTGAGGCCGCATCGGTTAGCACTGGGGGCGATTTGGGGACCCCAATGGGAGCCACTCCGCCGGGTAACTCCCCACGGACCTCCCATTCCCCAGTACGCTCGTTTGCCCCGCTGGGATGAGACCGCCGACTCATCTCAGGGCGAGTTCACGATCTCATTTCGGCACTCGTGAAGTGGATGAGCTCTCGATTGCAGCATCGGAGAGCGGGCTGTCCAGTCTGACGCTGAGGACTCGACTGGGCTCCCACCTTCGGGTGTGGTCGCCCAGTCGCAGCCTGACGTGCAGCTGGCAGCCATGCTTACCCGGGCGGCTGCGTGTGTCGGGCTGGATTGGAACCCTCCACCACCCTGAACCCTCGCAGCCTGACGATTTGTTCCTGGGCCCAGAGCGCCGCTCACGGCCGCGCCCCGCCCTGGTCCCTATCTTCCCGGAGGTGCATGAGGAGCCCACGAGGTTGTGGCGGGCTCCTTTCACTGCCCAGACCCGGTCTCTGAGGTCCTCCGCTCTCGCTCGGAAAAGGAGCACTGCCTCCAAACAGAGGATTGGCCATTGGGTCATTGACGCCATCGTGATGGCATATCACACTCAGGACATGCCGCCCCCTATGGGGCTACAAGCTCACTCTACTAGGAGTGTGGCAGCCTCCTGGGCCCTGACCAATGGCGCCTCTTTGGTAGACATCTGCAGAGCAGCGGGTTGGGCAACACCCAACACCTTTGCGAGGTTCTGTAATCAGGTACGAGCAAGTAAGTTCCGGGACAGCTGGCCGGGTGTACCACTTGCGCATAGTGCCTATCCCCTCCCATGAGGTGAAGACGTGCGCTTTTGACTCCCAGTCGTTTTCACAAGTTGTGATCCCTGGATGATTTCCCTCCTTAGCCCTGTGGCAGGCGAGTTTGCGGAGAAACTCGCTGCTGGCCCAGTACATGTGCTAACTAAGCCCTACACTGGAGTAGGTGCTCCACATGCACTGGTTCCCCATAGGTGACCCCATGTGATATATCTTCCGCTAAATCGTTTCCCTGTCAGTAAACTGCGTCTTCCTTGGGCAGAGGTTCCTCTGCTCCTGGTCACCGTGTTTGTAGAAATCCTCCCCCGTTGGGTAGGACCTACCATGGGACTTCTCCACATGACATACTTCCGACAAGACTCGGTAAGACCATGTGATGTATTTCCACTCAAAATACCCCGCCCCCCCTCCGGGCGGGGTGTGGTCTCCGCGGTGTCTTCCCCTTGGGAGTGACATAAGCATTCAACTAGTTTTATTAAACAACAGTTTTATTAAAACATGCAAAAACCTTTCAGTTGACAGATGTAAAGGAATTTTACTACTGAGTATTGTGCAAGCAGCAGGATTATGTTTTTTGTAAAAAGGGGAGTTTATTATTTACTTCATATACTTTAGACATGTAACATCAATGTTTGTACATCAGTATCTGTATTAGGTGCTTTAGAAAACTTTAATGTCGGAAACTTATCCAAGATGTAATCAATAGTTGTCAGTCGTATTCGAGGTGCAGGATCACTGAATGAAACACTGATGAAAATGAACACCCTTGTTATTATAACTTAATAAGTTGAATAAAATGTAATAATCAGCAATATGCACTTACATATGGCTTTATTTGAATGTGTTTGAGCGTGTACTCCACGATGCCGGGTTGATAGCATTACGTGCTACTGATGTCATTACGCAATTTCGCAAAAGAACTGTTGAATCCGTTTTTTGAACAGGTTCATTGAAACAAACCGTCCATAAGAATCAGTTCGCGGAAAAGAATTGGACTTCACATCACTATAAGATTGAAATCACAATATGGTCTTGCACGATTACTTAAAGCTGGAGTATGTAATTTCTGCGACACTTGCGCCACCGAAAGGAATTGCAAAAATAAACGTTTTTAAATCAGCTTTCTGAATATGCCCCTTGCCTGCAGTTGTTCAAACAGTCAGATAGTCCCGCCCACATCTCACGCCATTGAGTGCACAGGCAGAGTGCGCGGAGGTAGGCAGGTACGTAGTTAGACAGGCTGGTAGGCCATCCAGTCATTTCATTTGGGCTGACTGCCACAGATAATGGATTTTTTTGTTTTTGTTTTTTGTATCAGAGCACTTGATTTATTGATTGCTGTCAGGATGCAAAGAGACTTTCAACCAGTATAACAAAACAATTTTGTGGTATAAATTGCATACTCTGGCTTTAACCTTGAAAACTTAAAAATAGACTGCAGTCATGCTTCAGTCAGCGCTTCGGTCAGCATTGTGTAAGCAAGCGGCGCCCTCTAGCGGTGTGTATGGCATTATCCATTATCCATTACACCACAATAGAACTTAATGACTTATTCTTAGAAAAGCTTTTGTACCTCTTTGTGCATTTTTAAAACATAATTTCTGATTAAAACAGTGATCTGATGACAAAATAAGGAAAGTGGCAAAATATTGGTATCGGCCAATAGTTTTTTGTTAAAATCTGTATCGTATCGGCCAAAAATTTTCATAAAGGTGCATCCCTAATGAATGGGGGAAAATTCTGTTTGCTAAACTTAAACTTGTGTCTCCAGTGCCCAAATGCTTATTGCTTAATGAGTGTACCAACTGATTTGAAAATTGTAAATAAAAAATAAAGCACAGGGTGAAGAGAATTTACAAATCACTAAGCATTTTCCATACTGTCCCAACTTTTTTGCTATTGGGGTTGTAAAAGTTTAATTTAAGAATGGAATTAAAATGAAGAATAAGGAACGAATTGGTAATAGAAGCACATCAGTTTAAATAGAATCATGTACTGCAATCAGTATTCTATACTATTATCAACCAGTCTAGTGTAGACTATTCAATTCTGACACAATATATTAATATATTCAGGGATGCAATAGCTAATAAACACACTTGTGAATTAAAATGTTTTTATTATGTTAATGATGTCTTCTCAGATGGTGCACATGTACAAGCCACGCTTCGTCGCCCTACACTTTCAGGAAGTCGGTGGAAAGGACTATATGCTTAACATGGGCCACGCAGAAAACTTCTTCAGGTAGGAATCCAACAAATGTTCTACAAAGTAGTATTGTCCTAAAAAATGTTTTCAAAAAAGTACTGTGGCAGTACGGTGGTATAATGATGGTATCAGATACCATGGTACCTTGATAAATACTATAATACTGAATGATTACCATATTACAATATCATGGTATTTACAAGGTACTTCAAAGAATTATATGGGACAATCACATCATAGGTAGAAAAAAACATTGTATTACCATGGTGATATGTCCAAAACAGGGTGGTAGTATAATGCTACTTTTTAGTACTTTTTTGTCAGTGTGGCATATACTGTAGCCATGCAGTATACAAAACGTAAACAAATTCCAAGATGCTTTTGATGTTTACATTTTGATGTCTATGCATTAACTCTATTATTTTATCCTTTGTTCTCTTTCCATTACAGGACCATAGAGTCCAGCTTTGAGATGAAAGACTTTGACAGAGTTTGCGTCTATGTAGACAGTCATTTCAAGGCTGTTGACAGTTTCACAGTGAGTTATATGACTGTTGCAATATTGTTATCTGACAGGATGACTTCACTTTGTTGCTTAGTGACCTTGTTTAAGTGAAACGCATCTAACTGCTGTGCAATCACTAGCTGTGTCACCTTGGCACTCTCTGTGCTGTGGTGTCTTTGTATATCCACTAGGTGGAGCTCTGCAACTATCTTGAGATTGCTCTACCCAGACTGACCTTCTTGTTAGATATAGCCTGTTAATGCTAATTTTAGCTATGTTTACAACAGTGCTTCAAAGTTAACATTATACAATTGCGTAATTAGTTAAAAAGACTCTCTATGCATACCTGTTATAATTATTACACATGTTACATCCCTACTGAAATGGTAAAACATTTCAATCTCAGAATACATATTATTCTAGTACTATACTAGTATACTAGAGCTAGTATTTAGTAGACACTTTTATTCAGATCAATTTATTATACACTTTTAACCAGGACAGTCCTAAAAATTGTATCCAGTGTGAAAAAAATCCTCTTTGGTGGCTAAATTAGTATTTAATCAATAATTAACTATTACAAATCAATTTGCAATATTTCTTTATGTAAGATACATTAATTATTATTATAATGGAACACAGTAGATTTAGGAGATTAGCCCCTGGACGTCAATGAGCTATGGACCAACCTATCCGTATTCTACTAGTATCTGTTAAGATACATATGATACAGTACCGGTATCTTATGTACATACGTGTTGTTGCATTGTACTTACATTTAAAGTACCTGCATTTAATTACATCTGTAGTTACACTGTTAACCTTACCCCTAATCTTGAATCTAACACTACCCCAACCTTTTCCCTAAACCCTAACCCATAACCCTAACCCTCCCCCTAAACCTACTCGCACCTCAACCTAAGTACAGTAGCAGCAAGTGTGAATCTTGTGAAGATTGTTGTGCAGAGCAACATGTAGCTACACAATAAATACATTGTATTGTATGTATTTTAATATTAGTACATAGTAGTTAAAGACACCTAATATAAAGTGGGACCAACTATTTTGGGCAGGAACTACAGTGTAGCGTAAGTATTACGATTATTTCATGCACACATTTTGCTTTAAGAGTATTTTCTGGATTTAAATATGTGCTTCTGAATGTTTTAAGCAACTACCCTTTGCTTTGAGTTTTAAAAGAACACAGTTTCATATTTAAAGCACTTTTAAAGTGCTTGTCCATTTGAGATGTTTGACTTCCCAGATTATAAGTAAGAGGTTGCTGTTACACAGGCTGTCCTGAAGGACAAAGCCAAGCTTAAATTTGATGTGGGCAGCTAGCTAACCAGTGGAGTGAAATCAAGAGTGGGGTGACGTGAGCCCTCTTGGCTGATTGAAGACTAGAAGCGCTGCTGCGTTCTGGATCATCTGCAGTGGCTTAATAGTGCTAACCTGGAGGCCGGCCAACAGAGCATTACAGTAGTCCAGTCTGGAGATGACCAGAGCTTGGATTAGGAGCTGTGCAGCATATTCATACAGGAAAGGTCTGATTTTCCTGATGTTGTAAAGTGTGAACCTGCAAGGTGGTTGATGAGATGTGGGCAGTGAAGTTAAGCTGGTCATCTACCACCACTCACAGGTTCCAGGTTCAATGCAGAAAGTGCCTTGCTTAAGAAGGCACAGTGTAGAATACCTACAACCTCAACTTTCAATTTCTAGCCCACTATGCCACACCAATTCACAGTAAACTTGTCATTTCACACCTGCTGAATTGATTTATGCTTGTCAAGAGCTACAATAGAACAATTAAATATGACTTACTGCAAAACTGAATATTTAAGGGAGAATCAACAGCTCTGCGTAAGGGTCCAGATCACCCTGTTAGGGTTTATTTTGCGAAAAAGACCAACTGACTGTAGATTATCCAGCTTATTACACAGCTACATACCAAAAAAATAAATAAAAATGGACATGAAATATTGTTTTGAGTTGAAATTATGTTATCATGTGAGAAGAAAGAGACCGTGTAGTCTCCTGAAATAGCAGAATTCCATCTCCGGTTTGCCCAGGGGTATCCCTCTCATTACTCAAAGTAACATAGTAAAATACATGAACATTTTCACCAGCAAAGAGAGAAGTTGCTATTATGTGAGAGAGTGGCAGGGTACTAACCCTCAGCCCATCCAGGTTAGGGGTGGTTTGTGTGTGTGTAGACGGTGTGTGTGGACGGTACGTGTTTGTTCTGTACCTTGATGGACTGGGTTAATGTGCGGGAGTGGCCAGGCAGCGGACCGAGTCAATACATTTAACTCCAGATTAAAACTATTGATTAGGCCCCTCTCGTCTAACCATGATAAATAAACTGAAGGTTTTCATGTGTGCATGAGTTTTTCTGTTGAAGAATGGGGGCTTTGCCAGCCCTACAACAATTCCTGTTACCAAAAAATATAATAATTTGTACTTTCTATATGTACAAATCACATCATAAACAAATGCATTGCCAACTCGCGGTCCAGGTGATCATACATAGGTGCATTCTTGCATTACTGTGGCGGTAACAAACCTCAGTTCTCAAGGAGGCATTAGAATTTTGCTATTAAATTGGATTTGTTATTATTGAGTTAAATTGGTATAAATATATTGACTTTAACGTAGCTGCTCAACAATATTCTCTTCAAACTGTTGCTTTGCCATGACAGTTTACTCGAAAGAGAAAACTTACTCTAGAAGCGGACCCTAGCACCAAAGCGGCCCTTGTAGCAACGTTGAAATTGCAAGGCATACTTGCGTTTTCTTATAAAAATATTTCTTATGGAAATAAGAAGTGTCTGTGTTCACAAATTTGCTTAGAGTATGTTTCGGCCTTAATCCTACCCCTAAACCTAACCTTCTCAGAACCCTTTTAGCAATTTTTTATTTTAATTAAATCATTATTTATTAGGTTTTTTACGACATTTTAATTGTTGAGACAGTTTGAATGTCCTCAAAGTGTAGGTGAAACAGAAACACACTCACACATACACACTTAAACCGAGATCAGCACACTCTCAGCTTCACACCTATCTTCATCAATCAGGCCAGTGCAGCGTTTATTAAAAATGTATTGACTTGAAAGGGATTTTTTATCAAAACACCATTTGTTCGGTGAGTGTGCCAGACACTCTCTGCATTTACACACATACACACTCTTCCCAGCAAAGTGATGATTCACAACCATCTGAAAACTAATTGCAAATCAATACAGATGATGTGAGAGAAATGAGAATGAAGATGGATTTTAACACAGCCGATGTGTGTGTGTGTGTGTGAGAGAGAGAGAGAGAGAGAGAGAGAGAGAGGGAGGGTGAGAGAGAGAGATTGTGTGTATGTGCACACCAATGATGTCCTTCGTTATGAAAAGATGGAGAATTTGAGCAAGATTAGATTGTTTATGCCATCACACAGTTACTTTTTTTGTGAGCCTTATCAAAAAGACTAATTTGTCCCATGCCCAAATGGTCTTTCAAAAACAATAAATTCTTGTCAAAGGTATTTAACATTATGGCGATCATGAGGAGGTTACCCCATGTGACTCTACCCTCCCTAGCAACCGGGCCAATTTGGTTGCTTAGGAGACCTGGCTGGAGTCACTCAGCACGCCCTGGTATTTGAACTAGTGAGCTAGCGAACTCCAGGGGTGGTAGCCTGCGTCTTTACCACTGAGCTACCCATGTGGTATTCTTAAACTTTCTGTAGCCCCCATAAAGTGCTTTTCTTTTTCCTGTGTTAATGCATTTCCTATTAAAACAGAAAGTTTTTTTTTAAATAGAGTGACATTCTCAATTTAGAGAGCATTTCATTGGAAAATTTTGAATATACGTGTGCAAACAACACAAAATGTTTTTGTTTTAAAGGAATATTCTGGATTCAGTATGTTCTAATAGTTAAGTTAAGAAATAAGTTAAGCTTAATCAACAGCATTTATGGCATAATATTCATTACCACAGAAATTTCAAGAGCTCAAAGCTAACACACATGGACCAAAAGCCACAAAACTCCAGATTTGATTTCATTAGGTCTTTAAAACAAGTCTTGGATGTGAAGAACTGAAGATGAAATAGCTGTCTTTTTGGCGGAGCTGTGGCCTAGTAGTAAGCCCATGTGTTCCAGTTCCAGATATGCTGAGCTGTGGTGTTCATGCAGGAGATGCATGTTCAAATTCAGTCTGCATCATGTACTTTTGTCCTAGAGCCATGGCACAGTTGATGCATGTGCTTGCGACACAAAAAGCTGTTGTGCGTATGGGAACACAGGTTCCTGCGCTAATGTCCTCTGTCAGGATTGGACATCTTGAATACAATGTCATTTTAAACAGTCATAATTTCGCTCACAAGATTTGTATCTTTCTCTTGGGGTGGATTTTTCAAAATCCAAGAAAGCATGTATGTGTATGGGGCTGGTATCTTCTTTGCTCCACGTCCAAATATCCCAAAACGGCAGGTGATTTTTTTCTCTGGACCTCTGTGTTTAACCCCTGTGTGATTGTTTTAATTTTCTGTCTGTATTGATCTCTGTGGGGCTGGATTGATGTGCGCTCACTGGAGCAGGAACATAGTACATTAAAACCATTTACAGTCCTGTCAGAAAAGATGCGGACACACCACGTGTGTGAGGATTGGGTGTGACACCAAAGAGATTGTATGGTCATTTAGAGAAATGATCCATTTGCCAAAGCTTTGCTTGTATTTATCCTGCAAAGTATCATTTTCATATTCAGTCTTTTTATCTTGTTTTCCAGTAAAAATATCTAAACATCCTTAAAAAAAATAAAAATAATAAAAAATCATTTAGAAGCAACATTTCAAGATGGTTTATTTTGTTGTTTTCAGCTAATATATCTGTTTATTTTTCTTATCCAATGGCAAATAGTTTTTTCTTGTTTTAAGCATAAATATAACAAAAAGTAGTGTGTTTTTAATTATGCTTAAAGGGATAGTTCACTCAAAATTGAAAATTCTGTCATCATTTACTTTCCTCTAATTTGTCCCAAACCCCTATGACTTCTTTCTTCTGTGAACACAAAGTCACCACAAAGGAACCTCAGTCACCATTCACTTTCACTGTATGGAAAAAAGAAGGAAAGTGAATGGTGACTGAGGCTAACATTGTGCCTAACATCTCCCTTTGTGTTCCATGAAAGAACCCTATCTCTAACAAACCTGAACAATCCCTTTAAAACAAGAAAAAACTATTTGCCAATTGGGTAAGATAAACTCAATTAAAAAAGTTATGTTTAGAAAAAACCTAAAATTAAAAAAAAAAATTTAAATAAAAAAGTCTTTTTAACTTTTTCTTAAGGATGTTTAGATATTTTTCTGGAAAACAAGACAAAAATACTTGATTAAGAAAAGGATTTTTGTCTGAGAGTTGTCTTTTTGTTTGGGTTCTAAAACAATGGACTAGTCTGTGATCAGCTGGTTTTGTCTCAGAGACAGAAGAATATCGACTGTAGCAGAGTGTTGAAAGTCTAGGTTTAATGATTGTGATGTGAGTACATCATTATTATCTAAAATCAAAGCAGCTCTTTAGACAGTAGAGATCTCCATGAGCATGACTTTTAAACAGGCAGGTCACAAGGCCGGTATCAACTCGGCACATGAGTAGGGCTTCCATCAAATGTTTATGTCAAATGTTTGTGTATTTGACTGCCTGACTGATTTATTTATTTGATTTTAGGCTCTGGGAAGCATGTATTTCATCCACAAGTCACTGAAAAATATCCAACAATATGACTTCAATGGTAAGAAATGAATTATACATATTTTCAAAGTATATAAAGATATATCAGTCATTTGAGAAATTTACATTTAGACAATTGCTCTGTAAAACGGCAGATAAACACATGATTACAGTGGATATTATTGTGTTTAATATCCATGGGTTTGTTCACTCTGACCTCCAACATGCTCAGAGGTTGCTCTTTCATAGTTCAGGAGAATTAATTCTCAGAGTTCTCAGTGATGTTTTGTTTAAATGTTAACTTAATTGTTTTACCTGAAATTAAAAAAAAAAAAAAAAATAGACACAAATTACAAAATTGTTGACACTGTGTATAGAGCTATAAAATGAATGTGCATGGAATAGCTCAAATTATTAGGTTTTGTATGAAAGTTGTAGGATATTTTAATGTTCAGAGTTTGAGACATTGTTGAGACCTCTTCTGAAACTCTATAGAAGATTACTAGCATCTTCGTTTTTTAAAGTAAGCATGAAATGGAATTCGCAACCCATTTTACTCACATAATATGATGTATTTTCAATTGTAAGAGGATATTCAACAAGAATTCATCAACAGGAAAGGAAAGAAAGGTAATTTCAGAGGTGAAGCACGTAAAAAGATGAAATGATGAAAGATAACAAAAGATGCTTTTCCACCATCGGGCCGAACAGTTCTGAGCACTGTGAGGAATGGTTCCAGTAGTATTTCCACTTGAGCACGGTCTATGTTTGGTGTGTCTTCATGAACTAGTATAGTACATTATTTTTCTACATGCCTTTTTCATCAGGGAGTTAGATTATGCTAGCTAGCTCATTAAAACTTTATTAGGAACAATATGGCCATGTGGTATTCTTTTTTTTTTTTTTTTTTTTTTTTTGGGGGGGGGGGGGAATTTTTCCCCTTTTTCTCCCAATTTGGAATGGCCAATTCCCAATGTGCTTTTAAGTCCTCGTGGTCACGTAGTGATTCGCCTCAGTCCGGGTGGCGGAGGACGAATCCCAGCTGCCTCCACGTCTGAGATCGTCAACAAGCTCATCTTATAACGTGGCTTGTTGAGCGCGTTGCCACAGAGACATAGCACGTGTGGAGGCTTCACGCCATCCACTGCGGCATCCACGCTCAACTCGCCACGCGGCCCACCGAGAACGAACCACATGGCGATCACGAGGAGGTTACCCCATGTGACTCTACCCTCCCTAGCAACCAAGCCAATTTGGTTGCTTAGGAGACCTGGCTGGAGTCACTCAGCACACCCTGGTATTCGAACTAGCGAGCTAGCGAACTCCAGGAGTGGTAGCCTGCGTCTTTACTACTGAGCTACCCATGTGGTATTCTTAAACTTTTTGTAGCCCATCCGCCTCAAGGTTCTACATGTTGTGCATTCTGAGATGCTATTCTGCTCACTACAATTGTAAATCCCCATTTTGAGTAAACTCTAGAGACTGTTGTGCGTGAAAATCCCAGGAGATCAGCAGTTACAGAAATACTCAAACCAGCCCATCTGGCACCAACAATCATGCCACGGTTGAAATCACTGAGATAAATCACTGAGATTTTTCCCCATTCTGATGGTTGATGTGAACATTAACTGAAGCTACTGACCCGTATCTGCATTATTTTATGCTTTGCACTGCTGCCACATGATTGGCTGATTAGATAATCACATGAATAAGTAGGTGTACAGGTAAAAGCAGGTGTACAATAAAGTGCTCAGTGAGTGTATATAAGGGCAAATTCACTAAACAAAATTTTATAGATTGCGCTTAATTTAGAAAAATTGCCCGGCTCAATTTACATCACGCTATTACCACTATTTTAATTTTATTTAAAAGAGATGTTTGTGTACATTTTCTATTGATCATATCAGCAGTAATTCATAAAAAAATTATGATGCAGCGTGGCCACGTGCGTCTCTCTCTCCCGAACTGGTGTCTCCATCTCCCCTTTATCTCGCTCTCCCACTGATTCAGCGCCGGCCATGCACCCTCACGGCCCGGCCACGCCCTCCTCCTCGTCACAAGGATTTAACCAGATAAGCTTTTCTCACTAGCGTACATCCATTCTAGTAACAGCAGGTCATAAATAAGCTCTCTAGAAGATGACTAATAGAAGAGCCATTAAGATCAGTGGACCAATGATTATGGTGCACCACCAAACCAATGTTGCATAGATCCTCCTCTCAGAGCCTACAGCAACAGGACAAGTCCAACATTAATGTATTGATTTTGCATTTGCATGTTTTCCTTTCAATATATCTTGTTTGTTTATTCCACCTCTTTTGCGTGATTTCTTCCTGTAGCGAAGGAGTTTAAAGTCGTATCAGGCCACAACTTGTACGTGGGCTCCCTGGAGGGAGTGACTACGGTGGAAAAAGAGAAATTCCCGAAGAGTTTCTGGCCTGATGTGAGTGTTTGTAGTGTATTTGGACAGATTTTTCAGTAGTGTTGAATGTTCACATACATGCTCTGACACAATGAGCTGTGGTGCTCTTGCAACATTTCCAGATCCCATTCTCCCCTCTCTTTATTTATAAAAAAAAAAAAAAAAAAAAAGAAAAATTCTCCCCTTTTCTCCCCAATTTGGCATGCCCAATTCCCAATGCACACTAGGTCCTCATGGTGGCATACTGACTTGACTCAATCTGGGTGGCGGAGGACAAATCTCAGTTGCCTCCGTGTCTGAGACCGTCAATCCGCACATCTTATCACGTGGCTTGTTGAGCACATTACCACGGAGATATAGCGTGTGTGAAGGCTTCACGCTCTTCTCCTTGGCATCCACACACATCTCACCACACGCCCCACCGAGAGCGAACCACATTATAGCGACCATGAGGAGGTTACCCCATGTGACTCTACCCTCCCTAGCAACCGGGCCAGTTGGTTGCTTAGGAGACCTGGCTGGAGTCACTCAGCACGCCCTGGATTCGAACTTGCGACTCCAGGTGTGGTAGTCAGCGTCTTTACTCGCTGAGCTACCCAGGCCCACCTCCCGTCTCTTTCTTCATCATTTCCTGTCTCTACTCTCTAAATAAAAGTTTAAATGTCACAGGGGTGATTCTCATGAAACCTGTCAAGAAAATGTCCTGATCCTGACAGTTACACACATTTTACTGCATAATTATTATTACCGCAATGCAAAAAATATTGTGATATTATGATATTGTCATTACCGCAATGTGAAAAAAAATTATATATATAAATCTTTGTACTATACTTTGTACTATAATACAGTAAAAAAAAAATTATAAAAATAATATAAAATTATTAATGTGTAACAGTAATACAAATTTATAATTGAAAACAATGTGAATAGTAAAAGTGAAATGTCTAGATGCGTTATGGTAATGAGACACTTAATTGTCCTGAAACTAATGTCACAATCACTGAGATATATATATATATATTTATTAATGGTCCCAAAATGTAGGCCTCATTTTCTTTATGCAAAATATAATTTAATTTTCTTTTTTGTATTGATTTGCATTTAAATATGACAAGGACATTTTTTTGATGGGTTTCATAAGAATCACCCACTAGAGTAGGCTCTATTTTGCCTTTGTTTTTATATACATGTGTTTTTTTTTTTATTTCAGTTCAAGTGGTCCAGAAAAGGCTATATGATGACACGATGGATCATTCACAACCAGTATGTTCATACACATGCATGCACTTATGCACACACACACACAAACATTTGGTCCCCTCAATGTAAGCAAAATCTGACCTTCTTTGTCAGGTGACCTAAAAAATGCACTTCATGCGCTAATAAATAACTGTATTTAAACTAGAAAATATTATCTAATTTTACTGCATAAACACACTGCATGTTCAGTGTCTGTATCAGTAACTGTCAGATCAGGTAGCAATAAAATAAAAATTAAAGCCTAAGTGACATTATTTTAACATCAGAATACTTGTATTCCAGCTGAATATACAGAGACAGTTAAAAGAGAGCCATCTGTCAAAAACATGAATAACCAATACTCCTGGAAACATAATAAACAATTTGATAAAAAAAAAATCTGACTCTATATAGCTTGGTATTATCTAAAATTTTACAATTTAGTCCCGCTGTCCACATATGTGGACATCAATTTTTAGGAAAACGATTTGGTCTAAAAAAAAGTTTTTTGTTTTTTGCATGTTTCTTAGGAGCTACTAGTTAAAAATCAAAAAGGGGAATAGAAAAAGCACACAGCAGTCATGCAGGGGTCTCAGGAGGTTAAGGCAACAACTAGATAATTCCACTTTAAACACTGTAGCAAGCTCAGACCTTTTTAAGATGTCCCTCATCATTTTATTTACAGTCTGGCCTGTGCATGTTAGTGTTTGTTTTTGGCCTCAACTCAAATAAAAAATTATGTGTTAGCCGTGTTTTAGTTGAGTCGTGTGTGGCCATCACAAGTGCATTAATAGCTGGTGTGTGGCAGCAGTAGAAAAGAAGAGAACATGAAACTGTACGCAGAGTGATAAATGATTGGAACCTGTGAAATAGATGAGATTTAGCAGAGCAGCACTCCCTCCTATCAGGGATGTCCCACATCATTCATACACTGACAGTACTAAGAGAACCACACACAGTATATAAATAAATATATACAGTACACTCTTACACAAATGTACATTGATGTTGCGCAAAGTGCAGATATACAGATATAGCATGTCTCTGCCTCACAATTATTTAGACACTGTAAGGCTTTGTTCACACTGTACATTAAATGATTTTTAGGATGGACTGTATGCACTGTCATTCTGCAAGTTAGGAAATAATATAAGTTTGCTCAGACAGTGTAGTCAGTATTCAGCATATCTACAAAGGTTTCCATATTAATGTCTCAGGTGTAAGTGTGATGTCAAAAAAATAAAAAATCAAGAGTCACTGTAGAAAGAAAGGATGAAAAACTGAAAATTTTGCCTTGGCCTTCATGACATCTGACCATGGTGCTTACCTCACGAGGTGCATCAGACAACATAAATGTCATATGCATTACTGTATTTACACATTCATATGCTGCTGTGTCCAAAACCACTCACTCGTTCAATCATTCACCATTCATTACATAGTGAAATTCAGAAATCACATCTGTAGACACTACTGTGCTTTGTGTATGTTGTTACAGTCATGTCACTTCCCGAATGACAAAATAAAACCTACCTGAAATCTGACGGTTCAGACTGAAAGCATTAACAAAAATTAAAATATAAAAATTTAGTTTCATATGGATGTGCTTTGGATCGGGTTTGGATCTCATGTGATTTTTATGCTGTTCAGATTACAAACAACTAAACAGATTTAAGTTGGATATACACAAAAATGTAGATTTTTGTTGCTTGAACTATGCTTTATTATATACCCTAAGGGGCCATTCAGACAAAAGCTAAATGCAGTGCAATGACTGGAACAGAATGCAGATGTTTCGAGAAACATTTTTATGTTGGCTCAATTACCCATGCCCTCTCTTTCCAAAACCCCACTCATCAAAGGTACCATTGGCCGACACCGAGCAGAAGAGCAGAATTAGTGGATGTTCCCATGGTTGTTAAACACAACAGTAGCAAAATAGCACCCTCAACTTAAAATTATTCTGAATCTGAATATGGCATTAGGCCTCACGACACTATGAGAATGCACAAAATGATTGACAGGCAGAAAGTTTTGAATACCATTCCATAAAAAAATCGCTTACAACACCTTTAATTTCCAGACATGGTTTAGGGATTTTCCAAAATCCATCAATCAAAACCAAAATTATCAATTGTAACTCCTCCTAGAGCTTTTAAACTACATCCAGCAAGCTTGGTACAGACCTTCAAACTGTTCTGACTAGCATTGCTTTGACTTTTCTTACTGATCGGACTCATAGTTTTTAAACACCGGACAATCAAAACTCCCATAGACGTACATTGACGCAATATTCAAATGGGCCAAGACTATTTAAACTCCAACTGTCAAAAAATTCAAATGTAAACAAACACGCAGCAGGGCGTTTAATCTGCTTTAAGTTGCTGTTTGTTGTAAGGGGTCCGTCTCAAACTGCACACTTCTGCACTATTCTATTTTGATATGTATGTAGTGTGAGTAGTATGTTAACACTAAAAATGCAACAACAAAAAAAGTGT
The DNA here is from genome assembly GCF_019703515.2 of Myxocyprinus asiaticus. Lineage (NCBI taxonomy): Eukaryota > Metazoa > Chordata > Actinopteri > Cypriniformes > Catostomidae > Myxocyprinus > Myxocyprinus asiaticus. Next base: position 34,895,581 of record NC_059367.1, read on the forward strand.
ACTCCGAGTATCCGGATGATGCACTTCTTCAACCATCAAAACAGAGTGTGAAATGCTGGACACTTCAATCACTCAGTGCTCGCGGCTTTCCGTACGTAGCGGATGAGTTGCTGGTCTGACAAAACAATTGTAAATAATGGAGAATGTAGCAACTAGAGAAACTTCAGTGAAGACAGCACCTTACGAATGTGAGTTGAATGCTTTAGCATCACCCCACACTGTGTCAGTATGTACGTTGTTTGAGATACAAGTGTTGAACTGAGGTCGGCTAACGCACTAAAGTTAGTGGCAACACATCGCATGCATTTGAAACGTCACTTCCGTCAGCTGTTAAACAGCGAATGCTTTTGTGTAGTAAAAAAAACCGTTAAGTGTTCCATTTGGGGCGATACTATATTTTAGAAATTCAAACACTACACGGCTGAGTGCATAGTGAATATTGTAATTGCATAGTGGATAGTGTGTCATTTGGGACACAGCTCTAATGTCTGTAAAACTTTTTAAACTTTTTTAAACTTTCAGGGCAGGCTTTGTCAAGCCAACATCAACATTTGTTTTGACTACTTTACTTATTTAGTTAAAAGTGACAGTTCTTTTTAACCATTGTGTCTTAAAAACGTGGCATTCCTGCATGAGATGCTGAAAAAAGCAAGATGCGATGTAACAGCTAAAGATGTCCGTCTAGCGCATGTTTACATTGAAACAATTTAAAAACAGTGCAGACACACGCATGGTTCTGTGTGAACAGCTCCTAATATGTATTTTTTGTTCTCTGTGTGTGCAGGGGTTTAGACCTGGTGAATGTTCACCTGTTTCACGATGCCTCCAACCTCATAGCCTGCAACTCTAGTCCGTCAGTGTATTCTGCAAACCGCGAGAAAGCTTTCAGATACATCATCAACAGGTTTGTCTTTGTCTTTCTCATTCACTTCAGATGGTCTTTGTGCTTCATTTTTTAAGTTGTGGGAGTAAATTAAAATCATTAACATTCACCATTTTTTAAAGACAATATGAACTTGTCAGAGATGTTTCCCTGGACGGTTGTGCGGGCGGCCCAAGTTCAAATCTGTTTTGAGTCATTTCTGATTCTTCTAAACTGTCCTATTAAAAACTACTGTGCTTGTCTTCCAGACTATCAGAGAGCAGCTACTGTCCTCTCCCCTTCTTCCTGTTTGGAGATTTTAATTTCCGGCTTGACACACTCAGTCTAGTACAGGTAAACCTGACTGACTTATTCCACACAGAACAGTGTCTTACTTGTAGTAAAATCTAAATGAACTGGTTTCAAAAATATTATTTAATCAACCTGACTACATTAGGTTACTCCAATTAAAGTCATTTTTAAGGGTTAGACCAAGTAGAAATACATCCTTAAAGGAATATTCCGGGTTCAATACAAGTTAATCTCAATCGACAGCATTTGTGGCATGATGTTGATTATCACAAAAAAAATGTTTGACTCGTCCCTCCTTTTCTTTAAAAAAAACAAAAATTGAAGTTACAGGGAGGCACTTTCAATGGAAGTGAATGGGGCCAATTTTTGGAGGGTTTAAAGGCAGAAATGTGAAGCTTATAATTCTATAAAAGCACTTACATTAATTCTTCTGTTAAAATTCATGTATTATTTGAGCAGTAAAGTTAAATTGTTGTTTTTACAGTCATTTTAGTGTTTTAGGGTTTGTTGACATTACATCGTCATGGAAACGAAGTTGTAAAATTGGCTATAACTTTACACAGAAAAGGTTAGAAACGATTTGATCGCACTAAAATCATGTTTACACTCATATTGTTTATGTCTTGTGGCTATACATTTGAAACAGTGAGTATTTTAACGTTTATGGATTGGCCCCTTTCATTGTAAGTGTCTCACTGTAACCCAGATTTTAGCTTTTTTTTAAAGAAAAGGAGGGGCAAGTCAGAATGAATTTGTGTGATAATCAGCATTATGCCACAAATGCTGTCGATTGAGATTAACTTGTATTGAACCCGGAATATTCCTTTAAAAATGGCATATTACCACTGTTACAGTGTACATGTGATTCATTCAACATTAATGTCTGTTTTCATTTGTGCACAGAACCTCTCCATGTCTGCTGATATCCAGACAGTAAAAAAAGACAGTACCAATGAGGTGGAAAAGATCATTTGTGAAGAGAAAGACAATGACCACAAGGTGATGCTCAACCAATGAAATGTGTTCTCTTTAATTACACGTGTGTTTAAGTTATTTACTTATATTTTATTAGTGTTTATTACCATAGAGACTTTGGGGGTGGGATCTTTTGACAACCACCTGTAGCAACCCCCCCAGAACGCCTTAGCAACCGAACTTACTTCTTTAAATATCTACAATCCCAACACACAAAAACCATTCATGGAGAAAGTGGCCAAATTACAGGGCAAATGTACCATGACACGGACATTATGGAGATTTGTTTAGGTGTTTAGATGACTGACTCTGTGTAGCTCCAGGTGATGATGATTTTTTTTTCTCTTTGTGTGCACTCAGACATATCCAGTACAGTGTCTTGCCAGATTAATGCTTCTTGGAGGGTTGATATTGACTTTTTGCCAGCCCAGAAAATACGTGCTTGCATTTATATTGTTCCTGCTGACATGTGATTCATTTTTTTGTGCCAGCAAAGTTGGAGTTGCTCTCCGTTCTTTGCCAGTTTTTATCTGCCCTGCATTAACCTCTTGTCTCTTTTGTCTTTTCTTTTCCTTATTTTTCTTTTTATTCATCTTTTGTTCCATTTCTTTCTCTATCTGCTTTTTCTTTCATACTTCTTTCTTTCTGTCTTCCTGGGAATCACTCTATCAATAGGTCCTCCTTCAGATAGAGACAAAGTTATTTGCTTACTTGCACGAGGCCGTGTTCAGAGAAAATGACGGAAAAGAGGTCTGAACTTTGTTTAATGACATGCAGTTTTTATTCAAATTGACAGGTTTTGATCAGTATGTTTTAGGAGAATTACAACAGATCCTGGTGATATTGAAGAGTTTGTGTTTATGTCTCTTTCTGTCTTTAAGCTTCTGAAGTATGATAAGGAAATCTCTGCATTCCACGATGTCATCGCAGAGGAGGATATTCAGTTTCCTCCTAGGTGAGCAGCTTTAAAAATCTTGATGTTGTAACGGGGATGTTAATGGGCACATTACAGAACTTAAATGTATTGTGATGTTGTTTTTAAATATTGATATTCTAAATCAACTGATATTCTATATTTTGTATGTTTTAATGTTGTGATTTAGTTACCCATACAGTGAAGACTACACTAAACCTACACAATACATGAACACACGATGCCCAGCATGGTGTGATCGCATCCTTATGTCCCACAGCGCGAGAGACATCATCCATCGGGTTGGTTTATCTTTATAACACTATTGTAAGCTTAATAATGTCTTAATATAATGCCATAACTGTATATTTTCTTATGTAATAGACATTGCATCCTTGTGAATAATTGATTTCAGAAGGCTATATTTTTTCAAGAGTATGCAGTATGTATATTTTTGCGATATGGATGTTTGAGTTGAATAGACAGAAACTTGTTTGGTTATGGATTTATCGTTTATTTGTTTGTTTATTGATTGTTGTCTGCAGAGAGAGGAAGGCGAGAGTGTTGTGTATAACACACTGGGCTCCAATGTCTGCATGGGGGACCACAAGGTGATCAGATTTCTCAAATATCCCACATATCTCCTCCTTAATAAAACAGATTTAATGCAATATTCCTCAATAAGTGATGATACCTGTTTGCCATGTTATTTATTATCTTTTTATATATTTATTTCCAGCCTGTTTTTCTGTTTTTTACACTGAAGACAATTGTAAATTGACACAATTGGGTGAATCAAAGGGTGAGACTTTCATTTATTCATAAATGTTTATTTTTTTCAAAGAAGTCAAATGTGGAAATTGTGACTGCATTAATCATGAACTGTGATATACAGAAATAAAAAAGAAACGATATGGATAGAATAACAATTAAAAGAATTTACATGAAATTACATTATGTATTTTATACAATATTATATATTAACTTTAACATTTTTTGTCACCAGTTATTGAGATGTCTTTAGTGATTCACATAGTATATTTTTAAACTGCCATTGTCTTTGTCTTTGGACCCTAACAGAGAGTGAAGAAGACATTTGTGAAGTTCATGTGAAACTGCTTCCATGTTATAATTGCATGCAGTCTTTTTTATTATTCACATTAGTTGAGAAACTATATACTATAGGTCTATGCATACACACACACACACACACACACACGCACACACACGCACACACACACACACATAATATTTGTACTTTTACAATGAACTCTGAAGGATAATATAAAGAAATATATCAGGTTCAATACAAGTTAAGATCAATTGACAGCATTTGTGGCATAATGTTGATTACCACATACATTTATTTTGACTCTTCTTTAAAAAAGCAAACATTGAGGTTACAGTGAGACATTTACAATGGAAGTGAATGAGGCCAATTTTTTAAAGGCAGAAATGTGAAACTTATAATTTTATAAATCACTTACATTTATTCTTCTGTTAAAACTCATGCATTATTTGAGCTGTAAAAGTCATTTTTACGGATGTTTTAGGGTTTACAGCAGTACGCTGTCATGGCAACAAAGTTGTAAAACTGGATAGAACTTTACACAGAAAAGGTTGGTTAGCGATTTTATCACACTAAAATCATGTTAACAGGCATATTGTTTACATCGTGCAGTTATAATTTTGGCCCCATTTAATTCTATTGTCAGTGTGTCACTGTAACCCGTTTGAGCTTAACTTGGATTGAACATGGAATATTCCTTTAAGTGAACTAGTGAAGACATAAAGTTCGAATAAAAAATGGTGGGAGAAAAAATATGTAAAATGGTGAAACACTTTTTTGTTTTGTTTTTGTTACACATATTTTACTTTAAAATCTTACCCTCAATCATAAAGTTCATGTCCCTGTTATTTGTCAACTACCCAAGTACAGAACTCCTACTCCTGTATGGATTAAGTTGGTCTCAGAATAAGACAGTTGAACACTCTTCTCACGGGTTTTGTTCCACCATCCCCAAGATGAGTCAAGATGAAGCACCACAGTAATACGTGATATAAGATTACTCCGCTCATCCCCTGATCTATGTCTGTTGGAGTCTCCTTAGCTGATGCAAGCAATTCTTAGCACTGCACCATAAATACACCAGTGTTCATTAATTACAGATACACTAAACACAGATCTGTCCTGCATTGTTGTCCCATATTGGCATTTTTAGGGCTGTTATGTTGTTTTGCTGCCAGTTTTATATGTGTTCTATACAGGTTACGCTTGTCAAGGGTTAAGATAAGTGTTTACTTCTGCCACTGGTTTGTCATTTAGTCAGCAGGCGTTGGTGTGTTCATATAGGACATTTTTTATTCCAAAGTATTCCATAGAAATTCTCCTCTTAATAGTTTAGTTATGAAATGGTAACCTTTTAAGGAGTTAATTTGACCTGATCTGACCTTTAAAATTAGTTTTATTGGTGTAACCTAATATATTCAGGTTGATTCAGTATTCAGAGATGTTAAATAATATTTTTGACTTTTAGATGTTACCAAATAAAGCACATTTTTAGGTTAACATTTGTTTGTTTTTTCAGTAGAGTCAGGATTTGCCATTTAGGTGGGTCTTCCCAAATTGATGGTCCTATAGGCAAATAAAAAATAGTTTTCTCAGTTATACTTAATAAAAAAGTAGTTTCAATTCTAATACAATCATAAAACCATGACTTTCCCCTCCATTTATTATGCTATTTTATTAAGATATTAAGTTTACAGTGATCTAACAAAAATGTAATTTTGACACATAAATTTACTGAAACATATTTTAGCTGAAATGTGCAGTAAATGTAAGTGCATGAAAATATGCGGTAAATTAACGGTTGCCCCATAGATTTCCATTGTAGGTACATTTGTCAAAAAGTTTTTGACAGCAGGCCACAGATGCTGTTTATAGAGGTCCTTATGTTCAGGTCATTTTTGACCTGTTTCAGTGTTATAAAATAGTAGAAAAACTCATCTTAATCTTGTATTTGTACAAAATGCCTTTGGATTCTCCACGACAATTAATAAATTAATATGTGAAAAATCTAAATAAAGGGTTTACTTTATATGTACTGTAAAATAATAGTGCCACCATTGATATAAAGATTGCACTCTTTTCAGATAAAATGCTATTTTAAAAAGCTTGTGTTTAGTGTGAAAAACAAGCCTATGGCAATGTTCATATTTATGCTCTTGAGACTCGAGAGTGACCGCTGTGTGAATTTTCAATTTCCCTTTTTGATTTGTAACTTGTAGTACCTAACAAACAGCAAACAGAGCAAATATTTTTCCTAAAATTTGATGGCAACATATGTGGACAGCGGGACTAAGTTGTGAAATTTTTAATAATTCCAAGTCATTTTTTTTTTTTTTTTTATCAAATTGTTTATTATGTTTCCAGGAGTGTTGGTTATTCATGTTTTTGAGAGATTACAGACATTATATCAGACATTAACATAATTAATTCTGATTCAAAGTAATGGCCAGCACCGTCCAATCACTGCCAACCATGTTCAAAAATGTTTATACATCATATATTCTGAATCTATATACTGATGACCATTGTCTCATGTCTACCAAACAGGTTAAGTGGTTCAAACATCATCTGCAGCCTGTAACTGAACATTTGGCTATATTTTAGGAGTGAATGCACTTATAGGAGAAGTTATAGGATGCTCCCTATTTAGGAATGACTCAACCTCCAGTGTACTGTCTGTTGGCACTGGTCTCAGAACAGTTCAGAATGCACCTTATTTTCATCCTAACTCCATATAAAGTCTATTAAAGCAACATTTTTCAGGATTTCTAAGGAAAAATGTCAGTGTGACATATCAGTGTACTTTGTGTTTAGCAGCTTGGCGTTTCACGATAAATTGCTCATATTTTAAAAATGGTATATCGGATGAAACTAGAGACTCTAATCTTATAACTCAATCAGGTTTCAATGTAAATACTTAATTAGGTTTCTTACCAGATGTAGTTTTGTTGACCTTATTCCCAAAGACAAACTCTGCTGTGATAGGCACCATGTTGTTTTGTCACATGACACATGATTCATCAAAAGTTTAACCATTTACTGACAGCCCAGAGTCTTCTGAACCGAGATCAGTCGATTTAAATGAATTTAAATTATGCAATGCATATAGCGAAGCCAAAATACAATGTCCACAGATGTGGACGCGGGATCGCATACCAGGTCTTTTTTGACCCAAACAAAATGGTTATTTGAATTTTTTTCCAAAACAGAAAGGTTAAAACATAATAATATACTAAAATAATGAAACAAATAAGTCAAACAAAATTGTCCTCTAACAGTTGTCATGTGCATGTTTGATACTATAAATATACCATTATGTTAAATTGTTTTTTAAAAGATTTTAAATGCTCTTTTTCTCTTCATCAGGTTTCTGTGTTGTTGACATAAACCCAGAGTTTAATCCATGGACAGCTGTACCAGTCATGCCAGGGCTCTACAGAGGCACACACTCTTTGCCCATTCACACAGACCTCTGCACAACCCATTCAGGTGCAACACACCACAAAGTACCCTGAAATCTCCTGCCACACACCATAGAACCTGTTCATATTCCGACAGCTTTCCAGTACATATCCTCATGTTGTGGATTTCAAAACTTTCAAAACACAAATGCACAATGTGACATCAGGAATCTCTGAACAAGGATAAATACTCCTGCATGTAGAAAACAGTTCTCAAGTCACGTCTTGAAGCTCTTAACTTCTCACTTTTTACAAGCATCTAAGCTTTAGACTTTGCATATGTAACCTTGAGCAAATTACAGCTGCATGCTTTTTTTTTACAGCACAATTAGTTTTCTTTTATTCGTTGTTTTTGTAAGGATGTGAATACAAGTATGTTGAAAATACCTGTAGGACACCATATCCAAACGCAAGCTGCTGTGACGCACAAGCTTTGGCTTCTGTCTTATTCATCATCTTTTTCATTGACAGTCATATTCAGTTTCTTATGTGTGCTGAGTGTATGAGTGTGGGTTGACGCAGTAGTCTTTAATAGGGAACGTTCTGGTAAAACACTTTATACCCTAAATCTAAATTCTGTCATTAATTACTCACCCTCAAGTTGTTCCACACCTGTATGACTTGCTTACTTCCATGGAACACAAATGGAGATGTAATGGTGACACCATTCTGTCTGTCTAACATCTCCTCTTGTGTTCAACAAAAGAAAACAGGTCATACTGGTTTGGAGCAATATGTGGGTGAGTGAATGATGACAGAATTTTCATTTTTGGGTGAAATATTCCTTTAAGCGTGTATTTTTGCAATTACATTTGCCTCAGCAGTTGTAGCTGTCATCTTCTCTTAAAGTTCAGTCATTGTCTCTGTGGGGTTGTTAGTCAGACTCTCGGATCAATAGAATATGTACAGGACAGCAAGGGATAAGTTAAAAAGCCATTAGCACTTGTGAATTATGGAAATCCCCCCCAGAGTGCCCTGGCCTGGAAGCGCAGCTGACTTTTAATTAGAGCAGTAGTGCAATGTGAATGATAATGTGGAGTGTAACATTCTGAAATTGTTTTTTTACTATATCTAATACATGATGGGCGTGTTTTAGTTTAGGTTGAATTTCTATGTTGGGTATTTGGTAATACTAAAGAATTACAGAATAGAGTGCATCTTTAGTGCTTAAATAGTCAAAATGTTCCATTATTTCCTTTAACAAAGAGACATGAGGTCATATAGAGATGATTCAGTGCAGTCTGTTGAAGCAGTTGTCTTGGTGATATGCTGTCCATCACCTCTAAATTTCAGATTTTTTCCCAGGGCTAATAAGCTTCAAATAAGCTTGTTTGAATATCGATGCTGATGTCAATTAATGGCTTAGAAACCAAACCACTTAAAGGTGAAGTGTGTAATTTCTGCGCCACTAGGTGTCACCAAACGGAATCGCAAACAAATATTGTTTTCAAACATTTTCTCAAATAGTCCAACCATCTGCTATTGGTCGAACAAAAATTTGTCGCCTCTGGGGTTTGGGAACTGATAACCGGTTCTTATTTAGAATGGGATCCATTTAAAAAAAACAAAAAAAAAAACAACTGTATGATTTTCATAACTTTCATTTCCGTTAACGGTTCTTGTATGTGTATTTTTCTACCGATGTGAATGGAACACCATACGAACATACTCTGACACTGCTTCTTGTTGCCTTATTTAGGGCCCTATGAAATCCGTTTGTTTGTTTGTTTGTTTGTTTGTTTGTTTTCCAAATTCCGTTTAATTTATTCCCAAATTCCTGTTTTCTGTTTTATTTAGTTTAATTACATTTTATCATAAAAAAACTTAGCAAATTAATTTATAGCATTTTAATCAAATGAGAACAGAACAATTACTTTTCAACATACCATTGAATTATTTTTATCAAATGAAGAGCTTCTATACTGATCCTAACAGCACAATCAAAAAATTTGAGTTTTTAGGGTTTATTTTATTTTACTTTTCTTAATTTTTAATTTTTTGGTCAAATACAGTGCTGCTGTGCTTAAATATGATGGAATTATTTATATAAATAAATATATTATTGTTATCATTATGACTACTACTACAGAATATTACATTTTACTATACAGAAGTAATAGATTTCTGTCGCATTTTTTCAATTTCACGAATCTAGTTAAATGGAGCTTTTATTTTGGCACGTTAGCGGAAAACCAGATGTTATTGAAGACTCCACTTCTCACTTCTCACCTAGCAGTTCGCTAAATGGGCTAATGTGCTTACTAAACTGCAAAAGGCTATGATTTAATTATATAAATATATAGTCTGCATGTGCTGCACTTCACAGTGAATAAAGTGCTTTGCTCTTTGTCATTTATACACACACAGAACGCATTTGATGTTAATGATGCGGTTAGTGTATAAGCAGCGGCTTCTCACATTCACTTACTGTTGAAGCGCACAGTTCATACAGACCGTAAAGGCTATTTGTTTAATTAAACCTCAGCCTTTTGTGGTTTAGGCATCACACTAGGACATATCATGATTTTAATTGGATTAATTGTGCATTTATACATTCATTTTATCCTAAATATATCTGTGACATTACGCATTTTATAGGTAATTATTTTTTTAGGACTGGATTCCACGATTCCGTCTGTGTTTTCGGTATCGTAGAAATCGTAGTGCCTTACTTATTAACCCTATAATGGCGTATCAAATATGAAACACAGCGTTTGACGGCTCCTGTTTCACTCTCTGTTAAAGCTGACAAGCCAAACAACCTATGGTATGTAAGTTACAACATGTTTATGGCACCATCTAGTAGTTATTTGGGGGGGTGGGGGTTTCAGTGTTATAAAAAATGGTGGCGGACTTGCGCAATGTTGTGATAAATAACAGCTTATTTTTCAAGGTAACATTATAATTAAAGTTATTGACATTTTTTACAATAAATGTTTGCTTTATAAAGCTAGCCTATCGTTGTTTTAAAGCACTATATTTAAGTTAATAAATTACTATGTTGAAACTATTCACACTGCGATCAGTGTAATGCGCTTCTTGAATGAATGGCTCATGTGTTCCAGTTCTTTTTAGAGAACCAAAAACACTTTGAGATTAACGACTTCCATCATGTCCAACAACAAAAAATGTATGAAATATGTTTTTGTTTACAATCTTTATTTAATAAAGTAACAATAGGACAAATTATTGGATTTTATGGATGCTTCTAAAAATATTTGAAAAGTAATTAAAAGGTCTGTGTAAACATACCTTTTTCAATAATTTTATTAAATTAATCTCTGATTTGTTATGTCTGCACTGTTGAAATAAGAACAGACTGTTGAAGGCAGTAAATGCAATCAAAATGTATTGATTTTAATATTTCTTAGTCAAAAGTAAAAAAAACATCGTCCATGTAACCGTTAAGGAATCAGAATAGTTAAGAGGAATTGAACAGATTGATCTCACAGTGAAATCGGAAACAGTAGGTTGACTTTTCTTTAGTTAAAATCGGTCTGTGCTTACTCAAGTGCGAAACACTGCCCCCAGTGGCCAAAGCAGTAAGTGTTGTTGGCCGTATGGGGGTGCCAAAAGCGAGTTGTGAAGCGAGTTGTTTTCAGCTGTACAGGAGGAATACATATATTATAAACTGTACCCCCCAACCCAAACCCCAAACCTAAACCTAACCATCAGTGGATTAAAAATGTAAGGTTTCAACATGGTATTCGAACTCGGGTCTCCCATGCTGCTGACGCAACGCACTTCCGGTCGCACCATAGGAGAAGGTAAACACACTTGAGCCATTGCAAAAATGTCTGATGGGAGATGCCGCTTGTCAGTGAGTCTGCATAATGTGGCCGATCCTAGGGTACCGAAACTCTCTGAAAAAACATGCCGAATTCCCGGTGATCATTTTGGAATTGAAACTGTTAAATTCCTTATGATTTCCATTTTTAGTCACCCCTAACTCACTTCATTGGTTTAGTCAATCAACAGTAGCAACAGTGTGCTGGGCTGCTCAAACAGAGCAATATATTATTGATAGCGCCACAGAGATACATTGTTTACCGTTTTCAGGGAAATCAACCTGTAAATAGCTTACTTATAGTTGTCTCTATTAAGAAGGAATAAGAGAGTATTTTAACATAAAAAATTACACACTTGACCTTTAACTTGATATTGTTCTAACAAGAGGATTATGCAGTCTGAAATAATTTGGTCTTCACTGAAAACTGGTAGCTGGGTGTTTTAATATTGATGTAATTAAATATGTTTAGTTGGTTTTCATCGGTTTAGAAAAATCAGGCATACTCATTTCAAGCTTGTTGACCACGTTCATATTGTTGGATATTGTGTGCTAATATACTAGTGTGTACATTGTTTTAAATATATCTCATATGTTTGGTTTGGAATTTTAGTTTTGAACAACTTAAGGACAGTAAATACTTGATAGTGTGCATACTCTTAATGGTTGTTCAGTAAAATTGTAGGGGAGATGTTTGGAGTGTATCTTCAAGTCCTGTTTGTTTATATTCACAGATGCTCTGAAATGTCATGAATAATCAAACAGAGATATGTTCAGAATGTAGATGGACACAGTTTTGTGGTAAAATATCCCTTTAAATGACCCAAGAAACTCTATAGTTCCTTATTTCAAAACCAAATCAGGCTACTAGCTATCAACGTTCATTTACTACAAGCGATTGCCGTCATTTCTTAAAAATCAACAAGAATTTATTGATTAAGTCAAAATAATCTGAACATCTCCACAGGCCCTCCCCATGCATAATTTATGTGTGAGGGTTAAATTGTACGGCCCACCTGTCAATAATGGACTTGTTGTAGTTGATTCATGGTATGGGCGACACAATTTACTGTTCTCGAGGGCATCACTTCAGACTGTGCTTTAATAGGAAGCCATGGAGTCAGAATAAGAATGGCATTGATGTAATTTAGCATTTGCAATTATACAAAGAAACACTACAGTCTTCTGAAATGTAATATATATGTCTTTTAGTGCACTGTTATTAGCATGATAAGTACAATGTGTATGTAGCCATTCATGTTTGCACTTGTTTGGGGAATTAGTTTGTGATGTTTTCAAGATGTGAGCACATTTTCTTTAATAGCAGTTAACATCGCTGTCTTTTTGTCTTGTTTATATATATATTTAATTTATATATATATATAAATTAAACTTTTTGACAAAAATTAGGCATTGTCATGGGGTTGACCCAGAACCAATGAAAAAAATAATAATAATATATATTATATAATGTCTATCCATGCATTTGGAAAATGGCTTATGGTGTGGTGTAAAAGTTTAAAATAAATGCTAACTGCCGGACCAGGGTGTCTGTACAGGATCAGGACATTTGGCATTAGAAAATTCTGAAATTCCAGGAGAAGTCCTGTACACGCATGAAGACAATTTACATGGGCAGTCATAGTCATACCACAGCCTGCAAAATATAAAAATTGTTGATTTGCAAGCATCAGATTCTCCCAATTCTGATTTTATGATATAATGTACCAATGTTTTGTTACTCACATATATTTAATGCAAACATAAACCGTTTCTTAAATTAATGGTACACAATGTTTGATACGGTGCCAAATATGACCATCTCTTTCTTTTGTTCCATTTTTCCTCCTTGACATTTTGTTTGATCAGTTGTAATGCATAGCACATTGACATAAGATGCAGTAAGATTGTTGCAATGTGTTTTCTCTAGCTGTACCTCAGGTGCTGCTGAAAGTTGGAATAGCCTAAAACAGTCTTGTGACCCCCTTATTATTACTTTCTGCAGCACAAATTAATGTTTTTCTAAAAGATGTTATGTTAATGTTTTGTTTCCTAATAAAATGTATATATTACACAACTGAAGTGTGCACTGGCAAGTATTTCTGATTCAAAGTCATTTTGTCACACATGATGTAAGGCAGTTCATTGATTCAGATGGTTTTGTAATTTGATAAGTTAAAAATGCTGTCAACCTAATGGATACATCAGTAACTTAAATCATAAAATGTAACTATATAAAATAAAAAAGGAAACTTGAACCAAACGAATGCTGCTAACGAGGTGGTAATTAAAGGGATAGTTCACCCAAAAATGAAAATTCTCTCATCATTTACTCACCCTCATGCCATCCCAGATGTGTATGCCATTCCAGTTGTGTATGAAGTGAATGGTGACTAGAACTTAAGGTCTAAAATGCACATAAAGGCAGCATAAAAGTAATCCATCAGACTCCAGTGGTTAAATCCATGTCTTCAGAAGCGATATGATCAATATTAAGTCCTTTTTTACTATCAGTCTCCACTTTCACATTCTTCTTCTTTTGTTTTTGGTGATTCACATTCTTCATGCATATCGCTACCTCCTGGGCATAGAGGTGAATTTATGGTAAAAAAAAAAAAGCACTTAAATATTGATCTGTTTCTCACCCACACTTATCATATTACTTCTGAAGACATGGATTTAACCACTGGACTGGAGTCATATGCATTACTTCTGCCTTTATGTGATTTTGGAGCTTCAAAGTTCTGTCAACAATTCACTTGCATTGTATAGACCTACAGAGCTGAGAAATTCTTCTATGAATCTTCATTTGTGTTCAGCTGAAGAAAGAAAGACATTCACATCTGGGATGGCATGAGTGTGAGTAAATGATGAGAGAATTTTCATTTTTGGGTGAACTTTCTCTTTGATAAAAAAAAAAGTTTAATCTTGTCAATAAAGCATTCTTTCCAAATCTATTAATATTTATATTTGGTATAGTTTTATTGCTCAAATTATTGAGGGCAGTGAATAATCCAGCTATACTGAGTTTCACTTAAGATTTGAAAGTATTGCGGCTAGATTGAATGGTACTGTAGATGTTTGAAATTAGCATCACTGAGGACATCTGATGATGACCAGTTTGAATGTTACACATTGACTCCGTACACATTAACCGATCAATCCAAAGTCATTATTATCATGAATTTACTGCATAATGAGACCCTTTAATTAAGATCTGCAGTTAAGATGTCATAACAAAAACAGCTGTTGCATCACACACATGACACACAAACTCCTCCCACTATCTGCTATAACCCATTCATATTAAAGGGTCTGGACTAATCAGACTAATGTCTCCCTGTGGATGACTGATCTCAAAGGGATCATTAGTTAAATCAGATTAATCAAACGGACAATGTCACATTCAGTTTAACCACTTTATATTGAGTTCATGCTGATTTACTTGAAAATGATTAGAGTGGGCTTCTACATTCATTTGCACAAGTTAAAGACATGTAGGTTTTTTGCTGAGAATTTCTTCAACAGGTTAGGCATGAATTTACAGTACATTGTTGTGATCCTTCATATTGTATTCCTTTAAATATTTTATAAACATATCCCAAAGTAGTGTGCTTGAAGTATGCACAACAGTTTATCTCTTTAATTTTGATGTTATTCACTCGGCCAAAATCAACAGTCAATCCAATTGCTGTCATTTATTATACATTTGCATCATCATAATTCAATTAAGATCACATACATTAGATGAATTTTGGATGTATACAGTACATATGAATGGAGTCGGTTTGTTATTTTAAATTTGGAGGACGTTTACCCTGTCTAAAAAACCTGATCTTTTAAATTCAATGAACAATCTCTTTACTGTGCATAAATGGCATAATGCAGATATTGTAGACTATTGTATGACAAATTGCTTTTGATGTTCCTTATTTGTAAGTAATTTGGATAAAAGTGTCTGATAAGTGACTAAATGTAAATAATAACTAAACTTACATAGTCATTGCAATGACATTGGGGTGGGGGCATATATCTACAGTGACATTAACAGAATTTTTCCAAAAAGTACTGAAAGAGAGACACTGTATGTTGCAGCTCATTGTTAAATACATTTATTAATTGATGTGTCTGTTTGCTGATACATTGTTATCCTTGCACTCTTTTGAGCATTGGAATACTATACCTACTGTATATGTACTTATTAAATATGTAAAATTCTCATAAGTTTGATCTATGTTACAGTAGACTTAAAAAAACAACAACTGGGTTACACTTTCTGTAAAGCCTTTATATAATGCATTATAAATGCATTATAATGCCTTATAATAAACCTTGTAGTCATTTGTATATTCTTATAAATAAATGTAACCACAATAATAATGCACTTTAATAGTTACCCATGGTTATAACTTTAAAGAATATAATGTACACTATTAAATTAAACATGATCAATATTAAATGTGCTGTATCATCTGTTACAGGCTAAAACATATAGTTATACCCTTTAAAGGTGTAACCATGATATAAATGAGTATAATAAAGTATTTTAATTGTGCTTATTAATGACATTTTATTTTTACTAATTTTCTTTTTAATTAAAATGAATAAAATGGACATCACAGATTACATAGGTTACGAAACAGAAGTGTAGGCTATTATAAGGCTTACAGGGATAGTTCACCCAAAAATGAAAATTTCTCTCATCATTTACTCACCTTCATGCCATTCCAGATGTGTATGACTTTATTTCTTTTGCAGAACACAAACAAAGATTTTAAGAAGAATATCTTAACTCTGTAGGTCCATACAATGAAAGTGAATGGTGGCTAGAACTTTGAAGGTCCAAAAAGCACATAAGGGCATCATTAAAATAATCCATATAACTCCAGTGGTTTAATCCATATCTTCAGAAGTGATATGACAGATGTGGGTGAGAGTAAAAATGTTCTCAATATTGTTAATATTTAAGTCCTTTTTTACTTCACATTCTTCTTCCTGCCCAGAAGGTGGTGATATGCAAAAAAAATTGTGAATCGCCACAAGTGTTGGGTAAGTTACTCTAAAAAAGTAATTAATTACTAACTACTAATTACATCTTCTACAGTGTAATTCGATTACTGTACTAATTACTATGTCTGAAAAGTAATTGCATTACTTATAACTAATTACTTTGTAAAACCCTTATCAATCTCGACCAGGTGAAAAATACAAGAATAGACATGAAACTGTACTTTTAATTCTTTCAAATAAATCATATAAAATCAAATAAATTATTCATGAACTGGTCAAAGAATTTAAGGGGGCAGCGTTTAATTAGAAAACATATATTTTAACATTAGATGTTAAATATCGATTTTAAATTCACTATTGTTTATATAGAATTGGTCTATAGTCTATACAGTATTTAACACAGTTGCATCAGAAGTAACTGTAATTAAATTACTGAAAAATTAGGAGTAATCCCTTACTTTACTTTTTCAACGAAAAAGTAATTTACAGTAATGAATTACTTAGTAATGCATTAAACCAACACTGATCAAAAGAAGAATGTGGAAGTGATAGTGGAGATTTATAGTAAAAAAAAGACTTAAATGTTGATCTGTTTCTCACCCACACCTATCATATCACTTCAGAAGACATGGATTAAACCACTGGAGGCATATGATTACTTTTAAGCTGTCTTTTTGTGGTTTTTTCAGCTTTAAAGTTCTGGCCACCATTCACTTGCATTGTATGGACCTACATAGCAGAGACATTTTTATAAAAATCTTTGTGTTCAGCAGAAGAAAGAAAGTCATACACATCTGGAATGGCATGAGGGTAAGAAAATGGTGAAATAAGTTTTTTTTTTTTTTTTTTGGGTGAGCTATCCCTTTAAGAATAATTTAATAATGAATTATATGCATAATTCATAAAAACTGTTACCAAAAACAGTACACATTTGTGCATATTTATATGATGTGGATGATCTAAATATTATTGCCAGTGTGTTTTGTTGGCACAACGTACTATTATACTATTTAAGGAACAACGACCACTGGAGTGGTACCCTCAAGGGGACTTTTTCGGTAACTCATTTTTAGGTACATAATTGTCCCATAAGAACCTATTGTTTTCATTTAAAGCTACATTTATGTTTCATTCCCCTCAAATAAAAAAAAAAACCTTACCCCCCTAAAACAAGGATATCACACCAGTGATGGCCTTGAACCTTAAACAGCCCTGCTGAAAAGACAAGCATTGCTGGTCACCAGCTTATGTTGTGTTTTGGGTGCTGGTTCCCCGGCATGGGATGCTGGTGTGCTGGTGTCCCCAGCAGGCTTTTAAACTGGCTTAACCAGCTTCATCAGAAAGACCATGCTGGTTAAGCTTCACCAGCATGGTTTAACTGGTGAAAAGCATGGATATGCTGGTCAGCCAGCTAGACCAGCACCAAATCAGCACTAGCCAGCATAAACCAGCCTAGACCAGCATAGGAATTGCATGCTGGTTAAGCTGGTCTTTTCAGCAGGAAGTCCCTTTTTTCTGAGAGTTTATAGGTGTGTACAGTATCAGACATGGTGAGGTCCCAGGCGCAGTACTGAGAAAGCTCTGCGGTGTTTACGCAGTAGCTGTCGAATCTTCTCATCGTCCGTGTTGGGGTCCAGCGGCTTGTTGTACTCCTCATCCTCCACCTCATTCTCTGATCCGTCTCCTCCGCTCTCCCCCCGAGAGGCCTGTGTGGAGCTGGGCTCCAGCGCGCTCTTCTTACGCCATTTTGTGCGCCGGTTCTGGAACCACACCTGGGATGAATTAAATTATTTGACAGATTTAAACACAAGTGCTATAAAAGCCCAACTTGTGAGTTTGCCAATCATTTATTTTTATGTGTTAATTATGTTTCAGCCTGCAACTTACAATTTATAACAGTTTTCAAGATAAAATATAAGATTTTAAATATGTTAAGCTTTCTGTAATGCAGTACAGTGTTGAGTTGAGTTTACTTTATTGTCCCGTGGGAAATTTGTTTTGGACTACTTACACCACAGCCATAACACACACACAACTTAAGACACACCCACAAATATTAAGTAGTAACAATGTCCCAATACAATACAAATAAATTATAAAAAACACTGAAAACCATTCAAATATAAATTTCAAATGCACTGTGAGCATATTTGTGACATTGACTATGTTAATTCCTTTGTACAAAAGGTCAGATTTTCTTCCATTGAAACACACGTTACTCTTTGCATCATACTGGGATAACAGAACATCAGGTTTGGCAAATTGTGGAGTCCATGCCACCTCGAGTATACATGCTTTTTAGCTTGAAAAAGTCTGGAAAGTGTGAAGTGTGGCCCAAAGGTCTGTGACTAAATGTCTGTGTCTGTGACTAAATACTCAAAATACTCAGAATACTCCGAAATTTTTTCTATTTTACATTTTGTCTAATAAAAATAAATAAATAAAAATGTATACAAATTATATTATTAGCTTAATTTACAATTTGAGGAAAAAGTTGAACTGTAAACATGACATGTATTTAATTTTTTTATTATCTTTTTTAAATTTATTTTTATTTTATTTTATTTAGTATGCTTCCCTTTTGGATTTCAAGCTAAAAAGCATGTATACTCAAGGTGGCATGGACCACACAATTTGCAAAGTTATCCCAGTATGATGCAAAGAGTTACGTGTGTGTTTCAATGGAAGAAAATCTGACCTTTTGTA
Source organism: Myxocyprinus asiaticus (assembly GCF_019703515.2). Lineage (NCBI taxonomy): Eukaryota > Metazoa > Chordata > Actinopteri > Cypriniformes > Catostomidae > Myxocyprinus > Myxocyprinus asiaticus. Next base: position 34,914,676 of record NC_059367.1, read on the forward strand.
CAAAGGAATTAACATAGTCAATGTCACAAATATGCTCACAGTGCATTTGATTAGTGATATAGAAATAGTGCAGAATCTTGTAAATATTATTTCATAATTTTTTGTCATAACTTTTAAAAATGACTTTCTGTTTATTTCCAGGTTTAATAAAAAATAAAAAAATAAATAAAATGTTGTCTGGACTCCACTATTTGACTTGGAAAAGTATCACTTTTTCCACATTACATGGTTTACTGAGTAATGAAAAACATGGTATGAGTGATAAAAATGCCATTAAATAATAAATAAACTTTTGCAAAAAGTAATTTATTATTTAATAGCATTTGAAACTGAACAATAACTGCTCTCAGATTCATTTTGAACAATGATGTTGAACATCTAAATTCATTTTTTGTTTATTGTTTTACTTTAACTTGCGATTCAGTCATGCCCAGTGAGTATGCCAGTCTGGCTCTTTCCGTTCCAGCCAGGTACTTGGTCTGTTCAAAGGTTTTCTCCAGAGCGAAGATCTGGTGTCCACTGAAGGTGGGTCTTGTGTGCTTCTTTTTTCCTGCAGCCTCAATGGAATGCCCACTATCTACAGAGAAAATATCATATTCTGTATCATCACTCTGAAAGCATGTACTGTATCTAAAATATAGTGACTAAAACTGCATTTGTAAACACTTTTTGTGACCTCATTTGTGTCCTTTATTTTATCTCCCCTTGAGACCTCAACGAAATTAATTTAAAAATAAATAATCATATAAATAAAGGTAAATTAAATTAGGATAAAAAATTGGGCACAGAAACATTTTGATTTTATGTTAGAAAATGTATTATAATTTATAAAGGTAACTAATATGGAAAAATATTGAATTATATGAACTCATTTTATAGAAAAGTGAAAGGAACCGCTTTTTTATGGGACAGTTTTAATGTGAAAGTTTTACTTTTGATTCAAATCTAGTCAACAAATATCAAGTCAATGAAAGTTTTATCATAATAACTTAATATGTAATCATTCATTTTTCAAACATTTCCTCTTAAGACTTAAAAATATGACAGTTTTGTTGTTTGTTTGTTTGTTTTACAAAAAATTTGAAATATCACCCACAACTATTAAAGTTCATTGACATCATATACAGTCAAATATAAATTATAAATTATTTATATCAAATTGGATTAATATTGCCATTTTAAAGTCACATACTCAAATACAAAAATCTCATCTGGAGATTTATAACAAAAATAAATCTATAAAACATTTACTAAATAGCACATTTAATGTGACGTGCATGAGAATGAGCATGGTAAATGTTGTATTCTGTTGCTGTAATTTAAGTATGTTACCTTTACACATTGAACTCCATTAACTGAACACTTATTGAAAGGACTTACTGTTGCCACACTGCTGTCTCGCTCCTCTCCACTCGTACCCTCCATCCACCCAGCAGCTTGTGCCTTTACTCTTCATACCTTGACATTCTACACTGGATTTAGGAAAACTGCTCAGTCCTGAAGGGGCATAATCCCGATTGTAATACACCCCGGGACTAGGCACAGTTGTCCCAAAACCACCCATAGAGGGGTACCCTGATAATAGGGTAGAGGTTCCCGGGCCGCCCAACATTGATCGACTCAGGATGTCACTGATGCCATGCGGAGTGCCAGCCTGGAGCTGGGCACTGATATTGGCAGGGCCAAGCTTGTAGAAGGAGTTGGAGATGGAGTACTGGCACACAGGGGCCTTGAGATCTGATGGGAACTGGTTCAAGCCATTGTTGAAAAGGAAGGACCCTGAAATGTTGGACTCCATGGAAATCAGTGTATGTGTCTCCTCTGTTTCCAATGGCGATGATTCCTGTGTGATTTGTTACCAAGGTTCTGACATCAAATACTCCAAAGGGTCTAGTTCAGTTCTAGTCCTAGTTCAAAAGTGACCTGACAACTTTCTTTTCGAGAATTTCTTATTTCCAGGCCTCTTGAGTGCTTGAAGTCTTGCTGTGGTCCGCACATCACCCCACGTTAAAATAAAATGTCTTAAAAGTCAGCTGAGAGTCTATTCTTTTCACTATGTCTTCTCTTTAACCAACTAACCTCCTCTTCATGAACTCTTTAACTATTCCATAGTGGCTGATGGAACTCCAAAGTCAACCCAGTGCCAGTCTCACTACTACAGACAAATGTCCTCTGACTACTTCTCTGCTTGCAGGTGATAAATAAGAGCTACCTTACACTGGTGTGGCACTTTCTTGATAATGATGGGCAGAATTAGAATGTCTTGCCTTGACTGGCTGAGCCAACAACATACCTGATCTCCTCATTGGTCTGTTCACAGGAAGACAGCTTGTGATTGGCTGCCAACAGATTAATAGTTTTTTAAAACGTCTGTGTGAGAATAAGTTGCTTTTTGATGGGCTGCTTGACAGTGGCTGCAGGAGCAGCAGTTGGAAAGCATAACACAATGAAATGGGGTTTTTTGTCATCATTTATGGCCTTTCGGAACATTCCTTCATTTGAATGGTACTGTAGAACATTTATATTGACCTTTACCTTTCCTTCATTTTGATTGTGGATTTTTGGAAGATAATTAAGAATAATTTATATGTTTAATATAAAAACAATGATCTGTATGTTATTGTGTCTGATTTTTTTCTACTTTGCCAATACCAGCTGATTTATTTGCTATACTTAAAAAAATTATATTAAGATTTATTCATTTCAATTTGATAAAAAAATTCCATCAAATTCAACTGAGAAATCTTTAATAAAGTACGATTAAAAAAAACTAAATATTTTAATTTGTAATAATGTAATGTTGTTATACATCACAAAATTAAATTTGATGCAATTTTGTTATCAAACTGAAATGTGTAAATCTTAAAAATAGGTACAAATATTTTTGGGAGTGTGTAATACCAGCTGGTATGTAAAGTTTACACATTTTTTTTTAATTTATTTTTTTATGTATAAATACAAATATTACACTCAAGAAATATGTTAGCCTGTTTTTAAGATTTATGCATTTCAATTTCAGAACAAAATTCCATCAAATTGAATTGTGTAATTACTAAATTAGACTAATTATAAATTAGATTAATAAAACTTGAAATATTTAGTTTTTTTTAAATTATTATTTAATTTTGTTTTGTTGGTGATTACTCAAATCCGTTTTATGAAATTTTGTTCAGAAATTGAAATAAATCTTTAAATTAATTTTCTGAGTGCATGAACTGAAATGGTCCATTTTTAGTTGTTAGGATTTATATAAAACACTTTATTACCCTGAAGTTCTTTATTAATTTACAATTCATAATTCATGGTATGTATATTATTCAAGGACTACTCAAATCAATTTGATGGAAATTTGTTATGAAATTGAAATGCATAAATCTTGAAATAGGCTTAATTATTTTTTTTAATACTTTTTATAAATATGTATTGTATATATATATATATATATATATACTGTATATACAGTAAATATATACAGCGATCAGCCACAACATTAAAACCACCTGCCTAATATCATGTAGGTCCCCTTCGTGCCACCAAAACAGCTCTAACCCATCAAGGCACGGACTCCACGGGTCAGAGCTGTTTTGGCAGCACGAGGGGGACCTACACGATATTAGGCAGGTGGTTTTAATGTTGTGGCTGAAGGTGTCCTCTGGTATCTGGCACCAAGAAGTTAGCAGCAGATCCTTTAAGTCCTGTAAGTTGCGAGGTAGGGGCTCCATGGATCGGACTTGTTGGTCCAGCACATCCCATCGATACTCAATCAGATTGAGATCTGGGGAATTTGGAGGCCAAGTTAACACCTTGAACTCTTTGTCATGTTCCTCAAACCATTCTTGAAAATTTTTTGCAGTGTGGCAGGGCGCATTATCCTGCTGAAAGAGGCCACTGCCATCAGGGAATTCCGTTGCCATGAAGGGATGTACGTGGACTGCAACAATCTTTAGGTAGGTGATACGTGTCAAAATAACATCCATATGAGTGCCTGGAAGGTTTCCCAGCAGAACACTGCCTCCCATGGTGCATCCTGCTGCCATCTCTTCCCCAGGTAAATGATGCACCAGCACCCGGCCGTCCACATGATCTAAAAGAAAAAGTGATTCATCAGACCAGGCCACATTCTTCCATTGCTCCATGGTCCAGTTCTGATGCTCACGTGCCTGTTGTAGGCACTTTCGGCAGTGGACAGGGGTCAGCATGGCCACTCTGACCAGTCTGCTCCTACGCAGCCCCACATGCAGTAAGCTGTGACACACTGTGTGTTCTGACACATTTCTATCATGGCCAGCATTAAGTTTTTCAGCAGTATGTGCTACAGTAGCTCTGTGGGATCGGATCAGATGGGCTAGCCTTCGCTCCCCACGCACATCAATGAGCCTTGGGCACCCATGACCCTGTCGCTGGTTCACCGGTTGTCCTTCCTTGGACCACTTTTGGTAGGTACTAACCACTGCATACCGGGAACACCCCACAAGACCTGCTGTTTGAGATGCTCTGACCCAGTTGTCTTGCCATCACAATTTGGCCCTTGTCAAAGTCACTCAGATTCTTACACTTGCCCATTTTTCCTGCTTCCAACACATGAAATTCAAGAACTGACTGTTCACTTGCTGCCTAATATATCCCACCCCTTGACAGGTGCCATTGTAACGAGATAATAAATGTTATTCACTTCACCTGTCAGTGGTTTTAATGTTGTGGCTGATCAAATTATGTATATTAATACAGTGTATTTTTTTTATATATAACTAAATATATATATTACTTAGTTGTTTTATCCTTTACAATGCGTATACAGACATATAATTTCTATATACGTAATATAGTATAATATAATAATATTTTGTTAAAAAAATTACATAAAAAAAAAAAAAAACAGATGCTAAAAGAAAGCTTTTAAGGGGCATTTGATGGACTTCTTTTGACCAATAATCAATAATCAGGGACAGTGGAGGCTGCATCACACACACCATCCAGAGACTGTTAAGAACAGACCTTCCTCTACAACCCATTATCCAAGCTAGAAGTATTGTGAGAGAAGCCAAAGAGAGGGCTTCAAATGACACTTTAAAAAAAAGAAAAAATAAAAACCAGAGAGTGAAGGAACATAATCTCACAACAAACTCATGCCTCATGATAATTATTGTTAAAAATTGGAACATTTCATAACATTTTTCCATGTTTGGAGTCTGCCATACTGTATAAATATTATCCAGTTAAAAAATGGGAAACTGATTTGTTATGGAATGAGATGATCAAGATTAATCCTTTGGCTAGATTCAAAATTAATATAGCATGTATGCCGCATGTATGGCTGCCCAGGAAGTGCTTTGGCTTTAATTAAGTATGATGAAGTTAGGTCCATGCAGTGCCAATCACTTTTATCAGGTGGGATAAAAGTCATTGGGATAGGACAGTGACTCTATATGCAAAAGATCAAATTCAAAACTATGTGAACCAGGGGGCCTGGGTAGCTCAGTGAGTATTGACGCTAACTACCACCCCTGGAGTCGCGAGTTTGAATCCAGGGTGTGCTGAGTGACAGCCAGGTCTCTTAAGCAACCAAACTGGTCCGGTTGCTAGGGAGGGTAGAGTCACATGGGGTAACCTTCTTGTGGTCACGATTAGTGGTTCTCACTCTCAATGGGGCGCGTGGTAAATTGTGCGTGGATCACGGAGAGTAGCATGAGCCTCCACATGCTGTGAGTCTCCGCGGTGTCATGCACAACGAGCCACGTGATAAGATGTGCGGATTGACTGTCTCAGAAGTGGAGGCAGTAAGTAGTGGGAATTGGGTATTCCAAAATTGGGAGAAAAGGGGATAAAATAAAATAAAAAAAAACTAAACTAAACAACAACAACAACAACAACAACAACAACAACAAAAAACTATGTGAACCAAACAGCTCTTGGAAGCCATAAGCTTCTAAGGTGGACAAAATACTAGAAACTGCTCTTCATGCCATTTTTCTAGCCAGTTTTGTCAATGGTTTTGAGAATGTTCCCTTGACCTATAAAATAATTTTACAGTGTTTGTAACAAATAAACCTACAATTGAGGCACAAACTATTTACCCTCTGTGGAACTTCAAATAACAAAGTGCTAATTGTCAGACCTCTCTGAGAGATAAAATATATCTGAACACAGACCGGTTCTCCTTTTTGCACATTATAATTTTTTTACCACTCAGAAAGAATTAACAGAATGAACTGGTCTCAGACATGTAGAATAGGACAAGCTTTAAAACATTGTGTAAATTTTTATCTCCGACAGCAATCAATGATTACAGCGAGTCTAAAAGTTAGGCACGTCCCTTACTTGCGGGCCAGAAAACTAATTGATATTCTGTTCAACACAAGAAACGTTTTACAATTACTGTTTGCACGTAGCTATCGATTGTGTCTAGCATCATGCATAAATTCACTTGACACAGTTAAAGGAAAAGTTCACCCAAAAATGTTAATTCTCTCATCATTTACTCAACCTCATGCCATCCCAGATGTGTATGACTTACTTTCTTCTGCAGAACACAAACGAAGATTTTTAGAATAATATTTCAGCTCTGTAGGTCCATACCACGCAAGTGAATGAGTGCCAACATTTTGATGCTCCAAAAAGCACATAAAGGCAGCATTAAAGTAATCCATTTTTGCTAGAAATTCTTCTCCCTGCCCAGTAGGGGGCGTATGCATGAAGAATGTGAACCACCAAAAACACAAGAAGATGAATGTGAAAGTGAAAGTTAAAGTGGATTTTGACTGAGCAGGGAGGAGAATTTATAGTAAAAATTGACTAAAATATTGATCAGTTTCTCACCCACACCTATCATATCACTTCTGAAGACATGGATTTAACCACTGGAGTCTTTTTGGCACCCATTCACTTGCATTGTATGGACCTACAGAGCCGAAATATTCTTCCAAAAATCGTCATTTGTGTTCTGCTGAAAAAAGAAAGTCATACACATCTGGGATGGCATAAGGGTGAGTAAATGATGAGAGATGGATTTTCCACTACTCATGTTGTCAGGAGATTTTTGCCTACTGAATATTCTTGAAAAAAATATTTGGAATGATCCCAAAACACTTTAAATGGCAGTACAGCCCATTGAAGAGACTGTAGGTATTTTCCTCACAGCCTTGTTGTTATTGTCATAAATAAATCAAAGATGATGCTGCTGTGAAAAAGGTCTATAATTAAAAAAAAAAAAAAAAAAGTATTATACTATTTTACCCTGTAGATCCCACTGAGCATTAAAAAGCATTTATAAATAATGTTATATGATGTCAGTAAAGTTCTCGTCGTCAGTGTGTAATGGAAAACAGCGGTGTGGTTTAGGTGTGATATTGTAGGCAACTGACTATTTGTGAGGGCAATGTCTTCAGTAATATAGTGAAACATGTCAACAACAAAAAAATAATTGTAAGGACATTTTAGTAGCCCTCACTCTTTGAAAGTCTGATAAATCTGATATTGACAGTACTGTGTGAGGGTTAGTTTTAAGGTAGGGTATAGAAAATATAATTACCTCTGTATAAAACACATTGTTCTTATAAGATGTCCTCAATAATACAGTGAAGCTGAATGTTCTTTGGACTGCTACAACATTATTTTCTCTATAGAGGGCGATAGATAGTCATGAGTTCAAGAATCCCTGATTCAAGGATCAAGGTAAGAGGAGCAAAGAAGAGCACAGACAATACTGTCAGTTTGTCAATGCATTGAATAGAACTACCACATTATCTGTTATCACCAAACAAACACATTTAAGAACTTGTCCTGAATGTTTGTATTTAGACATTCAGTAGAATAAGCTGTGATCACATAAAATGAAACCACCCTTTCCATGCATTCACTTTGATGCTTCATATAATATTATAATGTAATGTCATCATATGTGAATACAGATCCCTGTTGAAAACCAATACATTTGATAAAAATAAGAAATAAATAAGAAATCAGATGATGAAATCTGATGCTTTAGTACAAACAAATACATTTATGGAATTCTTGTCTGCACTTGACATCACCTCATGTTTAATGATCTCCTCTGTGTAGAAACTGTAAAAACTGTTTCCCAGCTCTACTTGTTCATCTGGTCTTTCTAGAGGTATTATTAGGTTTGGAGACTTTTGGAGACAAATGGTCAGTATTTCATGTTACATTACTCTAAATGAGACCTAATTTACTCAATCTTTGCATCCTCACACTGCCAATCATTTATCTAAAGCTTTTGCTTTTCGAGAGGTTTTAATGTTTATGGTGCAAATTTGAGGAAATAAATGCATATGCAGGATGTGTAGAACTTTGTGAATGAAGGGCAAGGAAGCGTGCATGCTGTATGTTTAACAGTATGTAAAACAGTAAGTATGTATTATTCAGTGGTAAACTTTAGTTTGCTACATTGTTGTCCAATGACCTCACTACATTGCATGTTCAATTTAGTGAACAGTGTCTGGTTATCACCTCAGCAATGAACGTTTTTAGTGCAAAATGTTTTAAATACATTGCGACAGCAACGAGTCAAAAAAGAGATCAAATGACTTCCAGTTCATTGCTCACACTGGAAATTCCGATGTATTTCATGCCTAGTTCAAAATTACTTGAAGTCATACAAAATGATGTACAGTTTGCATATCACAAAACTAGTAAGTTTAGTATGCTAGTACTGTACAGTATTTCCAACATAACCTCTGTATATCCTGAAGTCAACCGCAGTCAGGGTTGGGAGGATTACTTTTGAAATGTATTCACTACAGATTACAGAATACATGCTGTAAAATGTCATTTGTAATGTATTCTGTTAGATTACTCACGGTCAGTAACGTATTCTAAATACTTTGGATTACTTCTTCAGCACTGGTAGATTTTTTCACTTGTTTTGACTATAAAAACTCTGCCAGTACAGTAAGACAAAATACACATGTTAAAAATACATTCTCTGAAAAACCTAAATATCTTATGCAGTGTTGTTTCTAAAACAAGATAAATCAAATTGATCTTAGATATTTTTTACAGGAAAACAATACAAAAATGATTATCAAGAATATGATTTTTGCCCTAATATCAAAGGTCTTACTAGAAAAAAAGAAATTATGATCTAACGTGAATTTTCTTGATAAAAAATATGATCGTGCCTGATAACGTGCATGTAAAATGGCTAGAAATAGCATTTTAGCTTAGCGTAAAGCTGACAATTTACACAAAGTATATTTCTATTTCTTCTGCTCCAAACTTACTTCAAACTTACTTCTCTGTCTGCTCGTATGAATGTAACACATCATAAGAAAGTGTTTCACCGCTGTTCAAACACTCTTTGGATCGCATCATTTATATGTAGAAATGTTTTCCATCTGAAAGGATTAAATATTAAATGAAACAAATGACAATAAAATGCAAAGTAACCTCTTGAATGTAACTGTATTCTAATTACCAGTGATTTAAATTGTAACTGTAGTGGAATACAGTTACTTATATTTTGTATTTTAAATACGTAATCCCGTTACATGTATTCTGTTACTCTCCAACCCTGACCGCAGTGTGCTCCCTGAAGTCATTTGTTGTGATAATATCAAGTGGATATCCTTCCTCATGTCAGCAGTTTTACCATTGTTTAGTCTCTCAGTTACCTTGTGTTTCATCACTCCTGTTGATTAGATGCAGAGCACTTTTTAACAGAGATGTTAATTAAACCAGTAAATTCAACATTCTCTTTCCCCCTAATTTACATTTTACTTGATTTTGTAACTTTTTTTGTATTTTATTTGAAATTAAGAGGCTTTCAATTGGATTCCAAAATGATACTTCTGCAGTATAGAGATGATTATTTATCCACTGTGATTTAATGTAACTTTTATTAGATTTAGATTGAATTTTCCTGACAGATTAGTCAGTTTAAGAATGTGTGTTAATAACTGTACATCATAATTCAAAACCATTATATTAATTGTTAATGGACAACAATCAGTGTATTAAGTGCTTGATTTATGAATGTTGATGTCTTAATGTTAAAAACCAAAGAAGTCAAAAGAAGTGAACAAATGTGGCCACATACACCTTCAAGGTGGAGCGGGACAGCCGTTCCTCCAGCCTCTCCTGCAGGAAGGAAAGCACTGACCTGACATCTCTGAGGGTCTTCAGCTCGGGAAGAACACCGATTCGTGAGCCGACGCCACTTCAGGGTATAAAGCTGCCTCGTGGAGGGAGCTCTGGCCTGAGTGATCGTGTCTACCACTGCTGGTGGTAGGCCACTTAGGTCTTCCGTGTCCCGTCCAAGGGCCAGATGTGGAGGTTCCAGAGGTCTGGGCACGGGTGCCAGATGGTGCCCCGTCCCTGAGAAAGAAGGTCCTTCCTCAGGGGAATTTGCCAGGGTGGGGCTGTCGCGAGGAACGTGAGGTCTGAGAACCAAGTCTGGGTGGGCCAATATGGGGCCACGAGGGTGACCTGCTCCTCGTCCTCCCTGACCTTGCACAGGGTCTGTGCAAGTAGGCTCACTGGGGGAACGCACACTTGCGCAGCCCCCGGGGCTAGCTGTGTGCCAGTACATCTGAGAATACCAGAGCGGGCAGTGGGAGGTTTCTCAGGAGGCAAATAGGTCTACTTGTGCTTTGCCGAACCGACTCCAAATCAGCTGGACCACCTGGGGGTGGAATCTCCACTCTCCCCTGAGCGTCACCTGCCGCAACAGTGCGTCTGCTGTGGCGTTGAGGTTGCCCGGGATGTGAGTGGCACGAAGTGACCTCAGTCACCGCTGACTCCATAGGAGGAGACGGCGGGCGAGTAGTGACATGCGATGTGAGCGTAAGCCGCCTTGGTGATTTATATACGCTACTGTCGCTGTGTTGTCCGTCCGGACCAACACATGCTTGCCCCGGATCAACTGAAAAAAAGCCTCCGCAGGGCTTGCAATACTGCCAGCAACTCGAGGCAGTTGATGTACCAACACAGTTGCCCCAGCCTTGCTTGGACACTTGCTGTAGAGGAACTCCTGCCCATTGAAATGCAAGGTCTGTCCAAGGGCTGAACAAGTGGCAGCAGATCGGCGTGATGGCCACACAATGTGTGCTGCAGCGCCATGCCCATCTCGGGACTCGAGTCTGAAGCCAGTGCTGAAGCAGTCTCATATGCATCAACCCTAGTGGTGTGACCGGCAACGAGGATGCCATATGCACCAGGAGCCTCTGAAAGTGTTTCAGTGGAACCGCTGTTCTCTGCTTGAATGACTTCAGGCTGTTCAGCACTGACCACGCGCATGCTTGTGAGGCGCGCTATCATCAAGACTGAGTCTAACTCCATGCCACGAAAAGAGATGCTTTGAACCGGGGAGAGCTTGCTCTTTTCCCAGTTGACCCGAAGCCCTAGCCAGCTGAGGTGCCTGAGCACGAGGTCCCTGTGTGCGCATAGCAACTCTAGAGAGTAAGCTAGAATCAGCCAGTCGTCGAGGTAGTTGAGTATGCAGACACCCACTTCCCTTTACGGGGCAAGAGCTGCCTCTGCGACTTTCATGAAGACGCGAGGGGACAGGGACAGGCCGAAGGGGAGGACCTTGTACTGATATGCCCGGCCGTCGAAAGCAAACTGTAGGAAGGGTCTGTGTCTAGGTAGAACTGAGACGTGAAAGTACGCGACCTTCAGGTCTACCGCCGCGAACCAATCTTGATGCCGGACACACGCCAAAATGTGCTTTGGCATCAGCATCTTGAACGGGAGTCTGTGCAAGGCCCGGTTCAGAACTCGCAGGTCCAAGATTGGCTGCAACCCACCTCCTTTCTTCAGTACGATGAAGTAAGGGCTGTAAAACCCTTTCTTCATCTCGGCTGGAGGGACAGGCTCTATCGCGCCCTTGCACAGAGGGGTCACGGTCCAAGCTCCGGGCGAGGGGCACTAAGGGGATGATCACGTTTAATGTACCCGTGGGTGGGGCCTTGCGGCGGGAGGTAGCAGGGGATGCCACGTCAAGGAGCCTCGCTTCATCTTGAACTCGTGGCTGTGCTGAGGGGACCCTCAAAGCACTTACCTTGCTCCATGTACCCGGCGTCGGGGGGGTCAGCGACAGGGGAGGAGGGACTTTTTGACCGTCCTCGTAGTCCATCACAACCACCTGGCCGTGGGTGTGGTGTGGTGCGACCGGACGCATGAAGGCGGGGGGCCCGCGTTCACGGCGTCTAAGTGGCAGGTGCTCAGTGCCCGGTTGCTGTGATAATGGACCTGGGGGGGGGGGTTGGCGTGGCTGTGAGCAGTGCCCTGAACCCAGGAACCAATCATCTAGCCACAAGGGCTCAGGGGAGGGCAGAAGGTTCCACTCCAACCCGACACACATGGCGGCCCGGGCAAGCATGGCAGTCATCTCGCCGTCAGCCTCAGACAGGGCGGGCTGACCCGAAGGTGGCAGCCCAGTCGAGTCCTCGGCATCTGACATCGCCAGTACGCTCTCTGATGCAACGATCGAGCACTCATCCTGCTCCGGAGCTCTGAAAGGGACACTAAGCTGGCCCTGGGGCGAGCTGGTCTCCTCTCGGAACTAGCCAGGGGCAAACGAGCGTGCTGGGGAATGGGTGGTCTGCGGGGATTTACCCGGCGGAGCAGCGTTCATTGAAGCCCCCAAATTGCCTCCAGCACTAGCCGGGCCGGGCTCGTAACCGGAGGTAAAAGGTGAGGTCTGGGGGGCGGCTAGAGTGGCTTTCCCCCGGAAGAAGGAAAGCCACGACTGCAACGTTGCCATGGTCATATTCTCGCAATGAGAACATGAACCATCCATGAACGCTGCCTCAGTGTGATTGCTGCCCAGACACGTGAGGCAGCGCCCGTGGCTGTCGGAAGTAGAGAGATAGCGACCGCATCCAGGAATCACACAAAGACGAAAAGGCATCTTTATAAAGACGCGTCTTTAAAAAGACGTTCAACGTCAATATGTGTGCTCTAATAGAGAAAATATACTCTTTAGCATGAATATACACTCTTTTAGTGCTGTCGAAGTGCCCAGGGGTGAAATCTGCACTCGTCGTGCAGAACGAGAGAAAGCCGCTGGAAATGCGGCGTATATCCAACAGCATATGCTTCTTGAGAGGTGAATGGAACAGCAGTAGTATTCAGCTCGCTGATAGTACAACCGCTCGCCTCCGAAGAAAAAATCTGAATGAGTGGTTGCGAGCCAGCTCCTTTTATACTCAAATGTCCGGGAGAGTGGCATGCAAATTCCACTCGCCAATTCTCACTGGCCTTTTCTCAAAGATCTGAGGTGTTTGGCGTCTCTCAAGAGCGACCCCTAGTGTCACTACATCGACACAATGTCGAATGAGTGACAGAAGGGGAACGCGACATATAAGCAACACCAACATAATTGTCAAAAACATGTACTTAGCTATTACTCACTATATTTTTGTCTGTGAGTAAAACAAATAGGCTGGTTGTATTCTACTCTTTGAGAGCTTTCCAACAACGGCTGGAAACATGGCTACTTGATCAGTTTGATGTTTTTACTGACATCAAAAATGAACACTTCTGATTTGTCTGCAAATTTCAAAGCACTTGTTCAGTTTTGTTCATACTGCCTATGTGCATTGGAAAGTAGAGCTTCTAAGCTTTCACACGATAACTGTTTTGATACCTATACAAGACTGTAGCTATTTATATTTTTGACAGTTAAATTGTTTTCAGGGTTGCATATGATGGATGATACGTTATTTAAAAACCTGCCATGGCAGTTTATGACTCTTGCATTGTTTTACCAGTGCTTCAATGAACCAAAGTTATTTATGCTTTCATTTGTAGCCTAAGATTGGATAACTATTTTGTTCCTGTTCAGATATGCAGTGCAGTCTCACTTGTACAGTGTCTCAGAGTATTATATAGTCATTATGGCAATGACAACCATGAGGTAAATTATTAGCTTTTTGTAACATTTGGTCATTTACGAAGTGAACATTTATTTTAAATTGTATGAAAAGCAAAAGTATGACAGACATAAGATAATATGGTTATAGCATTCTTCACAATATGGTTTGCACAATTTCAGTCATTTTAATTCTCAAGGTAATGCACTCTACATTGAATCACAGTGTGAATAATATTTCTATGCATTATTTTACTCTGAGGTTATACATTGTGACTTTCTGTTTCCTGACAATCTACCAGGTGCTTTCCAGCCATGTCTATGGTTTTACACAGTCATGCAGGTTTCTTGTAAAGGGTGTAGATTTGTGACAGAGTTATGCTATTATGCATGTATGCTTTCATGGATCTCACAAGTGCAAAGATGAATTCGGAGATTAAGTGTCATGCTGATGTACAGTGTTGTTTGAACATACAGTTTGACATGTTCAGCCCCAGCTTAGAGTAAAACTAATTCAAGACTGCTTGGTTAAGAAAGTGAAAACATACTTTAAAAACACTGCAGTGACTGTATTCAGTTTATAAACATATAGGCCTATATCACATAAATGGTAACACTTTACCATAAGATTCTATTTGTTAGTATAAATGAATGCATTAGGAATCATGAACTAACAATGAACACTTTTTTATTTATTTTATTCAGGGTTTTTTTCATTGGTCCATGTTAGCGTATATGTTGAAATTAATATTACACAAGTTTAATTAAGACTGTTGAAGTATTATTCACTGTAAGTTCATGTTAACTAATGTAGTCAATTAATGTAAACAAATACAACCGTATTGTAGAGATTCATATAAATGTTATAAAGTTAATATATTAATACATGAACAACAAAAAACTGCTTGGTACTTTTAAATGTACTTTTAACCATCATAATAACACGTGATGACTAAGTTCATCAAAAGGGGTGACATGACACTAAAATAAAAAATTATGATCTAAATATCAAACAAGTTTAACATAAAACACTCCAATGCACATAATTATTACAAGAATAAGAAGAAACATTACATGGAATGCCAATTTTATGGTTTTTCACCAGAGGAGTTATAATACTTGAACTTACAAAAAATAAATGTTTTACTGTATTTTACCATAGAAATACATGTATTGCATATACATTTTCAACCATAAATTGTAAGGTAATTATTACTGTAAAATGTTATCAGTAAAATTACATGTTTTGACTTGTTAAATATAATTTTTCATCATAAATGCTAAAGTAACTTTCAGTTAATTAACAGGTTTTCCATTAAAATGATAAACCATTTGTATTTGTGAGGCAATTGTCTAATGATGTTCCCTTTGATCTTGATCATCTGTTTCCATTTTATTTATTTATTGTGTGCATTTACTATATTTAGAAGAGCTAAATATGAGAAAATTTGAGGGTATTTTTAGATTTAAAGGGATAGTTCACCCAAAAATTATTTATCTTATTTACTCATCTGTACCGTCTCAAACTCGAATGACTTTCTTTCTTCTGCAGAACACAAATGAAGATACTTTGATGGGATATAATGTGAATATATCCTTACAATGCAAGTCAATGGGGTCCAACACTTTCAAGCTTCAATAAGGACATAAAGGCAGCATAAAAACAATCCATACCTTTATCCAGAGTGGTTAAATCCATGCACTCTGAAGTGATACAGTCAGTTTTGGGTCAGAACAGACCAAAATGTAACTCCTTATTCAAGGTGATATGTAACTCCTGTATAGCGTTCTGTGCATGCATCAAGCACAAGTAAGTCGAGCTTCAAATCATGATCTCACTAAGGAGACTTTAGATTTCAAGATTTATAGTGAATAAGGAGTTACACTTTGGTCTGTTCTCACACACAAAAAAACAATCATATCACTTAGAATGTGTCGGACCCTACTGACTTGCATTGAATGGATACAAACACATCATATTCCCATCAGAAAATCATCGTTTGTATCCCACAGAAGAAAGAAAATCATAGGAGTTTGAGCCAGCATAAGGGTGAATAAATGAAAAGAGAATTATCATTTTTGGGCGAACTATTCCTTTAAATGTGATCACTACATGATATTACAATTTACTAGTAACAGGACTGCAGTACCACTCTATCAACTTGACCTTTAGTTTCTCAGGTATTTCTAAGAAACTGAACCTTTTAATTTAGAAATGACAAGTGTCATACAGCATTAGAAGAAGGAGTGTCCTAGAAGACCTCTTCCAGCGTTATTCCCTATATGGAAATTCCACAAACATCTATAACAAAGGGTAATTTCCATAACTACGCTCCACCTTCATTTTAGCCCGCACTCCTCTCCTTTCCACTCCTTTATCTCATCCAGCAAGTGCTACTAGTTAAACAGGCTTTCGTAAACTGTGGTAAACTACTTGAACTCACTCTAAATGAGAGTCACAATTGTAATTTGGGTACTATTACAAGGTTAATCGTAGGTCTCAGGATAATTTTTATGAGGCGAAGAAAACAGCAACAATGAGTGAGTATAAAGAGCTTAAACATTCAGTCATTTGTCAGGGCAGTAGGTAGCTTGTGCACTGTAAGGTACAGCTGTGCACTTGATTTACCCTATGAAGAATGAAGTGTACATATATATAAGCAGCAGCATTCTGATAGATAAAATTAAATAACATAGTCATAACATAATAACTTGTAACATGCTAGTACATACATGCCATATATATATATATATATATATATATATATATATATATATATATAAATGTTTTGTTTTCAAATATTTATATACCTACACTTTAATTGTATATACTGTATATATACTATATTTACATATACAGGATATGTTCATATATGGCCATATATATTGTATAATAGATTACTCTTATCTGGGGCCGCCTGTTGAGAACCCCTGGTTTACTTGAGTTAAAAACATGGTAAAATTATGAACTGAGATAATTTATGCTTTATCTTTTGCCTTGATACTTTGTAATTATAGCAGAGCACGATCGCATGTGTGGCAGCCGATGTCTGGGTCCAATGACTTTTCATCTGCAACTGACAGGCCAATATGTCACCATCGGCCAAGGAGGGCAACTGGCGTCCAGGGACACTTCATCCTTTATGAACGGGTTGGCTTTTCTAAGTCGCACTGTAAAGTTGGATGAAAAGATTTGTATACGTATCGAGGACTGCACCTCATTGTGGGATGGAGCTCTTCGTGTAGGTTTCACCAACATCTGCCCAAATACACACAGTATCCCACCTGCCTCTATACCAGAGCTGAGGGATACGCCGGGCTATTGTGTCGTGCCAGTGCCCGAGGACTTGTGTAGATGCAGTGCAGTGATTCAGTTCTGGATAAACTATGCAGGCATGGTTATTGTACAAGGAACAAGTGGAGAGAGATTTTACCTCAAAGCAACGGGATTGAACCTGAACAAATCACTTTGGGTTTTCATCGATCTGTACGGGAGCACAAACACAGTGCGCCTTTTGGGTAAGTGTACACAGAGGAGACCGGAGCTGGAAGTTGTCACAAGGACTGTATTCTTAGTAACTATAAGATTAAAAGGCTAAAAGAGTAAATGTGTGATGACTAGCTCCGGTCTCCCCTACTTATTTCAGCCCTCCAAATGACTAATTGAATTTGTTTTACTAATATAATCTCTTATAAAACATTGAATGTTCCTGTGCTGTAGGCTCAAGGAGGGGAAGTCGTACATCATGCCCAGTTTATCCCTTAAATACCACACCAGGCATCAACTGGCTTGTTGGTCATACTACAGATGGTGAGAGTCAAATGCGAGAAGAAACACATCGCAACTCCAACCTAATCTTAACAGTAAATAATCACAGAGAAGGTGAGAATGCTGGTTTTGATTTTCTAATGGCATTGTTAGTGTCAAACCTTTATTTATTAAAGAAATGTACTCTTTTTACATGTACATTTATGCATTTAGCAGATGTGTTTATCCAAAGCGACTTACAAATAAGAAATACAGCATAAGCGATTCATCCAATGAGACAGTAACATGAAAAATATTGTAATAAAAATTTTAAAAATTGTTCAGAACATAAGCTAGAAGATGAAAGTGAAACAAAGTGGTAATGTGTAATTGTTAGCGTAAGGATCGATTTTTACTTGATCCAACCCATAAGAATTACTTCAGTTGGTGTAATCTAATATGTCAGGTTGATTTAGTCAGATTAAATAAAATATTTAACTTTAAAAAAAACAAAAAAAAACAACAACAACAAAAAACTGTTAATTTAGATGTTACACTGAAAACCCTAATAAGCTGGCTTTCCTCAGTTGATTGAGTAAACTTATTTCCTCAACTGAACTGAGTATTGGCGTATTCAAAACTTGAGGAATTAAGTTCACTTCACTTGGTGTTCATATAGAATTAATTTAACTATTTAAGTTAAGGTAACTAGATGCAAGTAGACTAAACTCAGATTTGCAATTTAAATATTGTTGTTTCTACTTAATAATTTTAATTGAATTGACTCAAATTTAGATACAGCACACTAACAGTTCGAATAAAGAAGATCATAACTGATTCTAGGTGAATCATAAAATTCTCCACAGAAATTCATGTATGCCTGTACTCCAGTTGCACATGCACAAGGAGAACTGAGATAACAGTGTCCAACTTGACCAAAGGGGACACAGATCACCCTAATGGTGACATCACACGAAACAACTATTTTCAATAAAAAAACACAAATAATACCACAAAGGAGCTAAAACGTCTATGCATCTTAATGACAACTATTTAATTGCCTCCATAAGTTCCCTTTGACCAAGAAAACATAATTAATTAATTCAAGCACAAGGGATTATGGGTATCCCCCATAGCCTTAATTTTGTACTCAATCATTTGAGTTATTAACACTTAAAATCTTAGGTTTATGGATTTTTAAGATATACAAGTTCAAGGAGCATAGATATTTGAGTTGTGACCCCAAAACATGACATTTCAAGTGATTAAGACAATTTGATTTTTCCAGTACCAACAACATTAGGGTTTACAGTGTATGACATGAAGCTCATTTTCAGGTTACAACTGACAGCCAGTGAAGTGAGACAAAAAGAGGTGTAACATGTGTTGGGCTGAAAACCAAGGATGCAGATGTGTTCTGCATAATTTGCAGGTGTTAAATTGCGCATGCAGAAATGCCAACACAAAGAGCATTGCAGTAGTCCAGTCTAGAGATGACAAAAGCCTGGACAAAGATTTTAGTTTGTTCAGTATGCTCAGATAGGAAGGATCTGACCTTGATGTTGTAATGTGCAAGTCTGCATGACCAGATGGTTGTTGCAATGTGGTCAGAGAAGTTTACTGTATACTGATGTAATGCTATTTACCTTTTTATTTCTATAAGAAACCAGAAAAGCCCGAAAAACATCATCTTGCTGGAAACCGAATCTCTTCCTCCTACAGTATGCCAATCAGAAGACTGTTCCCAGCCCTGTAGACCGTTATGAACTCACGAGAGCTGGCTTAGGTATATTATCTTCCTATATTTTCAGCTTATAATACAGTAAAAACAGCTCTCCAATAGTACACATAACACATTTTTTTTCAATTAACAGTGGCTGATGAGAACAACTTGAGATCTTTCAGTCTGTGCTCTATTAATTTTTTAGGAATACCTGTTTGTGAGTCAGAGAGAAGTGTTGATCTAAACTGGACTTGGAGAGAGCTAAATCACTTCATTTGCTCCAGCTATCCCTTGGTCGAGCTGGATTCGATTGGTTTCTGTGCTGTGAAGGCTGAGAAACATGGAAGACTTTGCAGAATTCACAGCAACACTCTGAAGAAGCTGAAAAAGGAGTTGGGCGAGAGTGTTCTTTATATAATACCCAGGAGAGACATTGTATTAAATGAGGTATAGTAGGAATTGCCATTTATTTATTAATTTAAGTAAGTGGCACTCAAAGCCCAGAATTTAGGTGAATGTTTGAAAAATTAGAAGCCACCTGTATGGCTAGTGCATAAAACAGTGTTTCCCAATCCTGGTCCTGGAGTACGCTACTGCTCACATTTTGGATGTCTTTTTAACAACTGATTTAACTCATCAGCTCATTAGCAGAGACTCCATGACCTGAATTGGAGACATGCAAAATATGCAGTGTTGGGGGTACTTCAGGACAAGGACTGGTAAACAATGGCTTGAAGTATTCCTTTTGTTTTAAAGGCACAC
This sequence comes from Myxocyprinus asiaticus, assembly GCF_019703515.2. Classification (NCBI taxonomy): domain Eukaryota; kingdom Metazoa; phylum Chordata; class Actinopteri; order Cypriniformes; family Catostomidae; genus Myxocyprinus; species Myxocyprinus asiaticus. Next base: position 34,934,740 of record NC_059367.1, read on the forward strand.
TCAACTTTTTTGTTTATGTTGCGCTGACACCTAGCGGTGTAGATTCAGCATTATGCAAAAGCAAATGTTTTCAGTTACTGATACCATTGTAGAAATGCGCTAATCGCAGTCAGCCACAATTAATGTATTTCACAAGTGAAATCGTCCAATAACAGGAGATTTTTATTTTATTTTTATAAATTAGCAATATTAGGCTTGTCATGTGATCTCAACATGATGTTGCTCATTATGTGCACACAGCACCCTGTTTTAAAACTTATTTTCCAAAAATACTATTAATTTATTTTTGTTTAATAGTTTAGTAATTAGCTAAATTTGACAATTTTAATTGCCATTAAACTTAGCTGCCACTTTGCCCACAGATGTCCACAAATACATTATCATCAGTCATGAATACCAATGTTTTGTCAACACCATGCTCTCCTCCCCCTGTTACTGCACAACAACGAAGGCACCGACTGACATCAACCAACAGTTGCCTTTCAAATTCAAGCCTGAACTCTTCAATGGTAATAATCTTTCAATAATCTCTTTATTCTAATAGCCTGTTTACTCTGCATTTATAATATTAATAATGTGAGTTATTATGGTGCAAAGAGAGGTTTGAAAAATGAAAATAAAAGGCCAAGTACCTGTTATCAGACCACTGTGAAAGTAATCCATTGGAGTAAAGAATTGCATTCTGTCTTACCTTGACATTGCAAAAAGACAGTATAAAGCAATATTTAATCACTCTAACAGGAGGACATGGACATTAGCTCTTTGCTCAGAGAGTTTCAGCACATGCATCTCAGCACCAGTGAGAAGGTTTCAGTATTGGTTTACCGAAACAAGTTGCTGCAGAGTGCCAAAGATGCTCTATCCAACTGCAGTTTCCTCTGGACCAAAATCCCTATGGTGACATTTGTTGGGGAGGAGGCTCTTGACTGTGGAGGTCCCCGGAGAGAGTTCTTCAGGTCTGACACTTAAAATGCTGTTGGAAACCTGTTTGAAAACAATAATTATTTTTGTAATTCCATCTTATGTCACTAGTGGCACAGAAATTACATACTTCACCTTTAAGATTCAACCGATAGTCCATTAAATACTAATTTTCAGGCAGAAGAAATACACACTTTAAGGCTTGAGCTTGGTTTGAAATGTTTGATGTCTTTTTGTTTTACTTTGCCTCAGAATCCTGATGCTGGAGGTGCAATGCTCTCTGGGCATCTTTGAGGGGAAGCCTGGACATTTGTTCTTCACGTATGACCAAATGGCCTTGGAGCAGCACAAGTATGAGCTGGCAGGGAAGCTGATTGCATGGTCTGTGGCTCATGGTGGACCAGGACTCAAAGCTCTTGATCCCTGTTTGTATCAGCTGATGTGCACCCAGGAATGTCAACTGGTAGACTTTGACTGGCACCTAATACCAGATGCTGACATCCAGGACAAATTGCAAAAGGTATCTGTCCACTTGTTTATCCATCCATCCATTTATAATTACCCATAACTTTATCCATCCATCCATCCATCCATCCATCACTCCATTTATCCATCACCCATAACTACTGTATAACCATCACTCAACCATCACTCAAGTTTTCAATCTATCCATCTATCCATTCATTTATCAGTCCATCCATCCATCACTCCATTTATCTATCCATCCATCCATCCCTCCATTTATCAATCCATCCATCTATTTATCAATCCATCTATCCATTTATCAATCCATCCATCCATCCATCCATCCATTTATCAATCCATCCATCACTCCATTTATCCATCCATCCATCCATCCATTTATCAGTCCATCCATCCATCACTCCATTTATTAATCCATCCATCCATCACTCCATTTATCAATCCATTCATCCCTCCATCCATTTATCAATTCATCCATCCATAATCACTTCATTTATCCACCCATCCATCCATATCAATCCATTCATCAGTCATTCACTCTATTTATCAATCATCCATCTATTTATCAATCCATCTATCCATTTATCAATTCATCCATGTATCCATCCATCCATCCCTCACCCATAACTCCATCTATCCATCCACCAATCCATCCTTCTGCCAATCCATCCATCCATCCATCCATCCATCCATCACAAATCTTGTATTGGTTTATTCCTTCTTTTAGATTTTGTCATGCAACACAACACCCAAGCTCCATAAGCTGCAAAGAGAACAAGGAGATTGGATTTGTGAGTGCGGTTTTCCTGGAATTTACAGACCTGACATTTCCATCCGAGATGTGCAAAAAATTTACTCCTTTGCCGTACGACACTATGTATATCTTAGGTAAGCTTAAAAATATGGATATTTATATTATTTCCATGCAATGAAAAACATCATGGTTACTTGTGTAACCTCCGTTCCCTGATGGAGGGAACGAGATGTTGTGTCGATGTAGTGAAACTAGGGGTCACTCTTGGGAGCACGAGACACCTCTGGTCTTTGATAAAAGGCCAATGAAAATTGGCGAGTGGTATTTGCATGCCACTCCCCTGGACATACGGGTATAAATGGAGCTGGTATGCAACCACTCATTCAGGTTTTATGCTGAGGAGCCGAGACAAGGTCCGGCCATTTCAGCGGGTAGTTCAGTGTTGTGGCAGGAGGGACACAACGTCTCGTTCCCTCCATCAGGGAACAGAGGTTACACAAGTAACCATGACGTTCCCTATCTGTCACTCACTCGAAGTTGTGTCCATGTAGTGACACTAGGAGTCCCTATACGAAACGCCACAACAGGCTGAACTATGTTACTTGAACTGTGTGCCTCGTAGCCAGCACACCAGGTCAACACGTAACCTCTTGTCCCCTTCTTTTTTTCCAATCCCTAAAAAAGAAGGGGGATTATCCGACTGGTCTAGTCGGGGGGTGTCCCTCCCAAGGGGAAGACACCGCAGAGACCACACCTCGCCCAAAGAGAGGGGGGGATATTTAAGTGGAAGAATACATCACATGGTCTTTCCGATCATGTGGAGAGTCTTCAAGGTAGATCCTACCCAACAGGGGAGGAGTTACTACAAACATGGAGACTAGGGCAGAGGGGCTCGGAGGAAGTCAACCAGGGAACAAAGTTTGTGAACACTACTGGGAATTAATGGAGCACGTCTTCAGCTCAAAAGGAGATGGAAGGCGCTATGTGCAAGCGATACACCCGGCCAGCTATCCCGGGCTTATCTGCTTGTATTGCGTGCCACTACCTGGGATGAAACCGGTTCCATCCGGAGGTTGTAGAACCTTGCAAAGGTGTTGGGTGTTGCCCGGCCTGCGGCACTGCAAATGTCTGTTAGAGAGGCACCCCTGGCCAGGGCCCAGGAGGCCGCTACACCCCTGGTAGAATGGGCTCGTAGCCCTACCGGGGGTGGCATGTCCTGGGCGTGATATACTATAGTTATGGTGTCAGTGAGCCAGTGGGCGATCCTCTGCTTGGAGACAGCACTTCCTTTCCGCTGTGCATTAAAGCAGACAAAGAGCTGCTCAGAGATCCTAAAGCTCTGCATGCGATCCAAATAGATGCGTAAAGCGCGCACCGGACACAGCAACGACAGGGCTGGGTCTGCCTTCTCCTGGGGCAGCGCTTGCAGGTTCACCACCTGGTCCCTAAAAGGGGTAGTGGGAACCTTGGGCACACAGCCCGGTCGGGGTCTCAGGATCATGTTAGAGTAGCCCGGACTGAACTCCAGGCACGTTTTGCTGACAGAGAACGCTTGCAGGTCTCCTACCCTCTTGATGGAAGTGAGTGCAGTCAGGAGGGCAGTCTTCAAGGAGAGTGCCTTAAGCTCGGCTGACTGCAAAGGCTCAAAGGGGGCTCTCCGTAGACCCTGAAGAACTACAGAGAGGTCCCATGAGCGAACGAGGCACGGTCTGGAGGGATTCAGCCTCCTGGCACCTCTTAGGAACCTGATGATCAGATCGTGCTTCCCTAAGGGCTTACTGTCGACTGCGTCATGGTGTGCTGCTATGGCGGCAACGTACACCTTCAAGGTGGAAGGGGACAGCCTCCCTTCCAACCTCTCCTGCAGGAAGGAAAGCACTGATCCGACTGCACATCTCTGGGGGTCTTCCCGTCGGGAAGAACACCACTTAGCGAACAGACGCCACTTAAAGGCATACAGGCGCCTCATAGAGGGGGCCCTAGCCTGAGTGATCGTGTCTACCACCGCAGGTCTCGTCCAGGGGCCAGACATGGAGATTCCAGAGGTCTGGTCGTGGGTGCCAGATGGTGCCCCGTCCCTGAGAAAGAAGGTCCTTCCTTAGGGGAATTCGCTGGGGGGGGCTGTCGTGAGGTCCGAGAACCACGTCTGGGTGGGCCAGTAGGGTGCTACCAGGACGATGTGCTCCTCGTCCTCCCTGACCTTGCACAGGGTCTGTGCAAGTAGGCTTACTGGGGGAAACGCATATTTGTGCAGGCCAGGTGGCCAGCTGTGTGCCAGCACGTCTATGCCGAGGGGGGCCTCGGTCAGGGCGTACCAGAGCGGGCAGTGGATGGATTCTTGGGAGGCAAACAGGTCCACCTGTGCCCATCCGAATCGACTCCAAATCAGCTGGACCACCTGAGGGTGGAGTCTCCACTCTCCCCTGAGGGTACAGCGCGTCCGCTGTAGTGTTGAGGTTGCCCGGGATGTGAGTGGCTCGCAGTGACTTGAAATGCTGCTGACTCCAGAGGAGGAGACAGCGGGCGAGTTGTGACATACAACGAGAGCGCAGACCGCCTTGGCAGTTGACATATGCTACCATTGCTGTGTTGTCTGTCCGAACTAACACGTGTTTGCCCTGGATCAATGGCCGAAACCTCCACAGGGCGAGCAGAGTTGCCAACAACTCGAGGCAGTTGATGTGCCAATGCAGTCACGGGCCCATCCACAACCATTGTGCCTGTTGCAAATCTGAGCGGGGTGGCTACCGCTGAGGATGCCATATGCCCCAGGAGCCTCTGAAAAAGTTTCAGTGGAACCGCTGTTTTCTGTTTGAATGCCTTCAAACAGGCCAGCACCGACTGGGCATGCTCATTCGTAAGGCACGCTGTCAAAGAGACTGAGTCCAGCTCCAAACCGAGAAAAGAGATGCTCTGAACCGGGAGGAGCTTGCTCTTTTCCCAGTTGACCCGAAGCCCTAGTCGGCTGAGGTGTGAGAGCACCAAGACCCTGTGTGCGTACAACATGTCCCGAGAGTGAGCTAGGATTAGCCAGTGGTTGAGATAGTTGAGAATGCGAATGCCCACCTCCCTTAACGGGCAAGAGCTGCCTCTGCGACCTTCGTGAAGATGCGAGGAGACAGGGACAGGCCGAAAGGGACTTTGTACTGATACGCCTGACCCTCAAATGCAAACCGCAGGAAGGGTCTGTGTCGAGGAAGGATCAAGATGTGGAAGTACGCGTCCTTCAGGTCTATCGCCATGAACCAATCTCGATGCTGGACGCTCGCCAGAATGCATTTTTGCGTCAGCATCTTGAATGGGAGTCTGTGTAAGGCCCGGTTCAGTACTCGCAGGTCCAAGATTGGCCGCAACCCACCGCCTTTTTTTGGTATGATGAAGTAGGGGCTGTAAAACCCCTTCTTCATCTCGGCCGGAGGGACAGGTTCTATCGCGCCCTTCCGTAGGAGGGTAGCGATCTCTGTGTGCAAGGTAGCAGCGTTTTTGTCCTTGACCAAGGTTAAGTGGATACCGCTGAAGCTGGGCAGGCACCTGGCGAACTGAATCGCATAGCCGAGTTGTACGGTCTGGATCAGCCATCGCGATGGATTGGAAAATGCAAGCCATGCATCTAAGTTCCGCGCAAGGGGGACCAAGGGGACAACATCGTTGGACATACCGGCAGGTGAGGCCTCGTGGTGGGGCGGAGCTCGAGGTGCCACACCACGTTGTGGCCGTGCTGAGTCTAGGGACATCGAAGCACTTACCTGGCTCCTTGTGACCACCCCCGGAACAGCCTGGGACGGGGGAGGAAGAGGACTGTCCTCGTAACCCGTGGAGACTGCCACATCGGGGGTGGCTGTGTGCCACAGCTGGGTGCTCAGGGGCAGGAAGACCACCGCTGGAGCGCCAATCCTGCAAGGAAAAACCTGTGGACGGTAGTTGTGATGACGACCATGCACACTGGGTATGTGACCCAGGGAGGAAGGAAGCCGTTCTTTTGCTGAACGGTTGGGTACCGCAGCCAATTGGGCATGCGGTGAAATCAAAGAAAAATGCAACAAAAGATTTTCCACCCAGCCCTCCACCAGGGGATGGAGTGGTCTTCTTACCATCTCCAGGGGAGTGGGTTTCGTCGTCCCTGGGTCGCCCCTCTCAGGGGCGCTTTGAAGACCTCCGTGGGTTCTTAGCAGCCGACTGTGAGACGGGCGGTGTCTGCTTCCTGCGGTGGGCTCCACGCCGGGGCTGGGCGGAAGGGGCGGGCTGCGGCTTGTATTGCAGCCGAGCTTGGACGGGAGCTTAGGGTGTCCGTGCCAGGTGGCAGCGCTCTGTGGGCATAGGTGCACCACAAGCGCCTTATCCACCAGGGGAATCGCCGTATAGCCCCTGGCCGCCCCGCCATCGAGGGTAGTGAGGGCGTGGGAACTGCGGAATCGGGGCCGGGCAGTAAAATATGCCTCCCATGATTTCTTCAGCTCCTCGTGCACTTCCGGGAAGAAAGGCACTGGAGCGGGGCGTGGCTGCTTTGAGAAGAGCCGTGAGCCCAGGAACCAATCATCAAGCCACGAGGGTTCAGGGGAGAGTGGAGGGTTTGACTGGACAAGCCCGCTTTCCGATGCTGCGCTCGAGAGCTCATCATCTTCGCGGGCTCCAAACAAGAGGCCAGACTCGTCGTGAGATGAGCCAGCGGACTCATCCGGAAGCCCGACTGGGGCAGACGAGCATAGCAGACAAAGCGACCGCAATGTTGCCATGGTCATGTTCTTGCAGTGAGAACATGAACCATCCACAAATGCTGCCTCCGTGTGGGTCGCGCCCAGACATGAAAGACAGCGATCATGACCATCCGAAGTTGAGAGATAATGACCTCAACCAGGAATAACACACAATCGGAAGGGCATCTTTAAAAAGACGTTCCGTGTGTGCCGCTCTTTTAGAGAAATATACTCTTTTAGAGGAAAAAGCTCTTTCAGAAAATATACTCTTTTTTTTCTGCCGAAGTGCCCAGGGGCGTTCTCTGCAGTGCACCAGTGCAAAGGAGGGAGAAGCCGCCGAAATGCGCCGTCAGATCCAGCAGAGGTGAATGAAAAGTAGAAATTCAGCTCAGTGAGCATGACCGTTCGGCTCCGAAGAGAAAATCTGAATGAGTGGTTGCATACCAGCTCCTTTTATACCCATATGTCCGGGGAAGTGGCATGCAAATACCACTCGCCAATTTTCATTGGCCTTTTATCAAAGACCGGAGGTGTCTCGGGCTCCCAAGAGTGACCCCTAGTGTCACTACATTGACACAATGTCGAGTGAGTGACAGATAGGGAACTCTATGAACAGAATACTGCTCATTTATTTCAGTATTAGTTTCACATGCATATGTAAGAATGGTAATCTAACAACCTCTGTTAATTTCACAGAACATCAAATATGATTCATCAGTTCACAGAAGGACTGAATGCTTATGGACAGTTCTGGGACATGGTAAAAGCTAACTGGATTGAGTTCCTGCCTATCTTTACCAACATGCATGAGTCATTATCCAGAAGCACATTCAAAGCCCTGTTCCAAATCCACTGGAGTAAAGCAGGGACCAAGATGAGGGAAGATGAGGAGAAGACTATTCATCACTGGGAATTGCTCCTTAAGATGATTGAGGGTGAGTTTCTTGTTAGTTAAACATTAGTCTTAGCCTCAGAATTCCTATGGACCGACTGTCTGATGCATATTTCAAACAAAACTGGAAAGCACTTTCATGATCTGGCTAGTTTTATTCTGACTGGCTGGCTCTATGCAGCGTTATGTCTGTGAAATAACCTGTAATTATTACTTTCGGATGGAAAACAAAAATGTATAGAGTCGGTCTATTATTGTGCTAAAACCTATTTCAGGTAATCCTGCCCCTAATTGCACAAATAAATAAATAAATAAATAAACTTTGGCCGTTCACCTTACATGCCTGTCAGTCTCTTCCTTACTAAGTGGGCGGTTCTTGTTTAGAATAAGCTGCAATAAGGACCAGACTTTGTTGGTAGTCACAAGTCTGGCTACGTGAGACTATTTAAACAAAACCTGGACTGATTGCATTTCAACTTTCCATATCCATATATACATTTGAAAGAGAGTGAGAGGGAGAAAGAATGAAAGACAGAGAAGGCTATAAGATGAGGATTCTTTACAATTGCTTGTACTTGCTATTTGTGTTGACTTAAATGTGTCATATTTTACCCCCAATAGACAAAAAAACTGAGTTACATTATGAGGAGCTTTTGGTTTTCATAACTGGAGCGGATGAAGTCCCACCACTGGGGTTCTCTCAAAAGCCCAGCATTCACTTCTACCAGCCAGAGAGGCGTGGATGCCGTCTACCATATGCAAACACATGCATGATGGGATTGTTCCTCCCCAGAATTGTAAAAGATGAAGTGGAACTGTACAGAATGCTTATGAGAGCAGTTAGAGACTCTGGAGAATTTGGGAGAACATAAAACTATACAGTGTAATTCTATATTCTAAAAACATAATTATGCCCATTTATAAATTATTATTATTTCATTAAAGCACCTATGTACAGTGATTTGTATATGTTATTTTTATGATGTTATAATGTTTTCTACACAAGGTATTTGTAAATAAAAAGGTTATATTTTATTGTCATACAAATGTCAGACATGATTTAAATAAAATGTATAAGAAAAAACAGTTTCATTTTTGACTGGTTTGGTAGGTACTACATTAATTGCTATTGATCATGTAAAGGGGAGGGTTAGTCACACTGGGAAGCTGTCATAAGGGCTTTATCTCAGTAACAAAAGGTTTTGAGTCAAAAGTCCAATTACACAAATGCTTGTTCCGTCTAGCTGTTGTTTTATATGTCAGGTCCTCCTTCAAAACCCTCTTACATTAGAATCATTTTTAGAATATTTATATCTTCCAAACAAAAAATTCTAATATAATATTTTTGTAGTTGTTGGGATAACAAGTGAACAGAATAAAACCACACTGGAATTCAGTAAAGCAAGTGTCATCTATATAATGAATGTAGATTTTAAACTAATTTAAATTTATAGATTTTAAATTTATAAATTGTATTTATTAACACAGTAATTAACACAACATTTATGTTAGCCATAACAGTTATTTGACATTTTTATTCACTACATGACTCTCTGGAATACTCTATTCTGATTAGTCAATGGCGCCATCTAGAGGTCTGATATTTCTGAGTGACAACCGCACATCCGGGGATTAAGACAGCAGACTGGTCATCCAATAATTTTTTCTTACTTCTTGGATCACTGAGCGATCTCTACAAGTAAGCTAATGAAGTAATTTCAACTCAAATCAATGTATAATGTCCATTTATTTATTTATTTGGAAAGTAGTCTTGTAATAAGGTGGATAATTAGCAGTCAGATGTTCATTAATGACAAAATAAACACCTACAGAACTCGGAGCAAACCGGAGGTGGAATTCAGCTGTTCAGCGATTAACAGATATTTCTTCTCACATAATTACATAATTTCAACGTAAATCAGTATTTTATGTCCTTTTATTTATTTATTTAGTTTGTAGCCATGTAATAATTAGTGGGGTAATGTACAGACAACATAAATTTTTAATGGCAGGTTTCTCTTATGACAACTTACCCCATATAAGGTCATTTGTTCACTTTTTGTGTGATGTTTTTTCCTGGGCAATAATGGTGTAAATGTTCAATAGCTTTTTTGTAGCCAAGACTTTAAGATATGTGCATATACAGAAATGGACTTCCCAAAATGAATCTACCCAGAGGAATATTAACTGGGGCAATAAGTGTGACTGATAACCCTGATTTCATTTTCTGCATATCAAGTCGAACAGGTAAGTTAAAGCTGGCAATAATCATTAGGCTACTTATGTAAAGTACAGTGTAAACATAATGTAACATGTAATTGTTCTGAGGTGTATCTGGATACTGAAATGCAAATCTAATGTGAAAATGGGATTTGCGCTGGAGTAAGTGTAAAAGCAAGCAAACTTAACAGCTTTCATTTTTTTCTGCCTCCATTTGTATTTGCTATCGACTTTCAGAAGGACGTTTCCCCTCTTTCAAAACAACTCACATGATAACAATTGAAGAGAGAAATTTCCACGTGACTTCCTCGAAGTCGTGCCTGTTCAGTGATGTCATCGTTTCCGCTTTATTTGTTTAGAAAAGAAAGCCGATCTGTCACGCGGTTATTGTCGTTATTATTGTTATTTCGTGGGATTTGGGTCATAGATGAATTAAATAGGTATATTAGCTGTTCGTTTAAAATGTGCAAGATAATGGAGGATTTCAAGCAGCTGTAGCTAATGACTATCGATAATGTATTTATTCATGAGCTAATTTATTTGTTGAAGTTGTTGTCGCTCATGAGTTGTTTCTGTAACTACAGTGTATATGGCTCTATGTCATTGCTTATACAGGAAACATCTTTAAAGGCGTTTTCGAAGGGACAACCTTTAGTACATTTCCATCAGGATGTAAATATGGAAAAAACCTGGGGATCTCCAAGAGGATCTGTTTTCTTTGAAATTCCAAGACTGGGTTAGTGGAGAGTCACTGTGCCGCATTTCAGAAGTCGTTCACTTCAATAGACTGTTGTCTAAACATGCTTGTATAATTATGATCATTCATAATGTCAAATCAAAAATTTTAAAAAACAAAACAAAAAGGATAATATTCAGATCTCTAATCAGGGTATTTACACATTGTTTCTAAATGTTACATAATGAAAATTAAATCACATATGAAACAAAAAACTTTATTTTAAATATCAAATTTTTTACATCAGGTTGGTGTTACTCCTCAAAACAAAATGGAAATAAATCAAAATAACATTTTTGATGGATCAGCATTTTCTTACAATTCTCTCAAATTGTTGTATCTCTCCTTTTCTTTATTAATATTTTCAAAGAACACAGATTTTTAAAGGAATATTCCGGGTTCAATACAAGTTAAGCTCAGTCAACAGCATTTGTGGCATAATGTTGATTACCACAAAAATTAATTTTGACTTGTTCCTCCTTTTCTTTAAAAAAAATCTGGGTTACAGTGAGGCACTCACAATGGAAGTGAATGGGGCCAATCAGTAAACATTAAAATACTCACTGTTTCAAAAGTATAGCCACAGGACATAAACAATATGTGTGTTAACATGATTTTAGTGTGATAAAATCACTTACAAACCTTTTCTGTGTAAAGTTATATCCAATTTTACAACTTTGTTGCCATGACAATGTAACCCTAAAAACCAAAAATGACTAAAAATGTCGATTTAAACAACTTAACAGCTCAAATAATATGTGTGTTTTAACAGAAGAATTCATTTAACCCTTGTGCATCAATTCAAAAAAGTTACTCAGAGGTCCTTAGAGGACAAAAATGTCAGCGTCAAAAACTGCCATAATAATATTATTTATTAATATTATTTTCCACTTTCAATGAGTTACTTTTTTTAACCAACATCAGTCCTGATCATAACTACCAAATATTCATTAATTTTCAGGATTTTAACCCTTTAAATGCCAGTTTGTTTACATAATGCCACTGTTGTTTTTTACACACACACACACACACACACACACACACACACACACACACACACACACACAAATGTCTCAATACACACATACAAAACACACTCTGACATCCATACCAACACACCCACACAATTTTAGCTGCATCATTTATTCAGCTGGCTTGCAGTGCTCTATAATACAGTAAACAGAAAATTGGAAAAAAGCATGTATTTGCTCCATAGGCTAAACATGAGAAAAATGGCGCCATCTGGTGAAAGATATTAAAAATTAGAATTTTGAAGCCAGGGCTCCAGAATGAAAGCATAATATCATAGAATTCATAATTTTATGCTTTAATGGCATTGGGATCAAATATTGCAGTTTTAATGGGTTTCAGTGGGGACATTTTTGTCCTTAAGGTCCTGAATGTAACTATTTTGTGTACACTAAGGTTGAAATATAACAATTCCCCAAAAAATACACACCTTTGGCAAAATTTATGCTGTTGGCATTAACACATCCAAATTGATCGAAAAAACAAAAATGAAAAAGACAAAAATGTCCCGAAGGTCGCACAAGAGTTAAGTGCTTTTATAAAATTATAAGCTTCACATTTCTGCCTTTAAACCCTCCAAAAATTGGCCCATTCACTTCCATTGTAAATGTCTCACTCTAACCTAAATTTGTGCTTTTTTTTTTTTTCAAAGAAAAGGATGGATGAGTCAAATTTTATTTTTGTCATATTTAACATTATTCCACAAATTCTGTTGATTGAGCTTAACTTGTATTGAACCTGAGGTATTCCATAATTTTATTTCTAAAAATATTTTTTATTATTTTTTAAGAATATAAATTTTAAAATGAAACAAGTTTTAAAGGTGCACTCAGTAACTTTTGTCTTTGTGTCATCTTGGACTTACACTGACACCTAGTGGCTTGGATGCAGAATAATTTAAAATCAATAGTTTTCAGTTTCAGATGCCATTGTAGAAATGTAGTATTCACTACAGTGGGCAGTGGTGGCTCAGCGTTTGAGGCTCTGGGTTACTGAACAGAAGGTTAGGAGTTCAAGCTGTTGGGCCCTTGAGCAAGGCCCTTGGCCCTATCTGTTCCAGGGGCGCCATAACATGACTGACCCTGCGCTCTGACCCCAGCTTAGCTGGGATATGAATTTCACTCTATATGTTCAAAATGTATAATGTGTGACAAAAAGCCTTCTTGTGCCATAATGTTGATTATCACAGTCAGCCATGATTACTTTAATCAATGAGTGAAAGTGTCAAATAACAGGACGGTTACTGAGATTAAGTGAGTAGTATTCGGCTGGTCATGTGATTGTAACATGGCAGCCCCCATGTGTGGACCCCCTCCATGTAGAATAAACAGCTTTTATAAGGTTACTGATATGACTGGAGTTTTCATTTTAATGAGAGTGCTCATGATTTCCGATATATATTGCAAAATTACAATTCATGTCTTTAGGAGTTAAACTTTTTAATGAGGACAAAATTACTGAAGCCTTTCTGATAAATGCATGAAGGAACACTGGCATCTCTCACATTGTCATCTGTCTCTCATTCTCATGTTCTCTATCAACATATAGAAAATGCTGCAAGTTGCCAAAAAGCAAGTTGCCTTTTATGCATACAGTATTATTGAGTTTTTTTCATGGCTAGAATAATCTTAAACATTTTTACATGTGTATTTTATAAACTGTTTTATATATATATATATATATAGAAAGTTTTTTAGATATGATCTAAATTATATTTTAAATCATTGTTAGATAATCAATAATCATTTTACAAGGTAATTTCAGCAACAGCCTTAGCAAAGCTAAATGAAAACATTATTGCATTATGTAATGGTAGATGTTAAAAAAATAACACTTTTTATTGACACACACATTCATAAACGCTTGCATATAAAATTCCTTATTTAATGCAGAAATTATAACATATTAATTCTGATCAGATCTAAATGTGTCATGTAATGACCCTTGAGCCATTAACTATGTAGAATGGCAACCCTTATTGACATGTAGTGTATGAGAAGTAAATGTTATGTTAATAGCGATGTACAGGACAGGTCGACTGAATCAAGTCATTGAAATCACAAAATAAAATACTCCTTGGTTTAGTTTTAATGACCAAGCAGGATGGGATGGGAAAAGTTTAGACGCTTGTGTGACAGGAAAGCTTATGTTGGGTTCAATTATTATTATTTCCCCCTGAGAATCTTCTAAATTACCCAAAGGTTTCAACACATGATGTCATCATGTACTGTATGATCTCATCTAGAGTACATATAACTGAGAAGTGTGGTTTGTTTCAAACACATAATTCAAATCCTTTCTTAAATTCGAATATTTTTTAATTCTATGTGCAAACTAAAATTCCAGTATTATTATATTTTTGTTATATGTCTTGAAGAAACAAGTGAACACAATAAAAACACATAGCACATTCAGGCAAGGTCCAGCTATATAGTAAAGTTAGATTTTAACTGAAACTTCTTATGATAAGGGCTTTTTTCATAAAATAAATAAATAAATAAGTGGTCACAAGATTTCACACTTGTTTTAAATGTTATAAATGTAGTAATTACAATATTTGTAACATTATCTTTTATATTTTTGCTGTTTTATGAAATGTTTTAGTGTTTAAATTTAGCTGAAGAGCCAATAATAGACTGTTTAATAGCAACTTCCATTGTGACAACTTAGTTAATGTGTATTCAATGAACTGTATCTTTTTTTCCTTGGCAATAATGATAGCAATTGTTTGTAGCCAAACTTTAAGGTACAGTATGTGGCAAGCTATACACAAATTGACTCCCCTATTCTGTTCCTGTCACAGTCTCCCTCATGTTTTCTTAGGCCTCTTATTTTGAATTGTTTCATTGTAATGTTTAGTAGTATTATGTTTATTCCACTCCAGCGTGTGTTCCTTGTGTGATTGCTATTCCACTCCTGCGTCTACAATTAAATGTCTGAAAGATTACTCCTGCATCTCTTCTCTTCCTCTCCACTAACCCAACGTTACAGTTCCAAAATTTGCTGGCAAGTCTAAGACTGATACTCTTTCATTAAATTCACAAGAAAGCAAAATTCTGTTAATATGAGTAGCCTGTTAAGCTGGTAAATTGTAAAGCTGTCAACCCTGTATAAGGATGACCTTTGGATGTTTAATTAGACCTTATCTATACAAATTGTAAATGTGTTTTCTACAACATCATTTCAAATTCTCTGTAAAGCGAAATGAAATTATTATGGCAATAAACAACGGTAAACATGAAAGAACACGTTTTACTGGCACACATCTCCGCAATAGTGTTATTGCGACACCCACTGCAACATAAGATATGGTCTTGACTTGTTTATTTAAAGAAAGATTAAGCTTGAGGAGTGAATTCTAATCCATGAATTATATTTTATAGATATTTTCTTTACTTTAAAAACTGACATAATATTAGTAGTAAGTAGAACAATAAACACACAGAACAAATACTTTATGCATAGGGAAAATTGGGGCTAGTTGTCACACTTTTTACTCAGGTAAATATTTAAAAGTCAGTTTCACATGGCATGACAAATGTCCAACATAAAACAATGTGTTACCTTATAGGATGGATTTTACAATAACACAACAGATTACAATAATTCCTTATTATTGATTGATAAACGTGTTACAACTACTATAAAACAGTGTTGAAATTTTATTTTGTAAATGAACATTTGTACATGCATGGAGTATGCATATTTCTTAAGATTTGTATAAATGTGTCAGCCTGAGGAGTCTTGGTCCCCCCTCGGTTTCTTCCTCATAACATCATAATGATTTTTTCCTTCCAACTGTATGTGTTCTCTCTAAACATATTCAACTGAAATTCAATTGAATATGTTTAGAGAGAACACATACAGTACCTCATACATTCATAGATTGGTGATGAGATTTATTTGTTTCACATCTAGTTTTATGGCTTCAGCTCAAGATCTGTTTTATGTCTGATGAAATCAGGGTGCTGTTTATTGTAAGCCTAGCACAGAAGAATGACAATCATCTGGTGGATCTTAAAGGTGGATCTTAAAATAAACACTTGAAAGGTGTGGCAGTAAATCTGAACACTATTATACTGTACAATTTCACCTTTAATTATCACCATTAATTTCTGTCAGTAATGTTAATTTCCTTTTTATAATGAATTAAAATTAGAGCTGTTAAAGTTAACACATTAATGCATGCGATTAATTAAAAAAGTTTAACGTGTTAATTTTTAGTAATCACAATTAATGCATTTACCATTAATAAAGCATAAACCAGCATAAACACTATTCGGAGTAGGGCGGAACCTTTGCGATGTGTCCATGTGTCCGCCCGGAGTCATTACACTGAAAACACACATACACAACAGCCGTGTCAGTGATCAAATGATGGGGAAAGGAGCTCTTAAGGCTATTTGTTGTACAAAACAAGCCTAGATGGGACCTGTGAAAGAAATCAAGTACTCTGTAGTCTCTGTAATGCACAATTTAATTACCACAGAAGCATGTCAAGTCTTAACTATCACGAAAATGCAGAACGAGATGTTGTTTGCAAGCGCTTTTCATGTGGAGTTCAAAGCGGCGCTTGACGCTGGCATTGATGCCCTGACGCGAATCGTGAATGCCGTTGCACGATTGCTATAGCAAAGCGGATAGCCACAGTCTGCCGGCTGATTAATAGTGTAGAGAATGACAGTTTAAGAGATTTAATGCCCATTGCAATGAATACTCAATCTATGGTTGCATAGTTCTTTTAATTAGTCAAATTTCCAATTAGACTTAGTGAAACATTTAATGTTACTTGAATTGGTGCTATTTTAGTGCATTTCTATCTTTACACTGTGGAAGGCTTTGTATGGAAAATGTTAATAAAGCATTAAATTGCTACATATTGTTTTGTTTTCTTTCTTAAGATGGAAATAAATGCTCATTTGACAGGAAAAGAAGTATATATAGAGTAGAATTTCAGCACTTTCAGCACATTACCTATATGAAAAATTATGTGATTAATCGCGATTACAAATACAGCACTAGTTAAAATTATTGCTTATGCCTTCCAGTCACATTAATAAATGTTTTGTCATTATGCCTGTGTTTGTGTCTAGGTTTAATTAGTAATAAGGTTTTACAAGGTAAAGTCAATTCTACATTATAGGGTGGAGCAGGAAAGCATTGAAAAATAGGTAAATGTGGTAGGAGTGTTTGCATTATCATAAACCAACACTGTCATTGTAAAACCTAACAGAGAAACCTCTAGATAAATCATTGGTTTAGTTGTGCTATGTTACTCTTTGTTCAGTGTATCCAGATATTATGGAAATCATTCAAAATAAAACAAGCAAGGTTGTTATGACATGAAATTTACTACATTATTTATTTCTTGATGATATATTCCAACATTGTGGTAACCAAGTTGACTCAAACTGAATATGAAACCAAATGCTGCACATTCTAAATGTGTCCAAGGACTATGTTGGAGTAGCTAATAAAACAGTAATAAACAAACCAAAGTGTGATCTGTCAGGGAGTTTGTTTACAGGAAATATGCCTACTTTTAGAAAATAGTAGGGATGTAAGTGCTGCATAACAGAGCACCACAGATGTGAGATTTTGCTTAAATATAATACAATTACCATTGATTTATTATTATTATTATTATTGTTGTTTTTATTACAACCCCAATTCCAAAAAAGTTGGGATAGTATGAAAAATGCTAATAAAAACAAAAAGTGATGATTTGTAAATTATATTCACCCTTTTCTATATTGAAAGCACTACAACTACACATTATATGATGTTTTCCTTGTGAATGTCACTGTTTTTTGAAAATGTACAGTAATTTCAAATCAGATGATTGCAACACGCTCCAAAAAAGTTGGGACAGTTGAGTGTTTACCACTGTGTAACATCACCATTTCTTCTAATAACACTTATTAAGCATTTGGGCACTGAAGACACAAGTTTGTTAAGTTTAGAAAGTGGAATTTTCCCCCAGTCCTCCATTATGTAGGTCTTTTGTTGCACAGTTGTATGGGGTCTTCGTTGCCGGATGGTGTGCTTCATAATGCGCCACACATTCTCAATTGGAGACAGGTCAGGACTGCAGGCAGGCCAGTCTAGCACCCACACTCTCTGCTTACACAGCCATGCACTTGTAATCTGGGCAGTATGTGGTTTGAAGTTGTCCTGCTGGAAAATGCAGGGACATCCCTGGAAAAGACAGTGCTGGATGGCAGTATATGCTGCTCCAAAATTTGTACATATCTGTCTGCATTCATGGTGTTCTCACAGATGTGCAAGTTACCCATGCCATGGGCACTGACACAACTGGCCTATACAGACACTGGCTTTTGGACCTGATGCTGATAACAGCTTGGATGTCCCTTTTCCTCTTTGGCCCGGATAACACGATGGCAGTGTTTTTCAAAAACTTTTTGAAATGTGGACTCTTCAGACCAAAAAAAAAAAAAACACAGTTCCACTGTTCTACTTTCCATCTAATATGAGACCGAGCCGAGAGAAGTTGGCAGAGCTTCTGGACAGTGTTGATTTATGGCTTCTGCTTTGCATAGTAAAGTCTTAACTTGCATCTGTGGATGCAGCGGTGAGTGGTGTTGACTAACAAAGGTTTACTAAAGTAATCCAAAGCCAATATTCATGATATCCATTACAGATGAATGATTGTTTTTTAAGACAGTGATGTCTGAGGGATCAGAGATCACACACATTCAGAAGTGGTTTTTGTCTTGCCCTCTACGCCCCGAAATTTGACCAGATTCCTTGAATCTTTTAACTATATTGTGCACTATAGAGGGTGAAATGCCCCAAATCCTTCCAATTTGTCTTTGGGGAACATTGTTATCAAAGTGCTGGATTATTTGCTGAAGCATCTGTTGGCAAACTGACAAGTCTTGAACGATCCTTGCTCTTGAAGGTCTAGGCTGTTTTTGGAGGCTCCTTATATACTATGACACAATTGACTCACCTGTTTAACATCTCCAGTTTCACATCACCTTGTTATTTTAACTCGTCAAATTTTTATTAGTCTTAAATTGCCCCTGTCTCAACTTTTTTGGAGCGTGTTGCAATCATCTGAATTGAAATTACTGTACATTTTCAAAAAAACTATGAAATTCACAAGGAAAAACATCATATAATGTGTAGTTGTAGTGCTTTCAATTTAGCAAAGGGTGAATATAATTTACAAATCACTCCTTTTTGTTTTTATTAGCATTTTTCATACTGTCCCAAATTTTTCAGAATTGGGGTTGTATTAGTAGTAGTAATACAGCGAATATTACATAACTTTACAATAGTGATATACCTCTGTCATACTTTTTTCATTTAAAATGAGCTTTTATTTTGAAGTGTTTCTGTGTGATGATGGTAGCTTTTCAGTCCAAATAGCCGGTTCGCTATGTAACTCAGAGTCAGCTGCATAGGTAGACCCTGGCTGATAGGGCTGAAGCCCCGGATCTTTTGTTAATAGCCCTGAATGTTTTTTGTGATGTATAAAGAGAAAAAAGTAAGGTTTAATGTTCATTACATCAGAGTACAAAAGCAACAAGGCAGGCTGCAATTCTGGCTTTAAATGTAAATGAATTCCGATCAGAGAGCCCAACCTGCATTAATTGACAGTTCGCAATTTGACTTTTTTACCTGCTGTAATTTTTAGAATAGGATTAGCAGTAAATAAATCCTTGGTCTTTTGGCACATCAGCACAGAGTTATTATTAGTTTCTGGACATTGCAGCGGTTATGTAGGAAATGTAATTTATTCAATAGAAAGAACCAGACAGACATTCGCGCAGTCCCGCTCGGCGTTGGTGATGCTTGGTCTGCTTTTTTGTTGTGTTTTGGTCTCTAAACAATACTGTAACTGAGGGTATGTTACCACATACAATGTCTTGAAATGGACCTATATAATTCAGAGCTGTTCCAATTATTTTTCACTTCACTTGAGTGTGAGCCTATATCGTGCCTCCCTTGACAGGCGCCCACATGTTGAAAACTCCTGTACTAAAGCACACATCATTCATTAACAGAGAGCTCGCAAAAACTTCCCACAAATTCAGCTCGGTTGCATAGCCAAGTTATCTCCCTAGTTAGTGATGTTGTATATAAAGACCCAGACGCTCCACTTTACTTTTGTCCACCACATCACTTTGATGTTTCTTTCCTTTCGATTTATTCTCAAAATATTACGACTTTAATCTCATAATGCTTCGACTTTATTCTCGTTATTTTTACTTTATTCTCAAAATATTATGATAAATGACAATTGCAAATGTAAATTGTTAAATGACTTTGATTTTGTTACCGTTAGTTTCTGCACAATGAAAATTGAGACGACAACTTCTCGCTTTGATCCGCAGCTTAAATTAAAAACGTGTTTGATCCATTTATTGTGCGCCTGACGTTTGCTCATATAAAGTTCTGAACCGGTGTCAGTGTTGTGCTTAATATAATTATTATTTGACATTTTAAGTCATGGAAGGAAGGATTCTTCTTATTTTTATATTATAATATTGCCTGTGTGCTAAGCCTCAGATGACACTGATGTCTAGCGACGCCCCTGCTCAGAGTGATTATTAAACTGCAAAAGCCTGCTATTAAATTAAGTAAGTATGTACTCTGTATGTGCCTCGTGCTACAAAGTGAATTAGCACTCTGTTCACTATCATCTGCAACAAACAGAGCGCTCGATGCTCATGATGGTGTTTTCCCAGTATAAGCCAAGGAGGAGCTTTAAAAGGTACACACGTGCAGCCGGCGTTGGCACAACACTGTCTCCACACATTCACAAGTGCTCTGCTCACATTTGAAGTGCGCTGCACATGCAAAGTAAACTATATATTTATTTCATTAAAATGCAGCTTTTGTGGTTAAATAATCTCACTAGGACATAACGTGATTAGAATTTGGCTGATTGTTTACGTAATGACATTCGTACGTCAGATGGTCTCGGTTTTTGGTATCGGAGCATTATTACGAGCACAAGTACAAGTACTTGAGTATCAATATCGGGACATCCCTATAGCTTGAATGACCTGCAAATGGCTTAACATTAGTTAACAACATTAGTTAACATGAACTAACAATGTACAATACTTTTACAGCATGTATTAATCTTGGTTAATGTTACTTTCAACATATACAGCACTAATACATTTTTACAATTAAAAGTAGTATTTGTAAACATTAGTAATGCACTATGAACTAAAAATGAACAATTGTATTTTTATTAACTAACATTAACTAAGGTTAATAAATGCTGTTAAAATGCATGAAAGAATATTCAAATGAAATGAATATACTTGTTTTATCTTTTAATCGCATTATTGGGAGTGCATTACAATATAATCTGTGTGCTCGTGAGTTCCAGTCAAAGGAAGCTGGTTAATCAACATTTTTACTTTCAATGGAAAACATCTCAGAGGGATATTAAACACAGAGGTGAAAAACAAATGAAGTGAAAGTGAAAGAATGCCAGTCTAACAGTGGCCTCATAGCCTGCTGCAGTGTGAGCAGTGTGCAGTCTCATAGACTACAGTATATCTCACTAACTACCAGGTCGGGGTAAGTTGTCACATTTTTACTAGAGCAAATTTTAAAGGTCATAAATGTAAACAATTTATTAATTTCGATATTTGATAGTCAAAATGATAGTTGGATATTTTGTATGTTACTGTTTTACTGTTCTATGAATTGTTTTGTGCTTCATAGTTGTTTCATTGTTTCAATATTGCTGAAAAGCCAATAATAGGCTCTAATAAGGCAGGCTGCTTTGTGACAATGTACCCCAACTGACCTCATATATTGTGTATCCTGTTCCCAAAGACTATAAGGCATGTGTGTTTCTATACAGAAATTGATATTTTAAGAATAAACCCACACTGAGAAATATTCACTGAACCAAGTGTGACAACTAGCACCAGTCTCCCTATACTGTGGTAACATAATAATACATAACCATTATGACCTTCCATTGTGAGTGTAAGACTTTAAAAGGTTTTTCATTGAAATATTATTGGTGAATAAGCCTAAATTAGCCACTTTCTTTGCCTTCCCTTATCTATGCACAAAAAAAAAAAAAAAAAAAAAAAAAAAATGTAGGCATTACTACACACATACAAAAACTCCCAAAGGCAATATCTATGAGTCATGTTTAGAGTACAGGAAAATGGTTATTTTCCAGGGCCCCTCCTCCCTCTAGTCCCTCCTCTATCCTTGTCCTATGAGATGCAATGTTTGGATATAACACCAAACACGTGCATTTAAACAGCAACAAGTCCTGCTTCCACATTTACAGAAACAGATTCAGCTGTTTAAGAAGAAGAGGATGACAGAGAAACAGAAGGATATGAAGATGGCAGATAAGGCAAATGGTAAGTATCGAACAATATTCTTATTCCATAAACAAAACTAATGTACAACGTGGCTAAAGGCACCCATTAAGGAAAATGTGATTTTTCTTGTCACAAAATGTATCATGATTGAAAAAATTCATTTTTGTTGAAAATTGATGGAGCAACATCATTTGTGTTAAAATAAATAATAATGCAAGGTTGTTTTGATTAAAATTCAATTTTTAAAAAAGGTGGTGAGGGAGCATTTTACCCCTCACTTGGGAAAAAGAGGAGAGCTCCCAGAGGGGTTATACAGATATTGTGTAAATATAGGGACAATAGATTTAGGGCAAAATTTGTCAATTTAGGCATGTACTTTTGACACAGCAAGATGCTTTTTTGAGATAATACTTTATTTAAAAATTTACAAATTGAGATAATACTTATTCAAAATAACCGATTCAGAAAACGGTTAACAATTTTCTGTTCATTTCAATCACATTTGACATTTCATAACATCTCAAGTATTCTTGAATGAATCTCCATTGTGATTGGATCAGTCCATGTAAGCCCAATTTGAATTTTTATTTTTTTATTTTTTTATTTTTAACAAATCTACTTCCCCCTATTAAGAAAAATAGTGTTTTATGGGGGCCTTTAGCCCAAGATAATATCCTTTCGATAATTGGACAGTTATTAAAAAACTTATTTAATCACCTTTAACAAAACTGAAAATGACAAATAAGTATTTTGTCTTAAAATAAATTTGATAATTTCAGGGATATTCATCAGCAACATAATTTTGCAAAATTTCAATATTAGATCAAATGACCTCAGAAATAAACTTTAGACATTGCACGCAATGATCTCATGGATCAGGAATATTTTGTAGTGTGCAGTGACAAACAGGTTTTAAGGAAAGCCCTGTGATGTTTTGGAAGTGGTCACATTTTGTTTGCAAGTTCAAAGCCAAAACTCAACAGTGAACAGTGGCCCCTAGTGGCTGTAAAGCGCTATTGCAGTTGCTATGAGTCGATCGTTGGAGAGCAGAAAAGTCCCAGCGGGATACGCTACAAACATGAGAGAATGAATAAGAATATAAAAGAGAATCATGAATCAAGACAGAAACTGTATATCCTCACTTCATCTTCTTTTTGCATGGTTCTCTAACACAAACTTCTCTTTTCTTTTGTCCAAGAATCACACTGCGTGTGTCACAACTACAGCAGTCTGGAAGAGCTTTCTTTCCACGCACATGTGAAAGGGTGTCTGATAACGTTGAGTGAGGGCGGTCGACGGGCGACCAGGGACAGCTCGTCTTTCCGCAACGGTCTGGTGTTCAGCGGGAGACCGGTGAAGATACGAGAGAAGGTGCGCCTGCTAGTGGTCGAGCACTCAATGTGTGAATGGCACGGCTCGGTGCGGGTCGGTTTTGCAAATTGTTTACCCGAGCAGACACCTTTACCCACAATGGCTATCCCAGATTTAACCAAATATCCACAATATACAGCAACTATAGTTCCCGAGGACATCTGTTGTGCTGGCTCAGAGTTTGAGTTCTGGCTTGACAGGGATGCACGTCTCTGCATACGAAGCTCTGATGGGACAACATACATGAAGCGGACCACTCTGAATATCCACCGGCCCATCTGGGCGATAGTTGACGTCTATGGAAAGACCAGCGCAGTGCTGCTGCTTGGTGAAGGCCTTTTACCTTGTAGTACCATCTAAATAGCATGGTACATTAATATGTTAACCATTCAGTACCATGATAAATAACAAAGTAGCCTACCACCACAAACCTGTTTGTAACGGGGAGATGTAGCCTAGAAGCATGACATGATTAGCTTACCTATCTGTAGTTTTCATTGCTAACAGTGTGTGTTCATCTGTGTCATAGGTTCCAAAAAGAAGGGTCTGTTCTGGACTTACAGGTCCTGTCCTGCTCTCACACACATCAAACACACTAAAGATAATGGTGGCTATAAGGACATCAGCAAAGAAATGCTGGACAGAACCAAGAATCAAATGAGCAACCTTTATCATGAGAACACAGGTACAAATTATATTAGAGTCAACGGACAGTGCTATTAGCCATAATTGTTTTCACCCACTTACTAAGAGATTTATCCGTACATCTCCGAGATACCTGTTTTAGATCTTTTCATCTGGAAAGTACTGCATTCTAATTAACATCTGCTAAACATCTCAAATACATATGCTGAATGTCTTATAGACATATTGCAGATGAGCAAACAACCTTAAAAAATGTGTTGTCCACATCAAATAGATGTCTGGGTGATGTACGTGTGCTATCAGGGATGTTAGTGTAAGTCCATTTTCTGGTCATACCATTTTTTAAAGGTGCACTCAGTAATTTTTTTTCCTTATTTAAAAAGTTTTATTTCTAAAGAAAAGAACAGTAATATTGAAACATATTTATAAAATCATGACCACTCATGTGAGATGAGGAGTTCAGTCATATCAGTATCCTTATAAAGCGCTTTCATTCTACACGAGGTAAGGGCGCTTCATGGGTACAGCCATGTAGCATAACATGACCAGCTGAAAACTACTGGCTTTATCTCATGAACCGCCCTTTTATTGGACACTTTCATTCATGGATTAAATGAATCCTGGTTTACTGTGCATAATGAATTTCTACAATGGCTTTGGTAATTGAAAACTACTGTGTTTGAATGATGCAGCATCCAGGCCACTAGGTGTCAGTGTAAGCCACTTCGACATACTTCAATGTTGAGTGCGCCTTTAAATATTAGGCTTATATATTGCATTATGTACGGCCTGTGGGTTTGTAAAGCTTTATTTTTGTGTGTGTAAGCACTAAAGTTAACCACATTTTGAAGAACTATGCATATAACTAGTCATTTAATAAAATAAATCAGTATACGCACACATTTGGGACAGAATTGTGTAAAAAAATGAAGGATAGCTTTTGGAGCACATTCACTCAATGCTCTATTGTCTATCTTGCACACACCAGTCAGTGATTTATTGTAAAGTACATTGAAGAATAAAAGAAACCACAAAGTAAGCTTTCTTATGATTTCTGTTAGATGTAGACCGATATATCGGTTTTACCAATTAATTGGTGCCGATAGTTGCTTTTTGGAAGTATTGGTTATCAGCAAATATCTGTCAATAGTTGCCAATATTTTTATTTATTTTTTTATCATTTAGTAATTTAAAAATAAGAGTCCCCCTTGTGTTTTGGGCTTGTTTATACTTAAAAGTCCCATGTTATGTACCAAATCCTAATTTTTTCTAGGATTTTAGTTGAACAAAAAAGCTGCATCTAGGATTTTATTCATTTTGGACTCTTTGTCTTTGCCCGGCATAATAAAGAAAGAATATATACACTGGCGGCCAAAAGTTTGAAATAATGAACAGATTTTGCTCTTATGGAAAGAAATTGGTACTTTTATTCACCAAAGTGGCATTCAACTGATCACAATGTATAGTCAGGACAATAATAATGTGAAAAATTTATATTACAATTTGAAAAACTTAAACTTAAAACTTAAACTACTTCAAAGAGTTCTCATCAAACAATCCTCCATGTGCAGCAATGACAGCTTTGCAGATCCTTGGCATTCTAGCTGTCAGTTTGTCCAGATACTCAGGTGACATTTCACCTCACGCTTCCTGTAGCACTTGCCATAGATGTGGCTGTCTTGTCGGGCACTTCTCACGCACCTTACAGTCTAGCTGATCCCACAAAAGCTCAATGAGGTTAAGATCCATAACACTCTTTTCCAATGATCTGTTGTCCAATGTCTGTGTTTCTTTGCCCACTCGAACCTTTTCTTTTTGTTTTTCTGTTTCAAAAGTGTCTTTTTCTTTGCAATTCTTCCCATAAGGCCTGCACCCCTGATTCTTCTCTTTACTGTTGTACATGAAACTGGTGTTGAGCGGGTAGAATTCAATGAAGCTGTCAGCTGAGGACATGTGAGGTGTTTATTTCTCAAACTAGAGACTCTGATGTACTTATCCTCTTGTTTAGTTGTACATCTGGACTTCCACATCTCTTTCTGTCCTTGTTAGAGCCGGTTGTTCTTTGTCTTTGAAGACTGTAGTGTACACCTTTGTATGAAATCTTCAGTTTTTTGTCAATTTCAAGCATTGTATAGCCTTCATTCCTCAAAACAATGATTGACTGATGAGTTCCTAGTGAAAGCTGTTTCTTTTTTGCCATTTTTGACTTAATATTGACCTTAAGACATGCCAGTCTATTGCATACTGTGGCAACTCAAAAACAAACACAAAGACAATGTTAAGCTTCATTTAATTCACCAAATAGCTTTCAACTGTGTTTGATATAATGGCAAGTGATTTTCTGGGACCAAATGATCAATTTAGCATGATTACTCAAGGATAATGTGCTGGAGTGATGGCTGCTGGAAATGGGGCCTGTCTAGATAAAAAAAAAAAAAAAAAATTAGCTGAATGCCACTTTGTTGAATTAAAGTACCAATTTCCTTTCGAAACAGCAAAATCTATACATTAACTTTTGTCCACCAGTTTATTTTAAAAATTCTATAAATACAATATGAAAAACTATCGCCCGATTAATTGGTTATCTGCCTTTCCCACCACCTTAGTTATCGGTATAGGCAAAATCCACTATCGGTCAACCTCTAATTTCTATATGATATTTATGCAAGATAGTCCAAAATAAACTTCGTCCCTCCCCTGCCAGTTATTGGTGATTTGATCTTTTTCAATCTTTTGTTTCTTACCAGTCATGAAAATGTATTTGCATTACTTCAAGAAAAAAAAAAAAAAAAAAGGTTGAAAATATAATTATTTAGCTGTTCTTCCTCTGCATCATTTCATTAAACCATTCACACAAACATTGAGACGAGTAGTGATTGTGTTCTTCATATTTTAACTTTATTGGCTTAATGTCAGCTATGTGTCACCTCATGAAGTTCTGGAGTAATAAAAAAGTAATTTAGGCCTATATAGGCCTATTCTTATTTCATCACCTAATCTCTTCCTCTTTTTTCTTCAGATTCAGACTCAGAGGACTGTGTCGTGTGTTACAGTGAGGTGTCAAAAACTCTTCTGGGTTGTGGACATAAATGTGTTTGCGCTGTCTGTGCCGTGAAGATTTACGAGATGTTTGGGACCTGCCCCTTGTGTCGTCAGCGTATAAGTTCCATCAAGGTTCACTAATGGGCATATGGCCTTTTTGTTGGATTTTATACATTTCAGAACTGCTGTGATACTGTGATGTTGGATATAGGTCTATCACTACACCGTCCAAATGTTGTACTACTCTCTCTAGTTACTACTACCTCTGTTTGGGATGTCTCTTTAGATAAACATGTCTGCAACATGGATGAATGTTCAATGTAAACGTAAATTTATAAGCTGATTAACAAAATATATTGTCACAATCTGATACACTAAATATGTGTATGTACATATGTGTTGAATCTACTAATATAAATAACAAAATCATGCACCATTTAAACTTCAGTATTCTATGTTGTAAGATATTTTTTGTAAATATGTATTGTACAGGTAATATGAACTTTTTAACAAAAAATATTAAAAAACATTTGTAAAGAGCGATGCTTGACTTTATTCAATTTTATTCACCTCAGGCATATACTGTATATGTATAGAGACATGCAGTACTGAACATCTCCGCTAGGTGCCAGTATTGATTAAAAGAAAAAGAAAAAACGCCCAAAACAACTGAAAAGTTTACAAAAGCACAATTTCATACGGCAACTATATTACCTGTTGAGGACAGCATCACTGATAGGCTTTCTATGAAGACTTGTGTGAATATTTATTAAAAAAAAACTTTGATTGAGGCATATTAAATCTAAAGACTTGCCAGTGCAGAGGGAGTCTCAGTTTAAAAGTGAGTTCTTCCCCTCTCGCGCCCTTTTAGGGGGAAAAAAATACTGTCCAGGAAGGGTGAAGCAGAGGAATTACGCATTTGGCAGTGAGACATGTAATGCGTACCAGTAAGTAAAAGTGCCAAAGCTTATTTAGCTAGTTTGTATTCATAGTTGTCAGGCTGCAAGATATTAAACTATGTGCTGTTTGCTTCAGAGAATATAGCAGAGAACAAAGAATGAATATAGATCTATTTTATAATGTATAACTGTTTTGGTGAATAGTTTTAACTAGAATGTATGATTGCACTTTCATCAAGTTATATAAATGAAGAACAGATTGAATAAATAATTAACATACATTGAAAAGAAACCGACATGGATAGCAAAAGGCTTTATATCTCAAGAAAAGAAGTTACTTTTTGACAAGGCAGCATTTTAAGATTCTTTGGCTTACCTACCCTGAAGTACAGATATCATCAAATGATCCATAGTTTAATGAATATTTAATGCACAGGGTTGTTAGTGGAATGACCCTAAATAAATGAATGCTTTAAGTGCAATGCATATCTTTGGTGTTGTACCTGCTTGCATCACATGTCTTGCCTCAGGAGGATTTTTGCAATGGGTAACGCAGGCACTCATAGACTTGATCAGCAACAATAAACTACAAAGACCGGATTATAAGAGGGAACTACAAAAGAAAAAGGGAGGAGGGAGAAAGGCAGAGTGAGTGGGACGTGACCATTGGTTGTTGATCATGTTGTCTGACTGTTAAATATTTATTTTGATTGGCAGAACAGAGCCTGAGGAGAAAGAAAAGGAGAGAGGGAGAGTTTACTAACCTACTGAGGCAAAGCTGAGTGCTACATTACAGAAAGAGTCAGAGAGATCTAAAGATTTTTTAGGGTATGCTTTAGGTTTGCTCATTTTGGTGAAGAAAACATACATCTTCTTAAATCACGAGCATCACAGGTGTACATCACATGTAAGTGTTATCCTTGAGTCAATAACCAAGAGTATCTCCAGTTATTCTGTTTTATTTGACAATGACAGTTGTTCTTAAGTTGATACTATATAGTAGCAACAATTCTCCACCTTGGA
This sequence comes from Myxocyprinus asiaticus, assembly GCF_019703515.2. Taxonomy (NCBI): domain Eukaryota; kingdom Metazoa; phylum Chordata; class Actinopteri; order Cypriniformes; family Catostomidae; genus Myxocyprinus; species Myxocyprinus asiaticus. The sequence goes on from NC_059367.1 coordinate 34,963,786, forward strand.
TAATAATGTTTATCTTTATTTTCAAAGATGGTCTCTTTAGTGGCCCATCCAAATCCTCAGTACAGTTTTGTAAGTTTGCAGTTGAGGAAGATGATTCTCTTCCTCTCCTTTACCTGTTTTCTTCTGATGTGCTCTAGATTCCAGAGATTTGCATGTGAAAGTGGCTATGGAAGGTGTTGTGAGTAACTAGGGTTGAATAATCTCATCCATGTGAAGTCATGTTTACTTGGAATATAGCAGTGATAAAGGTTTCCTCAGAAGTGTGCGTACATATTGTATATTTTTATCTAATGGACCATCCTCTAACAAAAATTGCCAACAAGGGCTCAGCCAAAACCTGAAGCGGTCAATGTTTAGCAGTTAATCTCAACTCTGTCTTAAGTTTTCAACACTAGCTGTAATGTTGAAGACTGATTTTGCATCAGTGTTGGTTTTACAATATTTTGCCAGGGAAAAGCCACTGCTTCAGGGCTCGAGTTGGTAAATGCTACTCTAAACCACTTGTTAGTGGTGTTTCCTTAGGCAAGCTTTTACTATTGCTCATAGTTAGGGTTAGAGATGTGAATAAAACCCTAACCTCAAGTATTCATCTTCAGCAACATGATAACATGGGAAATCACAATGTTGTTACCGAATATACTGGCACCCTGAAATCAACCCCATTCTGACGAGTTGCTGACAAGCACCATCAGACATTTTTGCATCAATTCAAATGTGTTTACCTTTTACTGTGATACTACTTATAGCGCGTTGTGCGAGCAGGCTCAGAGACACGGGTTCTGGTCCCATGGAAACCAGGAAGTAATCACATTCACAATGATGAGCGTGATCCTGAGGTTGTATTTCCCTCTAGGATTAAGTTTTTACTCCACTGATAGTTAGGTTTAGGGTTGGGTGTAAGGTTAATAAAACATGTATTTCTGAAATATGACTAAATATACAACTCACTTTTCTTCTTCTTCATTTTGGGGAAAAAAGAAGTTCGAGCAACGGTATACTGTTTGCGAATATTCAGACACAGGCAGCGCCACTGTGGGAGGTGTTTAGAAGTACATTTAAATATGAGGACACACTAGACTGCATGTAAAACCTTAACTAATGTGACATTAAAATGTGTTATCAGTGACTTTATGCCTATTTTATGACAGAAGGTCAGTAAAAGAAGCTGTTTTAACCACTTGATGATGATTTAAAGTAATATGCAGAAGATAATGTTAATTTCGTCTGTTTACATTCTGAATTCATGGAACTATTGCGCTAACATGCTATACGCGCCATAATATGCGGCAATTACACTCTGTTATTGTAATTTATACTGGCACTGATACTACTGCAAAGATGGGTATATAAAAGAGTGTTAATGGGCAAAATACAGACTAAAGAATGATAATAAGAGAGGCGTATCGTACTATGGGCAGATGTGTGAATGGCTTTCGCTACAGATGGCACATGTGTGAATGGGCACTTCAGAGTATTTGAGTAGATTTGATTCATTTTGTAGACTAATTAAACGAAAAATAAATAAATAAATAAATAAATAAATCGCATGACATGTTCTTGGAAATTTTCTCTATGCGAACGATCGAACAGATGTAGTTAAATTTAAATCTGCTCACTAATAACTCTGCACGCCGGTGAGTTCATGTTGTCTGATCTTGAATGACTGAACAACATAAACAGAATGAGCTGATGACCTCAAGGTAGGTGGAGCTTCAGGTCAAACCTATTGATGACATGGATCAATGGCAGTAAGAAGGTGTCTAGCAGCCGGTAAGAAGTTTTCCTAAAAGTTCGCCAAGCACGGTGTTGCGAACCACCGAAAAGAACCCCAAAACACCTTCTTTTTGGCCAGATTTTGTTCTAAATGTCATCACACCTGTTCATTCTTCGATTTTGTATGAAGTATATTAGGGCCTAATATGATACCTAAAATCGTGCGACTTGTTGAAGAGAGGAGCTATTTCTTTTCTAAGCATTTTCCTATGCGTGGTGTACGATGAAATGGGTGAGAGAATTTTATAGACTGGCATTGAGGGAGAGGCCAGAGCCATATGTGTACGAGTCGAAATCATGCAAGAATGTAATAGAGACTTGGGAGTGGGTAGCAACCACACATCAATGCCTTGCCAACAACTCAGAACATTCTAACTTTTGTTCATTTCCCTTTTTCCCCCTCTCTTTTTCAACCACAGACGATAATTTGAAATGTGTTTTATGGTTAATATAGAGAGCTTTATGTGCAGTGCCTCATCTACTCTTCCACAGCAGTTAAATGTCCTCTAATTTACTGGACATAAGTGACCACTAAACCTCACTGTCAATGGAAATAGTCAGAACGCAATGTGATTTGTGTATTGTGTTCTGTTGCTGAGCTAGAAGGACATGTTAGTGTTGTTTTATTTGATTGTGAGGGGTGCTGTTACATTCCATGCTGCTTATGTTTGATTTTATTCCCACAAGAGGGCTCATGCCCAGAAAACTCTTGAATTGAAGGATTACAGTTAGCTGATCTTAGATCAGACACTGACAATATGATTAGACTGTAGGAGACCCTGAGGTTGCAAGCTGTGTTCAGTTGTTTGTTAGGTAGAATAGCAATTAACAAATGGGATAACGGTGCACATTGTTGTCGGAGTGAGAGAAATAGAGTTAAGTGTCCTCAAGTGAACAATGAACTGATGTATTTTCAGATCAAACAAGCCGTCTGTGTGTGTGGGATGGGAAATGCACTCATTTGTTCTTTTGATTTTAAAACACAAGGGTGTGTTTCTCCTCAGCCTGCATTGGGGTTTCTATTATTTCCAGCTGTGCATATGTGTGTGTGAGTGTGTGTGTCTGTTTGAGTATGGGATGGAAACTATTACAGAACTTTGGACTCGTTAGACACTCAGAGTTTCATGTATGATTCTGGCGTGCCCAGAACAGTGTATTACATGCAAGCAGAGGAACACACACACACACACACACACACACACACACACACAAACACACACACACACACACACACACACACACACACAGCACACACACACACACACACACACACACACACACACACACACACACGCGCACAAAGGCTGAGTCACAGAATCACAGAAAAGTACAAACGCCCCCTTTGCAAAAAAAAAAAAAAAAAAAAAAAAAACACTGAAGTGGCTGTAATTCTCTCTCTGTTTCTTTCTACCTTTCTCATTCCAGGGAAACATCTCCTCACAGTAAGTAACAGACTCTCACTTCTCTACTATGTCTACAACTCAAAATGTTTTTTTCCCCCCTGTAAGTGGTGCTTGCTAAGGCAAACATAACTGTTGCTATTGCACGTACTTGGGGATAGGGATTTGAACAAACCCCTAATCCTAAATAGCTATTACATTTGAACACGTAAATAATCCCGCACTATTTGTGTTATATACATGAATGATACCTTAAATCATATCGCTTGTTGAGGAGGGGTGTGCTATTACTTCTCTAAGAAATCTGTCTTACGATTTCCACATTGCGGGTGATGAAACTGGCGATAAAATCCTGTAGACTTACATTGAAGATGAGACCCGAGCCATATCTGTGCAGCCAGAGGTATGTTCTCCTGCTTGAAACTTTGCATTGTGAGTAGCTGTTAAGCTTGATCTTGATTGAAACATCAGTCACATGAGCTGTGTAGAGGAGCATTATGTATTGCTGTTGGTGTTTCGTTAACAAGCATTTGTTTTATTGGATAGCTCTGGGGCTGCTTGCATCTGATTGGTCAGGACTACAGTTCTGTAGAACTTCATTGGTAGATGACCATTCTCAAATAATTGATTAGGTTGTAGGTTTAGGTGATTCTTGTTCTTAGAATTGTCTTTAATACAGGTCACAATTTTGCATCTAACTTCTGCTACGTTCTATAACATTCAAATGTTGTGGTTTTGGACAACTCTACATCACTTTTCAATAATTTTTTTATGAGTATATACACATTTATAGCAGCCTTGTCTGGTTATTTTTGTTAAGGGTAAATATTTACCACTGTGGTGAACTGTGTTTCCTCTTATGCTACACTTGAGTCATGCTGTTATTTCAGCAGTGGTTAGCTGTCACATAGAGTATCCTATGAGTCTTTGGTTACATTTTATGACTACTGGTGCAACATGTTGTCTGTAATTTTACTGATTCTATAATTACATTACAGAGACAAATCTTCTCAGTCTTAGCATTTATATTTCAGGAGATGGATTTGCATTTGTTAAACAAAACAAAATGGTAATCTACCATTTACACTGATGAGTCAAAGCATTATGACCACTCACAGGTGAAGCGAATAACGTTGATCATCTCCTAACATGGCCACATGTCAAGGTCTGGGTAGATTAGATGGTAAGCGAACAATCAGTTCTCGTAGTCAACATGTTGAATGCAGGAGAAATGGGCAGGAGTAAAAACCTGAGTGACTTTGACAAGGGCCAAATTGTTATGACCAGGCGACTGGGTCAGAGCATCTCTGAAACGGCAAGGCTTGTGGGGTGCTCCCGGTCAGCAGTGGTCCAAGGAGGGACAAACCACAAACCAACGACAGGGTGTTGGGCGCCCAAGGCCCATCCATGCGCGAGGGCAACAAAGGCTATCCCATCTGGTCCAAACCGACAGAAGGTCTTCTGTGGTACAAGTCACAGAAAATTTTAATGATGGTTACAGGATGAATGTGTCACAACACAGTGCATCGCACTGGGCTGCATAGTGCCCATGATGACCCCGTCCATCGTCCAAAGCGCCTACAATGGGCATGCGAGCGTCAAAACTGGACCTTGGAGCAGTGGAAAATGTCACCTGGTTCGATGAGTCCTGTTTTCTTTTACATCACGTGGATGCCATGTACGTGTGCGCTGTGTAACTGGGGAAGTGATGGCATCAGGATGCACTGTGGGAAGACAACAAGCCGGTGGAGGAAGTGTGATGCTCTGGTCAATGTTCTGATGGGAAACCCTGGGTCCGGCCATTCATGGGGATGTCATTTTGACATGTGCCACCAACCTAAACATTGTTGCAGACAAGGTACACCACTTCATGGCAATGGTATTCCTTGTTGGCAGTGGCCTCTTTCAGCTGGATAATGCGCCCTGCCACACTGCACACATTGTTTGAGAATGGTTTGAGGAACATGATGAAGGGTTCAATGCGTTGCCCTGGCCTCCAAATTCCCCGGGTCTAAATCCGATTGAGCATCTATGGGATGTGTTGGACCAACAAGTCTGATCCACGGTGGCTCCAACTTGCAACTTACAGGACTTGATTTACATAGAAGCTATGCATAAGCTACACATATGTATTTTCTCAGGAACTTATTAAGTCTAATAGAAATGCTTAAATACTTAATATAAGTAAAGGTGTACTAATAATTTCAGTAGTACACCAATATGGCAATAGCCATATGATACTGTTCATGTGATACACTTGCTATAGTTTACTTCCACGGTGCTTCATCATCAAACAGCAAGCAGCGATGGTGGGCCCAAGCGCCACTGGTCCATTTCCACCCAGTGGCTTTCGGAAAACAATGCAAGGTGGACACATGCATTTGATATTATTCTAAACAATTTTGAAGCAATTTGAGTAAATATAAGACGACTATTTTAAAGTCTGTTGTAAGTGCCAAACTTTCCGATGCTAGGTGGTGGTACTATGACCATGACCCAAAATAGTCAAATCCATGTGATTAGCCCCCAAGACTAAACATACATCTCAATTTTGATCTAAATCACACATTGCACACAGAAGATATGTGACTCTTCCTGTTTCCCATTTTTCACCATTATTTTAATGCTGCACCAGATCAAAATCTGTTCGCAATTTAGCATCTTCAATGTCTCTGCATAATGTTGTCTAAATGTGGTGACAGTCTAATGAATCACCTAGAAGGAGTATTTAAAATTTAGAGACTGCATTATTCAAAAAAATCCTAAATGGCCGACTTCCTGTTGGGCGGACCTAATGACTATAATTATGAAAGTTGTCCTGCTTGATGAGAACTACATATGTACCAATTTTGGTGACTGTAGGTGAAAATGGGGGTGCTACAGAGGCCATCTTACACACCCATTTTAAAGGGGGCGCTACAGAGCCCCCCCCCTACACGCCCATGCGTGAACTTTTGCCCAGACCTAATGGCAAACGACTCTGATGTGTGTTCAAAATTTCATGAAATTTTAAGCATGCCAAGTACCTCAAAAACACAAAAATATAGGAGAAAGGAATAATAACAATTAATACGTTGCCATGGCAACAGTATTTAAGATTTCAAATATTCCTTTACAATTTTACATCAGCAGTGTCTTGACATTATTCTAAAGAATTTTGAAGCAATTCATGTAAACACAAGAGGGCTATTTCAAAGTCTGTTAAAAGTGCCTTACTTCCTGCTGCCAGTTGGTGGATCTATGACCGTGACCCATAATAGCCACATCAATGTGATCAGCCCGCAAGGCCAAACATATGGCTCAATTTTGATGTAAATCACACGATGCACGCAGAAGTTATAATGCACGCAGAAGATATAATACACTTCCTGTTTCCTTTTTTAAAAATGTATCGCAATTTAGCATCGTCAATGTCTTGGCATGATGTCGCCCACATTTGGTACCTATAACGTGACTGTCAGCGTGAAAGTTGTCCGGCTTGATGAGATCTATATATTTACCAATTTTGGTGACTGTAGCTGAAAACTGGGGTGCTACAGAGCCCCCATACATGCCCATTGTTTTTATCTGCACTTTCAGTGCTTGGGCCCTAAATATAAATAAAGTCAATCACTGAAACAGCAGCACTCCCTTGAGTAACAAAGATCATGTGTAATATGTTCAGTATGTGTAATATATCTTGGTACATTTTTGCAATTTTGGCTTCTTTTTTTATTGCTACACTAAGCAATAAAGTGTCTGTCTATGACAGACAAACACTTTTGGACATTGGTTCAGCAATTACACACCGTAAACCGGACTTCAAATTCCTCAATGCCGACCCGCTGTTTACAAACACGCCAGTGGAGCCCTTTGTCTGGGCTGCCCGGCCACGGAAACTCAGGAGGAAAAGGGGAAACAGAGCCGGCGTTCTCATCAGAGTAAGACGCCACGCAATTCGACCCCCGCTACCCAGTATTCTACTGGCAAATGTTCAGTCTCTGGATAACAAGCTCTGCGAGCTGAAAGCGTGGATCTCTTTCCAGCAAGAGACGAGGGACTGCTGCATTATCTGCCTAACAGAAACTTGGATATCTGCTGAGATTCCAGATTCAGCCATTGAACCCGTGGGGTTCTCCGTGCACCGAGCGGACAGAGCGAAAGACCTCTCAGGTAAAAGCAGAAGTGGTGGTGTATGTTTTATGATCAACAAATCCTGGTGTGATCAGAGGAACGTATATTCTATCAAGTCTGTCTGCTCTCCTGATCTGGAATTTCTCATGCTTCTGTGTCGACCATTCTGGCTACCGAGGGAATTCACAGCGGTCATTATCACAGCTGTGTACAACACGCCACAAGCCGCCACAGACCGGGCATTCAAGGAACTGTACGGGATTATAAGCAAGCAGGAAACTGCACACCCTGAGGCTGCATTCATTGTGACAGGGGACTTTAATAAAGCCAGTTTCAAATCAGTCGCACCAAAATACCACCAACATATTAGTTTTAACACACGAGGGGACCAGGTTTTGGACCATTGCTACTCTCCCTTCCAGGACGGCTACAAATCCCTACCCCGCCCACCATTTGGCAAATCGGACCACTCTTCCATTCTGCTTCTGCCCGCTTACAGGCAGAATCTGAAACAGGAAGCACCCACTCTCAGAACGATCCAGTGCTGGTCGGACCAATCAGACTCTATGCTACAAGACTGTTTTGATCACGCAGACTGGGAGATGTTCCGGTCCGCCTCTGATGATGACATCGAGCTTTACGCTGATAGCGTAACGTGTTTCATCAGAAAGTGCGTAGAGGACGTCGTTCTGACCAGAACAATACGGATCTATCCGAACCAGAAACCTTGGATTAATAGCGATGTTTGCGCGGCACTTGATGCGCAGACCTCCGCTTTTAATTCTGGGAACGCGGAGGAGCATAAACAAGCCAGTTATCAGATCAGCAAAACGTCAGTACAGGAACAAGATTGAAGGACAGTTTAACACCACCAACTCTAGAAGCATGTGGCAGGGAATTAACATCATCACGGACTTTAAAGGGAATAAAAAATCCGCTGTGAACACCGCTGCCTCTCTCCCGGATGAGCTAAATAATTTTTATGCTCGTTTTGAGGAAAATAACACCATCCTCGCGGAGAGAGCTCTCGCGGCCGAAGCTACAGAGGTTAGTTCACTCTCCGTCTCTGTAGCGGATGTGACCCGATCCTTCCGACGGGTGAATATCCACAAAGCCACGGGTCCAGACGGCATTCTGTGCCGTGTCATCAGAGCGTGCGCGAACCAACTGTCTGGTGTTTTTACAGACATTTTCAACCTTTCCCTCTCTTTGTCTGTAGTCCCCACATGCTATAAAACGTCCACCATTGTGCCTGTTCCAAAGCAATCCAAAATAACTTGCTTAAATGACTGGCATCCTGTTTCTCTTACCCCCGTCATAAGCAAATGCTTTGAGAGACTAATCAGAGATTACATCTGCTCTGTGCTGCCTTCCTCACTTGACCCATTGCAGTTTGCTTACCGCAGCAACCGCTCCACTGATGATGCCATTGCATCTACAATACACACTGCTCTCTCCCACCTGGAAAAAAAGAACACTTATGTGAGAATGCTGTTTGTAGACTACAGCTCAGCATTCAACACCATAGTGCCCTCCAAGCTAGATGAGAAACTCCGGGCTCTGGGCTTAAACAGTTCGCTGTGCAGCTGGATCCTGGACATCCTGTCAAGCTGACGCCAGGTGGTTAGAATAGGCAGCAACATCTCCTCATCACTGACCCTCAACACTGGAGCCCCACAGGGCTGTGTTCTCAGCCCACTCCTGTATTCCCTGTACACACATGACTGTGTGGCAACACACAGCTCCAATGCCATCATTAAGTGTGCTGATGATACGACGGCGGTAGGTCTGATCACTGACAATGATGAAACAGCCTACAGAGAGGAGGTGCACACTTTGACACACTGGTGTCAAGAGCACCACCCCTCCCTCAGCGTCAGTAAGACAAAGGAGCTTGTGGTGGACTTCAGGAGAAGAGATAGAGAACACAGTCCCATCACCATCAATGGAGCACCAGTGGAGAGAGTCAGCAGCTTCAAGTTCCTGGGTGTCCACATCACTGAGGAACTAACATGGTCCAACCACACCGAAGCCGTTGTGAAGAAGGCTCATCAGCGCCTCTTCTTCCTGAGACGGCTGAGGAAGTTTGGAATGAACCGCCACATCCTCACACGGTTCTACACCTGCAACGTAGAGAGCATCTTGACTGGCTGCATCTCCGCCTGGTACGGCAATAGCACAGCCCACAACTGCAAAGCCCTGCAAAGGGTGGTGCGAACTGCCAGATACATCATCGGAGGTGAGCTTCCCTCCCTCCAGGACATATATACCAGGCGGTGTGTGAAAAAAGCTCGGAGGATCATCAGAGACTCCAGCCACCCGAGCCATGGGCTGTTCTCACTGCTACCATCAGGCAGGCGGTATCGCAGCATCAGGACCCGCACCAGCCGACTTTATGACAGCTTCTTCCCCCAAGCAATCAGACTTTTGAACTCTTGATCTCCCACGATCAAATACATCAGCACTGCACTTTATTACTCTTATATCTCACACCGGACTGTCATAAATTATATTATTATTATATTATATTCTCTCTTAACAACTTACAATCAACTGACAGCCTGAATGTCAATACAGTAAACCTACTGTAAACATTCTATATATACTATATATACTTTTTTATTGTATAATGTGTATTCTATATTGTGTGTTTTGTATACTGTACATTGTATGTTATTATTTGTATATTGTGTTGTGTGTAATTATGTGTATATTAGATTTTAAAATGTGTTGTAAATCTGATGTTTATTGTAAATTGTCTCATCACTGTCACGACTACTATGTTGCTCGGAACTGCACCAAAGAATTTCACACACTATTGCACTTGTGTATATGGTTGTGTGACAATAAAAGTGATTTGATTTGATTTGATTTGATTTGATTTGACACATGGAAATCTGTCCCATCAATCTCTATCTTATTATCTTTTAAATTAGTTTTAAAAATCCTCATCTAGAAGTCACAAACAACTGGGAAAGGCATGGAAATTCATTGATCAAATGATATGGGAACCCTGAAAAGAGAAAGAAAGAGAGTGAAGAGAGGGAGGGAGAGAGAATGGTATAATGTTTGTCATGGTTTATGAGTTTTCTCTCAGTTCAGTAATCATCAAACTGGCAGACGCAAATATCTGTTCGCAGCAGGAGATCAGGGCTGAACAAATGCCACTAATAACAGAACTGTTCCTGCCTCTCATTTATTCGGCCCTTTCTCCTTTCCTTTATTCACACAGATTCATCACTCTCTCTTCCCCTTATTTCTCAGTCTAATACACTCAAAAGTGATGTGTGTAATTCTTTGATGTTAAAATACTTTCTCCTATGCCAGCTTAATATGCAGAGACATCTATAAGTAAGCCATTTGTAGATTGATTTGCCTGAAAAGTGTAACACTGTGGATCTGTGGCAATTTCCGAACATTCCTCTGTTTGTCTGAGCATCCGACCAACTCAAAACTGCAACATTAATTCAACTAATGGCGTGAGTTTGGGATGGGGACTGTCTGTTTTTATTCTTTGACTAATGGCAGACAGGGAGAGTGTTTGGGAAACCTGTTTGAAAATGGGTCATTATTTTAACAATTCTGCTTGTTGACGCTAGTCGCGCAGAAATTGCAAACCTTAACGTCTACTTTCTGTCTAGTCCTCTAGATCGGTTTTCTTGTCTTCTTTCGTCTGTTCTCCTCTCACCATGTCTTCTGTTTAAACTGTCAGTTGTGAATGTATTTTCCTCCCCCGCCCTCTCTTTTGCAATAGTCTGGTTGGTGTTTGGCAAAAACAGCTATTCTACCCCTTACTGTGCACAAACCCACACATACTGTAAGACTATACCGTTTAGGGCTGGTTTGCACTACCGAGCCAAACCACTGAATTATTAAGAACTAGCTGGCTCCCCAAGATCTAGTGAGGCCTAGACAGACTTCTGGAAAATGCCACACATGTATATGTAGAAGAGTTCAACACTTCGACACTTAATGAAAAATAGCCTACCTTTTAAATGCTATCCTGCCTTCTATTTGGTTTTATCTATTTTCTATTATGATTAGAAAAGAACTGAACCTTGTACTGACTAAATAAAAAGAAAGGGTTCCCATGCTTATGGAAAATCTGGCAATTTCCAGGCTTGGAACACAACAATAGCACCTGTAAGAGTTTTATTATCATTTTGTTGCTAGCCTAATGGTTAAAGATGCAGGCTAGTAAACAGTTGTTAGTTTGAACAACACAGGGGGTGATCCATGATTCACCACTGTTGCGCCATTGAGCAAGACACCTAAACCCAATATTCCCTGTGGCTCAACTGGTAGAGCAAAGTGCCAGCAATAACATATTCCAAAGAAAATGTGAGTGGAGCTGGTTCACGCAAAAAGTCTCTGGCTTGAAACTAGGGTGATTGCTATGCTGTTGCTATCTGTTTGCAAAGATGTTCTGAGTGGTTGTTGGTGCCTTGAATGCAGTACTAGAGAGCGTTTATGAAAGTCTCCATTTTTTATTGTCTCTATAATAATATACATCCACTGGAAGCAAAGATTAACATTTGAACAGATTCCATTTTAAGGCTCATTGCGAAGATGTCAGGCTTTCTTTGTTGGACTTACTGCAATTGAAGAATGCTGACATTGCAACATAATGAAATTAAAAAAGATGGAACATGTAAGAACAAATGCCAACAATCATGAAAAGTGTTTCCTTGCAACCAGGCATTTGAATTGGATGGAGATGAGTTTAAAGTTCATTTGGGGATAGTTGACTGTCACACTGCCGTATCCGGTCGTCCTTATCCCTCTCGGGCTTAATCAGCCTTATTAGGAGCCGGGTGTGCGGAATCACGACCCAGCCCCACCCTTCGCCCTGCCGCATTGACATAAAATAAAATACCAATTCTTCTTCTTCTGCCAAAACTCTGGCAGGTAACTTGTCCTGCACAGTTTGTCGTACACCCATGAATTTGTGAAATTGACTGACTTAATGAGGGGAGATATGCTATGACTTATGCAACATTATCACACGGGAAGTCAACATGTTGCTACCAAATGTTCATGTACACTGACATCGACCCCATTATGCCAGCTACTGACAAGTGCCATCCCGCATCAGACAACTTTGTATCGGTTCAAATGTGTTTACCTTTCTCGTCCTGTGTTGAAACCAGGAAGTAATTGCATTCACATAATGGTGAGTGTGATTCGGAGGTTCCATTTTCCTCTAAGAATACATTTTTACTCCATTGACAGTTAAGTTTACGATTTACATTGCTCTTCACTGTATCATATCATTTACCACTTGATTTTGGCACTTTTCTGTGGACATTTTACCCGGAAACTGGAGCTCACACATGCCCATACATTCAAAAACACTTTAATCTTCGGCCACGGGGGGGCAGTGGTTTGTAATTCTGTAAGCACCGACCGATTTCATATCTTTTGACCTACTGTAGCCGGATTCACAGCGAGATCTGTCTTATAAGCAAAATGGGCAGGCGAAAAACCATTACATAGCAAAAATTACATAGACTTGAAGGAATAGTTCACCCAAAAATGAAAATTCTCTCATTTACTCACCTTCATGCGATCCCAGATGTGTATGACTTTCTTTCTTATGCTGAACACAAAAAAACAAATTTAAGAAGAAAATTTAAGCTCTGTAGTTCCATACAATGCAAGTAAATGGGTGCCAACATTTTGACGCTCCAAAAAGCACGTAAAGGCAGCATTAAAGTAATCCATAAGACTCCAGTGGTTAAATCAATATCTTCAGAGGTGATATGATAGGTGTGGGTGAGAAACAGTCCACATTTTTAAGTAAATTTCTTCTAGCAATTCATTCACATTCTTCATGTGTTTGCCCCCTACTGGACAGGGAGAAGAATGTAGACATTCTTCTCCCTGTCCAGTAGGTCGAGTATGCATGAAGAATGTGAATCACCAAAAACACAAGAAGAAGAATGTGAAAGTTAAAGTGGAGATTGACTGAGCAGGGAGGAGAATTTATAGTAAAAATTTGAATAAAATATTGATCTGTTTCTCACCCACAACTATCAAATTGCTTCTAAAGACATAGATTTAACTGGAAAACTGGAGTCTTATGGATTACTTATATGCTGTCTTTATGTGATTTTTAGAGCTTCAAAATTTTGGCACCCATTCACTTGCATTATATGGAACTACAGAGCTGAAATATTCTTCTAAAAATCTTCATTTGTGGTCTGCTGAAGAAAGAAAATCATTCACATCTAGGATGGCATGAGGATGAGTAAATGATGAGAGAAGTTTCATTTTTGGGTGAACTATCCCTTTAACATTGCAAAATGACCACAGAGATCATATCTCTGGATCTAAATGTCATAGAGACTTGGGGTTGGACTCATTTGACTCACCTTCGCAAGCATTCACTCAGTAACAACCTAGTAGCTTCATAGCCACCCCCTAGCAACCATCCCAGAGCACCCTAGCTACCTTATAGCAACATTACCTAGGCATATCTCAGCAGCAGAATATAGTAGAGACATGAGGATGGTCTCTTTTGACTCGGGGCAGTGTACTTGGGCCCTGTCCCAAATGGCACACTTGATGTAGACGAGACCGTAGGATGTCCCAGTTGACATTTTAGCTCTCAGAAGGGTGTTCACGGGCGTCTCCTTTTCGCCATTTATGCGCCCTTTGGCAGAACTTGCATTGGTGCAAGCTTCACACCGACTTCACACTGACTAGCGCCCCATTGATCTCCACTCACTTACGTCACCAAAGTCTGGAGTCCGAGGAGGACCGCAAAGCATTGGGTTTTATTTGCAACTGAGGGCCTCAAGGGGACCCTTATGTATTGCAACACCAGAACACCATAGAGACATGGATGTGAGCTCTTTTGACTGAGAACCATGGTGGGACAATGTGGCAGCAAATTTTGCCAATGCAAGAACCATTCAAATTTTTCTTCAGAAAATTAACCTTTCTAGTTTTATAAATATTATGCATGAAGCATTTATGTCCCTTGAATTATTAAGAGACTACAAAGAATATTTGTACATTAAAAAAAAAAAAAAATTGTCCAGAACTAGGACAAAAGGTGAAAATGCAAACAGGCCTAGAGTATTGTTTAAGGCAATTGACTCGGTGCTAAATCCCCTATCAGTTCCTTGTCCTGTTCCTTCTCGGGAAACCTGTGAGAACTTTCTACAATTTTTTAATAATAAAATCTTGGAGATCAAGGCTTCTATTAAGCCATCAAAATTTGATCCCCTTATGATATGTTCACCAACTGGTTTGTTAACTTGTTTTCAACCAGTCACCTCTGCCCAGCTAGTTGATCTTGTTTCTAAGGCTAAATGTTTCAGCTGTGAGACAGACGTTATTCCAGCTTGTCTTGTTACAGAAGTGTTTGAAACCGTGAGCCCAGCTGTAACAGCTATTATTAACAGCTCTCTAGTAAATGGAGTTGTACCTGCCAGTTTTAAACATACTGTTATTCACCATCTGCTTAAGAAACCTCATCTTGACCCATCTGGCCTTAGTAATTTTAGACCTATTTCCAAACAGCCTTTTATCTCAAAGCTCTTGGAGTTGTGTATTTTCAGTTGAATTCTTATCTTAGCGCATTTAATATTTTAGATACATTGCAGTCTGGTTTTAGATCTTTGCACAGTACTGAAACTACACTGCTGAAGGTCAGTAATGACCTGTTACAAGCACTCGATACTGGATCACAAGTTGTGCTTGTCTTGTTGGATCTCAGCGCTGCATTCGATACAATTGATTATAACATTCTGTTACATCATTTGTATAGTGCGGTGGGCATTCGGGGTGTCGCCCTGCAGTGGTAGGCCTCCTACCTCAAAGACAGAACTTTCTCGGTGAGCATTGGGAAGTATTCTTCTTCGTCAGCTCCCTTATCGTGCGGTGTGCCTCAGGGGTCCATTTTGGGCCCTCTTCCCTTTTCGCTATACATGCTCCCCCTGGGTGCTATTTTTCAGAAATACAAGATTTCTTACCATTGCTACACTGATGACACACAATTTTATCTACCGGTCAAAACTGACAATGGTTGTCCTTTTGAAGTGCTTTGTGACTGTTTTGAGGATATTAAATGTTGGATGGCAAATAATTGTTTGCAATTAAATGAAAGTAAAAGTTAGATTTTGATTTTAGGCCCCCCAGGCCTCCATCTTTTTTCTCGTTCAGTCACAAGTGAGAAATCTTGGGGTTATTTTTGATTCGTCATTAATTTTTGATAAACAAATTAATGCAGTGGTAAAGGGAAGTTTCGTTCATCTAAAATCTGTCGCTACATTAAAACAGTTTCTTTCTCCAAAAGATCTGGAGACTGTAATCCATGCTCTTATAACATCACGTTTGGATTACTGTAATTCTAGAAGTCACAAACAACTTGGAACAACTGCCTCAAACTGCTATTTCTCGTTTTCAAATTGTTCAAAATGTGGTAACTAGACTTCTTACTGGTACAAAAAAGAGGGATCATATTTCTCCCGTTTTAGTAACTTTACATTGGCTTCCTGTTAATTATAGAATTGATTAAAAAAAAATTGCTGTCTGTGTGTACAAGGCTTTATCTGGTGTCGCACCGAAGTACATCAGTGACCTTTTGAATCCTTACTCTCCCCCAAAGAGTACTTAGATCATGTAATCAACTTCTCTCTTATCTGTCCCTCGTTGTTGCTGTAAAACTAAGGGTGGTTGGGCCTTCTCTGCTGCAGCTCCCAAACTTTGGAACAGCCTGCCCTTTCACATGAGGTCTGCTCCTTTACTAGCTAGTTTTAAATCTGTTCTTAAATCTTATCTGTATTCTCTATCTTTTGATAATTCTTAGCTTAAGTGTTTTGTGTTTTAGTTACACAGACTGTATTCTGTTTATTGTGCTGCATATTTTGTATGCCGCATGCTGTTTATTAATGTTGTCACTTGCGTATTTGCTACTGTTTTTTTTTTCTTTGATATGTTTTATATTTTACTGTACAGCACTTTGGTGCAACTCTGTTGCTTTCAAATGTGCTCTAGAAATAAATCTTGACTTGACTAGGACAAAAGGTAGAAGGCAAAAAGGTGAATAAAAATTGTGAAAACTTTAAAAAATGGTTATCAGTTAAAAGAATTAAGATACACTTATACATTTATTTCATTTATACTGTACATGCATGTATTAAAATAAAATTTTGATTAAAAGAAGTCCATGGATTCATGTTTTATCCTCTTATTATTAATTCTGGCTGACTGTGCCTAAGCCTAGCCCACACAATTATGAATTATTGAAGAGTAATCTCTTTTTCTGTGTCTCACAGAGTATGACCTCATCATTTCTCAAGGAACTTTGTACCTGTACAGTGATAAACTACAGTCACCCTCATTATCCTTTAGCACAGTTTCTTAGAAGAGGACAGAACGTAACATGCCTGTGTTGTCATTTATAGATTGATAAAGTTAGAAGCAGGGTCTGGTCTTAGTCTGTTTGAAGCAGTTTTATTTTTTATTGTATTTTTTTTTTTTATTATTAAAAAGTCATGTCTTTGTTGAAATATCTGTAAATAAGGCATGTTCCACAGTTCACAAGTTCTGTCACACTTTATTTGTTGATTCCCTGTTTTTGTAAAGAATTTTTCACCAAGAGTCACTTAAAGGAATGTTTTCTCTTCTCTGGTTGGCCATGTATGGCCAGGCACACACAACTAATGGCTTATAATGGCTCACCATAGAGAAAAACTGTGGGGTGGGGAGAAAAAGAAGAGATAGAAAGGAGGAGTGTTAGGAGGCAGCAATGTTTTTTCCTTTTTTATTCTCCGGTCTTTAACCCCATGCTGAGAAATATCACCTTATAGCCACAAAAGGCTGACTGCCTATTCAAACTCTCTTTAGTGAAGTCAGCCAAAAGTGAGCCTGGCCTCTGTACATGGTCTACACGTTACCACAGCAACCCTTGTCACCAGGAAGTCCTCTACTAGTGGAGAGAGAAAGAGAGAGAGAGAGCATGTGTGTGTCAGTATGTGAGACAGACTTAACAGAGGTTAAGTAGACAGCAAAAGCAAGTGTGTGAGAGAGAAAGAGAACGTGAGGAAGAGAGAATTACAAAAGGAAACTAGCAGGTCGGACTTGAAGGGCTATTTTCTACAAAGCAGAACAACCGGTGGTTTGGGAATTGTTTGTGTCGTCCTGAGAAATCAGTGCATGGCAGTCCTGTCACATACAGTACTTTGACAACCACGCAACCCGGTGAGTTAATTTTCTATCTAAAAGTCATCAGCCTGTTAGCATGAGTTTACTAACACCATAACATGCTGTAAAATGGTCTTGTAGACCTGAATTTATTTATTCTTTTTGCCTCAGGCTTTGATGGGGTTGTTTTTAAAGTGGTAGC
The DNA here is from genome assembly GCF_019703515.2 of Myxocyprinus asiaticus. Classification (NCBI taxonomy): domain Eukaryota; kingdom Metazoa; phylum Chordata; class Actinopteri; order Cypriniformes; family Catostomidae; genus Myxocyprinus; species Myxocyprinus asiaticus. The sequence continues at coordinate 34,981,429 of NC_059367.1, forward strand.
CCCACCGCACAACCTCTGAAGTTAATTTTTAGCTCTCTTTAAAGGATTTAGAGTCTTTGGTGGAATTTGTCAGTTTTTTAAGGCATGGATGGAAGGAGAAACCAAAAATGTATTTTATGGTATACTGCTTTTGCTGGAATATTTATCTTTATGTGTTATTAATAATTTGGTTTCAAGTGTTTTGTGATGTACAGAATATTACAGAATTGTCATAGCTTGTTATTTTTTTTATTTTTTATTTTTTTTAAATGATTTATCTACTATTTTAATTTGACATCAGTGACACAGATATAGATTTTTATAATTTTTTTCTTCATATACAAGATTCACAGGACAAAGACAAATGAAATATTCTGTACATTAATTCAGTCTCAGGCAGGGGCAGAAATTAATCAGGACTGAATGTGTCAAAAATGCCCCAGATACTTAAAATTTGATTGCCAAAATGCACCGTAATTCCTATATTAAAAAAAAAAAAACAATCTGTTTTCTGATTTTTGATATATGTCATAGTTTCCTGTCTAGTTTTGAGTCGAATGCCTCTGCAGATGCACATAGTGGACCGTAGCTATCAGATATCGGTGTTACAAAAGATATGCCATCATAAAATTGTAAAAAAAAAAAAAAAAAGAAAAATTAAAAATCCAATTGTAGTCTGAGGTGACAGCATATTATGATTTGATGTTATTTTGGATACACATTTTCTTTTTTAAATCATAAAAAAATCTATTAAAAATGATTGTTAATTTGTCTAATAAATCAGTAACTATATCTGAGCAAATATTGTGCAAAAAATTGAACCCTAACCAAAATCTTAAAGGGATAGTTCACACAAAAATGAAAGTTCTCTCATCATTTACGCACCCTCATGCCATCCCAGATGTGTATGACTTTCTTTCTTCTGCAGAACACAAACAAAGAATATCTCAGCTCTGTAGGTCCATACAATGCAAGTGAATGGTGACTGGACCTTGGAAGCTCCAAAATAGAAGTAATCCATAAGACTCCAGTAGTTTAATCCATGTCTTCTGAAGCAAAATAATAAGTGTGAGTGTGAAACAGATCAATATATAATAAATAAATAAATACATTTTTTTTTTTTTTATAAATCTCCACTTTCACTCTTACATTCTGAAAATGAGTCGTATGGATTAATTTTATGTACCTTTCTGTGATTTTCGGAGCTTCAAAGGTCTGGTCACCATTCACTTGCTTTGTATGGACCAACCGAGCTGAAATATTCCTCTAAAAATCTTCATTTCAGCAGAAGAAAGAACATCACATCTGGAATGGCATGAGGGTGAGAAAATAATGAGAGAATTGTAATGTTTGGGTGAACAATCCCTTTAAAATCCGTTTTTGTGACTAGAGGGCAATCTGCTTTTCCTCAGCCCCACATATTCCCAGAGCAGGAGTAAATGCATGTTTCCACAGTATGCTCCTCGTTTCCTTGCATTAGTCAAGGACTGAGAGCTTAATCTCATTGAATATGCCCTGCATTTCTGTAGGGTGTTCCTCACTGTTGTTAGACAAATGAGAATGGACATCAGTGGCAAGTCCATAAGTGTGTGTTCCAGTGACAAAAGCATTAAGGGAGTCAATGTGTCTGAGAGTTTATGACAGACCAAAGGGTTTCCATTCTAACTTCTGAACCTGTCAGGTCCATCAGAAAGATTTCAGATGTACAAACTGATCTCTCTGAGAATATCCTGATAGTGTGTGCATGAGGACTTTAAGTGTTTCATAATGGAATGCCCTCATATAATGGTGCACTTCTCAGCAAGAGTGGAGTCCACCTATAAAAAAGCTTACGTTTTGAATTTTTCTATTTTAACACAGTTGTTTTTTTTGTTACCAATTATATTATCTGTGATTTAAGCAAAAAATTGATTACAAAAATTAACATAGATGAGAATTTATTAGTATTTGTTTTGTCTCTCTTCTGCTTTAATGACACTCAAGTTTGTGTTAAACCTGATGATCCATGTTATCCCAGCATGATTTGACAGACTGATCTCACAGTGAAATCGGAAACAGTAGGTTGACTTTTCTTTACCTGAAATTGGTCTGCACTTACCGAAATTCTAAACATTGTCCCAGTGGCTAAAGCGGTAAGTGTTGTTGAGCATATGGGCACGTGTGAGCTCCATTCTCCAGGTGAAATGTCCACAGAGGGGCGCCAAAAGAGAGTTGTGAAGTGAGTTGTTTTTTGAGGTGTACAAGCTGTATTACAGTGAAGAAGAATGCATATTTTATGCATAAGTGTACCCCTCAACCTAAACCCCAAACCTAACCATCAGTGGAGTAAAAATGTTATGTTAGGGTGAAAAATGCAACCTTCGAATCACACTTGTCACTGATTATGTAAATGCAGTTAATTCCTGGTTTCTATGTGGGATCTAAACCCAGGTTTCCCATGCAGCTGATGCAACACGCTTCTGGTCATGCTACAGGGGAAGGTAAATATCCTGAAGCTGATGCAAAAATGTCTGATAGGAGATGGTGCTTGTCAGTGAGTCAGCACGATGTGGCTGATCCTAGGGTACCGTATCTCTCAGAAACAACATTCCGACATCTCACGTGATCATGTTGGATTTGGGAATTTCCAAAAGAACATCTTGTGTGCTTCAATGAAATATAAGAAATTTGACCTATTGTGCAAGCAGTTGTGACATTGTAAATGCCAAATATTTGCTTATTAGATTAGTGACCAAGAAATGGTGCAGCATCATAAATACTGTACTGTATATTACTGTATGAAAGGCTTCAGATTTAGAATACCAGATTTTCAATGTGGACTTCTGAAGCCGACTGAACATATTGACCTGTTTCAGTGATGTCACTTTTTCCCCGCTGCCGCCATAATTGTGACCATCAGTGGGAGAAAACAATAGCGGTGAATGGAAAAACACCCGTAAAACGATCTCAAGAAAAACATCAAAAAGTGCTTTTTTCCATGCAAAGTTCCAGGAATGGTGTATACAAGTCTGAGGTCAGCATAAATATTGCCAAATTTGACTTACGCATACATATAAATATATTTTATCCACGATTCATCTCCGTACGCCGTGCACACGCCTACCGGTACATCACCATAAACATCTCTCATTCAGAAGTTACACATGTTTGTGTTGTTTTCTGCTCTGATTTGGTAAAAATATTACAAAACGTCTGTGATGATCCCATCTGTATTAATGTAAGAGAACAAACACAAAGCAACCAAGGCATAATAGTGTATATGATTAATATGTTTACATTGTAGTCTGGTGGTGTGAATAATGTCTGTGCTTCATGAATTTATGATGTGTTGTTTATTGACTGACAGTAGTATATACATATTAAATATGTACTGTATATACATTATAGTGCTTTTTATTTACTCCAATGTGTTACAGTTATGTCATACCTTTTATACAGTCTGGGTGTTATGAATAGCATCGTCCTATGTGCATTTCCAGTTTAATTGTATCCGACTCGATTATGTTATATATATATAGTAGACATGTATAGATAACTGACATGGCTGAATAAATGAGCAAAGTCCGTGCTCTCCCCCTTCATCGCTGATAGACTTTGGCAAAATGAAGGCGTGTCACTTAAAAGATAAAACTTTATTGAAAGAAAAATTATATTTTGGCTCTGGTAATTAAACAGCAGTATCACCTTTTCAAGATTTATAAATAGAAATATAATTTTTTGCCAGCTTTTGCCACAGCCGACAGAGCAGCACATTGAAGGTATATGGAATTTTGGTCACAAACATGGTGGCGTGGTCATACAGTGACGTAACATGAAACAGGTCAATACAGTAGGTATCAAAAAAGTGTCTTCAGATTTTTTATGGATATATCTTGCTGATTAGAATCTTCTTAAACAGGTCCAAACACCAGAAACACTGAGGAGGAGCCCATTTAGGCTTTTCACTATCAAACTCTTTGTGGGGTCAATCCCCCTTGAGCAGAGCAATGGAGGACCATACATGGTGATTAGATGTGCCTGTCTCTGATTAATGTGTGTATCATGTAATAACCGGAGATTGTAAACAGACACACGGCAGAGCCTTGTATGGTGTCTGCTTGCATTCATCCAGAGATCAAGAGCAACAGGACCGCAAAGGAAAGGGAAGGAGAGAGCAAGAGCTAAGAGAAGCTAGGAATGAGAAAGTAATAACTTATATGACTTATTGGAAGTTTGCTTTTTCACACACAGGTTGGTACTCCTATATCATTATGAGGATTTTACATTGGCATAATGGTTTTTATACTGACCTCATGATATTTCCTATCTCCTAACCCTAAACCTAAACCTCACAGAAACCTTTTTGGATTTTTGCATTTTTATTATAACATCATTTAGTATGTTTATTAAGCAGATAGATTGACCACAATATTTGGGGTGTCCACACAATGTACTGTAGGTGATTCCTCAAAATTTTTCGGTTTTACTACATTGTGAGGCCGTTTTTGTCACTATAATGTAGGTCAAACCAGTACACACATACACACACACACACACACACACACACACACAAACACACACACACACACATGTTGGTGTAGCTGTCATTATGAGGACCCTCTATGGACATAATGATATACTGTACAAACTATAGATTCTATCCCCTAACCCTACCCCTAAACCTAATCCTCACAGAGACCTTTTTGCATTTTTACATTCTCAATAAAACAGCGTTTAGTATGATTTTTAAGTGATTTAAATTATGGGGACACTAGTAATGTCCTCATAAACCACATTTATAACATAATAACCTTGTATTTACCAGTTTATAACCTAAAAAAAAGTCCTCGTAAACCACTTAAGCCTGCCCACACACACACACTCACACACACACACACACACACACACACACACAGAGAGAGAGAGAGAGACAGCTCTCAACATCTTAAATAAACTATAACAGGATGGAAATAGATAAGCTCTCCTGCCCATTTACTGTACCTTCATTTGTTAAACAAAGTGGCAAAATATTTATGTGACTCATCCAGATGCTATCAGAGATTGGAAAGATTGAAAATATGCTTTTACATATTTGACATTGTTTTACAACATATTTATTAATTACTTGCAATGTCACAAATTAATTTGAATGTTTCATTATAGGCTCACACACACACGCACACACACACACACACACACACACTAGGGTTGTCACGATACCAGAATTTTGAACTTCGATACGATAAAAGTTATTTTTCATGATACTCGATACCACGAGAAAAAATACACATGAACACGCATAATAAGAGAACATTCCTTTAGTAAACAATCTTGACTGTAGGTCAAAAGGTGCAGGTGCAAGTAATTTGCATATTATCACTTAAGACAAATTAGCAAATGTCCATAGTTCAATAACCATTTAACTTAATTTCTATTCAACAAACTTAGAGGAAGAAAAAAAAAAAGAGTGCCTTGGCATCTAATGTGATCAATTGTTAACACATGCTTAACACATGTTTTGCTGATTTATTTAAGCTTTTTTGCAATTGCTAGGTTCCTTGAGAGAACCACAAGCATATTGATGTTGTCTTGGGTCAGTCTTGATCGTCTTGGACTGCAAATTAATCCAGAGGTACTGAAAACGCACTCAGATGCTTGAAGCTGAAATGCACAAATACTTTCTGGCAAACTGCGAGAGCAGAGGTAGACTTTTTTCATTTGTTCTCCACCAAACAAGTGGATCCTCTTCAGCACAGAGTTCTAGCATTTTGCTATATATCAAAAACTCACTTGCCAGTTTTTCTTGTGGGGAAGGCTGTGCAGTTATGGATGGGTTCTCTCCTGCCCCCTGTGTTTGTTCACCTTTCTTTTCATATTTTATGCTTGATAGCAGGCTTTTCAAATCAGTTTTCTTTTCTTGCTTTCTTGCCCTGTATTTTCCGCTGGCTGTGTTGATTGCTGAAGCATGTGCTCCTCCTAGGCAATATCTATTTGCCCCAGAAGCCTATGCTTGACCTTTGCTTCCTTGTTCAGAAAACTGTCCTTAAACCTTGGATCAAGGAAGGTAGCAGTGTTTAGAACGATCTGTAAAATTCTGTCTGCATACCGCTGCTTCAGATCACTCCCTATTTTCTCCTTTATTTCATGTGCAAGGGTGCTGTCAGTCTCAACATGTGTAACACATGAAAATATCTTCCATGTCAGAGGAAGGTGTGTGTTTTTCTCCACTTAGTGCATCAGTGAATGCAATCAGTGGGGCAAGCGCATCTCTGACCGTCTCAAGAATGGTGATGTCCGAATCCTTGGGCATGAGGTGCCATTTCTTTCGGTCTTCTGCAAGCACAGAGCAAACGGCTTGTTGCTGCTCCAGGAATCGCTCCACCATTTCATAAGAAGAATTCCACCGTGTGGGCTCATCATGAATAAGTTTATGCACAGGTAAATTTAGATCTGTCTGCTTTTTTATCAGTTGAGTTAACAACTTGGGTGATCTAGTGAATGAAGATAATGTCTTACGAAGCCTAGATAAAGCTGCAGAGACTCGATCAATACCTAGTGCTTTGTTAACTGCCAGGTGTAGATTATGTCCAAAACATGGGATCCACGAGTAGTCCTCAAATGCTTTGCGATTGTTTGAGGCATTGTCAGTTGTTATGCCAGCCATTTTGTTCATATCCAAACTCCATGCATCTTCAATGAGCTCCTCCAGTGCCTCTCTCAAACTCTCGGCAGTATGATCAGTGTTTAGCCCAGCACAGCTTAAGCACCAGGCTTGCATGTCCCATGACTCTGTGATGAACTGAAGAATTACAGCCATAAATGTGTCTGCTGCTCTGCTGGTCCATAGATCTGTTGTGCATGTATAAAATGGTTTTCCTGCAATTTGCTGACTCAGTACATGTCTTGTCTCTGTATACAATTTAGGGATTTCGGTGTACGAGACAATTTCGACTTGGAAGCTCATATTTACAGTTAAACTGCTCAAGCAGTTGCCTGAAACCATGCTTTTGAACTGTATATACAGGGACCTGATCCATACAGATGAACTCTGCCACTGCCCTGTTCAATCTCTTTGCCTCATTTAAAGTGCTTTCATATTTTCTTTGCTGCTCAAAAACTGCTGCTATGGTAGGCTGCATCAATGTAGGGGTCAACCTCTCAGCTGGTTGCTGATGCTATGAGAGAACAAATCCATACTGTGGATTTATGGTGGAAAATGAAAACAAAAGAAATACTATAAATCGCTCCAATACTAGAGAACAACATTGTAATGTACACATTAGTGCTAAGTTAGCTAGCTCGTTCTCTTAATTTCACATTAATCCATATGTTGTATTGAGGACATGTACTTATAACTTATACGTAAGACATTCATTCAATAACCTACACTGTCGCTAACCTGTCGGAATTCTTTGAAGAGGTCTGGGGGCCTGTTGGACAAATGCTTCGCTAAATTTGAGGTGTTGCCTCCTTTGCTTTGTACTGTCTTAAAGCACCGTTTGCAAATGGGCTTGGTTGTATCTTTGGCTTTGCCCTGCTCATTCGCTTCATAAGCTAAATATTTCCACACCGCACTCCTGCTGTTCTCTTTTTCTAACAGCACGGGACTCTGAGCTCGTGTGCCTTCCATCGTAACTACTGCTGTCTGAATCCCGGCTATCTCGTTGTTTCCAACTAGAGTGTATGGTGTCCCTGCAGGGATTTTTTTTGGATGCAAAAACACACAGTTTTCATTATAGAGTACAGAGTGCTCAGATACTTGCAATTGTTTCGGTACTACCGAATGCTAACTTAATTAAGCTCAGAACCGTTTTTGAAATTTGGTATCACGGTAGTATCAAAGTATCGGTATTTTTGACAACCCTAACACACACACACACACACACACACACACACACACACACACACACACAAATAACAGTCTACATTATACAGTGGTGTTATATCTATAGTAATGCAAGTATACAGTATGAGTTGATATATTATCAAGCATGTAAATATTTGAGGTTAAATGTGAAGTACAGAAAAATTAGTCATCTTGAAATAGGATCATAAATCAGCTGATTTTATATATCTGCTGATGTATTTACATAAACTACGCATAATGGAATGGTCCATCTTTTCCAGTAAAACAAACAAACCAGCACACATTCAGGACATTTTCCAAATACCGTTCTTAAAATCAATAGAGATGCAGGGTAAAGTTAATCTAATCACTCATTAGGGATTAGTGTTAAAGTACTCTTACTGGTCAGTTGGGATTCACCAGTATGGTCAAAAATGTACTTACAAAATCTCTACAAATGCTTTCCAATTACTTAAATTGAGAGTTGGTTAATGGTTGAATGCACCCTTTTAAGGCCTCACTCTCAACAAGGACTCTTAAGCAGTCAAAAATATCTGCAAACTCAACGGGACCCCCTCACTTTGGTATCTTTCCCTTTAGAACAATAGACAGTGGTCACTTCAGGGCCATGGTGGCCATCAATTTGTCCAGTAAATATAATACTTCACATTCTCTTTAGCAGTTTTAGAAGCTCTATCAGTTGGCTGGTTGGCTGACAGATGGACACATGACTAATTGGTGGCTTCTGTCTTGCTATCGCTGTCAAGGATGTTGAGTTTGACAATAATGTAGTGTATAATTTCTGAACCACTAGTGTCACCAACCGGAATTATGAAAATAATGATTGTTCTGTACATCAACTTACAAATGCTTTGTTTGTATTTGTCTCTGCAAATTAATAATAAAAAGTATTTTAACATTGAAAAAAATATACACTTCACCTTTAAAGTAGGGCTGTCAATCCATTAAAATTTTTTATTGAATTAATTACATGATATGTAGAATTAATCACAATTAATCGCATATATAAATATTTACAGCTCAAAGCTATCCATTTTGATATTGAATGCGTCAATCAGTCCGAGATTTATTATAAGAACTTTTTCAAGGACACATCAGTGTACACCTGCATCAGACGGACGCTTTTGGGCCATCTTACTTTGGTTGCGTCACATCACAAACATACCGTTTTTAGGTTGCTGTGTCAGGTTAAAAACACGTCTTTAGTACCCTGCATTCGGATTTGCGCTCCATTAAGCTGTGTTTGAATGCAAGAACACGTCCGTCCTAATCTTGTGCTATCTGCTGTTGGTGAGTGTGGTTTGTTCTCTGTATAAGCTGAGCATTGCCTATACAGCTGGAGTTCCGCTTACTGCCACCTGGAGAAAACATGTGGCACTTCAAACTTGAATTGCTGCAATGGTAGGTATATTCCTTATTACGGTCCGGGGACATGATTAATTGCATACTTATTTTTAACGCGTTATTTTTTTATATAATTAATTGCACTGAATTAACATGTTAAATCAACAGCCCTACTTTAAATAATTCTCATTGTCAGTAGATACAGTATGTAAAAGCAAGTAGGCCTTGGTGGAAATTTACTGTTAAAGAATTAGGGATTGTAATTATCTTATCAAATATAATTATATGTACATGTGCATGTGTATGGTTCCATAAAACAAACTCAGGTCACAGCTGTCACAAGTGTTTGTGTGCTGGAAGTCATTATCTTTGAGAATTATGTGTCTACTACACACAATATATTCAGTTCATACTTTTCCAAAATCTCATAATGTCAGGATAACAGATAAGCTGGTGTTTTTAAACACTTGCACTTTGAGTTAATGATGGCCAAAAAGCACTTATAAAAACGTATTATACCAGACATAAAGCATGTGATTTAGGATTATGTAAGAGTTGTTCACACTTGTTTAAATTGTAGTGCACTCCCAACATACTGAAGTCAGTGGATCTCTGAGTAAGGTGGAGTTGTATCAGAAATGTTCCATAGGGCACTCCCTCATACTGGGGGCTTGAACTACATACTCCTAGGACATAGGTGACATTGCGCCTAAATTTTCTTGTGGAAATTATTGTTTAACTTCAGTGTTTCTTATGGAAATGTGTCTGCATGTAGATTGATGTTAGTGCTATATAGGTCTATCACTAATTCCTGCCATGATGTTGTATTTTTTGATGTGCACCATGTTGTGCTCTGGATTGATTGGCAGACAAGAAAGTAAACTGATACTGCATCAGGTCTTAGGTCATAATGTTTGTGGTCAGTAGCCCAGCAAACATCTTGAGACTGTTTATAAGTACTGGCTTAAACATAAATGGCTTTGCAGGAAATCAATATAATACTGTAACACACAGCTAATCCAAGCAGTGTTTCAATAATCTGCCCATTGATGTAAAAGCTAATTAGAATGCAATTATACAATAAAGTTTGTGATTATTAGAACAATCTGACCATAGCATTCCATCATTGCAACTCACACAGGCATGCATGCATAAATACAGATGCTTCATGACATGTGGAAGTGATTGAACCACAGTAATTAACTTATCGTACTGACCCCTACAGTCTAGCGGATATTTATTAGGCAAATTTGTCTTAATCCAACCTATTACTCATTACAGATGGTATGCATGCATGAGAAAAAGACCTCAATACTTAATAATGTTGGTGCTGGAACTCTTAAGAGCCCCATAAAAAGCAGAACCCTGGTTAAATGTTAATGATTTTTTATTTACGTGCAACAGGCTTCCCGCATGTCTGATCTTATAAAACAAGATGAAACAGATAAGAACTGAATTGAACATGAGGTATTTAATAGCTTAATCTTGGCCCATACTAGCTTCAGACGTGGACTGTTTATGGACTGTCTGATGCCAGACTGATCTCATTGTGAATTCGACGACAGTCTGCTAAAATTTCTTCAGCTGAAATCGGTCTGTGCTTACTGAAATGAATGTCCACAAAAGGGAGTTGTTTTCAGTTTTAAATGACGTTTTATTAACTATACCCCCTTACATAAACCCCAACCCTAAACCTAAATGTCGGTGGAGTAAAATTTTTATTTTATAGGGAAAATACAATGTCAGAATCACACTCACCATTGATTATGTGAACATGATTACTTCCTGTTTCCAACTGGACCACTGGACCAGAACTCGCATCTTGGGTTTAATCTTGAGACTGGTTACAATGCTTCAAGGTGCTATAATGAACAACCAACTTCATTAGTGTTGTCTATACAACCCTTCATAAAGACTCCTGTGCAGTTATTTGAGTTAAACCGGTCTATTATTGTGGTATCATCACTTTCAGATTTTCCTGCCCTTAAACATTACATTTAAAAAAACTTGAGGGCCTTGTGTTGATCAGACTATCTAAGTCTAAGACTGTTTAACTTCCTGTCAAAATGGGTGGTTCTTAGCCAGAATACGAAGCTCCAAAGCAGACCAAACTTAATGCTGATAGTCAAGTATTTTTGTAAAATTATTTGACCAGCATACAGTGCAAGTGACTAGCATATGTGGAGCATTGTGGAGCTTCAAAGATGCTCTGAGATATTGCAGGACAGGCAAGTGGCCACAGACTTTTGGGAAGTGTTTTTGATGTCATTGCTAAGCCCTGCAAAGTGACATTCTTCATCCCACTCTCCCACATCATCACAGCCAATACTTCCAATTACATGCTGGTCCCTTTGAGTAAATACATTCCTGAACATTCAGATGTTGTATACAAGAATACAAATATATAGTGCTAGCTAAAGTAGCACTGATGAATTTAACCATTTGCTTGAATTAACAAACTTAATATTGGAGATATACACCCAGAGGTCTTGAAAAAGTGTGATGTGAATATTTTTATATTTTGGTCAGCTAAACAATGAAAAAATCACTAAAGGAATCGTTGTGGAATTGGAACCAGAATCATTAAATTCCTTATGACTCCCATTCCTACAGATGAGGCCTAGATAACTTCCAACATACTGCACATTTTAGACATACAACTTCCACCACAGTATGTACCAGACCAAAATAAAGGGCAAATCAAGCCAGCTGTCAGTGGAATGTAGCATTTATGCATTGCAGATGCTTGCTTGAAATTTTGAGTTTTGAGTAATCTGTTAAAATTGTTTGGAGCTTTCAAAACAAACATCAGTAAAGCTCTGTGTGTTCTGAGGAGGGATCTGCACATATTTCATGAGCGGATGTCTAAGAAAGACCGGACCATATTAGGTTGTGTTTGAAAAGTCCTTCTCCCTCTTCTTGAGAGAGATTTGAGGGGTGATATGTTTTCCCTCTGGATATGTTCACACAGCAGCAGAATACAGTTGTTAGGTTTTTGTAGAGTGCTTAGTCTATGTTCACACATAGTTTTTTTTATAAATGAGAGTGACAACCACATTCTGTAATCAAATTGATTCACTTAAAGGGACAGTTTGGTCTCGAGATGCAAAGAGAACCATTGAGGTTTGATATTGTTTTTTTTTTTTGTTATTGTTGTTGTTGTTTTTGGATTTTATCCCCTTTTCTTCCCAATTTGGCATGCCCAACTCCCAATGCGCTCTAATTCCTTGTGGTGACTCGCCTCGATCCAGATGGTGGATTGTTGCTTCCGCTTCTGAGAGTCAGCCCACGCATCTTATCATGTGGCTTGCTCAGCGCATTACCATGGAGACTTTGCGCGTGTGGAGGCTCACGCTATTCACCGTTGGCATTCATGCACAATTCACCATGCACCCCACCGAGAGCAAGAACCACCTTATAGCGACCACGAGGAAGGTAACGTGACTCTACCTACCCTAGCAACCGGGCCAAATGTTTGCTTTGGGAGCCTGGCTGGAGTCACTCAACACACCCCGGATTCGAACTCGAGATACCAGGGTTGGTAGTCAGCGTCTTTGCTTGCTGAGCTACTCAGGCCCCCAGATTTGATATTGTTGAGGTATCTGCCATATTTGATTTAGGCACTTTACTTTATTAATATGATTTGATTAGAGAGTGAATGACAATAATAAAATGTGTTCTGTTTGTCACACAAAACAATCGTACTATTTCAGAACACTTGCATGAGTCATATAATTTACTTTTTGTCCTTTTTTGAGCTTGAAAGTCTAGAGTCACTCTTCACTTACACAATATGGACAATAAACCCTGTGAAGACAAAAAAATTAAATTGTGTTACATGGAAGATGAAAGTTCACATTTAGCAGATGATATTAGGGTTAATAAATAATGACGGAAGTTTAATTTTTGGTTGAAATACTCCACATTTACATTTATTCATTTAGCAGATGCTTTTATCCAAAGCGACTTACAAATGAGGAATACAACAGAAGCGATTCATCCTAAGGAGGCAGTAATAAGATAAGTGCTGTAATACAACATTGCAAATTGCTTACTGAAGCACAAGTAGGGAAGAAGTTGAGAGACAGTGGTATATAATGTCCTCTTTATAATGTTTTTTTCTTTCTTTTTTTTTAAGAAGAAAGAATACAGTTATTGCATTAGTAGGATTGGGCCAAGTGCTCGTGAAAGAGATGCCCCTTTAGATGTTTCTTGAAGGTGGCGAGAGAATCGGCTGCTCTCATGGGGTTTTTGGTTTTGTGCCTGTGTGAGATGGCACCACGAGGCACCGCTCACCCACTGATCGTCAACTTCGGAAAGGGCACTTGAAGTAGGGAATGTATATAGGGGTGTGTGGTGTGAGTGGATGTTCTGAAAGCCAGCACCAATGCCTTGAACTTGATGCGAGCAACCATTGGCCACCAGTGTAGTTACTATAGATGAAGTGAGGCGCGACGTGCACTCTCTTAAGCTTGTTGAAGACCAATCGTGCCACCGCGTTCTGGATCGATTGCGGAGTTTTAATTGTACATGCATGAAGTCCTGCCAGAAGAGCATTGCAGTAGTCCATTCTATGTAAAACAAGCTCTTTAAATAACGTTGTTACTGTATATCGATTGTGATAAAACTTTCCAGTGTTATTGAAGTTGCCATCTTGACATTGGCTATTCATTGATACATACAGTATTCAAGCCGCTCCTGTACGCTGTTGTATGAACAGGCCAAGTCACACATTAGTGAACACGGTTGTCAATCCCAAACACTGAATGTGTGAACGGAGCCTCTCTCACAGTGCTCATTTAAGTAATAATGGTCTAAGGAGCCAATAGCTGTGCCATCCAGCATTGTTGTAGTCAAGACCACCTAAACTGAGACCAAGTCAAGACCAAGACCAGAGTGTATTGAGACCAAGACAAGACCAAGACTTTGAGGGGTTGAGACCAAGTCAAGACCAAGGCAGGGCGAGATCAAGTCAAGACCAAGACCAGACCAGTGTGAGTCCCACACTGCATGACACACTTATGATAAAATGTGGAACAAGCAAACCATAGGCACTCCTCAAATTGATCTGAAAGATCCACATTCCCAGACAACAAATGAAGATTCACCTCTTTTATTGCCATATATATATGTGTGTGTGTGTGTGTGTGTGTGTGTGTGTGTGTGTGTGTGTGTGTGTATCAGTGTACCACGAAAAATGACTTGATAAAATAATCAAAAGGCATCGTAGAGGTGAATTTTATGTGTGTGAATTTTCCTTTCTTTTCTATGAGCAAACAAATACAAACAATGTCCAGTCTACAGTGGCTTAAATGGCATGTCAAGGCAGAAACCGTTTTGATTTTGAGACTTTGTTGTTTTATACCACCACCATTTCAGACAGTTTAGAGGAGATTATTTAAATGGATAATATGCGCAGGACATAATCGACTGACAGGTCCATGCAAACACATAATCACACACCCACAAACACACACTGACTCTCTTTGTCTTCTCTGCACATGCAGCAACAAGACGGTACATTAAACAAACACTCCTTCAATTCGCCCTCGTCTTCATTGTAAAATATGAATGGACGTAATGTGTAATTCAATGAACTAAACATTTTTGCCCTTGTGCATACTGATTTAAATTGACTGCTGAAGAGAGTTAACATGAATAATTTGTTTGTAAGATCTTTTGAAATGTCAAAGGCAGTTCTTGCAAACACAGTTGTGTCTTATAACCTCATGAATGAATATTACATCAGACTTACTTCAACTGCTGGGGCACACTAACTTGGTAACTTTTTTTTCCACATTGGTTTTGTATATTGTTTAATGGGTTTGTTCACCCAGACCTGAGAATTCTATCATCATTTATTCACCCTTGTGTTGTTCTAATCCTCTATGACTTTCTATCTTCCATGGAACACAGGAGACGTTTAGCAGAATGTCTTTGCTGCTCATTTCCATACAATTAAAGTGAATGGGAGAAGATGCATTCAAACTCCAAAAATGACATAAAACACCATAAAGGTATCATAAAATTGATCTATATGACTCATGTACTAATTACAAGTCTTCTGAAGCCATATTTGTGCGAGGAAAAGAACTACATATAAATTGCTATTTGTTGAAAATCATCCCCTCCACTGCAGCTCTCGACAATCATTCACATTCATGTATATTCAATACTGCATGAAGATGCATTGCACCAGGTTGGCTTTCAGTGATGCTGAAAGACATTGTAACTCATCACAACGTGCCAACTTTGAATATGTGTAAGCGCGAATGAGATTTGAAAGCTAAAGTGGAGGGCAAGGTTATCAGTGAACAACTTATATGTAATTATATTCCACACACAAAGCTATCATTTGGCTTCAGAAGACTTAACATATAGTGCTCAAGTCATACCACTTTTATGGTGCTTTTATTTTTATTTAATTTTTTTGCAGCTACACAGCACCTGTCCCCATTCACTCTCACTGAATGGAAAAGAACAGTGTGAACATCCTGCCTAACTCCTCCTTTTGTGTTCCATGGAAGAAAGAAAGTCATGTGAATCTGGAACAACATGAGGGTGAATAAATGATGACAGAATTGTCTTTTTAGGATGAATTATTGCTTTGTTAACAATTGATATAGCACATGTAAATCCATCTATGTTAATAAGCACATATAGATAATGCAGGTCATTCATGCAAATAAACATGCATACACTGTGTATAAGTGCGAGGGGGTCTCATGTACTGAGAGTTCATTGTGAATCACACATATTCGCAATTGTTGTTTTTTCTGTTATGTAATGGAGCTCATTCAAGACTGGTGAGTCATCTGGGGCAAGAGAAAGAGAGAACAAGAGAGAGAAAGAGAATGAACCAACATTGAATCCCCTGTGTGAACAGCCCAGTGTTCATATGCATTCAGGAAACTGAGCACAATCATTATGGTCTCTGGTTCATAGTTACTCATCCCACATGGAAAACACATCTCTTTGCAGCAGGAACACTTGGCTCATGGTCTCACTTTCAGAGTGGGAAACGTTGATGTCAGATGGAAAGCTACAGTCATATGAAACTTTTAATGTGTGGTTGCTATGCTGACCAAGCTGTACTTTTTAAGGGTTATTAAACACCAATTTTATGGTAACACTTTTCAATAAGGTTCTATTTGTGAATGCATTACAGTAATTATCACGAACTAACAATGAGCAGTGATTTTGCAATGCAATTTTATAGCATTTATTAATCCTGATTAATGTTAATTTTTGAATTGTTCATTGTTTGTTCATGTTAATTCATATTAGACTAATTAAAAAAATGCATGAACTAATTTGTGTATTTGTTAAAATCAGAGATTCCAAGATTAATATCTGCTATAAAATTTATTACTAATTGTTAGTTAATGCTGACTAATGTAGTTACAGTAAATAATGTTAACAAATACAAACTTTTGTAAAGTGTTAACAAAAAAAAAAAAAATTAAAAAAAAAAAAATTTTGGAAACAATTTTGATTGTTTAGTAACTTTAGTTGTTTATTATTATTATTATTATTATTATTATTATTATTATTATTATTATTATTATTCATGTTTTCATGTGTTTGGATTTTCTACCTTTTAAAATATATTTTGATCTGGTACCCTGTTTTGGTTTTCACACGGTTATGGAAGTTGTTGGAAAACTTGACCCCTGGTCATTGTTTAGTTATACAATGCCATAGCAACAGAGCAGGAATGCCCACACCATTAGTTTCACACTCATGTGAATATCTGGTTTTGCACAATAAGTTGATATCAGACAAAACACACTCTAAAAAGATAAGTTTAGGTCTTTATAGTACCTTATAGACCTATTTTAAAAAGTGATTTCCAAATGTAAAGCCCCAGTAAACCAACCCTTTACTATTTTACGATAAACTATCAAGAGTACCATTTGACCAAAACATTTTATTTGTCAAAAGAAGCATGCACCCATTTTCAATATGGGCTCTGCAATGAATTGAATAATTAATGCCCATATAAAACATGGGTCCACGCTTGACTGTTAATGAACGCTTCTGCAAGAGAATAAATAACATGTAAAAGTTAACATTAATTTGACATTAAAGTTTGGCATGTTCAGAAACCTGGAAAACTGCCCTCAGCATTATAGGCCTCATTGTTTCTAAGGAACTCACCTAATGAGATGGGTAATGTTGCTGCATTGCTGATACTTGTCATGAAATTTCAAAGTCTTTTAAAACAGTACTATTGATTTTTTTGATCATACATACTCACACACACACACACACACACACATACACACACACAAAATAATTTCTAATAAAAGCTCTAGAAACATCCAACAATATATTTCCTACCTCATAAAAACATCCTAATCCAATTTACACTGTACTGTTATTTATCTCTATAGCTATGCTAATTGTCATCTCTTTATGAACAGGATTCACTTTGTGTCAGATATTCTAATCGGTAACACTTTTTTTGAAAGGTCCAAAATAATGCACTAGTTAAGCATGAATAAGACAATAGTTAATAAGTAACTGAATGTAAAGTAAGGCTAGCCATAATTTACAACTTATTAAATGTAACATTTTTGTGAAGAAAGTAACGCAATTAATGCTCAATTTCTAATAAACTGCATATCTAATAAGGCTATCTTATCCATAATTTACAACTCATTAAACATCTTATTTTTGTGTAGAAAGTGATGTTATTAATGCTCTATTTTAGAGATCCATCATAAATCAAGTTTACTAAACAATATTAAGCCAGTAATTAAAGCAAATTAGTATTGGTTTTATTAACTTTTTACTACTGATACACTTTAAATATACTATTAAAATTTACCCCCTGTTGTAAAGTGAAAATTGTACTTAGTCAAGTTATTGGTTTGTTTTGTATTTATATCTACATTCAATTAATTGTTAATTACTGTCTTCTTCATGCTTAACTAGTGCATTATTGTGGACCCTTAAAATAAAGTGTTACCCTATAATCTATTACATCTTAAATAACAGCACTAAAAATAGCTCATCTTGACTGCCTCTCTTTAAAGCAGTCTTTGAGATTTGTAAAGGGTAATAATTAGTAGATTTTGCGAGGCCAGTGAGGGTCTTGGCCCAACCAATCAGTTTCTATATTAATCTATAATATAATTTCATAAAACTATTAAAATATGATCTAGCCTTTGGTCGAGACTTGTGTCTCTGCTGGAAAAAAATGAACACCTCCCAATCAGTGGGCGTTTTCAAATAGGGATGGCATTTTTCAAACGATTTACAGGATTTACATTAAGATTCCCTACTTTTTTATTGAATAGTTGAGGAACACCCATCCTAGTTTTGAAATGCCCACTGATTACTATGTTGAGATTCTTTACTTTCATCGGATATTTCAAAAACGGCCATTATAATTTATTATCAACACACACTCAAAAGCATATAAGGATTTACCCTCTGTATTTGTTTGTGCCTTTTGGTGGCATTATTTGTTTTTTATCGCATTTTGTTCTTTTGTCTTTCTTTTAGGCAGTCAATCTGAAATCTGAGAGATTACTGACTAGGACCCCTGCAGATGACATGCAGTCTCAGGTAAGATTTGGGCTAAAAAAGTGGTGGGTCTCAACCCAAAAATGGGTCACAAGTCTGTTCTGATAGGGCCATTTAGAACAAGGAACAAAAAACATGCTAAATACAAGTAAAATGCATCTAACCACAAAATCATGCATAGTTACAGTATAGGTTAGCAAAATAAATAGGCTTATCAACTTTAAAAAGGAGAAAATGCTTCCCATATCTTTTGTTGTTGAAGTTAAAGGGATAGTTCACCCAAAAATGAAAATTCTCTCATCATTTACTCACCCTCATGCCATCCCAGCTGTGTATGACTTTTGTTCTTCTGCTGAAGACAAAGATTTTTAGAAAAACTTCTCAGCTCTGTGGCTTCATACAATGCAAGTGAATGGTGACAAGAACTTTGAAGCTCCAAAAAGCACATAAATGCAGCTAAAAATTAATCCATACGACTTCAGTGGTCAAATCCATGTCTTCAGAAGCGATATGATAGGTGTAGGTGAGAAACAGATTTGTATTTAAGTCCTTTCTACTATAAATTCTCCTCCCTGCCCAGCATGTGGCGATATGCACAAAGAATGTGAATCACCAAAAACAAAAGAAGAATATGAACGTGAAAGTGGAGATTTATAGTAAAAAAAATACTTAAATATTTAACTGTTCTCTCACCCACACCATCATATCGCTTTAGAAAATATGGATTAAACCACTGGAGTCATATGGATTACTTTTTAGCTGCATTTATGTGCTTTTTGGAGCTTCAAAGTTCTTGTCACCATTCACTTGCATTGTATGTAGCCAGAGATCTGAGAAGTTTTTCTAAAAATCTTTTTTGTGTTCAGCAGAAGAAAGAAAGTCATACACAACTGAGATGGCATGAGGGTGAGTAAATGATGAGAGAATTTTCTTTTTTGAGTGAACTGTCCCTTTAAGGGTTGTGCATCAGGTGAAACTTTACTGTATTTTGGTGCAGATTCATTTGATGCTTGATAAAAACTAACTAAATTAGAAAGATGTCAACAAGGACAGGTTGTGTGACATGCCATCATCCTCAAAAACCATGAACAAAATAAAGGTAAAAGAATATACAACCGTGACTACTTTAAATATTCACTTCAGTTCACTTGCAATGAGGATAAACATGGTGTGTGCCGACCACAATGTGCAGTGAATTTATAATACTTTATAAATATTGTTAATGATTTATCCAGTAGTTATAATTATTATTACTTAATAGAACTTTTTTTTTTTTTTTTAAAACTACTTTATTACTGTGTTTTCACCACTTGGTATTCAATGTAAAATCTGAAACCAGTTAAGAACCACTGATCTTAAAGATGAACAAGAATAAAGGTTAGAAATGTTTTTGCATACTAGTCTGTATATCTACATCCTGTTTATGATTCCATTGGTTCATAAATTCTGAGACGTCTAAATCACTTCTTAACCCTCAAAACATTTCAGCATCTGTTGAAGTTCAAAGCGGGCCTTCAGTATTTCACAAACAACTAAGCTCTCTAAGTCATTGTGAAACACTTTGCACTTGGATTACTGACAAACCTTGGCAGTGCCTAGACTGTTCAGCATCTCCTTGAAAGATGCCCTGAAAACACAGAGAGAAAGAGACGTTAAAACAACCACTAACACATCGACTGAAGGAGAGAAAGAGAGGGCTATTTATGGACTAGACTTGGATTTCCATGAAAAAGCCCTGTTCCCCTGCTCACAAAGGCATCTGCATGATTTAACAAGATACAGTTTCACCCTCTGTGAGAACACAGGGATCTTCCCATGACCCCTAGAGTTCAAACCAAGAGAGGAAGCATTATTCAGGTCACAGACAGAGTGGAAAGGGAGAGATTGCGGGGTCCAAGTCAATAGGGAGATGTAAAAAAACAGACAGCCGAGGAGAAATTTTGGTAAGGCAAAACCTACCCAGCATCCTCTTATCTCTACTCAGACTTGATAGCTAGCACTGGTGACCTCTTTTTGACGCTGTTGGCCAGGGGTCATACCTTAGGGAGTGTAAACACTTAAAAAGGGCTGTGCAATGAGGTAGTAATGAGTTTCTCCTGTTTTGGCTCCACAAACTACAAGGCCGCAAAGGGCTCTTTTTCTGCAAGAGGGTGGAACATGGTCTTCCGATAGGAAGATCTGTAAAGAATGAGGATATACTGTACTGTTATAGTTGACAATAAGACTGAGAGTCTCATCCATGTTTTAGTTTATCGAGACTCTGATTCTAGGTTGTTAAATCAAATGTCTCTTTCTTTCTCTCTCTCTCTCTTAGAAAAGAGTGGAGGTGTATGACCATCTGAATGGCTCACGGATCATTTTCTCAGATGAGGGTCTTCCCAGCAGTGGAGCGAACCAGCACTTCATGACTCCAGATATGACACAGGAAGTAGTAGTGATCTCTCCTGGTCTTCCTACACCTCCCTTAAGTCCATTCCACAAGAGTTCAACTCATGCATCTTCACAACACAAGGCAAGAGCATAGACGCGACACATCAGTGACAATTTGTGCAATTGCTATAGTTTTGAGTGCAACTAAAACACCCTATGAAAATAATCCACATCACACCACCAACTTAAGAGCATTGATTAACTTGTAGTAACTGTAATATTTCTACAGAGCAACTTCACATTGACTGAGTATGTGCAGCTGCACAATATATATTGTTCTGCCCCCTTGTGGCATTAATTCAAAACTACAACTACAACAATTGTAAAGTTTATTGTAACCTATCACACAGTTATTTTTTATAAATATATATTTTTAGGATATAATATACTAATGAAAGTTTACAGTGGCCCAGAGGTGCACAACGAAATTTACAAAGGAAACAAAAGTTCACAACAAAGAAATCAAGCAACAACAAAACACAAATAAATTAAGCAACAACACAAATAAATTAAGCCACAACACAAATAAATTAAACATCAACACAAATAAATTAAGCTACAACATGAATCAGTTTAGCCACATCATAACGAACTGAAGCTACAGCACAAAGATTAAGAAAGGACTCATGAATCAGGTGTTTTATTTTGACACAAATTTTGTTATGTTACCTGGAGGCAACACCATACCATTGGGAGTTAATTACAATATTTAGCTTCACAATGCCCAAATGTCTTTGCCAAAAGGTATTTAGTTAAATTAAAATCATAACATAATCAAAACACAAATCTACTTTACTCACATTGGGAATGTCTTATCATGTCCTGTCCTCCTCAAACCTAAACATTATTCACCAGGTCAATGTTGCTCCCTAGTGGTCGGAAGCATTTCCTATGTTGTGTCTTAATTTCTTTATGTTGTGGCTTAAAGGTGCACTCAGTAATTAATTTAATTTGTCATCTTGGACTTACACTGACACCTAGTGGTGTGGATGCAGCATCATTCAAACACAATAGTTTTCTGTTACCAACGGCATTATAGAAATTCACTATTCACAGGCAGCCATAATTAACTCAATTCGTGAGTAAAAGGCCCATTAAACAGGGCTTTTACTGAGATTAAGCGAGTAGTATTCGGCTGGTCATGTGATTCGAACATGGAAGCCCCCATGAGGGGTCCCTCTCCAAGTAGAATAAAAGAGCATGAAGAGGGACACATTTGTGTTGTGGCTTAATTTCTGGCTTAATTACTTTGGGTTGTGTCTCATTTGTGTTGTGGTTTAATTTCTTTGGGTTGTGTCTTATTTGTGTTGTGACTTAATTTCTTTGTGTTGTGGTTTAATTTCATTGTGTTGTGGCTTAATTTCTTTGTGTTGTGACTTAATTTCTTTGTGTTGTTGCTTAATCTATTTGTGTTATGGCTTAATTTCTTTGTGTTGTTGCTTAATTTCTTTGTGTTGTGTCTTATTTGTGTTGTGGCTTAATTTCTTTGTGTTGTGGCTTAATCTATTTGTGTTATGGCTTAATTTCTTTGTGTTGTGGCTTAATTTCTTTGTGTTGTGTCTTAATTTCTTTGGGTTGTGTCTTATTTGTGTTGTGGCTTAATTACTTTGGGTTGTGTCTTATTTGTGTTGTGGTTTAATTTCTTTGGGTTGTGTCTTATTTGTGTTGTGGCTTAATTTCTTTGTGTTGTAGCTTAATTTATTTGCGTTGTGGCCCCGACTCCGCAGTTCCCCCGCTCTCACTACCCTCGATGGTGGGGCGACCAGGGGCTATACGGCGATTCCCCTGGTGGACAAGGCGCTCGCGGCGCACCTATGCCCGCAGAGTGCCGCCACCTGGCGCGGACGCCCTAAGTTCCCGTCCAAGCCCTGTAGGCTCACGTCGTCCCTGACGGCTAAAGCCTACAGTGCTGCTGGACAAGCCACCTCTGCCCTGCACGCCATGGCTCTCCTGCAGGTCCACCAAGCCAAGGCGCTGAAAGAACTGCACGAGGGTAGTTCCGCCCCAGATTTGATGCAGGAACTGCGCTCGGCGACCGACCTCGCTCTCCAAGCGACGAAGGTCACGGCGCAGTCTCTCGGGTGGACGATGGCCACACTAGCGCCACCTTTGGCTCAACCTGGTCGAGATGGGCGAGGCCGACAAGACACGGTTCCTTGCTGCCCCCATTTCCCAGGCGGGCCTATTCGGCGACACTGTCGAGGATTTTGCCCAGCAGTTCTCGCCGGTGAAGCAGCAGACGGAGGCAATCCGGCACATCCTGCCCCGGCGCGGCTCAAGATCCCGCACCCCGTCTGCTCATCGCCAAGGGCATCCCCCTGCGGTGACTGCACCGGCTCCACCGCAGCCCGCCCCTTCGGCCCGGCCCCGGCGTGGAGCCCACCACAGGAAGCCGACACCACCCGTCTCACAGCCGGCGCCGAAGAACCCACGGAGGTCCTCGAAGCACCCCTGAGATGGGCGGCCCAGGGACGAGGGAACCCACTCACGTGGATTATGGCTTAATTTATTTGTGATTGTAACTTAATTTCTTTGTGTTGTGACTAAATTTATTTGTTTTGTGGCTGAATTTCTTTGTGATGTGGCTGAATTTCTTTGTGTTGTGGCTTGATTTCTTTATGTTGTGGCTTGATTTCTTTGTGTTTTGAACTTGTGTTTGCTTTGTAAATTTCATTGTGTTCTACACCTCTGGGCCATGGTATGTTTTTTGTTTGAAGCTGTTCAAAACTGTATGATCCATGTTATCCGGAATTAATTGAGAATGTTCCAAAGAGCATCTTGTGTGCTTCAATGGAAGCAAAAAAATATTGTACAAAGGTGTTATCATGGTCAATGTCATTAATTTGCTTAGATTTAATGAGCAACCTAGAAAGAGTTGATTTAAAAAAAATAAAAATAAAAAATAAAAAGTTTAAATTAGGCTAATATATTGATTTTGCCTTAGGAATTATAAACATTTGATACATTTTTGATAAAATTGTATTTATTTTATTTCATTCAGTGTTTATGCATTTGTGAGACTATGCTTTAATGTTTCAATCAGGTTGCTGAGGTCAATGGAGGTGGATTCCCAACACACAGTTTTGGATCTTACTATGGTCCTACACAGGCAAACGGTAAATCCTCTATAGGATTATGAGACGGAAATCCAAATAAATCCAATCTTAATCTTGTTTTTAAGTGGGTATTTAAAATAAAGTCATTATTAACTGTATGTTCCAGATATATCGGGAAAGTGTAGTGCACTTGATGTATTGGATAAATCTCCCATCCTCTTTACCAAATTTGATTACTTTGATTATGTTGATTATGTTTTAACCAGTGATCTCACTGTTTCTGTTATGCTCTCTCAGATGAATTATCTAATGGTGGAATGAAAAGCGGATGCTCTGCCACGTTGCCTCGGACTTTTGCCCCACGAGAGGAGCGACTGATAAAGTTTTCTGGAATCGGTCCTGTAGATGAAACAGGCATGCCAATCGCATCTCGATCTGTGAGTCTCCACACAACGTACTCTCACTAAACCACTGTAATCCCATAATTAATTAATGTTTTACATCTTCAGTGAGTTAAAAAGCTGTTAAACTGTGCACATTCATTTACCACACTTTCAACTGAACACTGCCAAGGATCACAGGTTAAGAGGGCATGCTAGTAAACCGGCCTGGCACAACACTACAATGTACCAGTTATCACGTAGCTCACTTTGGTTGTAATGTTTTGACCCACATATTATCCACTGAACAATATGTTGGTAGTTGACATGAAATATTTTTGGAAACCAGTGTCCTGCAGTGTGACAGGCTTTACTCCATCTAAAACTATACTGTATTAACCCACCTATTCCGTTCAGGTCATTTTTGACCTGGGAGTGGTTAATAATCATTTTTAAATACTACATAGTTTTTAGTACAGGAACCAAACTTTGTCAGGCTTTCAAAATGAACATACATAATAATTTTTTTAATTATATATAAAAATATTTAAGAGATATAATACTCTGCAGCCATCTGATCTGATGGTGAACCAGCTTGCTGCATTCTCACACATTAACATTTGGCAGTTCATGCAAGTTAACAGAAGTATTGATGTTGTATAGTTGTATTGTACAGTTGATTTGATGTTGTTTAGTTAGAAAAAGAATATGTTGATTTCATAGATTTTGACCACTAAGTTGTTTTGAGCAGTTTTTAAATAAAGGGATAGTTCACCCAAAAATGAAAATTCTCTCATCATTTACTCACCCTTATGCCACCCCAGATGTGGATGACTTTCTTTCTTCTGTAGAACACAAACAAAGATTTTTAAAAGAATATCTCAGCTCTGTAGTTCCAGACAATGCAAGCCAATGTGACCAGAACTTTGAAGATCCATAAGGCATCATAAAAGTAATCCATGTCTTCAGACTTGATATGATAGGTGTGGGTGAGAAACAGATCAGTATTTAAGTCCTTTTTTTTTACCATAAATTCTCCTCCATGCCTGGTAAAATGTGGACGTAAAAGTGAAAATCAATATTTATTGTAAAAAAGGACTTAAATATTGATCTGTTTCTCACCCACACTCGATTGCTTCTGAAGATATGGATTTAACCACTGGAGTTATATGGATTAATTTTGTGCTGCCTTTATGTGCATTTTGGACCTTCAAAGTTCTGGCCACCATTTACTTACATTGTATGGACCTACAGAGCTGAGGTATTCTTCTAAATATCTTTATTTGTGTTCTACAGAAGAAAGAAAGTCATACGTGTCTGGGATGTCATGAGGGTAAGTAAATGATGACAGTATTTTTATTTTTGGGTGAAATATCCCTTTAAGAGTTATCAGGAAATTCATTCAAATTTCTAGTAATTCTCACATTGGATATTGATATACATTTTGCATTTAGTCATTTAATTTTACATAATGTTATATTCAAATAAATATTTTATATAAATTTTATTAAAAAAAATATATCTTCACATTTATCACACTGGGTTGGCTGTAGTTAATGTATATTTTGGAACGTCAAAGAATTCTCAACTTTGTAATTCATACTACCTAATAACATTTAAATTTTTCTGCTATCATGCCAAATATATATATATATATATATATATATATATATATATATATATATATATATATATATATATTTTATGTATGAACAGTCAGGAAGTCAAAAGTGAGTTACAATATGGTTTTAGATGAAAACCACTGGGTTATGAATGTTTTATAAGCCTAAATTTCACCGGGTCGAAATTGACCTGCGAATGAAAAAGGTGAATGCAGATTTTGAATGCAATAGGGGGGTTAAACAGCATTTAGCTTATTCTTTTATAATTATTGTGCATGCATATTTGTACCTTTTTTTTTATTTAATTTGTTAAATGGGATAATTTCAAATGAACTAGCAAAAGGGTAATTAAAAAAAATTAAACGTGAAAGAAATGCACCTAAAGCACTTAAAATATAGGTTATAATGTATAATCTTTTATACATCCATAAAATCTTGATGTTGTTAAAAATGGTCATGGACAGGTTATGTGTCAACTACCTACATAAACAAGAATTATGTTAATTACAGTATGTAGCCATATTATGTTGTTTTTATTTGCAATAATAAGCAAAGCCATTTTTCTTTCCAGAGCGTAAACAAGCCCAAGGACTGGTATAGGAGCATGTTCAGACAAATCCACAAGAAACCAGAGGGTATTTGCTGTCTTTCTCCTTCCTTTCTCTCTCTCTCTCTCTCTCTCTCTCTCTCTCTCTCTGGGGTTTTGCTGCTTGACAAACTGCTGTTGAAGTTTGCAGTGCTTTACCACAAATTGCTGTTATGCAAAACTTCACAAAAGCCCTCAAGGAAATCTGGCCAGAGTCCTGAGCTTGATTAATAAACAGATGCTTGAGTTTTACCGCTTCCGTTTGTCCACTAAATGACTTTAATGACTGGAGCACTACCTAATGTAGTTGAGTAATTATGAACAGCAAATTGCAGCATTATCTGACTTGCTCAGTGTGTTTCCATGGATACCATTGTTGACTGAGTCTAATTGTGCCTATACAGAGAAAGACTTTAATAAAGGGCTGTCGTGTGAGAATTTCACATGGTATCTTACTTTTACAGAGCTTTTAGTCTTGAAATAGAGAGTAAGTAGTCATTTAGCTGACACTTTATCTAAAATGATTTTCAGTACATTTATTACAGGAACAATTTCCCTTGAGCAACCTGGAGTTAGGTGTTTTGCTCAAGTGCACAATAATTATAGCTTATGAATCAACCCATGCAGGGATTTAACCAGTAGCCTTCTGATCACTAGCCCTTAGATATTGATCAGTTAGTTTTTACACTGAACAAAATGTTAACCAAAAACATGTGCTTAATGTAGTAACATAATTTTAAGTGTAACAAAGTTGAATAAGATAGAAATAGCTCCTTAGGGTACCAACTGGAGGTTACCGCTTTTTTACAATGTAGATAATGACTATGTCGAACATTCAATACAGATAATAAAAAAAAATGCTTACTTAGTTTCATGCATTTAGTATCTGTTATTTCTACTGATTTAATTTTTTTCTTTTCTATTTTTGTTCTTGTAGAGGCTGAGCTTGACTGGAGAGAACGTAAGTAGCTAAATATTGTAGTTACATTTGACGTGTAAACATTAACCTGTTTTTTGGGCACTGTCTACTTAATATGACTGCATCCAGAACTTGATTATGCAACAAAGATCCATCCATCCATCACCCATAACTCCATCCAACTATCCATCCATCCATCCATCCATCCATCCATCCATCCATCTATCCATCCATTCATCATCCATCCATCCATCCCCCATCCATCTCCATCCTTCCATCCATCCATTCATCACCCATAACTCTATCCATCTATCCATCCATCTATCCATCCATCCATCAATCCATCATCCATCCATCCCACATAACTCAATCCATTTATCCTTCCATCCATTTATCCATCCATTCATCCATCCATCCATCAATTACCCATAACTCCATCCATCCATCCATCCATCTCCCATAACTCCATCGATTCATCCATTTATCCATCCATCCATTTATCTATCCATTCATCCATCACCCATAACTCCATCCATCCCCCAAATCTCCATACATTTATCCATCAGTCGATCCATCCATCCATCCATCCATCCATCCATCCATCACCCTTAACTCCTTCCATCTATCCATCCATCCATTTTTCAATCCATCCATCATCCAGCCATCCATCCATCCATTACCCATAATTCCATCCATCCATCCATCCATCCATTCATCAATCCATACATCCCACATAACTCAATCCAGTTATCCATCCATCCATCCATCCACCACCCATCCATCACCCACCCATCCACCCATCACCCACCCATCCATCCTTCCAACCCCAATAACTCTATCGATTTATCCATCCATCCATCCATCCATCCATCACAAGTGTAAAACATTTGTAAGCTGGTTAATTTGACAAATTTTTTTCTTTATCTATCTACAGGGAGGTTGTCATCTTCTCCTTCTCCAGACTCTGCCCAGCAGGACGGGCATTCAAACCCCTTTACGCTTACCCAGCACGGAGCCCTTCCAGACTGGTGAGAGAGAGAGAGCTTTAAAAGAGAGAAAAAAACCAACATTAGTCAGGTTAGAATCTGTTGCTGCATGAACCAACAATGAATGTTTGGTAAAGTGGCCTGTGTGTGTGGGGTTGGGTTACAGGGCTGATCTGGGCGACATAGGGAAGAACCCAGAGCCGAAGAGCATTTTTGACTTTGAGCCTGGAAAAGGAGCAGCAGTGGAGGATTGTACTCAGGTAAGAGACTGCTGTAAAACTGCATGTCAGTTAACCATCACTCTAGCAGCTGACACAAACTCCATGGATTTATAAAGACTCATTTTAACAAGCTATTTCTGAAAAAGAATGTTTGCCAGTGGGTGGGTGTTTTCTGTAGATTAAAATGATTTGTAGGAATGCACGTGACTATACCCGATTGAAAACATACAGATGGAATGTTTTTTTCTGTTTCTACATTTTCCAAAGCATGATTTTGTCTGTTGAAAGACTTACTTTGTAACCTTGGATGGATGATGGATTGATTGATGGATGGATAGATGGAATTTAGTGAGTGGGCTAGATTGTAGTCCACAGGCTCAGAACACCTGAAGTTAAGGGAAAATTGGTATAGTGTAATCCTGTACTGTACAGTTACCACTATCTTCTTCTTATTGTTGCTGTTTTGCATGCTAAGGTTTTGGAATTTTTCTTAAAAATTAAGTAGACATTTAACATACACTTTTGTATGGTAATGTACAATGTAATCAGAAGTATTGTACAGTTCACATTGGTCTTTACAGTGTTATAAGGAATTTCAAAGCAATGTCATATTAAAACCATACTTACTAAATTCAGTGAAACACCTAAAACTGAAAAACTTCAATTGTAAAGGACCACATTGATGTACAGTATCACAAGGGGTTTGTGATATGCATTTTTGTGATGATAAAATATCACAAGATCCTTGACAACTGCTACCCCTACAAAACATCCAAACAAAAAGTATGTAAAGAGAATGAAAGTGAGAGGGGGTTCTTCTTCTAAAGAAAATAGCATCTGTTTCCACAATGCTTGTGCAGATGAGCTAGTTTGTCTACCCTTGTTTAGAAACATGATAAAATAGACCTCAGTCATCAGTATTCCACATCACTGCGTGCAACCAGATTTTAAGAGATAAATATCTCTTTATCAGTGTAGACATTTATATGTACAGTGGCAAGAGAAAGTGTGAACCCTTTGGAATTAGCTGGTTTTCTGCATTAATTGGTCATATGTGATCTCATCTTAATCAAAGTCCCAATCATAGACAAAGCACAATGTGCTTCAGCTAACAACACACAAACAATTATAATATTTCATGTCTTTATTGAACACATACCATTAAACATCCACAGTGCTGTGGAAAAAGGAAGTGAACCCTTGGATTTAATAACTGCTCGATCCTCCATTGGCAGCAATAACCTTAACCTAGCGTTTCCGGTAGCTGTAGATTAGACCTGCAAAATGTTCAGAAGGAATTTTGGCCCATTCTTCCTTACAGAACTGCTTCAGCTCTGCTATATTCTTAGGATGTCTGGTGTGAATGGCTCTCTTGAAGTCATTCCACAGCATCTCTTTTGGGTTAAGGTCTGCACTTTGACTGGGCCAAAGTGCAAAGTGACTTTTTTTGAAGACTTTCTGTAGTGGATTTACTTCGATGTTTAGGGTCATTGTTCTGTTGCATCAGCCAACTTCTACAGAGCTTCAGCTGGTGCACAGCCACCCTGACATTATCCTGTAAGATATCTTGATAAACTTGGGAATACATTTTTTCCTCGATGTTGGCAAGCAGTCCAGGCCCCGAATCAGAAAGCAGAGCCAAATCATGATGCTACCTCCACCATACTTCACCGTTGGGATGATGTTTTCATGTTGGTATGTGGTGTCCTTTTTATACCATATGTAGTGCTGCATGTTCTTCCCAAACAATTCAACCTTAGTTTCATCAGTCCACAAAACATTTCCCAGTTGCATTGTGGAGTGTCAAGGTGGTCTTTGGCAAACTTCAGGTGTGCAGCAATGTTTTTGTTGGAAAGCAGTGGCTTCCTTCATGGTGTCCTGCCATGGACACCATGCCTGTTTAATGTTTTCTGTATAGTAGACTCATGAACAGAGATGTTAACCAGTTCCAATGATTCCTTCAAGTCTTTAGCTGTCACTCTAGGGTTCTTTCTTACCTAGCTGAGCATTCTGCGGTGTGCCCTTTGAGTTATCTTGGCTGGATGGACACTTCTAGGGAGAGTAGCCACAGTACTAAATCATCTCCATTTATAGACAATTTGTCTAACTGTGGACAGATGAATATCTAAGCTTTTTTTGCAAGGCATGGTCCACGTCAGCAGAAGTTTATTGTGAATAGCAGCTTTTCTGTATCAGAGGTACTGAGGTTTTTAAATGCAAGCTTTATTTCTAAATATATAATCTATAAGGCTCATTTCTAATCTTCATTTGTTCACAATCCACACACCAAGTAGATTTTAATGCATGCACCAGTCAATTTTATTTAGTATTAGTCGACCAGAATGAAGAAGGTATGTCAGTAACAATACCTTCAATACAACAAAACTTTAACAAGGATAAGAATTGTATGATGTACGATTCTTATGCCAGTAGCCAGGTAGCCACAATAATGAGCTAACAGTTACTAACTGGTTAAGTTACACGTGAGCTGACAAAATATCTGGATTAATCATTATCTGTTGATAATTTGTAGTAGGGATGTGCACTATTACCTTTTTTACCATTTGGTTAACCACAAGGTTTCACTAACGGTTATTCGGGTTTTCGTCAGGAGTCAGTATATGGGAATAAAGAATGTTTATTGCAATGGAATAAACCTAAATAGCACAATACATAGGTCTTAAAATTATAAAATCTCACATTAAAGTCAAACAAAAATGTCCATGTCATGTGCTTGGAATTACACAGCTGCGTTTACATAGCCTCTTTGGAGTGCCTTGATTTTTAAATACATAGAAAAAACACTGTCTTACGTTTAAGTTGAAACTTTGCTTTATTAAAAAACAACCTGGAATCATGTTTAATGGTGTAACAGTCATGAAACCCAACGCAGGTGTTTCGAGATGCGTTTATAAAAATGTAAGTTATTTTTAACTTTACTCTGTGATCCCACGATGGCGTTTTATTGCCACGTTAAATAAAATAAAAAATTACGATTTTGAGATTAAAGTCGTAATATTTTGCGAATGCAGTAAAAACTATGAGAATAAAGTTGTAGCATTATGAGATTAAATTAATATGAGAATAAAATCAAAATTATTAGAATAAAGTCGTAGCATTTTGAGATAATAGTCATAATATTTTGAGAATAAATAAAAATGACAAGAATAAACTTGTAGCATTGTGAGAATAAAGTAGTGTATTGTGTGAATAAAGAAGAAATATTTAAAGAAAAACAATCACAATATTAGGCCAAACAGAGCATCATCACAAAGATAGAACGGATGCCGAGCCAGCATTTTCATTAATGCAAGAGATGGATGTGGAGGATGTAATTATATTTAGAATAGGATTAGCAGTAAAGAAATCCTTGGTCTTTTGGCACATCAGCACAGAGTTATTATTAGTTTCTGGACACTGTTCTGGTTATGTAGGGAATGTAATTTATTCAATAGAAAGAACCAGACAGACATTCGCGCAGTCCCGCTCGGCGTTGGTGATGCTTGGTCTGCTTTTTTGTTGTGTTTTGGTCTCTAAACAATACTGTAACTGAGGGTATGTTACCACATACAATGTCTTGAAATGGACCTATATAATTCAGAGCTGTTCCAATTATTTTTCACTTCACTTGAGTGTGAGCCTATATCGTGCCTCCCTTGACAGGCGCCCACATGTTGAAAACTCCTGTACTAAAGCACACATCATTCATTAACAGAGAGCTCGCAAAAACGTCCCACAAATTCAGCTCGGTTGCATAGCCAAGTTATCTCCCTAGTTAGTGATGTTGTATATAAAGACCCAGACGCTCCACTTTACTTTTGTCCACCACATCACTTTGATGTTTCTTTCCTTTCGATTTATTCTCAAAATATTACGACTTTAATCTCATAATGCTTCGACTTTATTCTCGTTATTTGTACTTTATTTTCAAAATATTATGATAAATGACAATTGCAAATTTAAATTGTTAAATGACTTTGATTTTATTGTTAGCATTAGTTTCTGCACAATGAACAGTGAGACAACAAGTTCTCGCTTTGATCTGAAATTTAAATTAAAATGTGTTTGATCTGTTTATTGTCTGCCTGACGTTTGCTCATACAAAATTCTGAACCGGTGTCAGTGTTGCGCTTAAAAAATTTGACATGTAGGGTGGTCATTTTTTAAGTCATGGAAGAAAGGATTCTTATTTTTATATTAAAATATTGCCTGTGGGCTAAGCCCCGGATGACACAGAAGTCTAGCAACACCCCTGGCTCCGAAGCAGCAAAGCATCTGCAAAAATCATGATGATCCCTCCACCATACTCCACCGTTGGGATGATGCTTTGATGTTGGTATGTGGTGCTCTTTTTACGCCATACGTAGTGCTGCGTGTTCTTCCCAAACAATTCAACCTTAGTTTCATCAGTCCAAAAAACATTTTCCCAGTAGCTTTGTGGAGTGGTCTTTGGCAAACTTCATGTGCACAGCAATGTTTTTTATGGAAAGCAGCGGCTTCCTTTGTGGTGTTCTGCCATGGACACCATGCCTGTTTAATGTTTTTCCATATAGTAGACTCATGAACAGATGTTTATCAGTTCCAAGGATTCATTCAAGTCTTTAGCTGTTACTCTAGAGTTCTTTTTTACCTAATTGAGCATTCTGCGGTGTGCCCTTTGAGTTATCTTGGCTAGACCACCACTTCTAGGGAGAGTAGCCACAGTACTACATCATCTCCATTTATAGACAATTTGTCTAACTGTGGACAGATGAATATTTAAGTTCTTTTTTGCGAGGCATGGACCACGTCAGAAGATGTTTCTTGTAAAACAAGAAAGTAAAATCATAGCATTGCGAGATAAAAGTCAGGATATTATAAAAATAAAGTTGTAGCATCACGAGATTAAAGTCGTAAGGTCATAAAAATCCAAGAATAATGTCGTAGCTTTACGAGAGTCAAAATATTGCGAAAATAAATTAATAGCATTGTGAGATTAAAGTCAGAATATTATAAAAATAAATTTGTAGAATTATGAGGTTAAAGTAGTAATGTTTTGAGAATAAAATCGTAACATCACAAGATTAAAGTTGTAATATTACGAGAATAAAGTTGTAGCATTACAACATTAAAGTCATAACATTATGAGAATAAAGTCGTAATATTTGGAAAATAAAGACAAAATTGTGAGAATAAAGTAGTTGCATTACAATATTAAAGTCGTAATGCAAGAATAATGTTGTAGCATTATTAGATAAAGTTGTAATATTACAAAAATAAATTCATAGCATTTTGAGATTAAAGTCGGAATATTATACAGGTGCATCTCAATAAATTAGAATGTCGTGGAAAAGTTCATTTATTTCAGTAATTCAACTCAAATTGTGAAACTCGTGTATTAAATAAATTCAATGCACACAGACTGAAGTAGTTTAAGTCTTTGGTTCTTTTAATTGTGATGATTTTGGCTCACATTTAACAAAAACCCACCAATTCACTCTCTCATAAAATTAGAATATGGTGACATGCCAATCAGCTAATCAACTCAAAACACCTGCAAAGGTTTCCTGAGCCTTCAAAATGGTCTCTCAGTTTGGTTCACTAGGCTACACAATCATGGGGAAGACTGCTGATCTGACAGTTGTCCAGAAGACAATCATTGACACCCTTCACAAGGAGGGTAAGCCACAAACATTCATTGCCAAAGAAGCTGGCTGTTCACAGAGTGCTGTATCCAAGCATGTTAACAGAAAGTTGAGTGGAAGGAAAAAGTGTGGAAGAAAAAGATGCACAACCAACCGAGAGAACCGCAGCCTTATGATTGTCAAGCAAAATCGATTCAAGAATTTGGGTGAACTTCACAAGAAATGGACTGAGGCTGGGGTCAAGGCATCAAGAGCCACCACACACAGACGTGTCAAGGTATTTGGCTACAGTTGTCGTATTCCTCTTGTTAAGCCACTCCTGAACCACAGACAACGTCAGAGGCGTCTTACCTGGGCTAAGGAGAAGAAGAACTGGACTGTTGCCCAGTGGTCCAAAGTCCTCTTTTCAGATGAGAGCAAGTTTTGTATTTCATTTGGAAACCAAGGTCCTAGAGTCTGGAGGAAGGGTGGAGAAGCTCATAGCCCAAGTTGCTTGAAGTCCAGTGTTAAGTTTCCACAGTCTGTGATGATTTGTGGTGCAATGTCATCTGCTGGTGTTGGTCCATTGTGTTTTTTGAAAACCAAAGTCACTGCACCCGTTTACCAAGAAATTTTGGAGCACTTCATGCTTCCTTCTGCTGACCAGCTTTTTAAAGATGCTGATTTCATTTTCCAGCAGGATTTGGCACCTGCCCACACTGCCAAAAGCACCAAAAGTTGGTTAAATGACCAAGGTGTTGGTGTGCTTATCTGGCCAGTAAACTCACCAGACCTGAACCCCATAGAGAATCTATGGGGTATTGTCAAGAGGAAAATGAGAAACAAGAGACCAAAAAATGCAGATGAGCTGAAGGCCACTGTCAAAGAAACCTGGGCTTCCATACCACCTCAGCAGTGCCACAAACTGATCACCTCCATGCCACGCCGAATTGAGGCAGTAATTAAAGCAAAAGGAGCCCCTACCAAGTATTGAGTACATATACAGTAAATGAACATACTTTCCAGAAGGCCAACAATTCACTAAAAATGTTTTTTTTATTGGTCTTATGATGTATTCTAATTTTTTGAGATAATGAATTGGTGGGTTTTTGTTAAATGTGAGCCAAAATCTTCACAATTAAAAGAACCAAAGACTTAAACTACTTCAGTCTGTGTGCATTGAATTTATTTAATACACGAGTTTCACAATTTGAGTTGAATTACTGAAATAAATGAACTTTTCCACGACATTCTAATTTATTGAGATGCACCTGTAAGAATAAAGTCATAGTATTGTGAGGTTAAAGTAGTAATATTTTGAGAATAAAGTCGTAGCATTATGAGACTATATTATGAGAATAAAGTCTTAAGAAAAAACATCAAAGTACTGTGGTAGAGAACAACAAAGTGGAGAAGATATAGATGCAGATCTAACCATCAATACCCTTAGAACAGGGGTGTCCAAACTTTTTCTACTGGGGGCCAGATGCAAAAAGAAATAAGGTGTAGCGGGCCGCACCATTTTAATAATAATAATTAAAAAAAGGCTAGATGCCACTATTGCATCATCTTTATATGATATGCTTAATATTATGCAAGTTTTAATCACATTTTTTGTTAATAAAGGATATTTCTTTCTCCAAGAACGCTTGTAATAGAACAGTGATGCAGGGTCAGAAATTAAGGGGTTTCCGGGGCAAAAATGCCCCAAAAAGTGACAAAAAATGCCCTAAAGTTTAAATGTGTCCTGGTTTCTGTTTTCTTTTTTATACCAGCTGATATAGTTCTTAAAATTTTACTTTAAGAGTAACATTACACATTACCACATAAAACATGTTTTGAATAAAAGACAGTGCATTTTATATGTTCAGAAAAAATGCCTCATATGCCTCATTCCCTTGAAAATTAGATCCATAGGGCAATTATTGGCCCCTTTATGGAAAAGTTTATTTCTTACCATACAGTAATGTAACAAATATTATACTGGGTAAGAGCTTGTTTCTTTCAATGTCCTTTTATTTCTTGACGCATTCTGTGTCACTGCAAAAAATAAGCAGTTTTGGGTGTGATGCATAACAGTAATCAGAATATGTTACATTTTCCTGCTATGATGTGATTTAAGGAATTACTCTTTATTTATTAGTAATTCAGTCATAGTTTCTGTTCTGTTGACACCCCTGTCTTAGAACCAATTACTGGTTCCCATTTATGGTTGCACTAAAGAGGCAATTTCCCGGATGTCTGTCTGGTTATGCGTTAAAGATAGTTTGAGATTTGCATTTTAAAACGTATTCTCGTTAACGACTTTATTCTTGTATTTTTTTACTTTGCTCTAAAAATATTATGACTTTATTCTTGAAATGTTACGACTTTACTTTTGAAAAATGTTACTGTGCCACTAAAACGCTGCCAATAAACAAGGTGAAACAATTTAAGTCTAATTATACAGGTCAACTGCCCATCTTTGTTGCACTCAGATGCACACCTTGACTCTGGAAACCGTTAATTTGTCTTTAATCAACTTTAAGTAGTATAATTTTACTGTTTGTGATTTTTAAACAGGACATTGACAGCAATTGTCACTGAAAATTCTTAAAGTTTAATAACTGTTTGTTTGAATTATTCCTACTGTTATCCAGATGATCATCATTGGTTCATTGCCGAGGCTTATATGACACCATGTTGATAATGCAAACTTTGCTTATTTCTATTTAGTTGTGGCAGTCGTTTATACAGTTATTACTAAATACATCAGTGGCAGAAACCTGTATCAGTGCTTTGGTTATCTAAATGTGAACTAACAGTTTTGTACAATGTTGAAGTCTCTGTTGGGGTTTGTTTTGTTTTTCAGTCTCTGAGGCCTGAGTCACACTCATCTTTAAATAACACATCAGTGAAACAGTCCCCCTCTATAGAGGTGAGTGTCTGCCTTCATATAGTTCCACAAAATACTATCTTTTTATTAGAGTTACTTTATGTCTTTGCTTTGTGTCTTGTGATTGTTCTAATGTCAAAAGTTCAGTTTAGCACATAAATTAGAAAGAATTGGTTTTTCTTCATTTCCAAATGGTGACTTGTGTAACCACACCTTACAATTTCCATCACTTTCCGTAATCTACTGTGTGTCACCTGGTTGTCATGACATTGCTCAGGCGACATTGGTGTCGGAGCTGAGTCGTTTTGAGGCGGAGTTGGACTCAGACATTCGTGGTCTGGAGAGGAAACTGTCACAGAAGCAGCAGCAGCGAGGCAGGGGTGAGGTACTGACCACCCCCCTCCCCCTCTCTGACAGATTCCACTCACAATCCTCAAAAATCACAGATTACACCCTCTATCCCTCATTGTTCGCAGAATGTCTTCTCACTTTAATCACATATGATCTTGTAGCGCACACCTACATCAAGTCCAAAATTCCTTTGAACCCTCCTGAAGATAAGCTTGACACTGTTCTGCAATTCTTTCACACCAATTCTCCTTTTCTCTGACTACTACAAGACTAAGAGAGTAAGAGTGACAAATATCCATCCCCACAGGACAATTTTATTGCTCAAAGGTTGCTCTTTCAAGCTCCTGAGTGACCTGAGTAAAAGACGCTGACTACCACCCCTGGAGTTCGCTAGTTCGAATCCCAGGGTGTGCTGAGTGACTCCAGCCAGGTCTCCTAAGCAACCAAATTGGCCCAGTTGCTAGGGAGGGTAGAGTCACATGGGGTAACCTCCTCGTGGTCGCTATAATGTGGTTGGTTCTCGGTGGGGCGTGTGGTGAGTTGAGCGCGTATGCCGTGGTGGATGGTGTGAAGCCTCCACATGTGCTATGTCTCCGTGGCAACGCGCTCAACAAGCCACGTGATAAGATGCACGGGTTGATGGTCTCAGATGCAGAGGCAACTGGGATTCATCCTCCGCCACCTGGATTGAGGCGAATCACTACACAACCACGAGGACTTAAAAGCGCACTGGGAATTGGGCATTCCAAATTGGGTGAAAAAAACAAAAAAAAGCTCAGGTGACCTAATGGAGATCTCAGCTAAGTTGCATCATTGTATCAACTTTATCTCAGATGTTTCTCCTAAATTTCTTAGGAGAAATAAAAACAGAAACAAATAGGTCTATTGTTAACAGACAGTAAATGTATAGAGCTATAAAACTAGTGCTGATTGCAGAGCTCAGATATCCCTGCTAAAAAAAGAAAACATCTTAAGTTGGTTTGATGATCTTGGCTAGTCTAACAACCTGGCCAGGCTAGACATATTTAAATCTCTGACTTTCAAAGGAATAGTTCACCCCAAAATGAAAATTCTCTCATCGTTTACTCACAATCGTTGACCTTCATTCTTCTTCTGAACAAAAATGAAGATTTTTAGAAGAATATCTCAGCTCTGTTGGTCCATACAATGCAACTGAATGGTGACCAAATCTTTGAAGCCCTAAAAAGCACATAAAGGCATTTTTTTTTATTTGGGGGGATTTCTGAAAAATTAGGTCAGTTTTGTGCAGTTAGTTCACAGTATGTGTGAATGGTGAGCTTTTAAATTTGAGTGTGAAAATTGCCTGTGGCACCCTAAAAATGCACCAGAATTTAAGGGGTTAAATATTTATCTGTTTCTCACCCCCACCTATCATATCGCTTCTGAAGACATATATTTAACCACTGGAGTCATATGGATTACTTTTATGCTGCCTCTATGTGCTTTTTGGTGCTTCAAAGTTTTGGTCACCATTCACTTGCATTGTATGGACCTACAGAGCTGAAATATTCTTCTAAAAATCTTTATTTGTGTTCAGCAGAAGAAAGAAAGTCATACACATCTGGAATGGCATGAGGGTGAGTAAATGCTGAGAGAATTGTTGTTTTTGGGTCAACTATCCCTTTAAGTGCAGCCGTTGGTATCGTGGCACATCAGAATACAATTTGAGCCATTGTTGAGATCTATTCTGAGACTTTGTCTCTGGAGAAATATCTGAGAAGCAGGAGACTTAAATAGGTCCACCTTTGCTCTCCATTTAATCTTATTGCTGTGTAGGAAAAGCTAATGAACTGCTGTACTGAAGAGATCTCATTTGTGATTGTTCGTTTATATGGGTCATCTCAGAGCAAATACTTTTCCTCTGAAATATTATAGAGTGAGAGCAGAAATAACACAGCCGTTAGACAAGACGGAGATAATTTGAGAACATTTATTTGGCATACTGCAAGTACTGTATCTCTCTAAATGGCTTTTAAATCTTTTAGACTTCTAGACAGACTTTAGTGATCCATTATGACCTCACTGATTTCTTTAAAATTTCCACTCAGACAAGCTATTAATTTTATGCTCCCTCTTGTTGTGCCATAAAATGGTCAAAGGGTGTTTTTGGGCACCATTGTTACCTTCCAGCCAGCATGCCTCGGGTCAATGGATGTTTGCCTTCATGACTGACAGCTGTGCATGCTGATCCTCTCTGTCACTTCCTGTAATGCTGAAAAGCCAACTGCAAGCATGCACAATTCATGTCTGTTCTTTAATTCATATCAGTACATTTGTTCTTTTCTTGCCATGTCTCTCGTTCTGTGGTTCTCAAAGGAATGTTCCGGGTTCAACACAAGTTAAGCTCAATCAACAGCATTTGTGGCATGATTACCACAAAAAAAAAAATAATTTGGACTTGTCCATCATTTATTAAAAAAGCGATACAGTAAGGGACTTACAATGGAAGTGAATGGGGTCAGTCCTTAAATGTTAAAATACACACTGTTTTAAAAGTATATCTACAAGACGCAAACATTACCAACATAACAATCTGTGTTGCATCCAATACCGGGATTACAGAGTTTGTTAGTCATGGCAAATATTGGATATAACTTTATACTATAAAGTTACAGTAGTAATCAATTTTAACACACTAAAATCATGTTATGTTTACATCTTGTGTTAATAGACTGTCCCCATGTACTGCCATTGTAAGTGCATAACTGTAAATGCAATTTTTGCTTTTAGCTTTATTTTAATAAATAAAGAATGAGAAATTATTGTTTGTGGAAATCAACATTATGCTACAAATTAGCATTAGCAAAAAAAAAAAAAAAGGAAGAAGAAATTTCTGTCATTATTTACTCACCCTCATGTCGTTCCTATCTCATATGACTTACTTTCTGCTGTGGAACACGAAAAGAGAGGTTTAGCAGAATGTCCTTGTTGATCTTTTCCATACAGTGAAAATGAATGGGACGTGTCTTGACGTGCCATGTTTGAATGTACGTGAGCATAAATGAGATTTAACAGACAATGGCAGATGGGAAGATTTTCAGCAAATAATGATTTAAATTTCAGTTTGTTCCTCACACAAAGCAATTGTATGGCTGGTACTTTATGTGACTTTTATGGTGTTTTTACTTTGTTACACATGA
This sequence comes from Myxocyprinus asiaticus, assembly GCF_019703515.2. Classification (NCBI taxonomy): domain Eukaryota; kingdom Metazoa; phylum Chordata; class Actinopteri; order Cypriniformes; family Catostomidae; genus Myxocyprinus; species Myxocyprinus asiaticus. Next base: position 35,022,322 of record NC_059367.1, read on the forward strand.
GTAAACAATGACAGAATCTTCACTGCACCTTTAACTGTTTAAAGCTTTTTGGCTCTCACTGTGCTTGGATGATGAAATCACATTCTGTGGAAATCCTAGCTGATGACATCACTAGTTCCACCTGATTCATACTTGAATCAATGGAGTGTAGGACCCAGGGGAGTAGTGCAACCATCTGTGCAGGAATGGTTACAGCCTCAAAATCTTCATACTGCTCCCAAATGCTCCTGCTTGAACTGTGTCTTTGAGACACAGTGTTCATTTTTGTTAAAGGGGTATGCCAGAAGCCGACTGACTGTGATTTCAATTATTACAGGGAAATAGACCCAACACAACAGGCTCAAGGAAACAAGAGAATAGACAGGAGAACAGGTAAGTCTGTCTGTCTGTTTGTTTGTGTGTGTGTTTGTTTATATCTGCAGTGGTCACAAATGGTATTTGAACATTTGATAGAATATCAACCAAGGGGCATCTCAAACAAACTGATGTTAGAGCTTTTCTCATAACTAACTTCACTTCTAAGCAATTTTTGGAATCATTAGCGGATGTATAAAGTCAGTTCCCTTCAAGTTCACACAGGTGTCCAACTATGAACTATGTTCCACTAATGTTTTACAACCAAAATGTGTCCAAATACTGTTTTGCCTTCATTTACTTGGGAAGTGTATTTGTGCAGTCTTTCTTTAAAATAAAAGCCACTTGTTTCGATATTTTGCTATCAAATTAAAAGACATTCATAAATTTTTAAATTTTTAAGCATGTCTTTCGTGTCCAAATACGTTTTGGAGCCACTGTATGTGTTATTGATTTTCTAATATCACAAACCTTCTCTAGAGTATCTGTGCATGTTTTTTGTATATCTGTATTTGATTGATTTTCCATGTTTATGATTTTATGTGTATCTTTAGTATACCTCAGACATGGTATACTAAGTTTTTGCAGCAGGTGGGACAATGCAGTCTATTCCTTCAAACTATTGAAATTGCCAGTGATGCAAAACCTCCATTCTTCGTGCGTTTTCATAGCAATAATACTTGTTATGCATCAATATTGTTAATGATGATACGGTGTGACTAACTGCAGTAGACTCTCTGCTGTTTGCAGTCTGTTATTAAGTTCATACGACATGGCTGACCTCCTTGTCTGATTTGTTAATTGTTGACTTTTTGTCTGGCAGCCCACATACTCGACCCCATGCTGAGCTCTTTGTGTGAATGTATGTGTGTTTGTGTATTTGTGAGTGGGTGTGTTTATGTCTGTGTGTATCAAATTAAGAATTTTGTGGTTGTAACTTTTTTCACATGCTTGACCTGGTTCATCCTGTTAATCGAGTGTTACAGTATTCATAGAGAGAATCAAGCACAATTTGAAGTCAACATAAAAAGACATTCATAACTTATTTTAATTCCATAATGCAACTTACTTTTAAGCGAAATGGCATATTTAATGAGAGAAAATGTAAGGTGGGTGTTCCATAGCAGAGTTTAAGCGACCATGAAAACGCCACCCGAAAAGGATAGTTGTATCAAAGGCAGAGCTTGTTATTACATTTTCTATTAAAAATGATAAAGGCAAACCTTTTTTTTCTTTGCAGGTTTCTTATGTTCATGGAAAACCTATAAATGTCAGCAAATTTAACAAGCACAGAAATTAATACATTTTTAAAAGTCATAGATACAATTTTTCTTTGTGTAGACAAAGTTGCAAGACATAGTGATGTCCGATTTGTAAGCAAACCATTTTTTGTGTTGGTTGAACCTATTCACAAATTGGTCTGAATGATTCATAAGCAAATATATTTGATTTTGAATGACTTATTCAGTAATCAAAAAGTATTAAAATGTTGTGATAAGGTCATATACATTTATTGGTAAAAAAAAAAAAAGATTGGGAACCCTGTCTTTGGAATAACATGCACTGATGAATTGTGCACAATTAAAATATATATATATATATATAGAAACAAATGAGACAATTGTTGATATGCAGTAAGAAGAATTTGATAAAGTTTTTGAGTTCATGGTAAGATCTCAAATTTTTGCTTGCAGAATTTGGTATCTGGAGTTTGAAACATTTAGAAATGTCTTCTAAAACTCTAGAGGAGACACAATTGAGATTTTAAGGGATTCTGTTCTCAGAAACAAGAGAAAAAATCAGAAAAACAGGATACTTAAGCAAAAGTGCCCATTTGATCTAATAAAAAAAATATCGAAACATCCTTAAAATGAGATCAATTTACATGAGAATTGTAAAATTGCACACTATATTAAATCTTGTTCTTGCCTTTTTTTTTTGTTATAGAATAAACCTCACTAAATGTCATTATTTGAGATTTATTTTCTAAAAAATAGCCTTAATATCTTAGGCAGTTTTTCTATTCAAGTAAATGTATCTTGCTTTAAGGATACTTAGTTGTTTTTACTGGAAAACCAGATGAGAAAACAGTGTTGCTGTCCAGGAGAAACAATTGAGTTGTTTTTAATGTTTCTTTCCTATGTGAACTGGCTTTTTAGAAATGTATATTTTTGTATTAAATGTGTACTATGTTCTTGCATTTTGTGGCTTTGTAGAGACTTAGTTGCATGTGATTATGGAATTATAACTTTTTTTTTCTTCTTTCCAGCTCTCCCATAACTCCCTGCTCAGCTGTAAAGCAGGGCACAACAGCGAGCTTCACACATGTTGATGGTAAGATACAGTCATCTTCCTATTAAATCTCCTCCCCTTTAGTATTTCCTAATGTATTTCCTCCACTGTCCTCGGTGCCACAGCTCTGCTCTCTTCTCCTACACCTTTCTTCCCTTTGATTGCCCCACAACGTGGCACAATTAATACAGAGACATTTCTTGGAACCAAGGAACACAAATGTGAAGTCAGTCACTGAGTTTGGCCGGGCAGGAAAGGTGTAGCAAGCAGCAGGATGGAAGTCTTGATTAAAAATTTCTATAGCTTTATCTAGTTGTTTTTCTTGGAGATTAGTCCAGAAAACTGTAAACACATTAATGCATACAGTGCTGGAGGCACCTTGAAGCACTGCTAATATTGTTGAGCATAAAAAAAGTTCTTAAATCCAATTTAATTTAATCCAGTTTAATTTAATCTTTGACCATATTTGTTAATGTAACCTTACATGTTGTGACATTTCCTTGTTAGTATTCACTTTTTCTGTGAAGGAAAAGAGTGCTAGGACTAAAATAACAAATGGCCTGAAATACAGTTCTTGGCCCGAAGTTTAATTCCAGATAACTGAACAAAGACATTCTATAAAACCCCTCATTAACTCTACCAAACATAACTCCATATCATATGACACTGAGGTACACTGCCTGGCCAAAAAAAAAAAAAAGCTGCTGTTTGGATCTAAATAAAGGTTATGATCTGGGGTTGCTTCAGTTGGTCAGGTCTAGGCTCAGCTGACAACATGAATGTACTGAATGACCAGGTTATCCCATCAATATTTTCCCTGATGGCACGGGCATATTCCAGGACGACAATGCCAAGATTCATCGGGCTCAAATTGTGAAAGAGTGGCTCAGGGAGCATGAGGAATCATTTTCATACATGAATTGGCCACCACAGGGTCCTGACCTTAACCCCATTGAAAGTCTTTGGGATGTGCTAGAGAAGACTTTACGGAGTGGTTCGACTCTCATCAATACAAGATCTCGGCCAAAAATTAATGCAACTCTGTACAGAATAAATGTTGTGACATTGCATAAGGTTGTCGAAACAATGCCATGACGAATGTGCACCATAATCAAAACTGAAGGCGGTATTGATGGTATTGAGTCAAACCACTCCGTAAAGTCTTCTTCAGCACATCATGCTCCCTGAACCACTCTTTCACAATCTGAGGCCACTGAATCTTGGCATTGTCATCCTGGAATATGCCTGTGCCGTCAGGGAAGAAAAAATCCATTGATGGGATAACCTGGTCATTCAGTACATTCAGGTAGTCAGCGGACTTCTTTTTTTTGCCGCATAACGTTGCTGAGCCTAGACCTGACCAACTGAAGCAACCCCAGATCATAACAATTATTTAAATCCAAATGGCAACTTTTTTTTTTTTGGCCAGGCAATGTATCTGTCTACAGAAAGAGGTTTAACAGCCTGTGTGCACACAAACCCTAGACTACAATGCATAATCCATTCAATGCAAAGAATCATTGACTGCAGAAAGAATGATCAGAGATCCTTCACATGCTGCTCATCAATATCTCCTTTAGCATAACACACCAAGATTCAGAGTTTTCAGATAAAGAAACAACTTGAACCTACCTCAGATAAACCCTGCAGCCATTGTGCTTAATAAATGGCTCACAAGCCTCTTTAAAGTTGTAATTTGTCATCTTTGACTTACACTGACACACAGTGGTGTGGATGCAGCATCATTCAAACACAATAGTTTTCAGTTACCAATGGCATTATAGAAAATCATTATTTTTTTTTTTTTTTTTTTTTCCCTTTTTCTCCCAATTTGGAATGACCAATTCCCAATGTGCTTTTTAAGTCCTCGTGGTCACGTAGTGATTCGCCTCAGTCCGGGTGGCGGAGGACGAATCCCAGTTGCCTCCGTGTCTGAGACCGTCAACCTGCACATCTCATCACATGGCTTGTTGAGCGCGATGCCACGGACACATAGCGCGTGTGGAGGCTTCACGCCATCCACCGCGGCAACTACGCTCAACTCACCACGCGCCCCACCGAGAACGAACCACATTATAGCGACCAGGGTAGATGTGACTCTACCCTCCCTAGCAACCGGGCCAATTTGGTGGCTTAGGGGACCCGGCTGGAGTCACTCAGCACGCCCTGGGATTCGAACTTGCGAACTCCAGGTGTGGTAGCCAGCATCTTTTACCACTGAGCTACCCAGGCCCCCATAGAAATTCACTATTGACAGTCAGCCATAATTAACTTAATCCATAAATAAAGGGTCCAATAACAGGGCGTACACTGAAATTAAGTGAGAAGTATTCTCCATGTAGAATAAAACAGCATTTAGGTTACTGATATGACTGAACTCTTCATCTCATGTGAGTGTTCGTGAATTTACACGTTTCAAAAGTACAATTAATTTCTTTAGGAGTTAAACTTTTTAAATGAGGAAAAATTACTGCGTGCACCTTTAATGACTAGAGATGGGTCGTTCATGAACGAATCTTTCATTTTTAACAAATTTTTTTTTATATATAACTTCGGAATAGCGAGTAGTTTCAGATAGTGATTCGTCCATTTTGTCGTTGCCATGCATGCGCAAAATTTCATGTTTCGTTCATTTGACACGTGACTGCCGCATAGGCTCTGTACAGGAAGCAGAAATGATTAGTTCACCTCCCGAGTCTTCGGGTACAAGTCTTTTGTTCACAGTGTGTTCAGAGGGTGTTTTTTTTAAATGTGGCTTTTGCAAACAAAAGAAATCTATCTACTTGAAATGTTTGTTAGCACACAATATATGATTATTTTGTAACATTTAAAAAGTGCACTTGGCCAAATAAATCACAACATTGCATTGCTGCAATATTTTTAATACAATTTCCCCTCTCTGTTCCCTCCATATTGTGTCTCCACTCTGATCGTTCTACAGGATTCACCAAGCAAAATTCCTCATAAATGCATAAAAAATGTAAACTAAAGTGGCCAATAACTATATTATGCCTCTGATTTTTGTTTATTAAATGTTTAAATGTTAAACTAGGTGGGAATCACTTGGGGTCCCAGAATATGATGCATATTTTATTATTATTATTATTATTATTACTATAGAACGTAAACTGATGTGTCATTTACATCATGATTATTCTAAAGATTTATGAGGTAACTCTTCATTGTTTATGAGCTGATATCTAATTTGGTGACATCCTTGTACAGACCGCGTAACCTCTATGTTGGAGACTATGGATTTCCCTCCAAAGAAAGAAGAGAAGAAGGTATTTCCTCCTTTTTCTTGTACAAAATGAATGAATGAAAAGCTATAGTAGATTTGACACAGATTCTGAGGAACAATTAATGTTTGTCTACACAGATGAAGGCAGCACGAGCCAAATTTAATTTTCAAGCACAATCCTCAAAGTGAGTAGAAACAAATGACACACACAAACAGACATTTTAGATCTTTATTTTTTATTATTTTCAGTATTTGCAATGAGATTTGTGTAAGCCATGAACGTACATGGTATTGTAACTTTGGACCTGTTTAGTGTTTTATCAAGAAATACTGTATGCCCTCTCTGAATACAGATGGCTCAGGTTTTAGACAACGAGTCAAATTCAGGTTAAAATTGTGACCTCTCTTGTCCTACATTTGTATTGAATGTGAATGACCTTCATAATAAGACACATCTTTAGAGTTGTTTTTTAGAATAGTGGACATGTTATTGCATAATTATTGAGAACAGAGTATAAAGAAAATAGAGAAATATGATCCATTTAAAAAAAAAATTTAAATCCCACTGCAAATGTTTTAGTATTTTTTTTATTTTTTATTACTATTATTATTATTATGATTATTTTGTATTATTCATAAAAAACTGCTGTGGCGCTTTTCTAATAAAATACATTTAAAGCAGCTCAACTGGTAAAGAACAATACTAGCAATGCCACGGTCATGGGTTTGATTCCCAGAGAACACATACTGATAAAAATCATTTACTTTCAATACAATGTAAGCCACTTTAAAAAATGAATAAACCTTCCCAAGTGTGTTTACCACAACCATTATTATGATCTTTGTTGTGTCATATATAGGGAGCTGACCATACAGAAAGGTGATGTAGTGTACATTCACCGACAAGTGGACACCAACTGGTATGAAGGAGAGCATCACGGGAGAGTGGGAATCTTTCCCACCAGCTATGTGGAGGTATGGCTGCATGCATGCGGGTGTGTTCTGAAACATTATAAACTTTCTATTTTGTAATTTTACCCTGCTTCCTGGCTTTTCTTTCCAGATTATTCCTCCAACGGAGAAGCCCACTCCAATAAAGTCGCCCACCATCCAGGTGTTGGAGTACGGAGAGGCAGTAGCCCTCTTTAACTTTAATGCTGACCTGCCTGTGGAACTGTCCTTTAGAAAGGTGCCATAAATGTCACACATTGTACTTGTACTATAGGTTGTTTATGGCTTCCAAGCAATGTCACAACTTGGCGTATGATATACTGTGCAATTCAACTGATGTGCTGTCTGACTTGTGTCTATCAGCTACTTTACACTAGCATTGACTGTGGCTCATCCAGTTATATTTACAGTGGCAAGAAAAAGTATGTAATTTTGGAATTACTTGCTTTTGCAGTATGTATAAATTTGTCTTACAAATTGGTTTGATCTTTATCTAAGTTACAATAATGAACAACCACAATCTGTTTGTTCTTGTACATATTAAATACATCATTCAAACAGTCACAGTTTAGGTTGGGAAAAGGATGCGAACCCCTAGTCTAATTACGTCAACAAAAGCTAATTAGAGTCAGGAGTTGGCAAACCTGGCATCCAATTAATGAAACGAGACTGGAGGTGTAGGTTAGAGCTACTACGTCTTATAAAAAGCACTCAAACATTTTGAGTTTGCTATTCACAAGAAGCATCTTTTGACGTGGACCATGCCTTGCAAAAAAGAGATCTCAGAAGACCTATGATCAAGAATTGTTGCTTTGCATAAAGTTGTAAAGGGTTACAGAGTTATCTTGAAGAGCTTAGATATTCATCTTTCCACAGTTAGACAAATTGTCTATGAATGGAGACGATTTAATACTGTGGCTACTCTCCCTAGAAGATGACTCAGGGCACACCACCGAATGTTCAGTGAGGTAAAAAAGAACCCTAGAGTGACAGCTAAAGACTTGAAGGAATTATTGGAACTGGTTAACATCTCTGTTTTTGAGTCTACTATACGGAAAACATTAAACAGGCATGGTGTTCATGGCAGGACACTGCTTTGCTGTGTGCCTGAAGTTTGCCAAAGACCACCTTGTCACACCACAACGCTACTAGGAAAATGTTTTGTGGACTTTTGAGACTAAGGTTGAATTGTTTGGGAAGGACACGCAACACTACATATGGCGTAAAAAAGGCACCGCATACCAACATGAAAACATCATCCCAACTGTGAAGTACAGTGGAGGGAGCATCATGATTTGGGGTTGCTTTGGGACCTGGACAGCTTGCCATCATCGAGGGGAAAAATGAATTCCCAAGTTTATCAAGATATCCTACAGGATAATATCCGGGTGGCTGTGCACCAGCTGAAGATCAGTAGAAGTTGGGTGATGCTGCAGGACAAAGACCCTAAACATCAAAGTAAATCCACTACAGAATGGCATCAAAAAAATAAAATCCATCTTTTGGAGCGGCTCAGTCAAAGTGCAGACCTTAACCTAATAGAGATGCTGTGGAATGACCTCAAAAGAGTCGTTCACACCAGACATCCTAAGAATATAGCAGAGCTGAAGCAGTTCTGTAAGGAAGAACGGTCCAAAATTCCTTCTGAACATTGTGCAGGTCTAATCCGCAGCTACCAGAAATGCTTGGTTGAGGTTATTGCTGCCAAAAGAGGATCGACCAGTTATTAAATCCAAAGGTTCACTTACTTTTTCCACAGCACTGTGAATGTGTAATGGTCTGTGTTCAATAAAGACATGAAAGATTATAATTGTTTGTGTGTTGTTAGCTGAAGCACATTGTGTTTGTCTATGATTGGGACTTTGATAAAGATGAGATCACAATTTATGACCAATTAATGCAGAAAACTAGCTAATTGAAAAGGGTTCACATACTTCTTGCCACTGTATTATGTAATACTGTTTTGAGTCTTAAGTTTTCACATAATGTGAAGCAGCTGTTTCTGATCTGATGCCAGACTAATTCATTTGTTATAATGTTCCATATATAAAAAAAGTAAATCAAATAAAATTAAGTACCTTTTAAATCTGTCTTTGTCCTTATCTCCTCGTTTGCCTCTTTGACTGTTTACTCACATAATTTTTTTTCTTGTTCTGTTGTTCAGGGTGAGGTGATCTCTATAACCCGGCGTGTTGACGATCACTGGCTGGAGGGTCGTATCGCGGGCACCACACGCAGTGGAATCTTCCCGATAAATTACGTCCAGGTCAACAAAATGCCTCGCACTAAAACTAGTGATGAGCTTCCCTCCTCGCTCCTCTCCCCCACTGCTACCTCAGAGCCCCTCAGCCCTGGCAGGCCCCTGCACTCCCCCCCTTTACTCTCCTCACGCTCCCCTGAACTGCAGTTTTCACCTCACAAACACTCCTCCAGCCAATCACGCTCCCCTCTGTCACCTGCACAGCCCACCATCCCCAAACAGCCACCCAACCACTTCTTTTACTCGCCTGGCCCCACTTCATCCACCCCACACACAAGCAACTGGAGTGGATTACTGCAGCCTCACATCCCACTGGCTACGGACACCAGATCACCTGTGTCACCATCCAATCATGTGCTGACATCTCCCCAGGGCCCGGGACTGCCAGTGAACACCAACGTTGACCCTCAGTACATCACACAGGTTTGTATATAGAAAGAACGCTACATGTTTACTTGCCACAAATGATCAGCTTATTTTGGTAATTTTGAGATGATTAACAGAATTCATAATTTCAGAGTGCACCTTTTATATTTTCAAATATGTGTCGTTTCCCTTATATTTAATGTTGGTCACTCCGATTGAGTTTTGTGAGTCAGTTTCCTTTGGACGGTTCATGTAAACTAATTCACATTAATGATTCATTGTTTCTTTTGAGCCCGCGCAGCCTTAAAGGATCTTTGCTTTCTTTTGTAAACAAAATATTTATTGTATTGCTGCTGTTTATCACTATATTTTGATTCAGTTAAATAAAATAGTGTTTTCTAGTTTATTAGTGAAAATTACGTTTAAATTTATGTTCAATTTAATGCTGTCACACAAATTTAACCCTTACGAAAATTAACCATAGTTTACTAGTAATATTAGTATTAGTAATATTGTAGTAACCAGGGTAGGGTTGCACCAGCTATACGTAAGTTACATCTTAGCCTAGTTGTGGCGTAAATGGGCACTAAGTCACAATTTACACACTACTAAATATTTGAGCGTTGCACCATTACATTTATGTAGGACGTAACTCTATGTATAAACTAAATATTTACGGAAGCCTCTGACCAGGAGTAACTGATGGAATAAAAAAGCAGACTGATATTTTATGACATCAATGAGCTCATGTTTTGCATGATAGGCATCAATCATTTCGACATATAGTATGATGTTGACATTTACACTCGTTTTCATTTACGAGAGAAATAAAAAGTACTTTTAAGTGGCTCTTCAGCATGAAACCATTCAAACGGTGCTGTTTTCAGGATGCGTCGCCCGGTGTCAAGTTTCAGCACATTCAAAATATAATATATAGGATATTAAAATGAATAAATGTCTGTTTTTCCAGCTTGTTGTATTAGTATTTATTTATCACCCCTTATTTATTTTAGACACAGTTCCTATATATTGTTATTTACACAGGGCAAATATACTATTTATCAAATCTGCTTTTATTACGTATCGTATATTAATGGGGATATAACTTATTACAGCTGACAGTTACGTGAGAAAACAAGGTTTGAACATCAACCGTAACAAGATCAAATTGAAGTTCATGGCTTTTTAACACTTCTGTGTACAAATATGAAGGCTGTTTATTGGATCAATACAAGTAAACATCATATACGACTATGCATCACTTTACGGAGAGCTTACAACCTACTAGTTAAGTCTTGCATTAAGAACAGGTGGTGCAACCAAATGAAGCACTGACTTAATTATAAACTAACTAGTAGTTACTAAGCCCTTAGTGTGAACTTTACGTCCCAACATAAGTGAGACCTTATGCACAGCTGGTGCAAACCTACCCAGAACTTTAAAGGCGCACTAAGTATGATTTTAGCAAGGATTCAGCTGGCTCTTACTCGTCCCAATGGTCCAAGAAGTACTTGCGGTTTTGGACTCTACACCCATCGTCCTGGAGTGCTGTCACTTCAAATCAAATGTGTTTGTTTATCTTCTCTTTTGTTACTTTTGGTCTGTGTTTTTATCCGTCTTGTATTACACACATCCCTGTAATGAACATTCTTCTATCCAATCGAAAAGAATTTTCGCGCATAGTTGCGCATAGTTGCGCACCTGACAGCCGTGACTTGCGAGCTCTCGGCCGGCTGAACATAGCTTTGTGCTCGCGCTTGCCATTTGATGTTGCGCTGCTTATCCATGATCCGCGTGAGAGTGAGAGCTGTTTGTGCATTATGTGTAAAACTTTTTTAATTACCAGAAATTTACTTGGTGCACCTTTAAAGGTGGACTCATTGGATAGATGTCATTTTTTAGAAGTATGTCGAAGTATGGCTTACACTGACACCTAGTGGCCTGCATGCTGCATCATTTAAACACAGTAGTTTTCAGCTACCAGTGTAATTTTCGAAATTCACCATGCACAGTAAACCAGGATTAATTTAACCCATGAATGAAAGTGTCCAATAACAGTGCAGTAACTGAGATTAAGTGAGTAGTATTCAGCTGGTCATGTGATGCTAACCTGGCTGCCTCCATGAGGCACCTCTGCTCCATGTAGAATAAAAGAGCTTTTATAAGGTTACTGGTATGACTGAACTCTTCATCTCACATGAGTTGTCATGGTTTTAGGCATACAGTATATTTCAAAATTACTATAAATTTTTTTAAGAAGTAAAACTTTTTAAATGAGGAAAAATGTCTCTGTTATGTGAAACGTAACCCTTGTTCCCTGAGTGGGAACGAGACACTGTGTAATCGCATTGGGGACACACCCTGAGTGTCACGTGATCTGAAGCCCTTGTACAATCATGCCAATTTATTGGCTGGTGGCGCTTAAACGACACCCCTATTGAGCTACGTCACGTGCTCCATAAAAGCGCTCGCTTTGGCGCCATAGAGTCAGATTTTCTACAGGAAGGCACGAGCCTATGCAGCTGCTAGAGAGTATGGCCAGCTTACGCAGCGTCGGGGTCCCACTCAGGGAACCAGGTTTACGTTTCACGTAACCGAGACGTAACCGGAACTCAAGCTGCGTAATGGCATTGGGAACGATATACATTCATGTTATGCGAACAGTAGCTGCCAACTGTCTAATCATATAGCCCATAACTCCCACAAGTGAGCTAAAGCATCTGAATAAAACAGAAAAAATTATGAGTTTACTCATGTTCCAACAGAGAGAACCTGAGAAGCAGGAGTCAAACCCTCATCCAGATTATAAAATCTAACAAATGTATGCAGAGAGGATCACCCTGCCACCATACAAATGTCCTTCAAGGACGCACCTCTAACCAAAGCCCATAAGGATGGCATGCTCCTCGTAGAATGGGCTTGAATACCCGAAGAAAAAGGTGAACCGCATGCTTAGTTAGCACTTGAAATTGCATCAGTAAGCCAATGAGACAGTCTTTACTTGGACACCGAACCAAAGCACACAAACAACTGCTCTGATTTAAGCCACTGGCTAGTACGGTCAACATAAACCCACAGCGCCCAAACTGGGCAATGCATATACAATCTTTCATGCTCCTCCGACTCAAATATGAGAGGATAGAAAGACAGAAAATTAATAGTATGCGAGTGAAATGATGTAGAAATTACCTTGGGCAAATAGCCCAAACGAGGTCTTAACACCACTCTTAAACACCCTGGTGCAAAATCCATACATAAAAGACTGATTGACAAGGCATGCAAATCACCAACCCTTTTAAACGATGCCAATGCAACTAGCAGGGCCGTATTAAGAGTCAGAAACTTATCAGCGACTGTTGCCAAGGGCACAAACGGAGCACCCGAGAGCGCCTCTAAAACAACAGATAAATCCCATAAGGAACGCCGATGGGACAAAAAGGTCTAAGCCTGCGAACCAACACACCCCGCACATAAAACGAGAGACAAGAGAATGTCTACAGAGAATGGCAACATAGACTTTATGCGTTTCCGGGGCAAAACCCTGCCCCAAAACGCTCTTGAAAATAATCCAGCACTGTATGGACAGGGCAGTGAACTGGATTTTCACCTCATGCTGTACACCAAGAAGCAAAAATACAGCACTTGAATAAAGCTTCCTAGTTTATGGAGCTCTAGCATTCAGTATGGTATCAACCATAGCGGGGGATAACCCACCATTCAAAAGAGCGTCCCGTTGAGGGGCCATACCCATAACTTCCACAAGTCTGGACGGGGGTGCCAAATGATTCCTTGAGCCTGAGTCAACATTTCTGTTCTGACAGGAGTCTCCCAAGGCATTTCCTCCAGGAGAGAGACCAGAGTCAAAAACAACGGCCGCAGCATTCTTATGGGGGGACAACGTGTGGTGTTTATGTTCACTGGGTGTTTTGTGTACACTTGAGCTCAATGAACATCGATTTCTGTTATGCATATCTTGAGACCCTTGTTCATGGAGACAGGCTGAATTCGGCAAGCATTTTTAAAAACATTTTTTATGTTCGCTCCCCAGCAAGTTGCGGAGGACTGAACCATATTCTGGTTGTCGGACGTTCGAGGTGCATACAATGGCGAACTCATTCCGATACTGACCAAAGGACAAAACAGGAGAGAAACGGATACGTTTATATGGTCCAGTTTCGTTCACTGAGGGCTCATCCTTTGTTACACAGCAAGCCAGTTAGGCTCGTGTGTAGACCTATTTAGACCATGATCCCCTCCTCTGCGAGCAGTTTGCTTCAAACGGGGAGGGGAGAGAGAGAAAGGACGAGGCCGCTCCTCCATTGTCTTATACATGTGAATTCTCACAGAACGACACAGAAAAAGACAATAGGGACAAAGGGGCCAATTTGTTCCTTACCTACCAATGACGAATTCTCTAATACAGCATTTTTTTAATGGCGATGGCTCAAGATGCGCATGGTAACTCTTTCGCACACTTTGTTCATCAAAAAATGGCCGCCGGGCTAGGCCTCAGAGTATGTCCGACGAGACTCGCACTTTCGCTCATGACTGTTCGCACTCCAAACTTCTCAGATACAAAGCCGAAATCCCAAACGACTCCCGCACACAGAACTCCAAATCTGGAGGCCTTGGAACTGGAACAAGTGGGGATAATGCCTTGTGGTGAGAAATTGTGTGCCTTAGAATCGCAGCTGTCCCCGTTGGAACCTTGTAATGTTTGGAAAAAACTACATAAAAATTGCTCTGAAATTTACACTGTATAAACGATGTCCTTACATGTTTGCCGCTCAAAATGGAGGATTAATAATCCTTTTATTAATAAAATTTCATTAATAAGAAAGTTGCTGGAACAAACATGGGCTTAGACAAAATCGTGTACTGAAGAACAGAAAACCTGACTCGATGGCGCCAAAGCGAGCGCTTTTATGGAGCCCAGGACATAGCTCCCTAGGGACGTCACTTAAGCGCCACCAGCCAATAAATTGCTGCTATTGTACAAGCTCTTCAGACCACGTGACACTCGGGGCGTGTCCCCAATGCGATTACGCAGCTCGAGTTCCTACGAAAGGGAATACTACTGAGTGAACCTTTTAATATTCTTTTTTTTTTTTTTGGTGGAAACCATGGTTTTGATGCAATAAATCATGGTTTTACTACAGTAATACCGAAGTATCCGTAGAAGTGAATGCATATATTTTTTGTTGTGGTATATGGTAAGTGTTCAGGAAATCTGTATAAAAACCTGTGATTATTCTTGCAATTATTTTTGGTGACACTAAAAGAATTATACACTTCAGCTATAATAAATGATTCCATCATGTTTTGATAAAAGTAAAAAAAAAAACACCTTTTAAATATATTTTTTAGGTTGGGACCAAAACACCATCTCCACAGCTGAATGCACAGGTTAAGATTTCTTCCGCGTCAAGATCTCCTGTGAACATTGGTTCTACTGTCATTTCACGACAACAGTGAGTAACTCAAGTAGTCATAGAACTGAATAAAATGTAAATGTTATTATTGATTAAGAATATTCAACATAATGCAACATTAATACACCAATGTTCTACGGGTTTAACGTTTTATTTTCCCGCACATTCAGGTATAAAGCGGTTTACAACTATAAACCCCAGAATCGAGACGAGCTGGAGTTGAAAGAGGGCGACATTGTTCAGGTCATGGAGAAGTGTGATGATGGCTGGTTTGTAGGTAATGACCCTTTAAGAAAACAATATACTTTTTTAATACAGTATGTAACAGTGTGTGAGATATCCGATTGTTTCGTGTCTCTTGATTGTTTTTGTTTTTTTGTCAAGATTTAATAATTTTTTCCCCCAGATAGTAGATTTCTTCACACTGGCGTTGTTGTGGCTTTAGTGTTAGGACATTTTGATTTTTTTGATTTTTTTTTAGACCTTGATGCCAACTACTGGGGAATTCTGACATTACAGTATAAACTTCAGTACTATCTTAAGTGCAGCATTGATGCAATTTTATCTGGTCACATAAGATGATAAGGAACACCCACTACACAAGGCCCACTACAAGGAACGCCCCCCTTGAATCACAAAGCTATTTTATTGGCTGAAAGATTTTTCAAAATCCTATTCAATTTCTGTATGATTCATGTTGTCTTAACTACGTACATATAACAAAGAATAACTTTTAATTATGTCACATGTCATATTATTAAATCAAAGATATAAATTGTGAAATTAAACATTTAGCTGTGCTGTTTTTTCCAATTAGCTCACAAGCTAACTGGTTAGCCTATTAGATTTGCACACTACTAGCCAATTAGCCTGCTAGTTACACAGGCTTAGTTCGATTTTGCATACTACCATACTACTCATACTACTTCTGCCATATAGACAAATAGCAGAAGTAGTAAGAGTAGTAGTATTTCGAACTCAGCAACAGTGATACAGCTTCTTCTCCTCTTCCTTTTCATCACGCTTCTCCTCATTGTCGCCACCTAGTGATATGGCGGTTTGATTGCTTTTAATAGAACTTTTATGTTGTGGTATATTTAATCATTTTACAAACATTTCACTTTTTAATATCTGAGGTTGGGGTTAAGTTTAGGGGTAGGTGTAGGGTTTCACAACAAACACAGTGTATGAATGTGACATCCAACTATGTCAAGACTTTTCATCATTTTTATTTTTTTTTAGCACAGGGGGCATGTCTTGTAGTGGGCGTGCCTTATAGTATGCAGACAGACCCTTCTCCATTGATGTCCTGAGGGAATATAATGAATGTTTACTGTACTGTAACTGAATTGTATGGATTAGTAAAGTGATACTGTTGCTACTTTTCATAAAGCTGTGGTCACGTACATACACGTACAGGATGTGATGTCATGCTTGAGGGCTTCTGATTAAAAAAATAATAATAATCTCAAATAACATATACATACATATATTTTATTCAGAATGTTAAAATATACGGTCTACTCACTTGCCTGCCACAATAAAAACATGCAATTTTAAAATATGTATTCTTTGTATTGAGCCAAGAGGTCAGTGTGTACTGTTTCAATCTTCTGTTGGTCACACGTCTTCTCGTCATACGAGTCTGTAGGTGAGAACTTCGGTACGCAGCAGTATGTGAAATTTTTTCACATGAGCTTACCTTAAAAAAAAAAAAAAATCGAAAGTTCTGGCAAATTAGCCACAAACTTGCCACAAAACAATGGACAATTTGTGGCAAGTTTGCAGCAAATTTGCCTTGAACTTTCGTTTATTTAATGTGTTTCTGCTCTCTTTGGATGTGTTTGAAGAGGAGTGAATGGAGCATGTCTAGTCTAGTGTGACCGCAGCTTAATTTATATGTTTTCTTATGTAAATAAGTGATTTTTATTTTTTCCTGTTAGGTATGTCTGAACGGACTCAAGCTTTCGGAACATTCCCTGGCAACTATGTGGCACCAGTTTAACAACTTCCACAAATTCTTCCAATCACATTTTTGTCCTTGGCAAGCACTGCACACACACACACACACACATATCTCTCTCTCTCTATATATATATATATATAAACAATATGAATTTCTTTCATATCCTCCACTTCTTATCCACCAAGTTATGCATGTGCACTCCTCACCTTGTTGCTATGGCACCCATGTTACCATAGTAAAGAAGCCTCTAGCAGACTTAAAGATATTGGACACAGAAGGGTTTGTCACAGTATGTCCACACTGCATGGTGCCTTGAAGATTCTTTGATTTTTATATGAAAAGCACCAGAGACTGGATGTTGGACTGTTGAATAACCACATATTCTTCTGAAGGACACAGCTGACAGCTGAAATGTCTTTTCTGATTGAAAAATCTTTGTAAAATTTACCTCTATTTTGGTTTCAGATCTGTAACAGCATTGTCCATGAACACTACAAATCCTGAGGATACACAGCTAATATCTGGATATAAACATGGTCAAAACCATTCATTTTTATGATCACAATTGTCATTTACTTTAAGCTAGCTTAGTTGACCGCCACCTCATATTAAAGAAACAACTGCTATCATTATCAAGTGTGCAAGCGCTTAATGCAACTGTTGTCAAGTGTTTTATCTGACCATATATTGTTCACAGTTATTGTGTTACAAGCTCAGCATGCAACATGTTTTGTAAGGTTTTGGACAGAAAGAGTGTTGAGGGTAAGTCAGCTGCAGCGATTTTAAA
The DNA here is from genome assembly GCF_019703515.2 of Myxocyprinus asiaticus. NCBI lineage: Eukaryota > Metazoa > Chordata > Actinopteri > Cypriniformes > Catostomidae > Myxocyprinus > Myxocyprinus asiaticus. Next base: position 35,039,971 of record NC_059367.1, read on the forward strand.
TTGGGTTTGAAATCTTGGGCTGGGTTCCAACCAAACTTGATATAACCAGGTCTTGGACTCAAAAAAATTAAATCAATGCTTTATTTCATTGGCTGTAAGAATAAGATCATATTAACACATGAATTGCACACTGAATTTGTTAATCAGCTAAATTAACTAATGCATCAAACTATTTATGTCAATCGTCTGCCCTAGCAAGTGATTCTACAAGTAAAAGAAAGCATCTTCATAACCTGTTTCTGAACATGAAGTCATCTTTATCACATCAGAGGCAGTTTGCATAGGAATCTGAGGATTTTTCTTTGTGGGTTTAAGTTAGTCATAAAAGTTGTTGTTGAAGGTGCCATACTGTATTCATTGTATTCATCTGAATCCCATTATCAGCTTACTTTGACTTCTGTCTAACTTCCTGGCAACTGAAATAGCTGTTATTTTGTACAGATTATTGAACTGTCATTGAAAGGTATCGAATCATGGAGAAAGAAAAAAAAGATAATATATTTTTATTGATGACACAATGTATTGCAGTATGTAAGGTACTCACAGATTTTTATAATGATCAAATAAATGGTGAAATAAAAATCTGTTGCTTGTTACTTTTAAGAGCCTCATTCTAACCATTATAATTTCCTTGTTCATAATCAAATTTGATTTGTAAATCTCGTACAGTTCTATAAATGCTTACGTTATTATGCCCTAGCTTGTCTGATTACAATTTTTTTGATGAAAGATTAAATAAACATAATACTTAAATTAAAATGCTAGTATAAGTAACAGGGATTTGTGGATTTAACCTAAATTAAGTGGTCACTCAGAAGGGGATAGACATTTTGGGACCAAATGTGGTTTTGAAGGGGAAAAAAAAAAAAAAGGATTTTTTTTTGTTTTTGTTTTTTGGTTGGGACAAGCAATAATGGCAGTATACACAACACGAATTAAAATGAGAGGGATCATAATATTCCCGTTATTTTTTGCACATTTATATTATATTCCAGTGTTATTCTAGCTCTGACTAAAAAAAAAAAAATAATAAAAAAAAAATAATGTTTAGTCAGAGCTAGAATAACACTGGAATATAATATAAATGTTATGGTTTAATGTTGGACAATATAGAAGGTTTTAAAGAAATATGGAGTTATGAAAGAAACATTTGTACTGTTCCTGAAGAAAGTTTGTCTTTTTCAGAAGAACTTGCATAACCTCATCCATTGATATACCGGTTAAAATTATACGCCTTGAAAAATGTGTCAACCATTACAATTTTTAGAGATTTTTCAAGCGTCGCAAGTTAGAGGTTGTGCTCCAAATACAAATTATCCGCCACTCGGATGGATATGAAATGTAAAGTTTCCGTCATGGTTATTTTTATGCGTCATTAGTTGCTTTTGCATTATTTCTCCATTGAAACTTGCCTGTTCTCACAGATCTCTCTCTCTCTCTCACTCCCTCTCTCGCACGTGCGCGCGCGCGCGCACACACAAAAACAGCAGAGTAAAGCCACGTAAAATTTTTTTTTTTATTTGTCAAAAAGTTGCTAACGCCGTCCTACCCGTGTTCTGCCGCTATCCAAAAGAGAGAACAGATCATACTAAAATTACCTCAGGAATTATAAAACAGCTCCTATTTTAAACGTGCAATTATATCTAATATAGTTGCCAAAAGGCTATATCCAGGTTTTGATGATGAAGTGCTGATATACAGATGTCTTCTCTGCAGATCCATCAAGTATGTTCATGGTTTTTAAAGGGATGTTGTTTGGTTCGTTGGTCCGTTGGGTCGGTTTGCAATCTCACCACAAGCGAACCGCTCAAGAGTTCGTTTGCAGTCGGTCCGAGACCACCTCGTTCAGGCGTCTCGGACCGATTGTTTTGGTGCGGATCCGAGAGCTATCGCCGAACCAGGAAGAAAACGCGCCAGGTTCCGAAACAAACGCTCCAAACAAGCCAGGTGTAAAAACGCCCTTAGTTACAAATGTTTTCACTGGGACATGAAACAGTACATGGCTACCGTCAGCAGGTGGCGCACTGCGACTTTTAATATTTACTTTGGCGTTAAATTAATAAATTATTTATGATTCATCCCACCTACTCGACACGCCCCGCGTGCCACCCTAGCTTGCCCTCCCTGCAGGCTTTATTTTGACAGCAACACGTGGCATGTGAGTGAGGAGCGCGCGGATGATGCTGCAACATCTCCCACAGCGGAAACATCCACGCGAAAAGTTTGACAAAACTGGGCGGTGTGGGAATTTGGTCACATGGACTTTACAGACTAAAAACTGATGCGCTTAAAGTGTTTCAGGCAGGTCTGTGTTTAGTAAGCACGAAACACTGTTTCAGGAGAAGAACAGCGATTCTTCACGCTCATAACTGAAAGCGTGTGTGATTTTGACGTCATCCTCACAGGTGTCAATCAGCAGTGTGATTGCCTCTAACCGCGCGCCAACTCTTGTAAGTGTTTAATCTTCCTCATATTACAACAATCTGAGAAATATTTGTCTTACGTTGGGTTGATGAAGAGCTGGCCATATGTGTTTGTTTATTTGAGACGCTCAATTAAAATCATATTGTGTGATTGCATGCGAAATGAGAAACATCCATCAGTTTCAGCATTCTTTTGACACGCACTGCTGTATTATCATCAATTACTCGTTTCCCCTTGAGTCAAGTTTATTTTTCTTACCCCACTAGCATTTTTCCCCCCTTGCTTTGAACATAAAACTCGCTTCAATTTAAGTTACTCTGAAAACAAGACTACATTTATTGTGCCATTTTTCTTTTCAAGTAGAATCTCAGGTTTACCTGATCTATGGCATTGTCTCAAAATCTATTGAGCTGCCTACCTAGAGAAAAAAAAAAACTTTTTTTTTTTTTTTTTGGGGGGGGGCATGACAGAGTAAGTGTTCATACTTGGGCAACTCATTAATAAACAAGAGTTAATATTTTATTATTATTTATTGGGAACATCTAAACTGTCATTGTTGTCTAAATAGGCAGCTCACTAGGTTTTGAGATACCTTTGTGCTACCTAAAACTGTAATTAGTCTGTCTGTGGTATTTGCTTGTAACATGTAAATGTATGTTTTGGCTGTTTTAATGTATCTCATATGTATAAACTTTTTTGGAAAGCTCTGGATTTTTATTTTTTTATCTAGTATGCTGATAGATGCTTTGCCTGAGGAAAGGCTGGAATGTTTTAGATTCAGTTATGCAGAATAATGTGAAGGGTTACTTCACATGTGAAAGCATCTGTGTGCAACACTGTGCACATGGCTATCCTCGGAAATCATTATAAAAATCTACCTTTCCAATAGATAGTATGTTTAAATGTTTGAAATTAGTTTTGTAGACCAATGTAAATTGTAAGAACAAACCGGATAGTAAGAAAAAGCAGCCAACAAGTGCCCAGCATACATGGGAACTCCTTCAGTGCACTTTAAAAAGCATTGCAGGTTGCACCTCATGAAATTAGTTGAGAGAATGCCTAGAGTGATCAGAGCTGTAATCAGAGAGTGGCTGCTATGAAGAAGCTACAATACACCGATCAGCCACAACATTAAAACCACCTGCCAAATAACGTGCCCAGGGCTGTATTAAGGTGCTCCAGGGATCCCGGGACTTAATGTTTCGCTGGGCCTCTGTAAGTCGTCAGAACGATTGACGTTAACTCTCAATCACTTATGCTCTACACGGACAGGTTTAACCATTGCGCACCTGTTTACATGCGTGTCTTCCCGAGAATGTAGATGGGGGAGAATGCGGTGGAGGATGCTGCGACTGGCAGTCCACACCCCCCCCCCGGGGGTTCGGCCAATTCCCCAAACACGGGCCCTGGTAAGCCCATGTGTTAAGGCCCTGCTCGTGCCGCCAAAACAGCCCTGACTCATCGGGGCATGGACTCAACAAGACCTCTGAAGGTGTCCTGTGGTGTCTGGCACCAAGATGTTAGTAGCAGAACCTTTTAAGTCCTGTAAGTGGTGAGGTGGGGCCTCCATGGATCGGACTTGTTGGTCCAGCACATCCCATCGATACTCAATCAGATTGAGATCTGGGGAATTTGGAGGCAAATTCAACACCTTGAACTCTTTGTTGTGTTCCTCAAACCATTCCTGAACAATTTTTGCAGTGTGGCAGGGCGCATTATCCTGCTGAAAGAGGCCACTGCCATCAGGGAATACCATTACCATGAAGGTATGTACGTTGTCTGCAACAATCTTTAGGTAGGTGGTATGTGTCAAAGTAACATCCACATGAATGCCAGGACCCAAGGTTTCCCAGCAGAACATTGCCCAGAGCATCACACTGCCTCCGCCGGCCTTCCTTCATCCCATGGTGCATCCTGCTACCATCTCTTCTCCAGGTAAACGACACACACTTACCCGGCTGTCCACATGATCTAAAAGAAAATGTGATTCATCAGACCAGGCCACCTTCTTCCATTGCTCCATGGTCCAGTTCTGACGCTCACTTGCTCATTGTAGGTGCTTTCGGCGGTGGACAAGGGTCAGCATGGGCACTCTGACTGGTCTGCGGCCACGCAGCCCCACATGTAGCAAGCTGCGATTCACTGTGTGTTCTGACACATTTCTATCATGGCCAGCATTACATTTTTCAGCAGTATGTGCTACAGTAGCTCTTCTGTGGGATCGGACCAGATGGGCTAGCCTTTGCTCCCCATGCACATCAATGAGCCTTGGGCGCCCATGACCCTGTCGCCGGTTTACCGGTTGTCCTTCCTTGGACCACTTTTGGTAGGTACTAACCACTGCATACCGGGAACACCCCACAAGACCTGCCGTTTGAGATGCTCTGACCCAGTTGTCTAGCCATCACAATTTGGCCCTTGTCAAAGTCACTCAGATTCTTACGCTTGCCCATTTTTCCTGCTTCCAACACATGAAATTCAAGAACTGACTGTTCACTTGCTGCCTAATATATCCCACCCCTTGACAGGTGCCATTGTAACGAGATAATAAATGTTATTCACTTCACCTGTCAGTGGTTTTAATGTTGTGGCTGATCAGTGTACATTATATATATTTATATTATTCACTATTATTCTAAAATAGTTTTGAGGCTGGGAACTGCTCAATGTAAATGATGACTGAGCAGTACTTTTGAATGGATCGGAAAAAGCTAGACATGCTCGTGTCCATGTAAAGAACAAACCTATTGAGAGTGAAACAGAGACCAGAGATGCTTTTGTACTCTTTATTGTCTCCACCTGTGCATCTCTGCAACCTCTCTTTTACCTCTCTCTCTCTCTCTCTCTTCCTCTTTTTACTCCACTTCCATCACCCCAACACACATTTTTTGCTTTCACTCTGTCCGTGTAAATCCAAAGTGGTAACAAGCCTAGAAAGGCATAACATCCACAAACATGTCTCATAATTACTGTCACTGCAGACACGACACTGTCAGCTGTGCAATAAATCATCCACATAGAGAGACAAGACCACCAAGGAAGTAGTTCAGTGCTAAATATGAAGTTTATTTAGCCGATGGCACAACAAAATAATTTTAGATACAGACCTCTGACAACTAGGGGTGGGCAATATAAGCAATAAACGGGTAGGTATATCTTGATATTTTTCAGCCTTTGATATTGAATATATAATTCAATATTTACTGTATATATTTGCTCTGAAATGGCTTAAATTGGTGATTTTTTTTTTTTTTTTTTTTTTCAATCAGAGGGACCATAATTTCAACAGCCATTGTTTTCAAGTAGATAAAATTTTTTTTTGATGTAAGAATCCAAGATTAATGAACACAAGGAAGAAATTTATACACACCAATATAACAATACATGGTAATAAAAAGCAATATTTACCTACACATATTTTTACCAAAACATTTTAATAAATGACATGCCACATTTTTAAGTGATGGCGCAAACAAATAGTTCAATCAGAATTTTGAATCGATTCACTGAAATGACAGCTTGAATTGATATGGAAAGAGTATATCGATTGTACCGGTTTTTCGCGCAACCCTAGTTCACATAAACCATCAGAATGGGGAGAAATGTGATCTCGGTGATTTCGACCGTTGCATGATTGTTTGTGCCTGACGGGCAGGTTTGAGTATTTGTGTAACTGCTGATCTCCTGGGATTTTCATACACAACAGTCTCTAAAATTTACTCAGCATGGTGCCAAAAATGGAAAACATCCAGTGAGCAGCAGTTCTGGGAACAGAAACGCCTTGTTGATGAGAGAGGTCAACGGTGAATGGCCAGACTGGTTTGAGCTGACAAAGGCTACGGTAACTCAGGTAACCACTCTGTACAATTGTATTGAGCAGAATAGCATCTCAGAATGCACAACACGTTGAACCTTGAGGCAGATGGCCTATACAGCAGCAATGTCATGGAATTTTATTAGAACCATAGTGTTCCTAATAAAGTTCTAAGAGAGAGAGAGAGTGTGTGTGTGTGTGTGTGTGTGTGTGTGTGTGTGTGTGTATATATATATATATATACAGTTGAAGTCAGAAGTTTACATACACCTTAGCCAAATACATATAAACTCAGTTTTTCACAATTTCTGACATTTAATTGTAGAAAACATTCCCTGTCTTAGGTCGGTTAGGACCACTACTTTATTTTTAGAATGTGAAATGTCAGAATAATAGTAGATTTCTTTCATCAAATTCCCAGTGGGTCAGAAGTTTACATACAATTTGTTAGTATTTGGTAGCATTGCCTTTAAATTGTTTAACTTGGATCAAACGTTTTGGGTGGCTTTCCACAAGCTTCTCACAATAAGTTGCTGGAAGTTTGGTCCATTCCTCCAGACAGAACTGGCGTATTTTCATATTTAATTGCGATTAATTGCAGATTTTGAAAGTGCTGAAATTATACTCCTATATAACTTGACAGGTTCTTTTCCTGTCAAAATACACTTATTTCCTTCTTAGGAAAGAAAACAAAACGATATGGAACTATGTTAAATTTTTTTCCAAACAAAAGCTTCCACAATATAAAGATGGAAATGCACTAAAAAAATAATCAATACTTGTAACATTAAACCTTTCGCTAAATTTAAGTGGGAGTTTGACTAATTGAAAGAACTAGTCCCCACATAGATTGAATATTCATTGCAATGGGCATTAAATCTCTAAAAGTCTCATCCTCCACGATGTTAATCAGTCGGCAGTTGAGCCGCGTTCATGATTCGCATCGGTGTCGATGCCGCTTTTGAACTTACATGAAAAGCATTTGAAAACGTCTCATTCTGCGTTTTTGTGATAGTTAAGACATGATGTGCTTCTGTAGTAATTAAATGGCACCTTACAGAGGCTGCAAAGTACTTTATTTATCCCATCAAGATGTACTTTCTCTCCAAATGGCTCCATTGTGGCATGGCACTTTTCATGATACAATCAATTCCTGATGTATAAAATCAAATCCTCCCCCCCATTCTCGTTAAATACCCTGTTTCACTTGGAAAGACGTCAGATTGTGGGTTGCAACAGCGTTTTACGGTGATGTTAAATCAGAGGCGCTTTTAAAACATTTCTGTTCTAACTCTTTCGTACTCGTAGGTTGCGAGGCAAGGAAAGATCGCAAAAGTAATCTAATGGCATGGTCTTTAGGAAACTTAATGGCCAAATAAAAAGTGTATTTAAAGTAATCAGAATATTCACAATGTTTTTAATTTTTATGCCAGCATAAATCATTAATATTTTCAAAATATATATATATATTTTTATTTTTTATTTTTTTTTATATTGCCCAGCCCTAACATCAAGTCATATCCTGATGTTCAATTTACAAAGCAGCTAATAGCAATCTGGATTCCTTTTGATCTCCTTTTCTTAGTTTTAATTGCCATTGTGTATTTCTTTGTTTGAAGAATATGCACAACATGTTCATTTGAACAGGAAATGTCCCTCTGATATGATCTGTTGCCAGCTTTTGATGATGAAAGGGACATGTCTTCTCTTCACATTGTCTTACACTCTTTTGCACTTCTGTTGGAGTAGTTCATGCTTTAGTTTAACGTAGCCTTTTTTTTTTTTCTAGGTCTCTCTCTAAGATATTTTCCAGTGTGATGAAAATGTTAAAAATGCATGGTTGTTTTTCAGTTCCTGTATGCCTTCAGTCTGTCCTTCACTCATGTGTGCATATGAAGTTGTCTATTTGCTGGTTGTGTGTTTGTCTCTTACCACATTTCCTGTGTGCTGTTTTAGCATAGAGCTGTCTGTGTTCTTATTTAAAGACAGTGAACAAGGTAATATGCTGGTCATAATGATGGCGTATGTCTTTCTGCACCATAGTTTCTCTGTTCAGTGCAAAGTCTACCCCATGGTTTCTTTGCCGTAATTGCGTGTACGTTTTATCTTAGTTTAGCTTTATCTGTATTGCAGGCATACTTTTGAAAAACTCCTTTGACCACTTCCTCTGCAGAAAAACTTGAAAGTTTAACCACAGCATATAGTTGCTGTTCAATCAGCTCAGATGCTCAATTTATGGCAGCGTCTAGAAAGCTCCAAGGAGAAATTTGAAACTGGAATGGATCGAAAAAATGCTGTTGAATCAAGCTAGTCAGGTTACCTGTTTGCTTTCACTTATTTACATTTAATAAAGTATCAATTTCTTTCAACTTCATTTTTTGTTGAGACAACTAAATCCATTGACAAAACTGTTTATTTTAAGTAATGTGGAAACAGCTTGAAAATTGTGGCATTCAGGTTCAGTGAACTTGACTTTTATATCAAGTAAATTTTGCAGTCTTTGCATTGAAGGATGAACTCTTCTTGAGAGTCCATTCATTTAAGATTTGCCGTGCACATGCAGGCGTACGTCTTTGGCTTTTATGATGTGTCTCGTGCAGTTTCTTGAGCAGTTCGAGACCCATGCTCTGTTTGATTGAATGCAAGAGTGTGTCTTCTCGTGACCCAGGAAACGCGGCTGATTGACGATATACAAATCTAGCATAATTATTCAAGCTTATTCAAGCATAATTATAATAAGCTAAATATAAGATAACACACAGTAATTGATGTACATAAAATTGCTAAAAAATGTTAACTTATTAATATAATATTTACTCAATTTCACACAAATCTTTGTTAAAAGTTTCAAATAATAATCTGTTTAAAAAGATGGCAGGTTCTTCTGGTTTCTGTTTAGTCATCCCATATACATGAATAAATTGTTAAAACATAAAAGGAAGAAGGAAATAACGACAGTGCACATATTAATCCAGTCACCATGGACTGTATGTGTGCATTAGCAATCACATTTTCTCACAAAAAGACCTAATGCAATGATGATAGTAACTAATAATAATAAAGATGAAAATAATAATATTTTTACACAGTAACTTGCATGTGGCATTGCTATGCAGTCCAGTTAAACCTTCAATCCTTTTTCTGAAAAATGAAGGAAATAATGCAGTAAAATGCTCTCATTAACTCATCTGTCCACAATGGGGTTATTTTAGATTTGGATAGTAACTTTTAGCGACCAAGCATATTTGGAATTACGTAAATGTGCAATTAGTGAATCTAGGGCGCTGTATTTATAACACACTCACTGCATGTTGGCACACCAAACTGAATTTGAGCATGTCTGTTAACTCTGAGCATGAGAGAGAGTTTGTGTGTTTTGTTTTTTTCCCAATTTGGAATGCCCAATTCCCAATGCGCTTTTAAGTTCTCGGGTCGCGTAGTGATTCGCCTCAATCTCAGTTGCCTCCGTGTCTGAGACCGTCAACCCGTGCATCTTATCATGTGGCTTGTTGAGCACATTGCCACAGAGATATAGCGCATGTGGAGGCTTCACGCCATCCACCGCGGCATCCACACTCAACTCACCACGCGCCCCACCGAGAACGAACCACATTATAGCGACCACGAGGAGGTTACCCCATGTGACTCTACCCAACCGGGCCTATTTGGTTGCTTAGGAGACCTGGCTGTAGTCACTCAGCACGCCCTGGGATTCGAACTAGCGAACTCCAGGGGTGGTAGCCAGTGTCTTTTACCACTGAGCTACCCAGGCCCCGAGTTTGTGTGTTTTTAAGCACAGAACCACTTTTAAAGCACGCATGGGCCTCATGCATGCTCAGTTTAATACACTCCAGAGAACAGATCTGCACACAAACAGTAAATGCAGCAAGCAAAATGTGCAGGATATTTATTAATTTAAATCCCAGCCTTTGCGGTTTCATTTTAATTTGATTAGTTGTTCAGCCCTAAATGTGACATGTAGTGGCCATTTACAGACAGTGCAGCGCACTTGAAGCCCTTTGACTTTAAATTTGCTCTCTTGTGCAGATCCAGTGACAGCAACTGACCACTTCCAGTTTACATCGCCCGCCTGCTTTTGTCACCGACTGACAGTAAAGTACAATTTGTGAGTCTGAGGGACACCGTTTTTTTTCCAGGCTGGTTTAATGCATGTTTCAAAGGAAGATCTATGAGTGCTCCACAGGAATATGCACTTCACAGGAAGAAAATGCTAGATTTGTTTGAGTTTTGTGAAGTTCATTGCACAAGTTTGGTTGCACAATAGACTGCATCTGGCATTTCATTTCATTTGGAGTCTTGTAGCCTCTGTGTTGCTGCTCCGTCACAGTAAGGAATGAGTTAGAACATATTTAACACTATATATACAATATTGCTTAAATGAATAGTCCGATTAATTGGTTATCAGCTTTCTTTTCTTTAGCTTTCTATCTTGCATATGAATAACTAAATCGAGCAATTGTGTCATTTGGCAACTTAAAACATTTTCATATAGGAGCCAATGGCTCAGTATTAATTTTTTTAGGCTATAGCCCTGCTAAGGCTTGTAAAACCAAAGGACCACCATAGAAGCTCATTAATTTATTTTCTTTTATTTTTTACTAGACAGTCTTTTACAACATTATGAAGTCTGTTTTTGAAATCACATATCATGTGAATACCTCCTGTTCTTGAGTCATGATCAAAACACCTCATTCTGTTTCTATGACAGCCAAACAAATCAAATATGATAGCTGAGGAGTGAATTACTTTATGCAGCTCATGTAATAAAGGTATAAATACCAAACAGGGCTGGGCGGTATAACAGTATATACCATATGATGGTAGAAATGTCAACTGCTAGAGAATTTGCTATAGCATTTACAGTATACTGTGGTAGATATATTATGGGGCATGACTTCTTTAGGCTATTTACATGTGAGAGCAAAAATATGGAGTGGGACATGTCCCAAACATGTCAAGATGAAGAACTTGTTATTAAGGGGTGTAATGTGAAGAGTGTAGTTGTTTATGGTTGCTGAGCAACATTGCATCTTGCCACAATAATATAGAATTCAATTGTGTCACAGGGGTGTGTGTGTGTCGGCTATTTCACAACTGCTTTAAATGTGACTCATCCAATTGGAACTATCCGTTTTATAATAGTTGTACTATTCTATGCCTTTTGATTTAAACTTGAGTGTTACATAATGCAAAACTGTGTTTATACTGATGCCAGACTTGTTCATTCATTTGCTTTGAATAATCATCTTTGTAAACAATATTCTGACCATTCTTTTCCATATAATTAATGGGGACTGGGGCTGTCAAGCTATCTAAAATGACAAAAAATAAATAAAAAATATTATAAACTGTAGTCCATATGCTTTTGCACTATATTCCAAGTCTTCTGATAGGTTTGTGTAACAAACTCACCGAAATGTAAGATGTTTTTCAATAAAAATCTTTTCCTCCACTGTAGCGTGTGCTATTAAATGCACTGCATTCGGTTTAACATCAGTGATGTTTGGTTGCTAAAAACCTGAGAACAGTTTGCAGTCAGTGGTTCAGATAGCATTGATGAGCCATTTTTGTAGTCTGCATGACTTTTGCGGTCAATTTCAGAGCTTTGGTGGAGGGGAAGATTATCAGTGAGTAACAATTCAAATGAATCTGTTCAACACACAAAGGTGTCATATGGCTTCAGAAGACTTGTAATATAGAACAAAAGTCATATGGGCCATTTTTATGTTTCTATCATAGTGCAGTTTTGGAGCTTGAGTGCTTTGGTCTCCATTAACTTTCATTTTATGGAAAAGAGCAGCCAGGATATTCTTCAAAAGTTCACCTTTTGTGTTCCACAGCAAGTCATACAGGTTTGAAACAACGTGAGGATGAATAAATAATAACGATTTATTTTTGGGTAAAACTTTTCTTTTGGTATATAAAATAGTACTGCCATCTTCATTTATCACATTTTTCTATGTTTAAATTCTGTAGATTTTTCCTCAAATCAGTGCAGAAAATGCATGAAAAAGTCAGATTTCGTCTGAGCCTTGGTATTACCATATGATTATTTAAGTATTAACCAATTTCGTTGAATTTCCAGAAAAACCAGAACAATATTGTGACCGTAAAATAAAATGACTCATTCCGTGTTAAGATTTTGGTCAAAACGTCCACCTCCTAATATCAAATATTGAACACATTTCGATATTAACCAACACTGGAATGTACTTTTAATGATTCACACAGCTCAATTTTGAAATACCAACATACCATCTATTATTCTTTTGTTCATTCTCCACCCAACAGCCTTTGTTTTGTTTTCTTCTCCTCTGCTGCTGTTGTTTGAGGTTTCTTCATCACTGAGGGTTTGGACTGTAACAGGGTTGACTCGCTTCCATTGAATGTGTTAAGAATGTGGGGAATGTTTTTTTCTGGCCTGTTTTAACCAGAATGGGGAGAGGTGTTGAATTGCTGTGGTGTTACCATGATGGTGTACTGCATGGGTGTGTTTTGGGCAGGTGTAACCTTGTTATCTCACTCAAGGGAGTGGATGTGAGAAAAAGTACAAGATGTTCAAAAGGTTTGGGAATGCAGAAAGGCTTTACTCTCTGTGCCCGGATTTGTTGCTACACAGCTCGTATTTTGAATCGCAACACCTGAATTGTAATGCTTAACATGAAGTCTTTGTACATACAGTAAATGGCAATTTGTTGTGATATATTTAGCCTACATTTAAGGCATTTAGCAGACTTTCTTATCAAGAGTGATTTTCTAGATGTACTTAATACAGTAACACCTAATAAAATAACCTCCTGAGACCCGAGCGTGACTGCTGTGCATTTTACATTTCCCTTTTTGATTTGTAACTAATAGCATCTAATAAACATGCAAAATAAATACATTTCTAGAGCAAATAGTTTTCCTAAAAATTGATGTCCACATATGCAGACTTGTGAAATTTTATATACAAAATTATAGAATTTCAGATCATTTTTAATCAAATTCTTTGTTTCCAGGAGTGTTGGTTATTCATGTTTTTGAGACGTTACAGATGTTGCACCTGAATTTAGCATAATTAATTCTGATTTAAAGTAATGGCAAGCTTCATCCAATCACTGCCAAACATGTTAAATATAAAATTATGTATAATAAATTCTGAATCTTTTGTACTGATTACCATTGTCCCCTGTCTGCCAAACATGTTGAGTGGTCGAAACATCATCTGCAGCCTGAAACTGAACATATGGTCAGATTTTGGGAGTGAAAGCACTTAGCAGCTACAGGATGCTCCCTTGCTCTCTATTTAGTGAATGACTTAACCTCCAGTGTGCTGTCTGTCTGCACTGGTCTCAGAACAGTTTGAAATGCACCTTATTTAATCCTAACTCCATATAAAGCCTCAAAGCAAAAAAAAGTTCAGATTTTGGATGAACCCAATGATTCTCAATGTGAAAATGAACAGTATTAATATAGGATTTCTAAGGAAACAAATGCACTGAAGTGCACATTAGTGTACATTGTGTTAGGGCTGGGCAATTAATCAAATTTTATTTTCAGTTACGATTTTGGCTTCCAACGATTATGAAAACAAGTTAATCGAGAGAAAATGATTATTGTGCCGCATTCTGTTTCACAATGAAACACCCCAGCGTTATGTCTTTAAAGCATCCTTTATTAAAGTTCAAATAAGGAAGCAGGTTATGAATATAAACTCAGAAACTGGCATTTCTCTGTGCGGTCAGCGCCGTGTCTGAGTTGCGTCAAGTGACCGGGGAAGAGATTGAATCTTCTCCTGGCTTATGCACACTCTGGCGCGGAGACGCTTGTCACTTGCACGCGTTTGCTGCAGCTATAGATTATAACGTGATGGCTCACGACATAGTGAATCATAATATACGTCATGTTCACAGTGTGTATCTTATGAAGAAAATCGGCTATACACAGCTCTATTAAGAGACCGTTAGTTTTTTGAGAGTTAAATATGGATCAAAGTGAACATAAAGGTAAGAGAGTGTGTAGTCTTAGCCCATTATACACTGGAACAAAACACATATTTGATTTAGTCTTTTTTTTTTTTGGCTTGTTTTCCAAAATATGTAAAAACTCTATTTACTTTAATAGCTATACTGCAGAAGAAAAAATTGTTATCGGAGAATGTTGAATACAATATTTAATTGGGGCTCGACATTAACACTTGTCCGCTTGTCCGGGACAAGTGGATTTTTGAAGGGGAAAGTGAAAGAGAATTTTACTTGCCCAACCGGAAAAGCAGACTGATTAAAACGTCAATAACGAAAAAATAACCAGCTATATTTGTGATAGCCTAGGCCTGTGTCACTTATTAGAAAGTTAATATTCTTAATCTGCTGTTGAAAATAATCCAGAGCTCGTAATTTTATAATTCGCTAGCAATCTAGTAACAGCTGCACCAGGCGGAGAGGACAGGCGGAGTATGTGTGTGTGCTGAACGTGCGCTTGTGTTCCGAAAATGCTTGCGTTAATGAACGGTCAAATACATTTCAAAATTCTGCCATAATGCCTGACTTGGTGAGGTATTCATGTAAACACAGAGAGTGATGTCTAAACGTAAACAGCAGAGGAAAAAAGCATATTTGTATTAAACTGTCGGAATTGTAAGTATAAATGCAAGCTAATAGACCATCTGCTGTCTAGTGTGTCATTTATAATAATCAAATAACCATAACGAGAAAACACTCACTGCTCTTGACTGGGTAACTTTAGTAGCTTTAAAAAGTATTAATGTATTATAATCATACAGTGAAGACCAGCAGTAGTTTTGTTGCATTTCATCCTGAATGTTTACTTGATAGCCTACTGCTGTTAAAAACTTTGAAAGCTGTTAAAATAAGCATTGAATTTTCTGAATTCACTGAAATCCACTGTTAAAAAGACAAGTTGTTTTTAATAAGTTTAATAAATGCATGATGTTTCCAAAGTCAATGAGTAATCAGTAATCGTGATCTCCATACTGACCAAAATAATCGTGATTATGATTTTTGCCATAATCGAGCAGCCCTCCATTGTGTTTCAGCATGGCTTTTCATGATAAATCGCTCAAATTTAAAAAATGGCATATCGGATGAAACTAGAGACACTAATCTTTTGACTCAAACATATTTCAATGTAAAAACTTAATTAAAAACTACTAGATGTAGTTTTCTTGGTGTTTCTCCCAAAGACAAACTCCACTGTGATCAGTGCCATGTTGTTTTGTCACATGACTCCGTTTGTCAAATGTTTAACCCTTTACTGACAGCACAGAGTCTCTTGAACTGAGATCAGTTAGTTTAAATGAATTTAAATTATGCATTGTGTATAGCGAAGCCAAAATATTTTTGCAAATCGGACCACTCTTCCATTCTGCTTCTGCCCGCTTACAGGCAGAAATTGAAACAGGAAGCACCCACCCTCGGTCCGACCAGCACTGGATCGTTCTAATCAGATTCTACGCTACAAGACTGTTTTGATCACACGGACTGGGAGATGTTCCGGTCCGCCTCTGATGACGACATCGAGCTTTACGCTGATAGCGTAATGTGTTTCATCAGAACGTGCGTAGAGGACGTCGTTCCGACCAGAACTGTACGAACCTATCCGAATCAGAAACCTTGGATCAATAGCGATGTTCGCGCGGCACTTAATGTGTGGACCTCCGCTTTTAATTCCGGGAACGTGGAGGAGCATAAACAAGCCAGTTATGCCCTCCGAAAAACTATCAGAACCGCAAAACGGCAGTACAGGAACAAGATTGAAGGACAGTTTAACACCACCAACTCTAGAAGCATGTGGCAGGGAATTAACATCATCACGGACTTTAAAGGGAATAAAAATTCCGCCATGAACACCGCTGCCTCTCTCCCGGATGAGCTAAATACTTTTTATGCTCGTTTCGAGGGAAATAACACCGCCCTCGTGGAGAGAGCTCTCGCGGCTGAAGCTACAAAGGTTAGTTCACTCTCCGTCTCTGTAGCGGATGTAACATGATCCTTCCGACGGGTGAATATCCGCAAAGCCGCTGGCCCAGACGGCATTCCGGGCCGCGTCATTAGAGCGTGCGCGAACCAGCTGGCTGGTGTTTTTACGGACATTTTCAACCTTTCCCTCTCTTTGTCTGTAGTCCCCACATGCTTTAAAACATCCACCATTGTGCCTGTACCAGAACAATCAAAAATAACTTGTTTAAATGACTGGCGTCCTGTTGCTCTGACCCCCATCATCAGCAAATGTTTTGAGAGACTAATCAGAGAATACATCTGCTCTGTATTGCCACTCTCTCTTGACCCGCTGCAGTTTGCTTACCGCAACAACCGCTCCACTGATGATGCCATTGCATCTACAATACACACTGCTCTCTCCCACCTGGAAAAAAAGAACACTTGTGTGAGAATGCTGTTTGTAGACTACAGCTCAGCATTCAACACCATAGTGCCCTCCAAGCTAGATGAGAAACTCCGAGCTCTGGGCTTAAACAGCTCGCTGTGCAGCTGGATCCTGGACTTCCTGTCAAGCAGACGCCAGGTGGTTAGAATAGGCAGCAACATCTCCTCATCACTGACCCTCAACGCTGGAGCCCCGCAGGGCTGTGTTCTCAGCCCACTCTTGTATTCTCTGTACACACATGACTGTGTGGCAACACATAGCTCCAATGCCATCATTAAGTTTGCTGATGACACGACGGTGGTAGGTCTGATCACTGACAATGATGAAACAGCCTACAGAGAGGAGGTACACACTCTGACACACTGGTGTCAGGAGCACAACCTCTCCCTCAACGTCAGTAAGACAAAGGAGCTTGTGGTGGACTTAAGAAGAAAAGACAGAGAACACAGTCCCATCACCATCAATGGAGCACCAGTGGAGAGAGTCAGCAGCAAGTTCAAGTTCCTGGGTGTCCACATCACTGAGGAACTCACATGGTCCATCCACACTGAAGTCGTTGTGAAGAAGGCTCATCAGCGCCTCTTCTTCCTGAGACGGCTGAGGAAGTTTGGAATGAATCGCCACATCCTCACACGGTTCTACGCCTGCACTGTGGAGAGCATCCTGACTGGCTGTATCTCCGCCTGGTACGGCAATAGCACCGCCCACAACCGCAAAGCACTGCAAAGGGTGGTGCGAACTGCCAGACACATCATCGGAGGTGAGCTTCCCTCCCTCCAGGAAATATATACAAGGCGGTGTGTGAAAAAAGCTCAGAGGATCATCAGAGACTCCAGCCACCCGAGCCATGGGCTGTTCTCACTGCTACTATCAGGCAGGCAGTATCGCAGCATCAGGACCCGCACCAGCCGACTTCATGACAGCTTCTTCCCCCAAGCAATCAGACTTCTGAACTCTTGATCTCTAACGATCAAATACATCAGCACTGCACTTTATTACCCTTACTCTTATATCTCACACCGGACTGTCATAAATTATATTATTATTATTATTATTATTATTATTATTATATTATGTTCTCTCTAACAACTGACTATCAACTGACAGCCTGAATGTCAATACAGTACAATACTGTACATTCTATATATATAATATACTTTTTTATATATTTTTATTTTTATTGAATAATGTGTATCTATATAGTGCATATTGTATACTGTACAGTGTATGTTATTATTTGTATACTGTGGAGTGTAATTATGTGTATAACAGATGTTTAAATTGTGTTGTGTTAATTTGATGTTATTGTAAATTGGTATATGTCTCATCACTGTCACGACTGCTATGTTGATCGGAACTGCACCCAAGAATTTCGCACACCATTGCACTTGTGTATATGGCTGTGTGACAAAGTGATTTGATTTGATTTGAAATACAGTGTCCACGAATGTGGATGCGGGGTCGTACGAGGATAAAATAAGCCAACGCAAGAATTATTATACATATCAATGACCCAAGCTCTGCTTCCATGAATTTTAGCAGAACTTTTCCTATTCAAACTAAGTTAAATGATCATTAAAAAAGATCACGTTAGTAACCTTGAAGTTTCAGGCATGTGAAACTCTAATTTATGTCTTTGGCAACTAGATTTGATCCAATCAGAAGCATTTCAAGCTAAACAAAGTATGTGGTTATGGAGAGCGTTTTCAAAAGCCTCCATTTTTGGTGGAGGAAACCACCATTCTAGTGTGGATGAGCGGCATAAACGCAGCAAAATCAGTTTGTTTTCTGGTGTAACTTTTTGGATGTTAAAGTCCTTTACAGTATCTCAGCATAATACTGTATGCAGAGTTGACTAAGTAAGCCATTTTTATGTTGATTTCAAATGAAATATACAATTTTTTTTTCTTTGTTTGCTCGACACAGCAACACTGGCTCAACCAATTGGTGTGAGTTTGGGGCGGGACTATCTGTACAACCAATGGAAGAGGAAGGGGTTAAGATTATTTTTGCAATTCCATTTGGTGATGCTATTGTTGCAGAAATGACCCACTTAAGCTTTAAGAAATAAAACGTGCAGAACCATTCAAGAGCCCGTCTTCACAATGAGGACAAAGTTCAGGACTATAGCCCTTCGCAAGCACACTCAAAGACATTCACTTGAATGATTTTCCTCATAGTAAAATTGGCACCTTTTTGCATTACTCTTGAGTACAGCTTCCAATCACCCTTGAAATGTTTCTGGAGCCTTTAAACCCCTATTCAAACTTAAAAAGCTTTCATGATTTTCCTCACCAAATCCAAAGACACACCACTGGGTAAGTGTGTACCGGTAACTCTTTCCTTGGTTAGACGCTGTCTATTTTCCCTGACTTGTTGGAGCAGGATGCTCAGACCGTTTTGCCTTAGGAGACCTTGTGAGGTGAGAAATAATTTTTGCAATGACGTAAATGGGAAAAATATCCCACAATTTGAACTTAGGATAATTTTTTATGGTTGTAGGCTAGGGAGGTGTCTCTAGCTTCAGTTACAGGAGCAATAACTACTAAAGAACCAGACATTCTGAGTTCTGACATTTCCAAATGCACCGGAATAGGGTTAATTTCAGTTGAAATATCCTTATATTTACAGTCCGAGAGCTTCCTGGCTGACCTTACTGTCTGCTCGTTCAGTTTGTACTCTGAGGGAAATGCAGAATAGGCTTTCTGTAAGCAGAGCTACATTTGATTAACACCAACGTTGCTGAGGTTAAGAAGCTTGATCAGGTAGTTTGAATTTTAGCCAGGAAAGCAAAAGCAAGTAAAGTTCTATGAAGTTGATACATTTACATTTTATTCAGTCACTGTTAAGACTTGGTAAAACTATTGGTTTTGTGATTCATCACAATCTTCATTTGAACGATCTTGATATCGATTCTTAAATCTCAAGATCAATCTTTTACTATTTGCAAGTAAATCACTCACATGTGAGACCAAATTTCATGCCAAGCGACTAAAGTCTTTGTTTGGTAAACGTTTGATTTGACTCATTCCGCATAATGTGTGTCCAAAGAAGAGATTCACTCAATCCATTTGTCACTGAATAATGTCTTTTTTAATATCCTTTGTTTAGTCAATTGTTGATCAAAAACAACAAAAATTAAACATTTAATTCTTATCATGAATGGCACGAATGAGGTAAAGACATTTGAGTCCTCTGTCGTTAATATGCGCTCTTTACAGAACTGCCAGTTTTCTCAGAAACAGTATTGATTTTTAGCATGTGTTCGACAAATCAATTAAAAAAACGTAAGAAATTATGCATTAAACAAACATGTAGCAAAATATAATATTTGCAATACAATATCATATTTATTGATGGAATACATGGATTTGTACATTTTATAAAAAGCCCAAATGATGCTGATGTAACAATGCTGATGTCACGGGGACGCTCATCCTTTGAGCACGCGCTTGCTGAAGCTAGATTATAACGTGATGGCTCGTGATTTATTGAATCATAATATATGTCACTGTGTGTTTCTTATCGTGAAGAAAATTGGCAATACGCAGCTTTATTTTTTCTGATTAACACTTTTTTTAAATTTTATTGATTCAGACACATGAAGCAGAAAAGCAAACATATATACAACGAATCGTCTTTTAACGGCATAATTCCCTTTCGCCCTCCAAATCTCCAACCCCACCTTGGCCCTCAACAAATATCCCTGTGGTCCAACATGAGGAAAAAAAAAAACATTATGAGAGAGAGCGAGAGAGAGAGAGAAAAATAAAAATCACATATTTAAAGCTACACATCTCTCTCTGCTTCCCCTCCCCGAGAGCCTTCCAAAAATGCCAAATAGCTGCCCCATTTTTTTATTAAATGGCTCCAAGTTTCCCTGCCTTCTATATGACATTTCTTTGAATGCCGCCACCCTGCCCATCTCTATGCACCACTCCTGAATTGAGGGCACGCCAGCCGACTTCCATCCCCTAAGGATGAACTGCCTGCTGATCATAACACTGGCTAGGACCCAATATTTTATATATTTATCCCCTATATTAATGACCGCCCCATCGCCTAAAATACAGAGTCTGGGGAAAAATGAAATTTAGGTGTCCAATACATCACACATAAAATTCTGAACCCTCAGCCAAAAATCCAAAACGGATCTTAACACGCCACCAAAAAACATGGGTTGTGTTCCCATCTTATGATTGGCATTGCCAGCAGGTGGGTGTTTTTAAGACCAAGCCTATACAATCTAGAGGGGTCCAATAAAATCGATGTAAAATCTTAAATGGCATAAGCTGCACCCTTGCATCTCTAAATGCAGACTTGATGTTTTTTAGAATCCTAGCCCACCCTCCCTCCTCCAGTACCAAGTTTAAATCTTTCTCCCATAATCTCTTGATAGAAGTTGAAGCTCCGTCCCCCAGACTCTTAATTAGCAGGGAGTAATACACTGATGCCTCATGACCTTTTCCAAAAGCAGTAATCACCACTTCCAGAGTATTTGTTTTTTTGTGGGGGTGTATGCTATTCCCAAATATAGTACAAAGCAGGTGATGCAGCTGTAAATACCTAAAGAATTGAGACCGGAGAATCCCAAAATGTTGAACCATATTTTCAAAGGATCTCAACACTACACTCTCATATAGGCCACCGAGCGTATTAACTTCCCTCACAATCCACTCTGTCCAGCAGAAAGGGGACTCATTAATACATATCTTTGGGTTCAGCCATATGCTCGAAGCAACATTTTTAAATAAATGTCAGAATAAACACTGGACACTTTTGTCCATACGGCATGCAAATGCGAGATAACGGGGTGTAACTTCTCTGGTTAGTTTGATAGGCTTTGCAATGGCGAAATAGGGGCAAGAACTTACTGTTCAATACAAAACCAGGGAGGGGCTCTCTCAGGTGGAAGCGGCCAATGAGCCACATTTCTGAGACCGAATGCATAATAATAAAACAAAATCTTGGGTAGGCCTAGCCCAACTTTGCCGTCGGATTGCTCAAGTCCAGCGATTCTATAAAAAGTTTGTGAGACAGAATTATACAGCAAAAGATAATCTATGAGTCAAACTTCAGCCAATAGGCAGAATAAGAGACAAAGAGCATGTAGCTTCATCCATAAAACTGTCCTAAAGGTGTATTATTCTACTACAAAAACTCCAGCCGATTGGTGGCACCAGCACAAAAAAAGCATGCAGATTCTTCAAACAGTCAAACGAATGTTCAGTGAGCTGGTCCATTTGGCTGCAACATGATATGAATATTGACATGAACAATATTGACTGCCAATGACTTTGCCAGAAATACTCCACAAAATAAACTCGTCGATAGGCGGAGAACAGAAAGGTGAGAGAGGGTAGTCTTCACCCCATTATACACTGAAACGAAAGTTTTTGTTTTGGCTTGTTTTCCAATTTAAATATCTAAAACTCCTTTAAAACAACAGATTTTCTTTAGCAGCTATACTGCAGAAGAAAAAATGTTATCTGAGAATGTTGAATATAATATAAAAAATACAAATATTTTATCTAAAAATACGTTAAAGATGCATTCACCTGAGAAGCAGCATATAAGATATTTAGACTTGCTTTTAGAGTGAATATAAGTTGAATATATTTTGTCTTTACTGCACTTGCAGAAGTATAACCAAGTGAAAAAATACACTTATATACAAAATACACTTATTTAAGTAGGGATGCACCGATATCGGAAATCTCAGTATTGGCCGATACCGATCCGATACCAGTGTTGTTGTTTTTGCATAATCAGTTTAGAATCTTTATTGTGTGGAACTAATTGGAAGTACTCTTTAATATGTAAAGAAACACAAACCTCTAACTACACATTATTTCAATATAAATGTATAGCTTATTAAGAAACACTTTATCCAGTATACTAGTTAATAATAATGTAGCAGCAAAATTAACGGTAATTCTAGTATAAGTCATCAGTAGATGCACATTTTTTTTCAACTTGTATCTGGACTGGATTAATCAATTTAGTTGTAAGATATCAGCTCACTTTTCATTCACACAGTTATTTTTTGGAACCCATTCAACTTAAATATTATTATAATTTGTAAACAAATGATGATAATAATAATAATATATCGTATATATATCAATCGTGCACCTTTTAACTTTTAAACCCTCACGCTTTTATTTTGACTAGGGATGTGCATCAAAAACATTATGCTTTTAAGTAGCCTAGAAAATGACTGTTTTAGGCTAGGTATGCCATTTTTTTTTAATCTGCTGATTAAGGCTATTTTCAACGAGGTGCCGACTGCTTAACAGGTTAAACTGTCTTTTATTCTGTGTGCACATCATGTTTAGAATACATTAGGTTTATTGTAGGCTACATCACAGGCCTATTTTTTTTCTATCCTATAGCTACTTTTTACATCGGAACTGTTATTGGTTAATGTTCTTTAATGAACAGCTGTCATATTAGATCAAGGGCTAATGCACGACTGCACGTCGTGAAATACGTCCAACTTTTCAGCGCATTTTGTTTCTCTCTCGTAGATTTGGCTTAGTCTACCTGTTAATTATTTTCAACAATGTCCTGACTGTTTTAATATGTTAAGTAACTTTTACATGGCGAATTCCGTTTAGAGTAGGCTAGGTTGCTCCATTGATGCTATTAATTCAATTGTTTTCAATAAATACGTCTGTTAAATATCCGCTAACGTTGATTCAGTGAATGCGTGTCATGTTCTATATTTAATGTACAATGATGATAATGCAGGAGAGGACGTCGCAGATAAATGCCCCTTTTCAGTGGAATTTAGCTTCGGATTTGGAATAGATTAAGTATTTTAAATGGTTCGCATACATTTATTTTTATTTGTTTTCTGAAGGTTGGTTTCTTTTTAGACTAGTCGGCTTAATTTCTGTTTAAACCAACGTAACTGAAATTAGTCGTTCAGCACATCCCTAATTTTGACATTCTGAACTCTTCGGGAAGTCCTGTATGTGTCTGTTTGTAGGCAAGTTCACAGTAGTTTAATTCGCGTCTTATTCAAATTCTGGTAAAAAAGTGCATATTATAAGTGAACCGAACTACTGAGTATCTACATCTGAGATGTTCGTGAGTAGCGCTCAAATATTGTGCACCGCTGTGAAGGCTAAAAATAGTCATGAGTGTGTGTGTAAACAGAGCAGCGCCATTCAATAACGCGCTGGAGCTGCGCGTGCATTTTATATATTTACTTATAAAACACAGCCTTTTGTGATTCACAGAGCTATCGCATATCTTCAAGTGGCTTTGAATAAAATGCAGGAGTCATATGAACTACTTTGTGTTTTAATGGTTCTTTTATGTCATTTCTGGAGCTTGACAGTAATGAACATGACTAACACACAGTATCGGATTTGGATCGGGCTGGTCAGACCGATACCGATCCGCCTAAAAGCTTCAGTATTGGAGCCGCATCCCTATATTAAGATACATTCTCTTAAAGCAAGTCTAAATATCTTAAGTTGCTTCTCAAGTAAATGTATCTTAAGGATTTTTAGACTATTTTAAATGGAAAACAAGACAAAAACCCTTGATAACAATAGGATTTTTTGCAGTGAATTTCTTTACTGAATTACACTTAAATAATTTGTTTTCCCTTTAATTCAGTGGATGTCATTTAGAGGTATTTTTAAAAGATGATTTTTGTCCTCTTTATTGTTAGTAAGCATGTATAATACAACCTTAAGTCGGGGCACAAGCTGAATAATCGGTTAAGAGCTAATGATTAATCATTGCTGAAATCGGTGAATAGTCGAATAATCTTTCTAATAATTGTTAGATTAAACGATTATCAAAATAATTGTTAGTTGCAGCCCTAATAATTAGTCAAATGTATATTTTCGTAATGTACTTGGTTAGAAGGTCCCCTGTATAATTAACAGCATTAACTGGGAGAGAATTTCTTATACAGTATATGTAAGCAAAATGGATACTGCAGCTGAAATTACCAATATGAATTGATACGAATCAAATTGAAATCGCATTGAATGGAGAGCTAGTAAATCTGTATCAATGCCCAGCCCTAGTTACTGAAGAGAATTGTAACGGTGCCAAGTCTTTGTCATTTCAAAATTAAAGTCCCCAGTATGTTTTGGGTTTGTTTATAGTTAAAAGTCCCGCATTATGCACCAAATCTTCATTTCCATGTACATCATTTCCTGATCTGAACTGGAAAAAAAAACAAAAAAAAAAACACTCAGTCCTAATGAGATGGTATATGACACGCAGCAGCCACGAAAAGATAAAACATTTTTATCTGGCGCAATGTGTGACATAAGCAGTCATAAGACAAAGCAGCTGATGTCTTGTGAACAAACTTGAAAAGTGCCACCTTCATCCACTCAGCCGTCCGTGCCGCCTTTCTCCCATTGAAAACCGTACCTGTGGCTAACTGTTAAACCGTCTTTCGTTACTTAAAAGTTTTATGTGGATTTATGTTTAAATGTGGATTCACACTGACATAAGATAAGCCACTGCTTTCTTTAAACACGAAAGAGTGTAAAAACGCTGCAAAACCTGTCAAATGCATTTCAGCATCAAAGAAAATGAACAGCGACTGATACAAAAACATAGACATGATCTATAATAGACTTTTAAAAAAACTGATTGACTGTTCAACAGAGATACATAGTTGGCAAACGGTAACTGCACTGAATTTAATGCAATTTAGTTTTTATTACTGTTTCTCTTTGTGCGCAATGTCCGAGGCAGCCTAGTGGAACATGTGACTCGATTGGACTGACAAAATTTAGACATGAATAAATATTTCTGCCAAAATTATTATATATTTTTTTAAATGCAATAGTCATTTAATTGTTGAAGGTACAAATATTTTTGTAATTTAAATTAATCCATTCTAATTCCTATTGGCTCAGAAATCTAAGGAGGCACATGCCCCCTCTGGCTGAATGGGCCTGACACCTCTGTCTTTGACTGGTTTTGCCAGATTCACCCAGTTACTCTTTCAGCATCCTCAAACTAACTTTGTAATGGTGGGTGCTAAACTCTTATGTTCGCCACGTCAGGTTTCACTAGCTCCTTAGCCTTTCCACAGAAATCCTCTGACCTTCTCAAGTTTAAAACAAGTGCCAATGTACCTTACAAAAAAACAGGCAGTTATATGTGTTCTCTTTCATGGACATTAACTCCCCCTCACTTGGATGTACAAGGGTTGTAACTACGCAATTGTGTTTTTGGCTTATCATGTCCTGTAAAATTCATTCTCTCAGATTCGTGTAATATCTGCTAAGAATATTTGTGTGCGAGTGTGAACAGTTGTTTTTTTTTCTCATGAGGTAGCTCTGGTTACTGGCCTGTAGGCATTGAAACTTTGAGATTTTAATGGTTTTGACTAGGAATTTAAATAACTGGCACAACAGTATCCTAAACAATGACTCATTCATATCTATGCCACCCATTCAAATCCTCTTTCAGTAACATTTAA
This sequence comes from Myxocyprinus asiaticus, assembly GCF_019703515.2. NCBI lineage: Eukaryota > Metazoa > Chordata > Actinopteri > Cypriniformes > Catostomidae > Myxocyprinus > Myxocyprinus asiaticus. Next base: position 35,066,085 of record NC_059367.1, read on the forward strand.
AAAGAAACTAGTCTACAAAACGTGCCATTTGTGTCCCCTATTTACAAACGTGGAAAAAAATTACTTACAATAGCTGATGTAAACTTTCTGTTAACTTTTTCATGAGTAAGGTCTTAATTCCCCTGCAGTGCCCCCTGGAGTGAGTTATTTTTGCACATGACACTGCACAGCCAGTAGAGGGGGGTAGAGTGTAGATGAGTTTTTTTTTATTTTTATTTATTTATTTTTTTTAATTTCTTGTCAAAAATAAAATACTGTATGTAATGTAGTAAACTTGAACAAATGGGTTATGTCTGCTGTATTGTTTTTATTTCCTTCATATATAGCTATAAAAAAACAAAACAAATGAACAAATAATATCAGCAGTCCGGTTTGCCTATGCACTTTGACATCTCGGACAATGCGTGTGTGACAAGCGCTAATGTAAACAGAGTTGGCTGCGTGCATCGGCTAATTGCGCTCGATCAGCTTGTTTTCATTGCGAGTATATGAATTTTATACCGTTATCGTGGTGCTTTTGTGATAGTTTGACTGTTTCGGAAAACATGGGAAGATCGCGTTTAGATATGATGGTTATGCATATACAAGCTGTGAACTGTTATTGTGGTACTTTTAGTAACAATTTGGCTGTTTGTTTCATAAAATAAACGTGCTTGATAAGACTCTTGAGTAGGTGTTTGTTTGATGAATGACAACCACTACTAATGTAAACAAATGGCAGCACGCATCGGAGGAAGATCACATTTGATGTATTGACTGTGTGTATAAGAGCTGTAAACTTTTTATCATGGTACTTTGGTGATGAGTTGGATGTATGTATATAAAATAAACTTATTCAGTGGTTTAAAAGACTTAATGAGTAACTGTTTGAGCAAATATAAATCACAGATGCTTGACCAGCGCAGCCTCTGTTGGTGCGAAAGCGATTTGAAATCTTGCAGCTTGTAACGTAACTGGCTGTTGCAGAAACATGTGTGACACTACTCGGTGGGGCCCAGTTATTAACCGTCACATGTGACGTTAAGTATGAAAGGGTTAATTTACAGTAGACATCTTCTAAACACACAGTTTTTTCATCACGAGGATGCTTTGAGGCCTGTCCCCACCTCTGTGTTTTCAACTTTACCTCGCTGTAATACCAAATGTGCACATTTTGCGATTTTATATAAATGGAAATTGATGGAAACAGATTATATAATCTGTCCTGTTATTTTCAGCACTGTTTCTGAAGGAATAATTACATCCCAACATATTTAAAATGTGATAATTTTGCTTGATGTCACAATGCAATTTATTAACACTTTGTAAATCACTTTGTCTGATAGATTGTTTAAAATCTTATAAAATTTAGTTTAAGAAAAAACAAACTAGAAAAGGCACCCATTTGGTAGAATGACAGTTAGTTTATAGACCTCACTTGATGCGGCTCAGATGTATTGCAGGTTATCCTTGTATTATAATAGCACTATGCATGCTTGTGCATCATTAGTAAATAAATATGTAAGGAGGTGTGCCGTTTAGTAGATGTAGCAGGACTAGCCATTGTGAGTAGTCAATGAAAACATGCAAAAGGAGGGAAAGTTGCCAATATCATTTGACCAATTTGAACCAGTAATACCAGTCTCTGAGGGCCCTAACCTGTGAGCTTTTGTTGTGATGGAATGTGAGGTGGTGTCTGGTAGTTTACATGAACAATTAGCAAACTGATGCTGAGAGAGAAACAAGATAAGCTTATAGCTGCAGGTCAGTCATACTGTATTTTGTTTAGGAGCAGCTGTTTAATGCACACAAGCATTTACATCAAGTAGAAGGAATTTCCATCTTATTAATGAAACGGCGTTAGGTTTGGCAGTTGATATCCAGTAAGCAGTTCACTGTGTAATCGTTCATTGTTTTGCCAGTTTTCCATGCTTGGATCTACTCAAGTTTCCTCTCAAGTCAAGGAACTGAAGCAAAACAAACTCAACTAATGGACCTTTGGCAAAAGACAAAAAATGTCAACATGGATTCCCCTAAACCTGTCATTTATTTTTTGAGATGCAAATACTTTTCACTTTTGCAATCATCCAAACAATGTCTATTTTTACTTGCTAAGCTTCCCTCCCTGCAATCCTTTCCCACATTCAAATGGGCGATTAATTAAAAAAAAACATCAGGTAAATAGACTAAAAACAAGGTACAAACTCTACACATTGCCTGTTGTGAATTAGTCAAATGCTAAAATGCAGGCTGTAGTCAAAAACCTAGTGAGCTGCCTTGCCGTCTACTGCCTGCATAGGTAGCTGCCTTGTAAGGAAGCATTCTAGCTGAAATGTGACTTCATAAGTGACTGATTTGGACATAGGACAGTACAAAGGAAGTGACTACAATACCCTCCTGAGACCTGAGCGTGACTGCTGTGTGCATTTTCCATTTCTCTTTTTAATTTGTAAATGGTAGCACCCAATAAACCAGCAAAAAAACAACAAACAAAAACGCATGTTCTAGAGCAAAGTATTTTCCTAAAAATGTACAGTGGTGTGAAAGTGTTTGCCCCCTTCCTGATTTCTTATTTTTTTGCATGTTTGTCACACTTAAATGTTTCAGATCATCAAACAAGTTTAAATATTAGTCAAAGATAACACAAGTAAACACGAAGGTTGTTATTATTAAGGGAAAACAAAATCCAAACCTACATGGCCCTGTGTGGAAAATGTTAAACCTGTTAAAACATAACTGTGGTTCATTACACCTGAGTTCAGTTTCTCTAGCCACACCCAGGCCTGATTACTGCCACACCTGTTCTCAATCAAGAAATCACTTAAATAGGACCTGCCTGACAAAGTGAAGTAGACCAAAAGATCTTCAAAAGCTAGACATCATGCCGAGATCCAAAGAAATTCAGGAACAAATGAGAAAGTAATTGATATCTATCAGTCTGGAAAAGGTTATAAAGCCATTTCTAAAGCTTTGGGACTCCAGAGAACCACAGTGAGAGCCATTATCCACAAATGGCGAAAACATGGAACAGTGGTGAACCTTCCCAGGAGTGGCCGGCCGACCAAAATTACCCCAAGATCGCAGCAACGACTCATCCAAGAGGTCACAAAAGACCCCACAGCAACATCCAAAGAACTGCAGGCCTCACTTGCCTCAGTTAAGGTCAGTATTCATGACTCCACCATAAGAAAGAGACTGGGCAAAAATGGTATCAATGGCAGAGTTCCAAGACGAAAACCACTGCTGAGCAAAAAGAAAATTTAAGGCTCGTCTCATTTTTGCCAGAAAACATCTTGATGATCCCCAAGACTTTTGGGAAAATACTCTGTGGACTGACGAGACAAAAGTTGAACTTTTTGGAAGGTGTGTGTCCCATTACATCTGGCGTAAAAGTAACACCGCATTTCAGAAAAAGAACATCATACCAACAGTAAAATATGGTGGTGGTAGTGTGATGGTCTGGGGCTGTTTTGCTGCTTCAGGACCTGGAAGACTTGCTGTGATAAATGGAACCATGAATTCTGCTGTCTACCAAAAAGTCCTGAAGGAGAATGTCCGGCCATCTGTTCGTGACCTCAAGCTGAAGCGAACCTGGGTTCTGCAGCAGGACAATGATCCAAAACACACCAGCAAGTCCACCTCTGAATGGCTGAAGAAAAACAAAATGAAGACTTTGGAGTGGCCTAGTCAAAGTCCTGACCTGAATCCTATTGAGATGCTGTGGCATGACCTTAAAAAGGCAGTTCATGCTCAAACCCTCCAATGTGGCTGAATTACAACAGTTCTGCAAAGATGAGTGGGCCAAAATTCCTCCACAGCGCTGTAAAAGACTCATTGCAAGTTATCGCAAACGCTTGATTGCAGTTGTTGCAGCTAAGGGTGGCCCAACCAGTTATTAGGTTTAGGGGGCAATCACTTTTTCACACAGGGCCATGTAGGTTTGGATTTTGTTTTCCCTTGATAATAACAACCTTCATTTAAAAACTGCATTTTGTGTTTACTTGTGTTATCTTTGACTAATATTTAAACTTGTTTGATGATCTGAAACATTTAAGTGTAACAAACATGCAAAAAAATAAGAAATCAGGAAGGGGGCAAACACTTTTTCACACCACTGTATGTCCACATATGTGAATATAGCTGAATAAATCATTTTGATTCAAAGTAATGGCCACTGGCAATCACTGGCAGCCATGTTAAAATGAAGCATTATAAATGCTGAATCTATGTACTGGGTACCATTGTCCTATGTCTGACAAATATGTCGAGTGGTACAACATTAGGCAACTTAACATAGTCTAAACTGGTTCTCAACTGGTGGGTCAGGACACAAAAATGGGTTTTGCTGGTCTCTTCTGATAGAGTTGTGGTACTTGACTGGTACATTTTTTTAAATGAATGTTAGTGGTGCTTGCCATGGCAAAAATTGCCACCGCGATGTTTCACGTAGGACCTTAGTACACTGTTCTGAGTCAAAATTACCCACCTCCATGTCTCTATGATGTTCTTGTACTGAGATATGGTATTCTGTGTTTTAAATATTTATTTATTTATTTATTTTTAAGGCATTTCTAGGTGGTTGGTACAGTTTTGTGGGTGGTTACTACAGTGCCATTATACCTTTTAATGTTAAGCATATGGACTTTTTTTTTTTACCTGCCAGAGTGAACATCATAGGCCTGTTAGCTTATAAAAGTCATAGTACAACTCTCCTCATTAAGATGGCCGATTTGACACCTAATCAATGGGTGTGAAACAAATGGTGCAGGATGTTACAAGTAAGGCTGGGCATTGATATAGATTTCACGATTTGATTCACAAGCTTTTGATTCCGATTTCGATTTATCTATCCATATAGGTATATTTCAGTTATAATGTCCCTTTTGCTCACAGATGAAAGAAATTATCTCCCAGCTAATGCTGTCAATTATACAGGGGACCTTCTAACTAGGTACATAGTGAAAATATAAATTTTGCTAATTATATTTTTGTAGTTTTTTTATCATTGGTCACATTTTAGCTTTTTAAAAATAAATCCATAAATTAAATAAATATGATATATTGAATATTATTTCATTACATGTTTTTTGTTTAATTGCATAATTTGTACTATTTACAGGTATTTTGGACAACCATTACACGGAACAACTTTTACTCTCAACACGCAGTTAAATTATCTCGCTGTTTAATACTCTGCACTATACTACACAATTACTAGTGAGTGTAATCTAAACATTTTTGGCAACTGGCTATAAATGTACATTGTAGCATAGCGTGGAATTCGGTTGCAAATGTGAGTGATTTCCTCACATTGTAGTGGAGGGTTGCGCATAGAGTAAAAGATCGATCTTGGGATTTAAGAATCAATATTGAGATTGTTTAAATGAAGATCATGATGCATCTGAAAATCAATATTTTTAACCACCCCTAATTACGAGGCTAAACTTTGTGATTTTTAAAAAAAGATTTTTAGATTTTTAAAAATACCTAAACGAAGGTCAGAGTAATAGTGGTAGCTTGCAAAAGCAAACACCACTAGTAATGACATGTTTTAAGAATTTTTATTTGGGGTTAGGGATGCCACTTAATGTCCAACGTAAAACAGGTGCCACATTTAAACTTGTTCCGCAAAATTCCACAAAGTTTCCCCCTACATCAGCACTGAAAATGTGTAAAAGTGTGCAGATTCTGTGTTGGTCTAGTCATTTATTTTTGTTCAGTTGATGCTAATGAGAGCAGCAGAGAATGCTCACTAACATGCTGTACTAATTGAGGTTGTGAAGGGAGGGGAAATGTGGCTGCCTCCTTCCCTGTGATTACCGTACTTAAAAACTCAACAACACTGAGCAGCCAGAATCTGTGGAGGCCGCAGTAATTAAGAGAGATCCTCCCAAATAGAGGCATCGTTAAGGCTGCTTATTGCCTGGAGAGCTAATGATGGGGTAGATTTGCTTTCCCGGACCAAACACTCGAAGAACGCAGCGACATCCATAGCCTCAACTGGGTCACGTTGGGTAGTGGAGACTCTGCATGCAAGTTTGTGGATTTGTTTTTGTCCCTGTGTATGGGGCCAGGTTCGTGCCTTCACACACTCCTGTTGATATTAAATGCAGGACAGTGTGACACAGACAGTGACCTGATGCTGCACTGTTTACATGGCCAAATTCTTTAAATTCCATCTGCAATTGCTTTTCTCATTATATCATGGGAGTATAATTGTGGTCATTTCATAAACCATTGAATTTACCATACAGCAAGCTTGTGTATAGTACAACTTTCATCATCGCTGTTTGTACATTCACATTATCAAAAAGCCCAACACATTTTACAATTCAGAGGAAAGATGACAAAGTCTCATGACAACTCGAAATAACATTTCATTAATAGTTTGATCGATTTAAGCATTTTGACTGCCATTCAATTTAAGCACAAATGTGTTCAGTGGTCATCTGAGCAGTGGTTGAAAATGCTGCTTTTTTTATTTTTTTTATGCTACCTATATAATACTAAAATACAATAGAAATGGATAATATGAGGGGGAAAACAAACCACAAATATTTTAAAGGAAGTGTGTAATTTCTGTCACTAGCCTCACCAAGTTGAGTTGCAAAATAATGATTGTTTTTCAATCAGGTTTCCCAGACACTCCCCCTGTCTTCCATTGGTTGGTTAAACCAATAGTCCCACCCTAAACTCATGTCATGTTGTGTCAGGATACTTGCCCAAACAGAGCAATGTTGTGATGGCGCCACAGTGCTCACTTTTCAGTGTTATCAACCTACGGATAGCTTACTTATAGTTGTCTTGACATATTAACCTGTGCTAGAAAGATTTTAACATCAAACAAATTATGCACATCACTTTTAAAATGAAGTTTAGAAATGCACATTTAAGGATTCCACATGAGTTATGAACGTTTAAAGATTCATTAAGTGATTTAGTGTTGTCACAATAGCGAAATCTCAGTAGCCTGTACCGATACTGGTAAAATTTCACAATTCTCTATGCCAATTTGGATACCACATAAATAAAAAATAGGTAATATGTTATTGAACACACTCTTATAGCCTGTTAAAATTAAAATTTTAATGTAAATAATAAATTAAAACAATAGCATGTTTCCTTTGTGTTTCTCAATTAAGTAAACATTGCTTCAATTTTTAAGTAGGGCCCTCTGAAATCATTATTTTTTTTTTTTTCTGAATTCCATTTTTAAAAATGAATTCAATTTCATAATCAAAATTTTGTTTAATCAAATGAATCCAAACTTTAATCAAATGAAAATACAACAAATTCACAACATAACCTAAAACACAACATTGGTCTAATTTTTTGTCAGATAAAGTCCTGCACAACAGAGCAGCACATTATAAATGAAAACATTGAAAACTTCTACTCAGTACAACAGCACTCTTGCTTGTGAGATATAGGTTCAATAATAATAATAAAATAATAATCAAATACATTTTACTAAACATTAGTAATATAACTTGGGTTATATGACCCAGTGTGATTATAGAAGCGCAAAATGCTGCAATTTAGTTGGAGGCTCTGTGTGTCACAGTGAATGAGTGCTCTCTTCTGTCATCTACTGCAATAAGAACAGTGCACGATACTCATAAAATGTGGTGTTTTGATCAGTCTGTGTTTTTAGAATACGAGCGGCTTCACACATTCACTTTGCAGCACGCATCACGTGCAGACTGTATCACATCTATTTGCAGTTTAAAAATCACACTAGAACATATCACAATTTTAATTTGATTAATTTTCCATTGATGTGTAAAAAGTATCAGAACAGTCGCTCAAATTGGCATGTGAGGGTTTGTAAGCAGCCGTTAGTCAGACAGTGCGCGGGGACCAAATTGAGTCTGTGCTCGGTACTACCGGTACGGCAGAAACACTGGTATAGTTATATCTTTTTTAATATCGACTTTTAAGTACCGAAGTACTGGTACTTTTGACATTACTGAAGTGATTGCTCATCTAAATGACATTCGACTTGACAAATTCTTGAAATTTGACATCCCTTTTCATGATTGAAAATAGTTCTTTCTTCCACTAAAGTGTTATGACCGCATTAGAGAGAATGATGGACCAGCCCTTAAAGGAGTGGAGACTTTGATAAAAACACTTTACTGTATTTCTAATCAGTGTTGCATAAGAAAATTTGAAACTACAATTAAAGGTCAAAACAGGGTGAGACCATGAAACTACTCCAGAGAGATAAAGGCTGTAAACCTCAGTTCAGTATCAGCGGGAAAACAAACTGTACACACCAGAAACAAATATGATTTGTAGGCGTGCACCCAGTCTTTAAAAGTGCATTCAGTATTTTATTTTTTTTGCTAATTATAAAAAAATCAATAGAACCCATAAATCATTCATAGTATTTTTGAGAAATGTTTTAAATAATGCAAATTGACATGAGATGAAGACTTTAGTCATATCAGTCTTCTAGAAAAAGAATTCAACATGGAGCTGGGTGCACCCTCATGGACGCCGACATGTTGAGATACAACTCAGTGGTTTTCATCTGGTTTTCTTCAAGACACAGATACATTGGATACATTTACATTGGATATCAAGTGGCGATCGAACAAAGGAAAAAACTTTTTGTTCATAGTTTACAAGTATCAAGTAGGGCTGAAACGATTAGTCAATATTATCGATAACGTCGACAATAAAAATTTGTTGACACAAATTTCCGTTGTCGAATAGTCGTTTGATGTCATTTAACATAACATGAAATCATATAAAACTACAATTATGGCACATGAGAGCAGCACTGCAGTTCGTGCCTGACTGAGGAGAGGAAGAATTACACAGCTCACAGTCCAGATGCACTCTAAACTTTCACTGCTTCAGGTGTAGATCGCAAAGGATGAGGGAATTATAATGCAAAAATACAAAATAAGTAAATGCAGTAGCACTCTTGTTGTGGAATAAGTGGAGCTGGAGCTGCCGCTCTGCTGAATCAAACTTGTGTGTTGAGCGTCTTTAAAGGTAACGCCCCCGGCATTACATTTTTAATGCAGTTATATTTAATGCGTTTTAGTTTATTAAAGTTAAAATAATACAAAAGCAGATCATGGAAATAACTACAAACTACTCCACTGGCATTTCTCTGTGCAGTCAGCGCCTCTTCTATGGGTTGTGCGAAGTGTCCTGATCTAAGGTGGAGAGATTGCAACTGCACCCGGCTAATGCACACACTGTCATGGGGATGCTCATCCCTCAGGCGCACTTGCTGCAGCTAGATTATAACATGATGGCTCGCGACTTATTGAATCCTATTATATGTCACTGTGCATTTCTTATCGGGAAGAAAATTGGCAATACGCAGCTTTATTAATGAGTAGAGCCCAACCGATACCAATTTTTGAGGGGGAAAATTCACCGATTACCGATATGGTGGCCGATATAGTTAATTTTTGAGCTGGAATGAAACAGACCTTTTCTATGTGGATTGTTCACCGATTTTGCACTGATATGACTATGCAAAGGTACTCAAGGCTGCTTTCTTAAATATTTTTATCAAAGAATATTTGTTGTTGTTTATTATTATTATTATTATTATTATTATTATTATTATTATTATTATACATTGTTAACCAATTCTACACTGAGAAAATAAAGAATAAATAAAAATGCAATAAATAGCTAAATAAACATCAGTAGTACTGTTTAGTATCAGTCAAATGCTATTTTAATATTGCCAGTCAATTAGGGGCAGGTTGTAAAACAAGAAGCATTTACACCTGCCGAAATAAGAGATAAACAGCGGCAGCGGTGTTACACCGTATTCTGCTATACAAGTTCAGGGGAAACTTTCAATGGTGGGAAAACCAGACTTTTAAATATTATATTTTGTAAATGCAACGACTGAAATTGTTCAGTTGAAGGGGGTACCAAACTGCGAATCCTGAACAAAACAGTTTGGTGAATACATGTTTACACACTAGCTTCCACTCAGCTGACAAGGTATGGACGTAGCTACGTGGTTAGCTAGTTTGCTATAAGCTCATTGTCACTGAGGGTAAAAGATGGACGTTGTTTATTTACTTTCCAGCATTGCGTCTCATCAACTAGGTAACAACGTAGCATGAAATCAACACTCACCACACACAATCCACCACCGCACCGTTGTCTGCTGAGCTGCAAGAAGATGCTCTGATGTTTACCTTTCAATCTGCTACATTACTGACTGCACTGACAAACTATAGCTGGCTACCATAGCAAACAGATGTGATAAACATGAGTGGCATGGTTGTCAGGGACAGGGTATTGAAAAGGGAAAATGATGGGGTCATTGTTTATTAACTTTCCAGTATGTATTTCACAAACTAGTTAGCAACTTACAGTGAAGACACCGCTTAACTCCGCACTGTCTGCAGAACCACCAGTAGTTCAGCTCTGTAAACTATGGAGTCAGAGCGTGCTCTGTTGAACAAACTACGTTATGACACCAATTCTAAATCACCCCAAGCACTGTTTTCTGCATTATACGTTCTGGAAAAAAAGTTTTCATATCTTCGCATATCGGAAAACATATACGCCGATACGATAATATCCGATAAATCGGTTGGGCATTATTAATTAGAGTTTGTTTTTTTGTGAGTTAAAGATGGATTGAAGAGAACAGAAAGGTGAGAGAGGGTAGTCTTCACCCCATTATTCACTGAAACAAAATACATTTTTGATTTGTTTTTGTTTTGGCTTGTTTTTCAATATAAATATCTAAAACTCCTTTAAAACGACGTACATTTACTTTAGCAGCTATACTGCAGAAGAAAAAATTCTGAGAATTCTGAATATAATATTAAAAATACAAATATTTGAAAATATCAAAAAATACTTTTAAAAAAAAAGATGCATTAACCTGAGAAGCAGCATATAAGATATTTAGACTTGCTTTTAGAGAATAGATCTTGAATATCTTGTATATTTTGTCTTTACTGCACTCGCAGAAGTGTAACCAAGTGGAAAAATATACACTTATGTAGAAAATACACTTATTTAAGAGACATTCTCTTAAAGCAAGTCTAAATATCTTATATATTGCTTCTCTCAGTGCTGTTTATCATTTCTGAGCTGTTTACTATTTGAGAGGTTTGACTTCCTCCATTGCACTTTGAGCTAGAAAATTTCCCCAGAATTCAAATGGGTTGAGCATTTATGCGGTGCGATTGAGGCCTGATTTTTGTTGGAGTGTGGTGCCATCCGTTACAGAACCACTCGCATTTACCGCGTCTAAAGTGCCAAACACGAGTTAAATATCATTTAATTTGCCACGGTGGCCTGAAATTCGTTTAGGTGGCTGCTGAAAAATGTTCATTACAGAAATAAAAAAAACATGGCATTGTTCTTTGTGACCCACCAGTTGAGAAATGCTGATCTAGTAAATCCCATCTGTTATTGGGAACTTTCAGTGGCGAGTTAATTAGTTCATGCAAACATGCATTCATGTCTGCAAAAAATATATTTCTGTAATGAATTCGCTAACTGAAAGCTTTTGCTTGATGATGCATCCACAACATTAGATTTCAATTTACTGAGTCTACCTTTTAATATTTCACAATAAATAATCTCAGATCACATTCCAGACCCCATATGCTGACTGACAACTAACTCAGTTCTCATACATCACGTGAACCTGACAGCGAAATTGTCTTAATTTTTTTTTTTTAAGCTTTGCGTCATATAGTCCAGGCATGTTTTAGCTGTCAGGAAAATAGTTCTTTAGCACAATTCATGGTGAAATGTACATAGATCTTGTACAAGACTTGCTTTAGGCCAATGCCTTATTATAGCATCGTGCATGGGTGTCTTAAGTATCCTTGAAACACATGAAAACAACTCTTGGTAAATTGCTAATTTGTTCCATACTTTTCTCCAAATAGTAATGTGCCACGAACACTTGTGCCACAGATAGACTTCACTTAACACATGCACATTGTTTTACTCATTATGAATCTCCTTTTACTTTGAAGTGATTTGCTATTGTTTGACAGGATATGTTGGTTTTTAGTAATTATTTGGAATATACTGGGAATGGAAGAGATGCCGATTCTACATGCTTGACCTCACAATATGTTCTGACAAAATTTTCTTTAACTTTTATAATTTGTTACTGACAGTGAACATCAGTTTACATTCAATTTCAAATAATTTAAATTTGTTTTTTGGCCTTTTTTTTTTAAGTTGATAGTAGAGCAGGGGTGGTAAATTATGGGGAGTGTTGGTGGGGGCCAGGGATTTGAAAATGATCCAAATCGGACTCAAATTTGCATCACTCTCATGAGCACCACAGCTCAGCATGTTGGAGCATTTAGGCTAATAGGTAGGTCATGACTCTGAGGGCCGTTCACACCTAAAACATTTTTGTGTCCATGCTGTTTTTCAATTGTTTCCTGTTTAAACATGCACTAGAAAGAGATCTTTGACCGTTGCGCTTCTTTCATACCTTTTTTCAGCGTCTTGCGCAGGAGCGCTGATTTAAAAAAAACAAAACATTAAAAATGCTGTCAACTGTTGAAAATATGTGTCCCGAGACACCTGCGTTTTGTTCTATTCATGGTGCTGTCTTTTTTTTTTTTTTTTTTTGTGCACAGACATGTTTGGAGAGAAGAGCACCTGACATTGTCAAACTCTGCAGTTTTAAATCATGATGAAGACTAGGGCTTAGTTGTGTGGTATACCGGTACAAGCAAAATACCGTTACCAATATTTTAAATTCTGTACGATATCATAATCTAATTCCGGTACTGTACTACAGTATAGTGCTACAAGCAAAATTGTATGTAATTTGACTTTTTTTTTTTTTTTTGATGAAATCAAAGACAATTTAACCGTAAACTAAACTCAATCTTAATATCTCGATATAGCCAAGTGTGATCATTAAACTGTAAAAGTATGCAGTTTAATTCAATATACTGTATATAGTCTGCATGCGCTGCGTGCTTCAGAGTGAACGAGAGGTGCTGCTCTCTTCACATGGAGAGAGAGGAAGAGGGAAACTAGGTTCGTTGTCGGGCAGATAGAGAAGGAAGCGGGAGCCGGTTTCCACAATCCACCTGAGTCAGATTTTAATTCTCAACAAACAGCAATCACTCAGATATAAAATATTTTCAGCATACACAAAGTTCCACTTTTCAGCAAACACTCAGTAGCAGACACGCAGTCTTTTGTGTGCCCCTCTCTCTGTGCACCGGGCCGTTTTTATCTCCCCCGTCTCTCACTGCAAACACAGAAAAAGTAATTTCATCTCAGGTGAAACTCCTTACCACTTCCTCTCTCCCCAAGCGGGTTTGACCACGCCCTCGCCTCCACAGAGAGGTTCAGCCAAAATAAGTATTCCACCAAAATTAAAGCTCTATTCAACTGGATGCATGATATTGAAGACATTACTGTATAAAAAAATAAAACTCGTAGCAATAATACTACTGAGAACAGTTTTATATATAAATTATTTAATATTATTATTATATGTAAACAATATCACAAAAGCAAGAGTGTACTGAACATCAGCATGCTGTGATTCAGCTGTAGTAGCCTTTTGCCACAGTTAATCAGATTTTTCAATTGTTTTCATTTATACTGTGAAGCTCTATTTTGCTGCACTTTTTGACCAAAATAATTACTTTTTTTTTTTTCAATGAATTATAATATTTTCATTTGATTTAAAATTATTTATTTATTTGATTAGACACCATTTTGATGATAAAATTTAAGTAAACAAAACATGGAATCCAGGAAAAAAAAAAAAAACCCAAAACAAACAAATTTGTTACTGCACAACTACGGTGTATGCAGTTCTTTTAATCAAGTTATTTACTGTTTAATTTCATCAGTAATCTGAGGCTGTTTATTTGTTGCCTGAAGGTGTGGTCACATTTACCTTCACACGGCAAAATTCCCCGGGTGAAATATTGTCATCTTAATGGGATGGATAGTGTACTGACTTCCAGAGGCGAAAAATTTCCCCTCATGTATTTTGTGTGGAGTTCAAGTTTGGTGAACTTTGACACATTAATTTGCCGCATTGCCCAATAGGATGTTGCTTGGTTTAGCAGTTAACCTCTGTGTGGGCGGTGCTTCGTACACAGCTACACTTAATATTCACAATGGACAAGGATATAATTTTAGTGGCGAGTTTCTTTTTAACTTCTCTCTCCCAAAGTATAAAGTGCAGTATTAAAAAGTGGCTGCTTGTTTAGTTTTTTGCTGGTTTCACACGTGCATCACCTTTGCCCTCAGAATTTCACGTGCAAAGGTAAATATGACCACGCCTGGTATATTGATACCAGGGCTGGCATCATACCAAAACCAAAACATTGGTATCTGATAGGGATGTGTTTGAGTAATCGACTAATCGAGTACTTGTTCTGCACCAGCTAGTCGACTATTAAAAACACTACTAGAATATCGCAAATTTACTTTGTGCATTTGCCTACCGTGGGCAACAATGAATTATCCTGTACTTTCCCTCTGCATCTCTTACCAAATCTCGCATTTAAAACTGACTCCACTGAAGGGCGCTGTGGATGTGCGTGTTGTTGAGGTGTTTGATGTGAGGAGGAGACATGATGGTGTCTTTGCGCTTTCAAGCAAAGCCAAATGTGGCACTAGCAATACTTTAATATTTTGATTCTTATTGAATTCTACTCTATTGGTATTTAGTTCTTGTTTGAGTCATGCATACCAATGGACAGGGATCTGTTTTTATGGTGAAAAGGAAATGCGAAGTGGTCTCTGAATCTCTGAAGCTTATCAGCTTGCATTTAAAAGCTTGCATTTTAATTTACAAGTAATCGATTTGTTTTTTGTGGGTTAGATTACTTGACTGCAAAATTACTCACGCCCATTCATAGTATCGGAGCAACCCTAGCCTGGACGGTTGAATACTCATCCACCAAAAACCCTTACCACACTCTTGGTTAGACTTTGCAATCTAGTACCTTCAACATTTGAAAAGTACAGTATGTAAAAAGCATGAAACTTATTTATTTTGGATTTGTAACATATCTGAAAGCAACAAGAAATCTCTAATCTCTTAATCCAGAAATGTACTTGGTGTTACTACTGCTTGTTTCTCATATGCTCGGTATGAGTCTTCTCATTTGTGCCCACTACCCTTCCCTCTCAGCACCACAGCCGTGCATCTGTGAGGAGCCAGCAATGTCAGGGCCTCCTCAGCTGCACATGTGCTTGTAATAAATGCTTGCCCCACAGTCTGCAATGGTATGAATGGGGTTCAGTGCAACTGGAGCACTTAAAAGCCAGCTTCTAAAATAGAGCCAGATTCCCCTATCTGCTTGAGTTTTTTAGTATAATGTGAAAAAAACCCAAGATTGGTCGATCTAGAGAACTAATTCACTAATTGGTGAACATTTGCACATTTAATTTAGCTTCCAGGATAGTAACAGGCCGCTACAAACAGGTAGGGCACCCTTTACACCTAAATGAGCACCGTACAATTATAGGCCAAACTGAATCCAATCTGAGTTTAACTCTCGTGGTATGGAATGTCAGTCTGCATGAATGTCAGTCATGTAGCACCTTTCTCTGAGTCCTGGTTGCTGTGTGTATGTCAGTGGATTTGATCTACAGTCATGTGGAATATGATGAAAGGTGTTCTGAGGAACAGGTGAAAACCGTTGACCTTTCAACACCTTGGCTTAGAGAAGTGGAAACTATGAAGCAGATCTGTGGCATGTCAGGCTGATGTCAAATGAAACTTTACTAAGTCTCTCTCTCTCTCTTTCTCTATCCCTTTTTTTTTATTTTTTACTTATTTCTATTTCTATTCCTCCCACAGCACTCCTGAGAGCGCTGGGTAGCAGCCTGTGGTCACATGATGCCGTTTACAGTAAACCTGATTGGCCCGTCTCCCTGGGGATTCAGAATATATGGAGGGCGAGACTTCAAGAAGGCAATAACCGTCTCCAAGGTAATTTTCTTACCATTAACCAAAGTACCTGTCCAGAACATTGCACATCATTTAGTTTTTTTGCTGTAGTGATTGAAGCATTGAACCCACATGCCCAATGTCTTAATAATACCTCACTTTTTGTTTTGATCACTGCCTGTTTTGCTCTCTATCTCCTTGGTTACTCAAACCAAACAAGAACTGGATCATTAAAGAGGAAGTTCCTGAATATAGTAAGGGAAAGGGGAATGCTGATGGCCAAGCCATTGTTTTGTTCCATCATTAACCAAGGTATAACACGAAAGCCTTGTTTTTTCTGTGTATTCTTCTATAACTTTTATTAACCTATTCATAGAATTATGTGTGTAATGATTATATAAAGTGTAAATCATAATATACTAGGGGTATAACGATTCACTCGTTTTCTCTATATCAATTATTTATCTTGCCGATCTATATGCATCGATCTTGAAATATGAGTTTTGAATTGAGAATTGTTAGAGTTGGTCAATAATCGATTTAAAATGCTAAAAATCAAGTGAATCGTGATTCGACAAAACAGTGAACTGTATTTTAAAATATAGACATATTTAATTAGTTACATGTGTGATTTAATGTAGACGTGTGGCGGCGCTCTCATAGCTCTCCCCTCACAGGCGCGTGCTGCACTCTTCTCTCGCCCTTCACGGGAAAACGCCTTCTCTTAGTTCCATCCTTAACACTCATTGAAACATTTTCTAAATGGCTTTCGAGCACCTCATGTCTGATCTCTCCTCAGGATGGCCACTGACTGTCAGATGAACAATTGACAGCTCGCTCTCTTGTCTCGAATGAAACGCGCTCAAAGCAATGTATAGCAACACCGAGCGCGTTTACATACACAATTGCAACGATCTTACACCGATTATGCTCAAGTCAACAACATGTGTAAACATCTTTCCATTAACAGGGTAAGCTCAGACGTTTTAAGCATAAACTGATCGTCATACATAGATTTTTGCCCACTACCCTGATTTTGCATGTAAACACCTTTTACCGGTGTTCTTGCTATCTTATTCAAAGTGCACAAGTATTATGCACACAACTATTAAAGTTTTGATGGCAAAATCGGAGAATAACCAGATGATTTCAAGTCTCATGTAAACATGGTTTTCTTGTGTTGTCGGATTTTGTGAATAAGCTTTTGCACATTAATGAAAGAAGAAAGGGTTGTCTTCATAATTTTTCATCAAAATGTAATAACTTGTATTCATATTCGTATCTCTTTTGTACTTTTCCGACTCTCGAACCACCTGCCCTACTTTTTTCTCGTTAAATATCCTGGTTCACTCATGAAATTGTTGAAAGTGTTGACTTTGACATGCCTCAGTTAGGTTTAGCCATGAAGCATGAATCTATGGGATGTTGGGTTTACACTTATTTAACATGAATGTTAAATGTCTCTAAGAACAGGTGGACCAATCATCGTTTAGTTTGAGAGCAAGCCTTCAACAAACTGGCAATTTTAAGAGACCGTTTTCAGTTGCGTTTTTGAGAGACTTTTAAACTTCTGCCACCTAGTCTGGAACCCATTTATTTTTGTTTTTTATGTGACGAAGACATTCCTTGTTTTCTTTTCTAAGAATGAACCAAAACAGTCCCTCTCAACTACAAAAAAAATACTTATTCATTGTCAAGATCCTGAATCACACTCCAGTGTTTCTGATTAAAGACAGCAAATGGAACGTTTCCATTCAGATCCTACGTCACATCTGGATTAGAATCCTAATTTGGAAGCCACTGGATTTTAAAGATAAACCACTTAAAGACATACATGCTCTCAGTATTTGTGGCTCTCATTGACTTACCAATGCAGTGCCAATTGTTTAAAATAAAAAAAGTTTGTTTGGATGCATGGGCCTTTGACATCAAAAGATATGTGAAGCATTTTTCCTCCCTTTTAAACATTGATAAGCCTATTAATTTTACTATTCTAACAATGCACGATTATGTGGTTATATAGTTGCAGTTTACTATTTAGCAGGGTTGAGAACAGACCTGAAACCATTTCAGATCATGACCCACCAGTTAAGAACCATGTAAGGAACGCAGAAGAGAACAGCATGGTTTGATTCAATGCTTTGTTTTTTAAGAGGGCTCCAAAGGGCTTCATGGTGAAATGGGGTCAGACTGAAGTGGCAGGAGGTTGGCACTGGTCTTGTGCCCCCCTCAATCTCTCCTTTCATTGCCTTTCTCAGGACCCCCCTTTTCTGACACTCTTCTTTTGTATGATTCTTCAAGTATTTATATGTAGATTTTTACATATCATATGAGGCCCATGCAGGGTGCAAAATTATGGAGGTTTCATGGATCTGACTCTGTCCCCTAACATTAAGGCTTGAACACTCCCAAAAGAAGTCAAAATAAAAGGTTTGGAGAGTCTTTAAAAGAACATGCACAAAGAAGCATTTCTTTTTTGTATGACACTATGAAGGTTTCAGTAGTGTTTTCACAGTGTTTTAGAAACCACAAAAGTTGGATACAAGTTGTCAGAGTGAGTGTTTTTCCTTGCTGCCAAATATAGTACCGGTGCTCACGAACCAAAGTGGATCTGCCTGAGGTATTAATCATATTTCACTATTATTATTGATGGTCTGATATAAAGGCAATATTATCAAAAATGTATATTGTGATATTCATGACGTTTTTGTTCTGTCTGTATGTGTACACATTTTTATGGAAACTGAAAAAAAAGTAAAATAAATTCTAAAAAGTAATGATTCAAAACAATGTCCAAAATAATGGTAGACCTGTCATGTTCATTCCAAAGAAACTACTTTAACAATAAATAACTAATTATTACAAATATTTGTTTAATTTACTCTGCATTGTTTTTTCAGTCCAAGCAAAAATGAGCTTACCTCTGAATCAAACCTTGATCACATATATTTTAAATTTACTCTTCCATTGGATACTGGAAACCTTGTTGGTGACTATATCCTAGATATAAATGCACAGTTGACAGTTGTTATTTAATAATCCCTGAGTTAAATCACACAGTGGGATCACTTTTTTCATGTTTGTGGCAGAACATATGCCGGTAGGAAAGCTTGACGGCATCAGTAACGTTCAAAACTTTCATATCTATTGACCACTAATCGGTATTAGACAGTACATAAAACATAAGGACTGTCATTATTTAACATTTTCATTCTAAAATGAGAAAGTATTTCCCCTCCAAAAAATCTTCATGTGTTTTGAATAACTCTGTAAAGGGACAGTTAACCCTGAAATTAAAATGTTAGTGGTGCTTCCTTGGATTGCACAAGACAACTGGAGTTGCATGAGAAGAACCTAAACAGAGGTTGCCCTGAAAAATACCCATTTAGGCATTCCTTTGTAATAGGTAAGAAATTGTAAGTCATTGTTTAAATCACACACTGTGGGTATGTATGCTCTCACCCCTCTGTTTTTTATCCCTCTCTCCCTCTGCTATCATCTTCATGGAGCAAAAGGATATTCACAGACTTTGTGAAGTAAATCATGCCCTGATTGCATGAGACCCGCTTCATTGTGTGTCTTTGTGGCAAGTGATAATTGCCCCTTGAGCAGGTCCACTGACATGGCACCTCTGCCCCTCTGCTCTCCGCCAACAACAACAGTTTGGGAGTCTGTAGTGCACTGCCATGCACTGTTTGGTTGTTTTGAGTCAGGCTCTGGTATTAGTTTCCTCTTTACCTCCTAATGGGGTTTAGGCCTTATTGACTTCAAAGTCTTAATGGGGGTTCTTAGCTCGAAGAGTCCTCGAAGAGCAGCTCTTGTCAGTTTGGTTTTAAGGTGTGTCTGTTTTCATTATACTTCACCTTTCAGCAGACTCTTGATCCTGCTTAATTCACATATCTACTCCCTCATTGAATGTAGTCATTGTGTTTGTGAAAGTGGAGATTTATAGTACCCTTTGAATTATCCCTTTTAACTAATTTACTGTTATTTATTTTATCAGAGAATATCTTTATAGAAGACTCATCTCTGATTTAGTTGTCTTATTCTTATTTGACCACAGACTCCCACAGTTTATTCTGAACACTTGATGGGTTCAGAGTTCTGATTGGTTGAATTTTTGTCTCAGGTAAATGCTGGCAGTAAGGCAGAGATGGCCTGTCTTCAGCCCGGAGACATCATCATGGAGATCAACGGACAGAATACCGGTGATATGCTGAATGTAGAGGCACAAAACAAAATCAAGAGCTGCACAACACAACTGCAGCTGCTCGTGGAAAGGTAACACGATCACAAACACACATGCATCCCACTTGACTCGTGCATTGAAAAACCCAACTGCAGTAATGGATTATCAGTTTAGTGAAGATTGCACTTATAGTGTAACTGAGCATCATGTCATATCTGCTGAGATTTAACACTTGAATATTATGTGTTTAGGTATGATATTATAGTATTGAGCATTTAATCACACAATGCTTCATCTAGGTTTGGATTTTGGCCCTCAGTTAGTACTTTTTTTTTTTTAGCATACTCATGGTGCTAACACCATTGATATGTATGCTTAAATCACAATGGGGTTGTAGCATATTGATGGGTAATTCATACTGAAAATTAATCTGTATTACTCTGAATTATACTAATTTGAATATTAATTAGGGCTGTGACTCAATTAACATTTTTTTAACTAATCACACAGTATTCTGTGATTATTCACGATTAACCATGGTACACAGTGGATTAAAACAAACATTAAAATGAAATCATAAATATATTTACTTTTTACTTTTATCTCAAAGAAATTGGTTAGTCATTATTTTAATTATTTGAAAATGTACATGTACAATGTTCAGTTTTTTGTGGATAGTGTTCATGAGACCCATTTTTACAGGTATAAATCTTTGATACAAGTATATGCATACATGCCATATAATCAGTGGACATGCTGTAATCAAAAGTTTGGCAAAATCTTTTGCTGTTTTCCAGTGGAACTTTTTAATAATAGGATCAAATGGGCAGATTCAAAGCTTTATTTGCGAGATAAAATTAAGTGTATATTGCTAATGCGTTATTAGACACTATACATATATAAAACAAATTTAATTCTGAAGTTGAAAATCTTAAAACTATTATTCTCTGGCTGCTGTTCAGTCTCTGTCGCACACGTGCTTGGTCTTTCTCATGCGGTTTTGTTTTTGACACTAGTCCAGATGACGGTAAGTTAGCTTTTTTTTTTTTTTTTTTTTTTGTGTAAAAATACAGCAGGTTGCCCATCTCTCTCACACCTGGCTCACCACTTGCGAATGAAGTCTCCATTCTCTATTAGGGAAATCCGCTCTCATGTTTATTATGCCCGGGACATGCATCAAGTGTAATAAGCGTGCACTGCTCCACACAATCAACTTTTGTGCTAGGATGTGCAGTCGAGTTGAACGTGACCTTCTGGAAATGCATATATGCTAATTTTAACCACAGGAAGTGGGTAAAAACATTAGTGAATGGAAGTGAAAAAAAACCCCCCAGATTGCATTAATGGTGCTATTTTTAAACTATGTGCTAGGTGTTAAAAAGTCAACTATTAACCTCAGAAATTAACACGTTAAATTTCCCAGCCCTTATACAGCAATTAAGAGACCAGTGCAAAATTATCAGTTTCTCTGGATTTACTATTTGTAGGTATGTGTGAGTAAAAAAATAAATAAAAATACATATATATTACACACACACACATATATATGTATATGTGTGTGTGTGTGTGTGTATATATATATATAATATGTATTCTATAAAGTACTGAAAACATTTCTTCCAAATTCCAAATAAAAATATTGTCATTTAGAGCATTTATTTGCCGAAAATTAAACTGGTCAAAATAACAAAAATGATGCTGTGTTTTCAGACCTCGAATAATGCAAAGAAAGTTCATATTCATTTTTAAACAATACAATACTAATGTTTTAACTTGGGAAGAGTTCAGAAATCAGTATTTGTTGGAATAGCCCTGATTTCCAATCACCACTTTCATGCGTCTTGGCATGCTCTCCACCAGTCTTTCAAATTGCTGTTGGGTGACTTTATCCCACTCCTGGCACACAAATTCAAGCAACTCTACTTTGTTTGATGGTTTGTGACCATCCATCTTCCTCTTGATCACATTTCAGTGGTTTTCAATGGGGTTCAGGTCTGGAGATTGGGCTGGCCATGACAAAGTCTTGATCTGGTGGTCTTCCATCCACACCTTGATTGACCTGGCTGTGTGGCATAAGGCATTTTCCTGCTGGAAAAAACAATCCTCATAGTTGGGAAACGTTTTTAGAGCAGAAGGAAGCAAGTTTTCTTCCAGGATAACCTTGTACGTTGCTTGATTTATGCGTCCTACACAAAGACAACACACACACACACATACTCCTGTGTCCATGTCAGTAAATCTTTCTTTTCTGAACTCATGTCTCTGACCAGGTCAGAAACAACACTACACCGACAATGGCACTCTCTAGCTGTATTTGTGTGTGTTTGTGTATCCAGCTGCCCAAAGTATTGAAGGAAGAGGGTGTGTATCTGCCCTCTTCCAGCATAAGCAAGAGTTCATATTAGTCTAGATTTATGCAAGTATCCTGCTGTCTACTGCTGCCCCTTCAGTTTTCAGTACAATCCATCCATAAGTATATTTTCTCTACGGTTTTGTCTAACTTGTTTTTCTATAATTCAGTTTAGAGTAAGAATAATTAGTGGCATGAAAGCTGTTTCTAAACCCGTGCAGATAAGTGTTTCCTCTATTAATGGCAGCCAGCCAGTTTATCTGCACACCTACCAAAACCAGTGCATTCATGTAAAATACTGTGGCAAGGAAAAGTATGTGAGTATGGAATTGGCTGCTTTTCTGCATTAATTGGTCATAAAATGTGATCTCATTTTCATTAAAGTCACAAGTACAGACAAACACAATGCGATTTAGCTAACAACACTAAAAAAATTATAATATTTAATGTCTTTATTGAACACATCCCATTAAACATTCGGTGTTGTGGAAGAAGTAAGTGAACCCTTGGATTTAACAACTAGTCAATCCTCCTCTGGCAGCAGTAACCTCAACCAAGTGTTTCTGTAGCTGCAGATTAGACCTGTATACCATTCAGAAGGAATTTTGGACCATTCTTCCTTACAGAACTGCTTCAGCTCAGCCTTATTCTTAGGATGGCTGGTGTGAACAGCTCTCTTGAGGTCATTCCACAGCATCTCTATTGGTTTAAGGTCTGGGCTCTGACTGGGCCACTCCAAAAGATGGATTTTATTTTGGAAGCCATTCTGTAGTGGATTTGCTTTGTTGTTTAGGGTCATTGTCTTGCTGCATCACTCAACTTCTAATGAGATTCTGCTGGTGCACAGCCATGCTGACATTATCCTGTAGGATATCTTCGTAAACTTGGGAATTAATTTTTCCCTTGATGATGGCAAGCGGTCCAGACCCGGTTCAACCTTAGTTTCATCAGTCCACAAAATATATTCCCAGTAGCATTGAGTGTCAAGGTGGTAGGGCTGTCAACTGGGCAGATAAACTAAGTTCAAATTTTTACCTTAAATATTTTCAAAATTTGAATAATATTCAAATTTTGATGTCAGCTGATTTTTTTTAAATTGACGTTGTTTCCTCAAGAGGGCGTATTAAATACATAAACCATACAGCAACATTATATTACTGCAAATAACATTCCAGGCTGTTAAAAAAGAGCATTCCATTTTCAACTAATATGCATAAAATAAATAAATAAAACGTTTTAGCCAGTCTATATTTTCAAATGTTAAGTCAAAAGAAAAATGGGGGGGGACGCTTCAATAGACAGTTCACATGGTGTTACACTTACTAATGCCACAGTATACTACCTCTGACTCAAACTTCATAATAACAGTGAAATACCACATTGTTTTTTTATTCATTATAGTGTATGCAGGGTAGCAATATTTCCAGATAGCAGAGGTATTCGGCTGAACTCGGTGGTGAAGCGGCTCAGACCATGAGCCCAGGCCAGGGGCTGTTCAAACAGACAGAACACAACAGACTGGAACCGAATGCAAGGATCTCGAGATGGACATTTCAAAGTTGAACATATTTCCTGACAAAGCGTTTAAAAAAAACGAATTGCTTAATCTGAGAAACACTTATTAAGAGAGCAAGATGCAACTGCCAAGTACAACAGTAAGAGGCTGTTCACACCGAACACTTGCAACAATCCATTTGTTTTTCTGTGTAAATGCACGCTAGACGAATGTCTTTGTTTCCCTTTGTTTTTGTTTAATCAGCGTCTCACGCAGGAGCGCTGTTTTTTTTTTAGATGCTGTGTCTAATTAAGAAGACATTTAAAAAGCATATTGAGACACCTGCTTTCTGTTAAACTGTATTTGTTGCGCTGTGTCTAGCCTTTTTTAGCTCAAGAATGCGATCGATCTGAAGTCATCGTCAGTGCTTGGCACAAATCCAAAATTCGAATACACAGTTTTAACATTTGAATGTGCATTCTTTTTTTTTTAAATTTGACGAATATTCGAAATTTTAATTTGAAAGCCTTACAAGGTGGTCTTTGGCAAACTTCAGGTGTGCAGAAATGTTTTTGTAGGAAAGCAGCAGCTTCCTGCCATGGACACCATGCCTGTTTAATGGTTTGTGTATAGTAGACTCTTGAACAGAGATGTTAACCAGTTCCAATGATTCCTTCATATTTTTAGCTGTCACTCTAGGGTGGTTCTTTTTTTTTTTTTTTTACCTCATTGAGCATTCTGTGGTGTGCCCTTTGAGTCATCTTGGCTGGACAGCAACTTCTAGTGAGAGTAGCCACAGTACTAAATCGTCTTCATTTATAGACAATGTGTCTAACTGTGGACAGATGAATACCTAAGCTCTTCGAGATAACTTTGTAACCCTTTCCAGCTTTATAAAAAGCAACAATTCTTAATCGGAGGTCTTCTGGGATCTCTTTTGCAAGGCATGAGCCACATCAGCAGATGCTTCTTGTGAATAGCAACCTCAAAATGTTGGAGTACTTTTTATAATTCAAAGTAGCTCTAACCCACACCTTCAATCTCATTTCATTAATTGGATGACAGGTTTGCCAATTCCTGTCTCTAATTAGCTTTTGACGCATTAGCCTAGGGGTTCACATACATTTTCCAATCTACACTGTAAATGTTTGAATGATGTATTCAATATGTACAAGAAAAATACATTAATTTGTATTATTACATCTGTGTATTTGTCAACATTATAAAAAAAATTGGACAGTAGACTGTAGTAAATGTGAAGGAATGTAAGCAAAGTGACATCAGGCCCGAGGGGTTGGGGGGCATGAGCTTCAATAGGTTAAAAAAGATTGTTTTTGTTCATTATTGTAACTTAGATGAAGATCATACCAGATTTTAAGACAAATTTATACATAAATGCCGGTAATTCCAAAGGGTTTACATACTTTTTTTTTTTTTTCCCTGCAGGACTGAATATAGGCGGCTATCGATAGTTCAAAAAGAAGCAAGAAAGACGAGTCAAATCACAATTCAGTATGCAAAATTTGCTGTCTTCTGCCTGTTTCCGTTCAGATAGCCTTTTATCGATAAAAATGGTGTGTGTGATGACAACGCTTTGTCGCATAAGTTTTGGTTTATCGCAAAAGAAATCTGCCCTTAAGCCGTTTCCATACAGAAATGTGTGTATATTGCTAATTGTGTACCTTTTGCCTCCCAGATGTCCCTAATTTCTCCCGACCCCGAAGTTTTGGTAAAATGGGGAGAGTATTGAGACAACTGAAATTAGACAGTTGACTGTCCTTTTAATTTCACAAATAAATGCAATCAGAAGATGGAATTGCAATCAAAAGGGAGCAGTTGCTCTTCTGATATGACTGTAATATTGGTCCTGATGTTGCACCTATCGCAGGTTGCCACCGGTTCCGACCCGAAAGCGAATCGTCATGGCCTGTTCAAGCTGGCAACCTGCACCAAGTAGTGGGGGAAATTTTCAGTCTTAGTATAAGGATCATCCGTCCATGTGTATATGCTGTGTGCACAGCTATTAAAGAAAAACTGATGCGGTGTAATATAAGGGTTTACATATATGATACATTCCTGATATTCAATAGGCTATTTTGAACAATCATCTAATCTAAAGCATTGCCATCACAACTGCATTATGGCCCGCATATTTGTCCAGCAATGTTTAATAACCAACTGAACTTGATTGTCATCTAAAATGAATTTTAGCATCATAATGCAATTTACATTTTTTGAAGAAGCCTAACAAATGCAATCCGAGGTAAAGAGGGTTAGATTTAAAATATTAAAGTTTTAAAATGTTCAAAATCTAGTTTTCTGAAAGTGAACTCAGCATTGGACAAATAGTTCTGATAGTTTGTAGTCTTGAAAAAAAGTGTCATTCAGCTGACATTTTTTTTTTTTTTTGTCTACAGAACAGGGTAAGGCTAATTTAAGTTTGTGTAAAGAAAAGGCAATTATATAGGCCTAACAATATTATTTTTTCGTTTGGTTTTAATTGAATGCTTTATTTGTTTGGTAATTAATTTAATACAGGGAATTTTTTCGCGACATTTGAAGTATCGACATAGTTTATGCGCTAGAGTTAAACCGACAAATATTATGTCGACACTTGTGAAATTTTAGCAGTAATTTGCGTTTCTGACAGCTATATCGGTAAACTTTTTGACGCGCTACACTTTGTCGCAAAAAAACCCTTGGATGGAAACATAGTTACTGATAGCTTTGCGCTACAAAGTGAAGTATTAATGACCCCTGTGAGAACTCTCCAGCTGCTAAAGCGTCTTTTGATGTTTGCCTCATGTGGTTTTATTTTTATTTTTTTTTCTCCATATCTCTTTGTCTTTCACTCATGTTCTCACACAGGCTCTCTGTTGTGGTGATCACATCTCGAGAGAGTTAAAATATGGTTGGAATGCTGCAGTGCAGTGACATACTTGAATGCAGCACCTTCCAAAGAATGCATGTGTCCCCTCAAATAACAAAGTTACTCTATAAATCATGTTGTAATGTGGAAGAGGTTGCAAAGAATTTTCCTGGGAATTTTTTTTTTTTTTTAAATAATTTTAGTCATGCTGCATGTGTCTTCATATGTGTAGCTCCTCTCACAGGTGCAAATACTTTGACAGTCTTATTCTCCAGAACATAAGACTAAACATTCAACAGTTCACAAATCGGGCTTTTAAATGGATGGGAGCTGTTGTCTTTCATTTTCCCCTCTGTCTGTGGCCTATGTGTTGATGATGTTTTAAACCAGTAGTCCTCAACTTTTGGGTCAAAACCATCAGATGGAACGCAGGCCTGATACGGTCACGGACAACTGGGAAAATAAAATGCTGAATGCAAATACAGTGCAATTAACCATAAAATCTTACATAGTTTGGATAGGCTTATTAACTTTTAAAAGAAAGGAGAACACGTTTCCCAAATCTTTTGTTTTTGATGTCAAAGGCTGTGCGTCCAATCAAACTTGATGGTATTTTGGTGCAAATCCATCTGTCACTTAGGAGCTAGCCAAATTAGGCATATACTGTATCAACATGGAGAGGTTGCATGACATGCCCTCATCCTCAAAACCATGAACAAAACTAAGTGTGGTGAAAGAAAATACAGGTCTACATTCCCAGACTACATTTAATATATGGGTTCATTTGCATCGAGGATAAACATGTTTTGTGCCGATCACAATGTGATCACAATTATTGCCTGCTGAGATAATTTAGTTTTTTTTATTTAACATTCTATCACTAATTATTCTTAATACATTTCAATATTTGATTTTATAAACATTTTTGCTTACTTTTGTACAATAAAATGTTCATGTGTTGGTTTGGCACTTGATGTCTAATGAAAAATCTGGGCCCTGAAGCAAAACTAGTTGAGAACCACTGATTTAAACAACACTCATCCCTTGCTGGCAAACTTGAGGAGTTTGTAAACAGTAAACTTATCAGAATGACGTCAAGTAAACTGCTGTCTCACTGTACAAACTGTGTTTCATAAAGTAATTCTAAACTCAGCAAAAAAAGAAACATCCCCTTTTCAGGACACTGTATTTTAAAGAAAATTTTGTAAAAATCCAAATAACTTTACAGATCTGTATTGTAAATGGTTTAAACAATGTTTTCCATGCTTGTTCAATGAACCATAAACAATTAATGAACATGCACCTGTGGAACGGTCGTTAAGACACTAACAGCTTACAGACGGTAGGCAATTAAGGTCACAGTTATAAAAACTTAGGACATTGAAGAAACCATCTGTACATCTGAATATCACACCTGCAGGACAGGTACAGGATGGCAGCAACAACAACTGTCCGTGTTACACCAGGAACACACAATTCCTCCATCAGTGCTCAGACTGTCCGCAATAGGCTGAGAGAGGCTGGACTGAGGGCTTGTAGGCCTGTTGTAAGGCAGGTCCTTACCAGACATCACCAGCAACAACGTCGCCTATGGGCACAAATCCACCTTCGCTGGACCAGACAGGATTGGCAAAAAGTGCTCTACACAATCGAGTAACGGTTTAGTGTCACCAGGGGTGATGGTCGGACTCGTGTTTATCATCGAAGGAATGAGCCTTACACCGAGGCCTGTACTCTGGAGTGGGATCGATTTGGAGGTGGAGTGTCCGTCATGGTCTGGGGCGGTGTCACAGCATCATCGGACTGAGCTTGTTGTCATTGCAGGCAATCTCAACACTGTGCGTTATAGGGAAGACATCCTCCTCCCTCATGTGGTACCCTTCCTGCAGGCTCATCCTGACATGACCCTCCAGCATGACAATGCCACCAGCCATACTGCCTTTTCTGTACATGATATGCTGCAAGACAGGAATATCAGTGTTCTGCCATGGCCAGTGAAGAGCCCGGATCTCAATCCCACTGAGCACGTCTGGGACCTGTTGGATTGGAGGGTGAGGGCTAGGGCCATCCCCCCCAGAAATGTCCGGGAACTTGCAAGTGCCTTGGTGGAAGAGTGGGGTAACATCTCACAGCAAGAACTGGCAAATCTGGTGCAGTCCATGAGGAGGAGATGCACTGCAGTACTTAATGCAGCTGGTGGCCACACCAGATACTGACTGTTTCTGTTAGTCACATGTTTGTGAAACTGGTTCAGTTTATGTCTTAGTTGTTGAATATTTTTATGTTCATACAATATTTACACTTGTTAAGTTTGCTTAAAAGCAGTTAAGTGAGAGGACGTTTTTTTTTTTTTTTTTTTTTTTTTTGCTGAGTTTATATGATGTGTTGCGTATCGAGCAAAGTAAAAGCATTTGGAACAGGATTTTTATTTTCTGATCTTGTCAATATATATATAATATATAAAAACTAATTTCATGATTAATCTTAAACTTTTTAGTTTGTTAAATTGTATTACTTGTGGCAACAAAAGGAATCGCAAACATAACGGTTTTCAAACAGGTTTCCCAATCACTCCCCCCATCTTCCATTGTTTGGACAAATGGGTAGCCCATATTTTTTATCAGATTACCTGTTAATAAGTAATTTTTTATAATTTCCAATAAAATAAAGTTAGTGTATTGAACACAGACAAATGTGAGGGTGCTTTTTGACAAGGTTGCAATCAGTAAATTACACAGAACAATAAAACTGCTGTGTTGCCAAATTAGGTAAAAGCATTAGTTGTGTTTAACCACGTTAAACGTATTTAATCTCCTAAATGAACACGTTACAGGTGAAATATGTAACTTTTTTTTTTTATGTCAAAATCCTCCACAAACCCAGCTGTCGTTCATTCCAGCGACGTTACCGGACAACCCGTTTCCTCTTCCATGCTTTGTCCGGTGTGTATATGTTAAAGTGGTCTTGTTCATTACAATGTTAAACATTTCTTACCTTTATTTAATATGGCTTATTTGCTTATAGTGAATCAGTGCGAAAGGGCATGATGAGTCTGTGTGTTGTCAAAGGTTGTTTGAAAACATCCTTCATTTTTGTAATTCTGTTTAATTCCTTTAACTTTGGGAACCCTAGGTTTTTTTGTTTTTTTTTTTTGCATGGGGCTTCATACTACCCAAACTTTAATACTACAATAAATCCATAACACTGCTATAGAAGTTTTCATGTGTAACTTCCACCCCACACGCTCTAAATTATGACAGCACTCAAGCCGAAATTCCCCTTTCACATTGAGGGTTAGAAAGCTGTTAAGAAACTGTTCATTTTTTTACCTGCCAGAGATCCCTTGTCATGTTGAGAAAACCTGTTCTAACCTTGCCTGTCTGTCACTATGCAAACACTGTCTTGTAACTGGGGAATAGTGAAGACTCACAAGTCAAATGTTAACAAAGGTAAGATTGACCTCAGGTTTGTGCTTGCTCTATGGAAGTTACCTCTGTCTCTTGTTTTTATTTGTGTACTTTCCCTTAAAGTGAAGGGATATTGAGGCTCATTAGCCAGTTATTTAAAATCATACTGTTTGGTTCCAATTTTGCTGTAGTTTTTGTTTATTAAATAACCTAAGGGGAGATTAGTACCCAGAACCCCTCATCCTCTAAGTGAAAACATTACCACTCATTCTAACGAGTCATACTTGAGTTTGCATTGATCATCCATGTACTGACAAACAATATCCCTGGACAGACAGTGTCAAATGTAGGAAAGTCACCTGATTAATGGCACTTCAGAGCTTTGTCTTTATGCTTTTATGTGCTGTTAATGAAGGCATGGGTTTTAGATGCTCCGGTCCAATACAATGGCTGTTCTGCAGAGCCTGTGTTGTGTTCTGTTGTGCCTGCTGTCTGGCTCTATAGATGTTCTGTTCCCACATTTAGTCTAGAGGCACCCAAAGCTCCACTTCAGACCTCATCTGCTTTAATCCTGGGTGGGTGAAGTGGAAAAAATAGGATATGTGGAGGAAAGAATAAATCAGAGGGAGTATTACAGTAGGATGCAGTAGAGTAACTTAAATTAAGAAGATAAAACAATTGCAAGTGTAAAATGCAAGAGGTAGAGAGCAATTTAATATCAATGTGTTTTTACTGGCAGTGAAAGAAGAGTGCTGAACACTTGCCTTAAGAAGCCTCACAGTAAAAGATCTCATTAATAGCAGTAAAAAACATTTTTTTTCCTTTCGCTTACATCAACTCTCTGACTGTTTAAAGTGCCCTTAAGTTTGTGCTTCAGGAGTGCTTGCTGTAAAGTCAACCATCTACAGTGGAGCAAAGCTAGAAGAATTTCATTCTACTAAACATTTGATGCTACGGAAAGTAAAACGGATGACATGTGGCCAGAGTGAATTGGTTTCCTTAGTTGGTGAACGATTTAGTCTCTTATAATGTAACTAGGGCCCCAAACAAATCTTTAGTCTCTTTCTCTCCCTCCACCCCATCTTGGGTTTGACTAAGATGCCAATATTACCTGTAGATGTAGAGCTCCAGCTCTGAATCAGGCCCTTTGGTATTCCCTTATCGTGAAGCTAGAAAGAGCTTTCTGTACCGTACATAGGCCAGTGATTAATTTGAAGATAAACATTTTACAACAACATATGGTGCTTCCTGGTCAGGAGTTCTGCTGATGTGTTGTCTTTTCCTCTGTCAGATTGAATTACTGTATGTCCAAGCTTTTGGCATTTTGTAACATTTACTATCCATGCTAAATTTGTGGCTACCCTCAGTTTCTAAAAAAATGCAGTGTTGAGATTATTTCACTATGGCTCACTTTGTTTTGTCAACTTTTCTTGACCATTTGAGGTGTTTTGACTGAGATAAGACAGCTTCTAGTCCAGGGACCTGTTTGAATGTGACTTACTTGGTAGCCAGAAAAGTAACTTGGTTTCAACCTGGAATTTTCCTTTCCTTAATGGAAGTTTTAAGTTTATCCAGTTACCTTATCAGAGCAAGATATCTGCATGTTGGCAGACTAATTATTTCAGTAGATAACCAAAGTTTATGCCAAGTTATTATGAAACTTATCTAGCAATCCCAGTAAGCCAATTTTAGGCCTGGATCATCCCATACAATAACAGTGCTTCCAAGTTACAGATTTTTTTTAATATCCTAACCAGACACAACACAATAAAGTGACAAGTGGTAAAAGCTATCCCTTCTGTGATTGTCTGAATTTTTGTCCTGACCAGCTGCAAAGTATTGATGGTTAGTCCTGCCCACTGTTTGATCTCATTGGTCTAAAATCATGCTACATATACTAAGGCTAGTATATGCACAAATAAATAGATGCTGGTGCACATTTACAAATACATTTTTATAAAATCTGAGAAAAACGCTGCCACACTACTAATGTTCCAGTTTAATAACATTTTGAATCTGATTGGATACTTGGACAGCTTCAGGGTTGTACGTTACTTATTTGACCTGACGAAGACCTATTCTGGGTCAAAACATCATCAAACTGGACGTTTACGTAGGAGTGTGGAAGTGTTTTTCTCATTTGTCTAAAGTGTGGAGCAAACATGCATCGGATGGCCGTAACCTGGTGTCTAATACAAAAAATTGAAGCCTACATGTGCACATTGTAGGTCACGTGACATTCTTATTCTTAATGATATTCTGTCCTCAATTTCCTAGTTTTACAACAAAAACTCACAATAACTAAAAAAGATCAATTGCTGGAGACTGATATGTTCACTAACGACAAGACAATGAGCATACCAACACAGCCGGACTTCCCACTGTTTGTTTTGGGAAGTCTTTTAAAAGGCACAGAGAAACAGGATTGGCAAGAATGAATTGATGTCACAGGGGTTGAGGATAATTGACATCAGACTCAACCAATGGTGTAAAGCGACAGTTATAGAGAGAGAGAGAGGAAAGGGGGGACACAGCACAACCCATATACCCACAAGGATGTAACACTGTCATGTTGCCTGGTTAGGACATGGTGTCAAACACCACATGAAACTAAACATTTACGCACGAAAACAGTATAAGAGTACTCATGTTTACCTCTCTCCACACAGGCCAGCTCCTCCCACTCCCGGTCAGACCAATGGAATTACCTCCCCAGAGCAATTGGTTGGCCGCTTCCAGGTTAGTGTCCATTGAAACAAATATAAACTGCTTGGAAAATCTGAAGATAACTGCACTTATGGTGAACAAGACATTTACTGTCTCATTGACTGGATTTCAAGTACACTGTCTGTTAAAGAGATGCTGAGGAGAGGGGGGGTGAGATAGGGTCAGGAAATGACAAGCAAAACTTGCATTGCCTGCATGAACACCATGGCACAATGTGTTGGAATATGTGTGCTAACTGCTAGGCCATGGCTCCAATGTAAACACAGTACTTTTTTAGAGAATGAACAGTTCTAACTCAAGGCTAAGAGACAGGGTATATTGGATATAACCAGAGACATCATGGCACTTTATATAACCTTGTTTTCCATGATTGTATAGATATTGTAACTCTATAGTGTTCAAATGTTTCATTTTTGCTCAAAGAATTATGAGGTCATTTGAAAACTAGCTGAATGACCAGTGTTGTGAAGTAAAATCCTGTGGCTATTTGCCGCTTTCCCCAAGTGACAAATTTGACAAGTTCCATGCGTTTTATCCAGCGAAAATGCTTGGCTGTCTCTCAAAAACATATTCTCAGTCTTGTTGTCTGTGGCATTTCACCTTTTCTCTATAAAACTGTTTCTGGCCCAGTTGTGTTTGGTTCCCTGCTTAGATTTGGAGTGTTGGAGCATGTTTAGTTTCCATTAGGAGAAGATGAACCACTATCTGCTTATCAAAGATTTATTGTTTGTCAGGTTGAGCTGAAATGAGACATTCAAGAGTATATATTTCCCTCTTTTTTTTCATTTCTGGCAGTACGGCAGTAATTCTGCCTGTCCGCAACTGTGACATTTGGAAGAAACTGGAGATTGATATAAATCAGACAGAGTTCCTGCCTTTTACGTGCTAGAGGGACTGCCGACAGCTACCTATTGTAACAGATACTATGATCAGAAAGACTGTGAGCCCCAAAGGTCTTATAGTCTTTCCTTTCGACCATGTGAGAACATTTAAAATACAGTTTGAATACTTTAAGTGTATTGCACTTGATTGATTGGATTTATTCAGGGTTTTTGCATTGCACAAGAAAAGACCAGAGTTTCAAGGTGCACATCCAAGTTTGATCACCTTTGTG
The DNA here is from genome assembly GCF_019703515.2 of Myxocyprinus asiaticus. Classification (NCBI taxonomy): domain Eukaryota; kingdom Metazoa; phylum Chordata; class Actinopteri; order Cypriniformes; family Catostomidae; genus Myxocyprinus; species Myxocyprinus asiaticus. The sequence continues at coordinate 35,100,125 of NC_059367.1, forward strand.
TTGATCTGCCAAGCCTTTACTTTAGATCCAAGGTTTCTTCAAGCAAAACTGACCAGTTGAGACTTTGACAGCACTTTGGGTTAGACTTATCATTCCTTGAGATTCATTGACCTGCCATTGATGTGGCTTTCCCTCTGGTTGCACAGGATGCTGTGCAGGTGAGTCGAGATGAGAACCAGAACTACAGAGAGTACTGCAGCTCCAGCCCAGCATCTCTGTCCCCTGGGCCATATTCACCAGAACCACCATCCAGCCCAGACCGCAAAGGAGGCAGGATCACACCCACCAACAAAAGGTACAACACCTCAACTTCACCAGTTACAGAACAACTTTCCACACTTCAACCATAATTACTGAAAACATAAATGAATCTAATACTCAGTCGCACTGTTATCCCTTTGTCTCCATCAATGGGTTCCCTTCACATGGATCTTAAGGGCTTCCACATGACTTGCGTCGGGGCATCAACGTATCTCTCAGCACGAACATCAAGTGCCGCTTTGATTGCCACATGAAATGCACTGCAGAGAAAATCTTGTTTTGATTTTAGCGCTGGCAGTGCCCAAATATGCTTTTAAAGGTCTGCTGCAATGGGGTCAAACTTGTAATTGTTTGAACTGTGAGCAGTGCGTTCTAACTTTACAGAAGCACAACGCTGCGCAGGGGGTAACGCTGAAGCTGACGCTTCATTCCATAGAGCTCAGTGTATTCGACAACTCTAGTGCGAGTCATGTGAATGCCCCTTTACTCTATACAAGTATGTGAACACAAACATTTATGAGCTTTGCAAGCTCAGTTTCACACAGTGTTGCATTTCGAAATGTTAAGATGCAATTTGTAACGCATCGCAAGTATTGGTGCATTCTCAGCAATTGCCATAAGGGGCACCACACACGTATACACACAATCAACTATATCACACCAATAAAAAATATAGATTACCATCCTTTGCAGATGCATTTACGCTAAAGTGCGCTGGGGGAATCCCAGAGTTTGGCATAAAAGGTAAACATTACTATCGCATTGCAATGCTGCGGCAAGCGCGATGAAATGTTAAGGAAACAAACACAGCAGCAACTGTGAAACATTTTAAAATAAAGCAAAGCAACGGAGAACAAAAAAGCAGAGTCTTCCTAGGAAGCCATGCTCATTATTTACACAAGCGTCACTGGGAAATTACGTGCTCTGGAGAAAGTGGCTTACTGATTGCTTACTGGTGCATGTAAACTGGGGAACGAGTAAACCGCTAACACAGTGCATGTAAATGCAAACGCCGATTTCGTGTCTTAAGCAGCTTTCTCTCAAACGGCTCTCAGGTGTCCATGTAAACGAGCTCAATGGCACAAATAGATAACTCTGCCACAGTAATGCAAGAACTCAAGATTGCAATTCATTGGCCAAAGATTTGCATACTTGGATAAGAGTATGTCTCTGGCCATGTAGCTTGAGGCACTAATACACATAATCAAAATACACATTCATGCTTATTTTTTGGACTGAATGATTAAAAATAACTTTATATGCAAAAAACTACATGAGAGGTACAGATTTCATTGGGGATGGAATTTTGTTTATACATAAGGTTCTACAACTTCTTGTAGTCCATGTTGAAGACAGGGCAGTTATAAAGGGCAACTGACAGAGGAAACTTAATGACTCGGTTTAAATTATTCAACAGGATAAAAGTTAAGGTGCCTCGCGAGTCCTTGAGAGGTTCACAAGTTTAGTTTGTGAAATTCTTATAGCTTCAAGTGGTTTGTTCGTCCAAAGCTACACCAGGTTTGCTTTAAAAGGAATCTCCTAAGGGTTGATCCAGAGGGAATAAGTCATAGTTCAGTGTTTCACTACATATTAAATGTTCACTTGTCTGTGCCCTTAAGCCCTCCCATACTTGTACAAACACATATGAACCCCTCCTTACCTGTTCAACGCAGCATTAACACTGTAGTGGTCTGACCTCATAGGGTTTGCTGCACATTCCAAATGTCAGTGCTGATGAAGCTGGTTTGATCAGATTTATTTTGGGATTAGGACTAAATTCTTAAGTTATGACTTTTGTGGGATGCATTACAGCACAGCACTGATGTCAGGGTTGATGAAACAAGTTTTAAACATCATTTCTGATATTGTCCAATAAGAAAAATAAGGGGTAACTCTGCCTGATGGTTTTTAATAAATTAATGGTATTTCACTCGTGTGCATTTTACAGTAAATAAAAATGTACCCCATTTACTTCCTGAATAAATGATTCTTGTCTAATTGTGCACAAATCATTGGTGCATGTCAGTGTTGTAGTACTCTAGATCGGTCTTTGTCTTGAGACCACTTTTTGAAGGTCTCGGTCTCGTCTCGGAATCTACCGCATTTTTACTCTGTCTTGTCGCGGTCCCAGACAAAGAAGGCTCGGGATTTTATTTCAAGACCACAACGGGGGTATCACAAATGCGGGGATATCACTAAATTGCATGTGCAGTGTCTGATTTATTTGTTAACATCACAATGTTTGTTTCCCAACCACTGTGCCAACTGGTGTGCTGTGAAAGATTGTCAGGTGTGCCATAGATAATTATCAAATTCCTCAAATACAGTTTTTTCCGGTATTATAGTGAGAGCATAGAGATGGTAGAAGAGTTTTAATGTTGCCAATTCAGTATATTTTCTATTACAAAGTATTTTATGCAACCAGTTTAAATATTTTATCCATCATAACATTGTTGTTCTAACGAACTCTAGTCCGCTGTCATACGCAACTCCTCACATGCCCACAAAATGATGCTACATCACACTTGTAGTTAAAACATTTAGTCAGTGAACTGAATAAATGAATAGAATACAACAGTTGTATTGTTTTACTCAGACTAAAAGCTGTTTATTCCAAAGACCAAAGACACAGTGATACGATGTGTAGATTTTGAGGTACTGTAATCTTCACAGAGCATGTTTGACATCTTAACCAGTGAATGGAGGCCGGGCGGCTGCTCCTGGGTCCTAGTGCCTGCTGGATCCAACCTCTGTCAGACTTTATTTCCGGAAAATACATTGAATAAATACAGTTGTGCTCAAAAGTTTGCATACCCTGGCAGAAATTGTGAAATTTTGGCATTGATTTTGAAAATATGACTGATCATGCAAAAAAACTGTCTTTTATTTAAGGATAGTGATCATATGAAGCCATTTATTATCACACAGTTGTTTGGCTCCTTTTTAAATAATAATGATAACAGAAATCACCCAAATGGCCCTGATCAAAAGTTTACATTCCCTTGAATGTTTGGCCTTGTTACAGACACACAAGGTGACACACACAGGTTTAAATGGCAATTAAAGGTTAACTTCCCACACCTGTGGCTTTTAAAATTGCAATTAGTGTCTGTGTATAAATAGTCAATGAGTTTGTTAGCTGTCACATGGATGCACTGAGCAGGTTAGATACTGAGCCATGGGGAGCAGAAAAGAACTGTCAAAAGACCTGTGTAACAAGGTAATGGAACTTTATACAGATGGAAAAGGATATAAAAAGATATCCAAAGCCTTGAAAATGCCAGTCAGTACTGTTCAATCACTTATTAAGAAGTGGAAAATTCGGGGATCTCTTGATACCAAGCCAAGGTCAGGTAGACCAAGAAAGATTTCAGCCACAACTGCCAGAAGAATTGTTCGGGATACAAAGAAAAACCCACAGGTAACCTCAAAAGAAATACAGGCTGCTCTGGAAAAAGCTGGTGTGGTTGTTTCAAGGAGCACAATATGATGATACCTGAACAAAAATGAGCTGCATGGTCGAGTTGCCAGAAAGAAGCTTTTACTGTGGCAATGTCACAAAAAAGCCCGGTTACAATATGCCCGACAACACCTTGACACGCCTCGCAGCTTCTGGCACACTGTAATTTGGAGTGATGAGACCAAAATAGAGCTTTATAGTCACAACCATAAGCTCTATGTTTGGAGAGGGGTCAACAAGGCCTATAGTGAAAAGAATACCATCCCCACTGTGAAGCATGGTGGTGGCTCACTGATGTTTTGGGGGTGTGTGAGCTCTAAAGGCACGGGGAATCTTGTGAAAATTGATGGCAAGATGAATGCAGCATGTTATCAGAAAATACTGGCAGACAATTTGCATTATTCTACACGAAAGCTGCGCATGGGACGCTCTTGGACTTTCCAGCATGACAATGACCCTAAGCACAAGGCCAAGTGGACCCTTCAGTGGTTACAGCAGAAAAAGATGAAGGTTCTGGAGTGTCAGTCACAGTCTCTTGACCTTAATATCATCGAGCCACTCTGGGGAGATCTCAAACGTGCGGTTCATGCAAGACGACCAAAGACTTTGCATGACCTTGAGACATTTTGCAAAGACGAATGGGCAGCTATACCACCTGCAAGAATTTGGGGCCTCATAGACAACTATTACAAAAGACTGCACGCTGTCATTGACGCTAAAGGGGGCAATACACAGTATTAAGGACTAAGGTATGCAGGCTTTTGAACAGGGGTCATTTCAATTTTTTTCTTTGTTGCCATGTTTTGTTTTATGATTGTGCTATTCTGTTATAACTTACAGTTGAATATGAATCCCATAAGAAATAAAATAAATGTTTTGCCTGCTCACTCATGTTTTCTTTATAAATGGTACATATATTACCAATTCTCCAAGGGTATGCAAACTTTTGAGCACAACTGTACATAAATATAAAAATAAATTATTTGTGTGGCATTGCAAGAATTAATTTGAAAGAACAAATCTACAAACTGGAAAATACACACTTGTTGGTTTTTCATTATCCATTTAGCGCTCTTGACATCTTTGACCTCATTATACAGCATACCTATGTTACTTGCATTTTTTGCATAGCCAAATTTCAAACATTACGAGTTCATGCTACTAAGACAGACAGAAAACATGGACAAGTTCTTGAAAAGGAAAACAATCGATGATGGTTATGTGGGATAGTGGTGTGCCAAGGGATTTTTTTAATCGTAAAAAGTGTGCCGTGGCAGAAAAACCTAAACCACAAAGAGTTCATCTGCAAAAAAGCATTCAAGAGAAAACACACAAATGTATGTAAATTTTGCAATGCAATGCTTACCGATACGGCTGGGATCACGTCAAACTTTTATCGGCACTTAGAAAGGAAGCATAAAGAAAGATAAGCCAAGTGTAAGTGATGCTAGCAAAGCTAGCTAACGTTAGCAATCTGCCTCTTGCTGCATTCCATTCAACTTGGAAACATACTGTATTGTTTAAGACAGAGAAAAGTGAAGACTTAAGTATTGAATAATGGTTTGATACATTCTGTTCTTAATGATGGTTTCAAGAGAAGAAAAATCCAGAAAACTTGATGTGAATGAAGAGGAATCTTCATTTGTTTTCTGTGGGTGTTTTTATGCGTCTTTCAGATCATTTTGAGGAGTGCCTATGGTTTGCATGTTCCACATTATATCGTGTCATGCATTGTGGGACTCGAACTGGTCTGGTCTTGGTCTTGACTCAGTCTCGCCCTGCCTTGGTCGTGGTCTCGACTTGGTCTCAACCCCACAAAGTCATGGTCTTGTCTCGGTCTCGATACATTCTGGTCTTGGTCTTGACTTGGTCTTGACTACAACACTGAAGTAAAATTTTGAAAGTTTGTCTATGTAATCTTTGATTTATATGTAATAACTTGCCCCGCTTCTAAAACAACTTTCCTTTTCAGCTGATGGTCACACATCCATTTTTTTTTATTTTTTTTTATTTCTTTCATCCCCTTACCTCACTTTTCACAATCCAGTCGATTCCTGTTGGATAAAATTTTTGTTTATTTATTTATTTTTTTCTCATTGAACATCCTCTTTCACTTGGAAATACACCAGATTACAGGAAGAAAATAGTTGCGAACAGTGTTTTACGTTGACATTTAGTCATTTTAATGCAACTCTTGCTATTGCTGGTTGGAAGGACCAATAAGATTATATGATGCATTAATCACCAAAAGATAGTTGTATATTAAACAAAAGATATTGCAGGAGTTAGTGCTTGTGCCCAAGTATTTAAATCTTTTCCTCTTCTTATGCCTACATATGCAAGTCTAACATTCTTATTTTCATGTCTGCAAAGTTTCTTGTTCCATTTCTACTTGCCTGAATCAATGGAAAAAAAACCTAAACAAATCTGTCTGTAGTTCATGTAACTGCAGCCCATTTCATGTCAGCTGTAGTTTGCTTCAACTTTTGCTGGAAGAATTCAAAACACATCAGAACAGAAATGTCCGTGGTCTTTGTATGGTGTGCTTAAGTTAACTATTTCTTTTCTTGTTTTTCTTTTCTTTTTTTTAGCCTGCTGTTCCATTCCTGGTCCTCAGAGGACAAAAACATACAGAGTCAAAGACTGTCCAGACCCCTCTCTCAGGTAGGGTCACTCTCTGAAGAACTTCTCTAAATAGATCTGGAGAACAAATTATAGTTCTGAACAGTTAAAGGAATTTTTCAGCCAAAAATTAAAATTGTCATAATTTAGACATAATTTAGTATAGATACCTCAAGTCTTTTCCTGTTCAAATCAGTACTGCATATATAACCAATTGACAAAAACAAGCAAGTGAACTTGAGATGAAATCTGGTAACTCTCAGTGTCAGTGGGATCTGCAGTGGAACATTGATGTTAGTTCTGCCTAATGCATCTGAGGAGCTTCCATGTGTGTTCTTGTTCATAGTACATGGTACATTTGAATCTTCTCAAGGAAGATGATTGCTGTTTTACTACTGAAATATGGCTCATAAATCCCTTTAGTCTCTGCCTGGATATGACTTAATGGGAAAAGCAGGTTTTCAGTGGCACAATTTAACTGAGATGCCTCTTTACAATGAGCTCGTACTCCAAAGGATTGTACTCTCAGGAAATGAGATTATGATTTCCATCCACAAATAATGTACTGAAGTGCCACAATAAAAGTCTTGGAGTCTCCAATATTTTCATAGCGGGCGGTAAGTATATAAACTTTGAAAAGGTCACCTCATCACACTCTCATTTTTGGGGCGCAACCTGGAGATGGTTAATCTGGAATATCATTGAGAGGCTGAAAAGAAACAATGTGTTTGACCTTTCTTGTTGCTGTTTTTAGCTTTGGCTTCATTTGCACTATAAACATGTTCTTCGTTATGTATGATGGTTACATATGGGGCACTTTCCACAAATAGGGTAAAAAAATGGGGCTTGAAATCATGTAAATAAAAAAAATGGCATGATTAGTGAAGAGTGAACTGTCAGAAAATGTTGAGAAAATCATCATCCTCAGGAACTAAATATTATATGAGCCATTTTATTTTCTAGAATAGTTTCCAGAATACTGTAATAATTCTAAATTAAATTCACAATTTATAAAATGTATTTTAACTTTTTTTTTTAATGGGGAAAACAATGCTGTAACAGGGCTGGGATACAGCTAAATATTGCATTTTGAGTAATTACAATTAGTTAAAAAGGTTTGTCCCTTACCTCAAAAAACAACATTTGTGCCTTTTTAATGCTTCACAAAAGTAATGGGACACCAAATTGTTCCTTATTTGTGGAAACTGTCATGGATTAGTAGCTAGCTAGATAACTAGCTAATGCTACCCTCATGCTGTTTATAAAAAAAGAGGGAGAATGGGTGATAATGTGAGGGAGAGAATTCCAGATCCAGTCCCAAAAGCTAAAATGGAGCAAATAAAGTTTGTGGGAAAGTTATTACAAAATATGTAAGCTATTTAGTAACACGCTCAATCCCACAGAAGTTTCATGGCAGATGTCAGAACAAGAAAATACAGGCAGGACCTTTTGATGGCTGAAGACATTCTAGTCATATTATCAGTGCTGTGGATGTTAAATAAACATTCATTAATGACACAGCTTATTAAACACAATAACATCCCTATTCCCCTGTCAGAAACGGTCGGCCCTTTTAAAAGACTAAGACTAAAAATACTAAATGAAGCTTGTGGGAGGCCGGAGAGCAGTCGACACGATAACCACAGTGACACCAAACACTGGCCTTTGTTAGTAAAACAACCTAGTCTCATAGAATGAACGTTACTATAACTACATTTTTGCAAACTGACTGTTACGTGCCGAGTTCTACGTTCTCCTGCAGTTTCCTGGTGAAAATAACACGAGGCGCTTCAACTGTGCATTTATTCATTTTTGCACAAATCACAGCTACAGCTGCTGATTATGACTTATTTTTTTATCTATTACTCACACACTGCTATGTTATATCAGTAAACTTTTACTCTATCGCATCATTTAAATGATACATTTTAACGCTTGTATTACAGACCCACCTACATTTACACACGTATTCCAACATGATTAACTTCCGCGGTAGCTCACTTAATAGAGTGTTGGACTTTGGACTCGGAAGACCGCTTTTCGAGCCTAGTCAGGCATGTAAGCTAAGAGACACACTCGGCGATAAAACTATTGTAGAAGCTACATGAAATGACATGGTCTGCTTCAGAAAATGTGCTTTTCATGTCGCATTTGACTTTTCAACACTATCAGTTAGATTTAGGTGTTGGTTTATGGTAAGGATGTTTGATTTGTTTACCTTGTCTGATTACGACACCATTTCACTCGCTTTTGTAATTGGGGAAAATACCCGTTAAATTAGAAATGTTTTCCAAGCTTTGAGCCTTCTACTAAATCTAAGCCAACTAGTCAGCCAACCCTCCTTAGCCATCACGGTTTATTTATTACCAACACCAAATGAGGGATCGTCACCTTCTGTTCGCAGCAACCCTCCATCTTTCTCACTTAACAATCAAAACAACATTTTTCTCATTCCTTTTTCGTTACCCTCAAAGTTGCCTCAGTTCCCCCCATCTCAAGTCATGACAGAAATATTACATTAATGTATTACAGGGTCGACTGGCATCTGTTATGTTTAATTTTAAGCCAATATTCGGTTATTGTACAAACTTCCCTGCTGAAAAGACCAGCTTAAACCAGCATAAGTTTCCATGTTGGTCCAGGCTGGATACTGCTAGTTTGGTTTGGTGCTAGTTGGTGGGAAGCAATCATCCACATTTGTACGTTTGTCTGTCAGGGCCTGTATAACCTTCAAAGACTTTCTAAAATTTTTTTTTTTTTTTTTTTTTTCAGACAAGGCTTTGTCAATACAACATTCAAAGTTTGTATTACCAAGTTTCCTTCCCTGGTTTAGTTTGTTTTCAGTGGAGAGGAGTGACAAAAGGCTGGAGTTAGCCATGCTAAACAATGGATTAGATATAAAAGGGAAAGTTCTGGATTTAAATGATGCTGAAAAGCAGGAACGAGGAAGCAGCCAGTGAGATGTAGCAGTAGGGTTGATTTGTTGCCATGCCGCTAGTCAGCCAGACTGGACACAAACACAGGCATCCTTGCACAAATCTGTCTGCTCGGTCTTTACTACAAGTAGATCTAGAGGAATCCTGACTCATTATATGTTCCTCTGTGATGAGGGCCTGTTGCGGTGAGCTTTGATATAATTGTGGTGTTTGTTAAAGCTGAAGAGGAACTGTGGTGCCGGAGAGGGTCAGAATCATTCTTTCACATACTTGTACAGGAATTTTAAGATCCATTCAAATACTCTCCTCATTTTTCATCCACAAACTGAAATCCTTTCATCCAACTTCTTCCTCTAGTATGTCTTCTTTAGGGAGTGCTTAAATTATTTATTCTGATTGCTCATGCACTTAAAAGGATAGTTTACCCAAAAGTGAAGTTTCTGTTATCATTTACTCACTCTCATGTCATTCTAAATCTGTATGACTTTCTTCCATGGAACACACACAGTAAGGAGATGTTAGAATGTTAGCCAATAATGTAATTCCCGTTTTTTCCACAATTGCATATTTTTTTTTCTTATACAGTAAAAGTTTATTAAAAATGAGGCTGTCATTCTGCCTGTCATCTCCTTTGTGTCCCATGGAAGAAAGTCATACAGATTTGCACAGTATGTAATTTGTAGAGTAACTTGTAGCTTCAGCAAGCTTTAGTTTCAAGGTAGCTTCCCAAACGCGGTCAATGACTTAAACGCACATTGTTTTGGAATTGTGTGGCAGTACTTGTTGAAAAAATGTATGCGTGTATATATATTTGTGTGGTTTGGCTGACCAGCTTAATGAAAAGCACAATGTGCTCTCTAAACTAAAATTTTTCTGTCGTTCTCTCACTCACTCACTCACTCTCACACACACACATACACACACACACACACACACTCTCTCTAAAAAGTACTCAAGAGTTCCCAGACCTCTTCAGATGTTGTGAGGTATTTGATGGAGGATAGGTGGTGTTTGGCTGGAGATTCGGTACCACTGTTGTAGAAGCTACTTGGAAATTGTAACTTGGCAAGCTACAAGCCTCCTAATTAAAAGCAGTTCAACTACAGTCAAGCTTCTCCTCTGAAAAAGTACTTAGCTACACTTATACTTAATAGCAAAAAGTATTCTGAATCTATAGCTTAAATATATTTAAATATAAATATATTTAAGGGGGCAAATCTTTTTTGATCACATAATCAGTATAAAATCAGCAGTTTTTATCTGGCACAAAAACAAACGAGATCTCAAATTTTTGAAGCATCAACACGATCACATTTACACTAAATATAAAACACCAAAATTTTATACCCTACCACCCTAATTTTGTATATCTTTAATGAGGGCTGAACTATATAGTGTAAGCTACTTATTGCATGAGAATTGCAAATGATGTAGGCTTATCTTAATACAGATGTTATCCAACTTAAGAATCCATCAGCCTTCAAAGAAATCAGTGAATAGTCAGTTTCATAATCATATCTCAATAACAATTTGTGACATTTAAACATAACATCTTTAAGCATTTACAAAATGCTATTTGCAGTGAAATTAACAATACATATCTTTTTAAAACATGATTAAATGTATTAGAAATGTTTATTTTTATCTTACATAATGACATTTTTTCCGATTAACACTTTTTATTGATTCACACACTTGAAACAGAAAAGCAAAACATATATTCACAGAATCAACTTTTAACCCCCATTATTCCCTTTCCCCCTCCCAAACCCCAACCCCACCCTGACCCTTAACAAATATCCCTGTGGTCACTACTTGAGTACACACACACACACACACACACACACACACACACACACACACACACACACACACACACACACATAAATATATATATATATATATATATATATATATATATATATATATATATATATAAAATCGCACACATTTGAAATTGCACATCTCTCTCCACTGCCCCTCCCCAAGAGCCGTCCAAAAAGGGCAAATAGCTGCCCCATATTTTTATTAAATGAATCCAAGTTGCCTAGCCTTCTACATGACATCTCCTCGAATGCTGCTACCCTGCCCATCTCTGTGCACCACTCTTGAAATGAGGGCGCTCCAGCCGACTTCCATCCCCTAAGAATGACCTGTCTGCTGATCATAATGCTGGCTAGGACCCAATTTTTTTTATGCATTTATCCCCTATATTAATGACCGCCCATCGCCAAAAATACAGGGTCTGGGGCAAAATGAAATTTGAGTGCCCAATACGTCACATAAAACTCTGAACACTCAGCCTAAATTCTTGGATCTTAACACACCACCAAAAAACGTGGGTTGTGTCCCCATTTTCTGATTGCATCGCCAGGAGGTGGGTGTGTCTTTAAGACCAAGCCTATACAATCTAGAGGGGATCCAATAGAATTGATGTTAAATCTTAAATTGCATAAGGCACACCCTTGCACCTCTAGATGTAGACTTGCCATTGTTTTTAATCCTACCCCACACTCCCTCCTTCAATACCAAGTTTAAATCTTTCTCCCATAATCTCTTGAGAGGAGCCAAAGCTCCATACCCAGACTGAATTAGCAGGAACACTGATGCCTCATGACCTTTTCCAAAAGCAGTAATCACCACTCCCAGAGTATCTGCCGCTCTAGGTGGGTGTATGCTACTCCCAAAAATAGTAAAAAGCAGGTGGCGCAGCTGTAAATACCCGAAGAATTGAGATCTGGGAATCCCAAAATGTTGAACCATATTTTCAAAAGGATCTCAACATTCCACTCTCATATAGGTCTCGGAGCATATTAACCTCCCTCACAATCCACTCTGTCCAGCAGAAAGGGGACTTATTAGTACATAATTTTGGGTTCAGCCATATGCTCGAAGCAACATTTAAATAAATGTCTGAATTAAATACTCTGGACACTTTTGTCCATATTGCGTGCAAATGTGAGAGAAAGGGGTGTAACTTCGGTTAGTTTGATAGAGAGGCTTTGCAATGGCAAAATAGGGGCAAGAACTTCCTGTTCAGTACAAAACCAGGGAGGGGCTCTCTCAGGTGGAAGTGACCAATGAGCCAAATGTCTGAGACCGAAAGCATAATAATAAAACAAAATCTTGGGTAGGCCTAGCCCACCATTGTCAATCGGCCTATGTAACTTATTGAAGTATAATTTGGGACGTTTACCATTTCAAATGAAAGACTTCGCCATGCTATGAAATTGCTTGAAATAAGAGAGGGGGATATCTATAGGTAGAGATTGTAGCGGGTAGTTGAATTTTGGAATACAATTCATTTTAATAACATTAACCTTCACAGTCATAGATAAATGTAATGAAGCCAACCTGCTCACATCGCCCAAACCTTTTTATTAAAGTTTCAAATTTAACTAACTAAATCACTCAAATTTGCTGGAGATTAAATACCCAAATAATTAATGCCCTGTTTGGGCCACTGGAAGGCGCCCGGCTGAAAAGCCATTACCGTGTGATACGCTGTCAGAGCCAAAGCTTTGGATTTAGACCAATTGACTTTGTATCCTGAGAACTTAGAAAAGGAATTAATAATTCCGTGGAGACGAGGCATAGCTCTAGTAGGGTCGGAGACAAATAATAAAGTATCATCTGCGTAAAGCAAAAGCTTATGCACCACACCTCCCGCCACCACCCCTGAAAAATCATCCTCATCGCGGCTGCTAATGGTTCCAGGGCAAGACAGAACAATGAGGAGGAAAGAGAGCAACCCTGCCGGGTACCCCATCCAGAATATAATAATCTGAAATTAATCCATTCGTTTGAACCGCCGCTTCCGGTTGTCTATGAAGTAACTATGAGGTAACTCGAACCCATACATTTCCAAAATCCTAAAAAGATAATCCCATTCTACCATATTAAATGCCTTTCTGGCGTCAAGCGGGATGGCAGCGACCGGAGTCTGATTGTTCGCCACTGCCCACATGACATTAATGAAACCAAATCAGAAGAGTTACAGCCCTGAATAAACCCCACCTGATCTATATGTACAGGTGCATCTCAATAAATTAGAATGTCGTGGAAAAGTTCATTTATTTCAGTAATTCAACTCAAATTGTGAAACTCGTGTATTAAATAAATTCAATGCACACAGACTGAAGTAGTTTAAGTCTTTGGTTCTTTTAATTGTGATGATTTTGGCTCACATTTAACAAAAACCCACCAATTCACTCTCTCATAAAATTAGAATATGGTGACATGCCAATCAGCTAATCAACTCAAAACACCTGCAAAGGTTTCCTGAGCCTTCAAAATGGTCTCTCAGTTTGGTTCACTAGGCTACACAATCATGGGGAAGACTGCTGATCTGACAGTTGTCCAGAAGACAATCATTGACACCCTTCACAAGGAGGGTAAGCCACAAACATTCATTGCCAAAGAAGCTGGCTGTTCACAGAGTGCTGTATCCAAGCATGTTAACAGAAAGTTGAGTGGAAGGAAAAAGTGTGGAAGAAAAAGATGCACAACCAACCGAGAGAACCGCAGCCTTATGATTGTCAAGCAAAATCGATTCAAGAATTTGGGAGAACCTCACAAGGAATGGACTGAGGCTGGGGTCAAGGCATCAAGAGCCACCACATACAGACATGTCAAGGAATTTGGCTACAGTTGTCGTATTCCTCTTGTTATGCCACTCCTGGCATCTTACCTGGGCTAAGGAGAAGAAGAACTGGACTGTTGCCCAGTGGTCCAAAGTCCTCTTTTCAGATGAGAGCAAGTTTTGTATTTCATTTGGAAACCAAAGTCCTAGAGTCTGGAGGAAGGGTGGAGAAGCTCATAAGTCAAGTTGCTTGAAGTCCAGTGTTAAGTTTCCACAGTCTGTGATGATTTGAGGTGCAATGTCATCTGCTGGTGTTGGTCCATTGTGTTTTTTGAAAACCAAAGTCACTGCACCCGTTTACCAAGAAATTTTGGAGCACTTCATGCTTCCTTCTGCTGACCTGCTTTTTAAAGATGCTGATTCATTTTCCAGCAGGATTTGGCACCTGCCCACACTGCCAAAAGCACCAAAAGTTGGTTAAATGACCATGGTGTTGGTGTGCTTGACTGGCCAGCAAACTCACCAGACCTGAACCCCATAGAGAATCTATGGGGTATTGTCAAGAGGAAAATGAGAAACAAGAGACCAAAAAATGCAGATGAGCTGAAGGCCACTGTCAAAGAAACCTGGGCTTCCATACCACCTCAGCAGTGCCACAAACTGATCACCTCCATGCCACGCCAAATTGAGGCAGTAATTAAAGCAAAAGGAGCCCCTACCAAGTATTGAGTACATATACAGTAAATGAACATAATTTCCAGAAGGCCAACAATTCACTAAAAATGTTTTTTTTTTATTGGTCTTATGATGTATTCTAATTTTTTGAGATAGTGAATTGGTGGGTTTTTGTTAAATGTGAGCCAAAATCATCACAATTAAAAGAACCAAAGACTTAAACTACTTCAGTCTGTGTGCATTGAATTTATTTAATACACAAGTTTCACAATTTGAGTTAAATTACTGAAATAAATGAACTTTTCCACGACATTCTAATTTATTGAGATGCACCTGTATAAGAGATGTCATAACTTAATCGATTAACCAAAATTTTTGACAGTATTTTAACATCTAGCTGGATCAGGGAAATTGGATGGTAACTCTTACACTCGCATGGGATCTTTGTCCTTTTCAAGAATCAGACTGATCCAGGCTTGTGTCATGGTTGACAGAAGCTTTCCATTCTTTAATGATTCCGTATAAACTTGTAGCAAAAGTGGAGCCAGTTCTGTAGCATAAGTTATAAAAAATTCAGCGTCAAAGCCATCTGACCCCGGAGTCTTGCATGTAGGCAAGGCCTTAATTACCTCGCCAAGCTCCTCCAAGTTTATCTCAGAATCAAGAATTTTTTTTGCTCAGCCGTCAGTTTAGGAAGGTCTAATGGTTCCACAAAGTTTCTAATATCCTCTTCAGTAGACGAAGACGTGGAACTATACAGATCAAGATAGAATTCTTTAAAAGCATTGTTAATAGCAATGGCCGAGGTAAATATTTCACCACCAGCAGATGGTAGAAAATGGTAGAAAAAGTCTCTCTTTTTTTATATATATATCTAGCCAAAAGTTTTCCTGCTTTGTCCCCCGATAATACTGTCTTGCCCTGAATAGCCAAAACTCCACCTTCCGCAAAAAATAGTATTATATCTGTATTTCAATCGGGTCAATTCTCTGAGGCCATTAGATTACATTCGGTGCTTCAGCTTTGCCTCTGCACTTTTAATATTCCCTTCCAATTCCACGAGTTCTTGCGCTTTGGATTCTTTGGTGAATATGGCATACTGTGTGATCCGGCACTTAAGAACTGCCTTAAGTTCCTCCCAAGCTACACCCACAGAGGATACTGAGGACCAGATGGTCTCCATATAGACATTGATTTCAGACTTTAACATTTGTTGGAATTCAGGATTTTGCAAAAGGGATACATTAAAGCACCAACTATATGATTTCCTTCTCTCCATATGTGGCAACACCTCTAAACACACCATGGCGTGATCTGAGACTAAAATATTTCCAATTGAGCAATCAGCAACTGATGAAATGAGGGACTTATATATAAAATCTATTCTAGAGTAAATCTTATGGACTGATGAAAAATGTATAGTCCCTCCAGATGGGTTCAAAATCTCCAAATATCTGTAAGACCAAGATTTTTACACATCCTGTGAAGCGTCAATGTTGCTCTAGGGGGCTTGCACACTTTTGCTTCTCTATGATCAAGGACGGAGTCCATCAAAAGATTAAAGTCTTCTCCCAATATTATATCATGAGGGGTGCCAGCAGCTTGCAACATCCCTTCAAGGTATATAGTAGATTACTCACTCCATTGATTTTATGAAGGACATCGCTTGCTGTGGGCATGTGAATGTTTTATGGCCATCCTTAGCATCTATTCTCAATTTGGCTGGGAATATCAGTGCAAAAGCGACCTTCCATTGATGTAAACGTTTCTTGCATTCCTTGAATTGATCACATTTCTCTTGTCGAATTCGCAAAGACTGGGAACAAGAAAATGCTGTGGTTTTTCCAAGAAAGCCTTCCTTTACTCCTCGCCTTGCGTAACACAAGATCTTTATTGGATGATCTCAGAAAATTGGCCAGAATTGATCGGGGCCTGTCTCCTTCCACGGATCGCCTAGCAGGAACCCTGTAAGCTTGCTCGATTTCCAGCTTATGGCCTGCTATGTCGAACAGATTCGGAAGGAGCCCATCAAGGAATTTCACCATATCCTGTCCCTCTTCGCCCTCAAGAATTCCGACGATACGGACGTTATTCCGCCAGCTACAGTTCTCCATGTCCTCCAACTTCTCCCAGACACGCTCCAAATCCACCTTGGTCGCTAGCAGATTAGCAGATAATTCCCTCTCTGATGACTCCAGGTAATCGATCCATTTCTCGACATCCCCCACTCTTTTAACCACCTCAGTGAACTTCGCCTCCATGGCAGTGATCGATCGACATATCAAAGGAAGACCCTCCAAGTCAGCAACGACCTTCGTCAGCATTGCTGACATGTTCAGCATCTCTCGCTGCATTTCCCACACTTCCCCGACTAAGTCGACTCCCAGTCTCGTGGCCTGCTCGGGGGCATCAGCTTGAGCACGTAAGTGTCTTTTAATGTCTCCAGAGCCCGAGGATTTTGAATTCTTTGACATATTGTCCTCGTAGAACAGTTATGGAACAGTGTATCGAATCTCACCGGTTTATGTCATTTAAAAGTGTTAAAACTAGCAAAGTGCGCAGAGCTGGCCGTTCACACTTCTGAGCCTCGCATGGCGTCACGTATTCCTACATGATGACGTTTTAGTATTTTTAAATATGGAGGTTGTGAGCTCTTGCTGTAGCGTCCCATGCGCCTCCTGGTGTATTTTGTGAAAAAACATAACAAATGTATTTCAACTTTGTAGGTCCATACAATGCAAGTGAATGGTGGATGGAACTTTTGAAGGTCCAAGTAGCAAATAAAGGCAGCATAAAAGTTATCCACATGACTCCAGTGATTAACTCCATATCTACCGAAGCTATATGAATTGGTGGTGGTGTAGTGGGCTAAAGCACATAACTGGTAATCAGAAGGTTGTTGGTTCAATCCCCACAGCCCCCACCATTGTGTTCTTGAGCAAGGCACTTAACTCCAGGTTGCTCCGGGGGTATTGTCCTTGTAATAAGTACACTGTAAGTCGCTTTGGATAAAAGCGTCTGCCAAATGCATAAATGTAAATGTATGATAGGTGTGACTGAGAAGCAGATCAATATTTAAGTCCTTTTTTTACTATAAATTCTCCTCCCTGGCCAGTAAGTGGTGATATGCAAGAAGAATGTAAATCACCAAAAACCAAAAGAAGAATGTGAAAGTGGAGATTGATAGTAAAAAAGGATATTCTTCCAAAAGTGTTAATTTTTGTTGAGCAGAAGGAAGTCATACACATCTGGCATGAGGGTGAGTCAATTATGATTTAGAAATTGGTAGCGTGAAAGCACACGGAAAACTCACGTTTTCGAAGGCTGCATCTGTAAATTAATCAAACCATAGGAACGTCAGTATTTAACTAAATATTTTGCTACAAAAAATACGACCATGGACTTCTGGGAGTAATTTTGATTGATGACTCAGGCCATGTCCATACTAATCTGTTTCCTAACGTCATTGTTTTCCAAGTATGTTGTTATAGAGGGCGTTTCTAAAAGTCTTTGTTTTCTGTGGAGGAAAACACCATTCTAGAATGGATGAGGCGTAAACTTAGCAAAATCATTGGGTTTTCAAATGAAAATGTATTAGTGTGGATATGGCCAGGATATGATGAATTTGTTGTTAAACCGTTCAAAAGAACCTATACGATATAATGAGTCAGACTTCCCAACACTAGTTGAAAGAGAGAGCACATTCTAGAAAAGTGTGTGTGATTACTTTCGGTTGGCTAAGGCTGTGTGCAAAATAAATCAACTGCTATGCAGCATTTTGTCAAGCTTCATTGCTAGTTGTTGGAAAACAGCTTGCTACTAGATGAGCTATTCTATTTTTTGAGAACTTCTGAGCAACTGTTATGCCTCTGAAAAATGGAGTTAGTAGCATTGGTATTTTTTGTTTTCCCCAACACTGTCTGACACACACATTCAGGGTTTTTCCTGCATAAAGTATTATGAGGCGGCCTCCTCTGTCAAATTCCGTGCCGCCTCCAACTGTCGACAGAACTCAGGCAGGCAGTCATGTGCACAGATAGACCCCAAGTAGTGCTCAAGCACCTGCCCTCTTTCACTAGATAAGTGCCCTTTTTGAAAGTAATTTCTTATTTTTTTTAAATTTATATTTGAGTTTTTATTTAAATCTGGCCCTTGGCATCAATTCTCAATTAAACGTGTGCTCAACATCTGCATTTAAGTTCTGCGAGACCACACGAGCCCCTGCCCCTCCCCCTCTTTGACATTCTTTGTCACAGCCTCCACACAGCATCGAAGTCTACCTGACCAGCCTTCATTTGTGACCACCAGGTAAGGATAATATTTGCCCTAAACTTCGACATTGTTTGCTACTGCTTTGAAATTAAACCACTATAAAAAAATCTCCATAGAGCCAGCAGAACTTAGGCAATAGCCCTCCATTGAGCTGAACAACAAGCAAGCTAATCAGGCGTTGTCTCAAAATATGCAGGGTCGGAAATGCCCCCAAAATTCAATATTTGAATTGCTCCAGTTTGAGTTGTTTTTTTTTATATTGATAACATAACATAGTCAATCCTCTGTGGTCACTGGAGGTGCCAGCATGATCACCTGACTTTTTTCCCTGATAACAGCAGAAAGAAATACTCCGTCATTTTTAGTCATACAGATAAGAGTAAGACATCATTCGAAACTAGAAAGGGTTTACTTTTATTTGTGTACACTCACAATAACAGCAAAACGTTGTGGTTTTGTAAAATAAAGAAATCATACAGGATGCGCTTTCTGCCGTCTCTGTCTCTGTGAACTTCTGGAGCGCGTCACGAAAATGAACCGAAACGTCTCGCAGACATGACAAATATGTCTATAGAAAGCTTGAATTGCCTACATGTAAATAGGGCTAGATTTTCCTAGTTGACTAGTAGGAGTTAATTTAAGCCATTAGTCGACTAGTCGCATGTTTATGATATTAATTTAATTACTTGAATACATTTTTTTGGGGGGGGGGGGCATCAGAAAATGTTTTGAGGTCCAGGGCTGAGAAAGAATGCTATAAGTAACATTGCTAACACTGTTCTACATTTACAGAGAAATACTAAACCGTAATAATGAGCCTTTAAAATATACATTTTACAAGCGCACGATGCGAGGCGCAGCGACAACGGCAAAAGCAGTAATGATTCTGAATGTGTTGGAAAAAACAGCAAGGAGACTGTCTGAACATTTTGGTAATTTATAGAGAGAAATGCACATTAGGGTTGTTCCGACAGACGATGATCTCTGGGATCGACGATGGTCAGAGTGATCGCCAATAGCTGATGCTTTTGACGATGTCAAGATAATATCTGGCTAGTTTTCCCATGTATTAAATTATTATTATTATTATTATTATTATTATTAGGCTATTATTATTAGGCTATTATTATCAAATTAATGTTACAAATAATTTGCCCGTAGAGACACAGACACGCTCTTGAAGAAACACACTTTATTACATTATTAAGAACAGATGACAGAAAAGCCGTCTATGCGCATGTTTGTTCAGAGGCGTGAAGTCTCATGGAACACGCGCATCTAAAAGGTTCTCACTCTTTGTTTCTGTCTTCCGGTGTTTTTTTTTTTTATTTTTTTTTTTTTTTTTTTTTTTTGCAAGAACAATATCGTCCATGAGTGCTGCAAATGACCTCAGGAGGTGTTTTGAGTTCAGTTCACTTTATTTCCACAGAACGGTTCATTGTAACCACAACTCTTCAGCCTATACTTCTGTGATTAAAACATTAAAATAATACAAAAACAGCATGATTTATATTTCAGTGATTATTATCATCATCATTATAATTTTTACATTTATAATTGTTTTTATGTCTACATTTGTGTAAGTAATTTTCCGCCATGATGTTAAGATGGATTCTTGCCTGACGGTAAATGGAAAGGTGTGTGTGTGTGTGTGTGTGTGTGTGTGTGTGTGTGTATATATATATATATATATATAATTCTTTTATCACTTCATTATTTTAATTGCTTTTTCGTATCGTTTGGAGTGCAATTTGAAATTGGAAATGTATCTGGTGAAGGAGGAAACAAAACAAATTTATTCACACACATGATGTATTTTCCCAGATAACAAATACCCAACCGGTAGAGAATGCACAGATGAAGTAGGTTCTTTGCCAGAGAAATGTTGACAACTGTTGTAAAACCATATTTCAAAAAGTTGAACACCACACATTTTAATTGCACTTATTTTTTTCCCAGTTTCATTTGAATTTTTAGTTGAAATAAAAAATAAAATTCAAAGTTTGAAATCAAGGTGTCTTGCTTTATTGTGTAGGCTTTACCCTAACCCTGCTTAATGAAAATTACCCCATAGTACCACCTAGCGTCCAACCAGCGCTAATACCAGTGTTCGTTGTTTTTATGTGGAGTTTTTTTCTGCGACCAACCAATCAAAACTTGGTTGACCAAGACTCTTCTCATCGACTAACCATTGGTCGATTATCAGGGGGCAGCCCTACTTTTAAATGAACCAATTTAAATTAAATTGAAAACAAATATTTTCTGATTGTGTAATCTGTATGAAACCATCGAGTGGTACAGTCTTTCCCGTTTGAGCTCATTATTGTTTTTGGAAGACATGCTGTGAATTTACCTCGGAAGAAGAGCGTGATCCGATATGGCTTTTCTAACACACAAAGTGTCCCACAAAAGTAAATTTGAGCGAAATCTGGAGTCTACAAAATCTATTATGTTTTTCATGGCCTTATTTCAGTGATTTAAAAATGACTAACCACGCATAATCTTGATTTTCTCAAAACTGAAAACATGTACATCTCATGTTTGGAGGCTCTTATGTTAACACTGCTGATAAAGTGATTCATTTTGTTAATTATTCATGCTTGACATGATGACTACAATCATGTCAACTGTATCTGGGCAAAATTTTGTATTGTTATCTCACAGCAAGTTATGTCATTTGGAACCAAGGTAGCCTTTTTTATCAAAAGTCCAAAAAAACTTTCCAAACAGGTGATCTGAGGGTTTTACTGAACCTAAGAACTACTTACATTTGTAAATGCCACAATAAACCAGAAACATAATTACATAGAATAAGTAACAAGTAATAAGATCCAGCACTGTTTCAGTTGTGCGCATGGTAATTCAAGACTTGTCAATCTAAATGATCAGTCCAATCCAAGCTGTAAAACAGTGGACGATTGGTCTCTACACATCGTCCCTTCCCACCATAATCAAGTTTGCTGTTTGTTAACTATAAATGAACACATTAGCTTTTATGTTGTATTTAATTAATTTAATGTTGAACAGGTTAGCTTTTTTAATTAAATATGCTATAAGTCGATCATTGTCATTTTCTTCAATCATCTAATTATTAGAACACCTAAAATATGTTGCTTGTAAGTGTTTGCTTCAGCCAGTGGAAGGCATGGTACAAGTGTATGTGTGCACATGATCAGGATAGTACCACCTCTGCCTCATTTTGAGCCAGGAAAAACCCTGCACATGTATACACCCATTTTGCTTGTGTGCATGGGCAGAGGGGTCCTTTTCCTCTAAAGGTCCTCTGTTGTCTGTGTAAACTATGATGCTGTCATGAGGGGAGAGCCATTGAGAAAGTAGGTAGAGGTATAGTCTCCAGAGAGCAAGAGAGTGGGTTAAGAGAGGGAAAAGATAGCGGGAATATCCATTTAGTCCTGCATTAGGGGGTGTAGAGTGTCCTGAGAAAAGTTCATGTACAATAGGGGTTCTGATGCAGAGCGTTCGGGGTGTGTCATGTTGATTTTCTCACCCTTCTGAGGCATAGGCCCGTCCTTGTACGTCCGAGCCTGGCAGAGATGGGTAGAGGAGGAGTTATTCATCGCTCCCCCCGTCCCTCATTTTCACTTCATTCTCTCTCCATTCCACACTGCTCTGTTTGGTTCCCTACATCCAAACTTCCACTCCACCCACCCCTCCGCACAGCCCAGTGGTTGTAAAAGGTACAGAAACTGCCATTGTACCACGTCTCTCACTCTCTTCAACTTCTCCATCATTCTGTAAGAGGGTGATCGAGCGGAGAAGTGTTAAGTGAGGGATGTAAGACGATGAGAAAGAGACATGAGTAAGAGACATAAAAGAAGGGTTTTAAGGAAGAATTTGCTTCCTGTACCAAGAAAAAAAAGTTTCCAGGAGCAAGATATCAAGAGAAACTGAAATTCCTTTTTTGGTGTCTTTTACCTGCAAAGGTGTACTAGGTAAGGTTGGCTTGTGAAATAGTGGTCGACCAATATCGGGTTTTCAGTGTCCGATGCTGAAACCGATAACAGATACAGAGTGAGGTGGTCGATATGGTGATTCTTTATATGTGAAAATGTTTACGGGCTTAAACAATTTAATTACTTACTAGATAGGTAAAATTTGCCAGGACAAAAGTTTTGGCCTGAGAGTTTAAAAGTTTTAAAATCTTTAGATTTGAAGGTTTAACAGACCTTACAGTAAGCTAGCATGGATGGATGGATGAATAGATAGAAAGATGGATGACAGACAGACAGTTTGAATGGTGTTGGCCTGTTTGAACAACCGTCAATGTATGTCTATGCATGGGATTTTTGATCACCCGCTATGGTAAAAAGTCTAATCGGTAAGGAAAGTCATGGCACATTAAGTCGGAACTGTCGGAAGGTCTTTACCATGTTTCATGGATGTGGCTTGAAAGCTGTAGGAGAAGTTACATTTAATAATTTTGGTCGTTGTTTAGGGATTTGAAAAAACACAAACATGCCTGAAGTGTGGAACAGTATGTTGGCTTTTCAAGCAAACACAATTACTTCACTCTTTATGGCCCCGCAAGAATAAAAAAAAAAAAAAAAGAAAAAAATACTTTAATTTTGGGTATGCCACTGAAACAGGACATCTTTAAAAACATTCTCAGTGCTTAAAGGGTGAAAGTCCCTTACATATTTAAAAACAAATTGTTCATTATCCATCGACAGGGCTGTTGTTTGATTTTGGAAGTAACACAAGGAAGAGCAAATACTTTTTAAACGGCATTAGGGACAGCTGATGCCAATACTCTCAAAATGGCCAAATATTATCGATTTACTGGCCTAATCATTATACAGTATCTGTGTGTTCATTATTATTGTAAAACACAGTTTTGTTTTCTGCCAGACTGAGTAAAAACATATGCACTCTGACTTCCCAAAAAATTGTGTAGAAGCCACCCAAACAGGTCTGAACTGGTGACTGCAGCCAGCTCATGCCATTTTATTTTTTAGTAATATATAGTTGAAGTCAAAAGTTTACATACACCTTAGCCAAATACATTTAAACTCCATTTTTCACAAGTCCTGACATTTAATCATAGAAAACATTTGCCTGTCTTAGGTCAGTTAGGTTCACTGTTTTAAGAATGTGAAATGTCAGGATAATAGTAGAGAGAATGATTTATTTCAGCTTCTGTTCCTTTCATTACATTACCAGTGGGTCAGAAGTTTACACACACTTTGTTAGTATTTGCTACCATTGCCTTTACATTGTTTAACTTGGGTCAAACATTTTGGGTAGCCTTCCACAAGCTTCTCACAATAAGTTGCTGGAATTTTGGCCCATTCCTCCAGACAGAACTGGTGTAAATGAGTCAGGTTTGTAGGCCTCCTTGCTCGCACACGCTTTTTCAGTTCTGCCCACACATTTTCTATCGGATTGAGGTCAGAGCTTTGTGATGGCCACTCCAATACCTTGACTTTGTTGTCCTTAAGCCATTTTGCCACAACTGTTGTCCATTTGAAGACCCATGTGCGACCGAGCTTTAACTTCCTGGCTGAGGTCTTGAGATGTTGCTTCAATATATCCACATAATTTTCCTTCCTCATGATGACATCTATTTTGTGAAGTGCAAAAGTCCCTCCTGCAGCAAAACACCCCCACAACATGATGCTGCCACCCCCATGCTTCGGTTGGGATGGTGTTCTTCAGCTTGTAAGCCACACCCTTTTTCCTCCAAATATAACAATGGTCATTATTGCCAAACAGTTAAATTTTTGTTTCATTAGACCAGAGGACATTTCTCCAAAAAGTAATATCTTTGTCCCCATGTGGACTTTGGAGCAGTGGCTTCTTCCTTGCTGAGCAGCCTTTCAGGTTATGTCGATATAGGACTCATTTGACTGTGTGTGTATATAATACACTATATTGCCAAAAGTATTCGCTCACCCATCCAAATAATTGAATTCAGGTGTTCCAATCACTTCCATGGCCACAGGTATATAAAATGAAGCACCTAGGCATGCAGACTGCTTCTACAAATGTTTGTGAAAGAATGGGCCGCTCTCAGGAGCTCAGTGAATTCCAGCGTGGTAATGTGATAGGATGCCACCTGTGCAACAAGTCCAGTCATGAAATTTCCTCGCTACTAAATATTCCACAGTCAACTGTCAGTGGTATTACAACAAAGTGGAAGCGATTGGGAATGACAGCAACTCAGCCACGAAGTGGTAGGCCACATAAAATGACAGAGCGGGGTCAGCGGATGCTGAGGCGCATAATGCGCAGAGGTCGCCAACTTTCTGCAGAGTCAATCGCTACAGACCTCCAAAGTTCATGTGGCCTTCAGATTAGCTCAAGAACAGTGCGTAGAGAGCTTCATGGAATGGGTTTCCATGGCCGAGCAGCTGCATCCAAGCCATACATCACCAAGTGCAATGCAAAGCGTCGGATGCAGTGGTGTAAAGCACGCCACCACTGGACTCTAGAGCAGTGGAGACGCGTTCTCTGGAGTGACGAATCACGCTTCTCCATCTGGCAATCTGATGGACGAGTCTGGGTTTGGCGGTTGCCAGGAGAACGGTACTTGTCTGACTGCATTGTGCCAACTGTGAAGTTTGGTGGAGGGGGGATTATGGTGTGGGGTTGTTTTTCAGGAGCTGGGCTTGGCCCCTTAGTTCCGGTGAAAGAAACTCTGAATGCTTCAGCATACCAAGAGATTTTGGACAATTCCATGCTCCCAACTTTGTGGGAACAGTTTGGGGATGGCCCCTTCCTGTTCCAACATGACTGCGCACCAGTGCACAAAGCAAGGTCCATAAAGACATGTTTGAGCGAGTTTGGTGTGGAAGAACTTGACTGGCCTGCACAGAGTCCTGACCTCAACCCGATAGAGCACCTTTGGGATGAATTAGAGCGAAGACTGCGAGCCAGGCCTCCTTGTCCAACATCAGTGTCTGACCTCCCAAATGCGCTTCTGGAAGAATGGTCAAAAATTCCCATAAACACACTCCTAAACCTTGTGGAAAGCCTTCCCAGAAGAGTTGAAGCTGTTATAGCTGCAAAGGGTGTGCCGACGTCATATTAAACCCTATGGATTAAGAATGGGATGTCACTTAAGTTCATATGCATCTAAAGGCAGATGAGCGAAATACTTTTGGCAGTATAGTGTACTTGTCTACCTGTTTCCTCCAGCATCTTCACAAGGTCCTTTGTTGTTGTTCTGGGATTAATTTGCACTTTTCGCACCAAACTACGTTCATCTTTAGGAGACAGAATGCATCTCTTTCCTGAGTGGTATGATGGCTGTGTGATCCTGTGGTGTTTATACATGCGTACTATTGTTTGTACAGATGAACGTGGTACCTTCAGACATTTGGAAATTGCTCCCAAGGATGAACCAGACTTGTGGAGGTCCACAAAAAAATGTTTCTGAGGTCTTGGCTGATTTCTTTTGATTTTCCCATGATGTCAAGCAAAGAGGCACTGAGTCTGAAGTCAGACCTTAAAATACATCCACAGATACA
This sequence comes from Myxocyprinus asiaticus, assembly GCF_019703515.2. Taxonomy (NCBI): domain Eukaryota; kingdom Metazoa; phylum Chordata; class Actinopteri; order Cypriniformes; family Catostomidae; genus Myxocyprinus; species Myxocyprinus asiaticus. Next base: position 35,126,423 of record NC_059367.1, read on the forward strand.
CCTCCAATTTACTCCAATTAGCCTATCAGAAGCTAATTGCCTAAAGGCTTGATGGCATTTTCTGGAATATTCCAAGCTGCTTAAAGGCACAGCTAACTTAGTGTATGTAAAGTTATGACCCACTAGAATTGTGATATAGTCAGTTAAAAGTGAAACAATCTGTCTGTAAACAATTGTTGGAAAGATTAATCGTCATGCACAAAGTAGATGTCCTAAACGACTTGCCAAAACTATTGTTTGCTAATATGAAATCTGTGGATTGTTTCAAAAATGAGTTTTAATGACTTCAACCTAAGTGTATGTAAACTTCTGATTTCAACTGTACATCATCCAATCAGTGAACTGTCCATTGGCCTGACACTTGAGACTGAAACTAGGGTTGCCCAGGAAGTATACTCGCTCCCTTTTACTCTCTCTCTTCAGTCTGACTTCATTCTTGTTTACTGCACAAACCTTGAGCAGGAGAGCAAAGGGAGAAGGACAAGCCCGAGGGAGGGAAAAGATGTCTGTTTAGTCCATTAGGATATGCCCATGCTGCTCTTGGGAGAGGAATGTGCAGCCAAACCTATAGTGGCTTTGGCATCGGATAACTCCTTGCACCATTGCTATTAGTGCCTGATGGCTCAGCTGCGTTGCCTGTGATGACTGTTTTGTGGTAGCTGAGGGTTGCCATAGTGGCAGGCCTCATCCTGTGAAAGGGCTTAAAGGTTAAGATATAAATAAGGAACACTGCGAGCTGGTTTACTCATGCACCTGTGCACCACCACTACTGCATCAAAACAACAGAAGGAGCATATAGGTTTTTACTTTCATATATACATTCAAAAGGGTTTGCATGACTGCTTATTTTTACTGGTCTACTAGTAATCCAAAAGACTAATCGACGGGTCAGTGTTTACCTCATTTAAATGACTCTCCATACAATGCAACCTTTACTTTTTCTGGCAAGTTTAGCACTGTGTAAGTGGAAAGAATCTCCTTACAGCTGAGATGATGTGGATGAGAAATGCAAGCATGCATAACTCCATTGCAGATTCATGCTGTTTGCATTGTCACAAAAAGTGCATAACATTTATGTCCCAGTCACTTGTAATTGCTGTCAACCTCTATGTAACACTTGATATAGTTTCAGGGCAGTTCACAAAATTTTTGGCTTTAGTGTAAACACTCCAAGTGAACTTGGACCACCTAAGATGTTCAAAGCAAACCACGCTGGGGCTAACATGCTTTCTGAATGTGAAGCACTCCGAATTTACTTCATTTTTACTTTGGTGTAATTCCAAATATATTTGGCAATGACAGGTTGTTATGCACTGCTAATGACAGGCAAATAGATTTTTTTACTCTGTATTTTTGTCTTGTTTTCCAATACAGGTATCTAAATATACTTTAAACAAGATACTTTTACTTGAAGCAAAATTACATAAGCTATTAAGTGTTGTTTTCTTAAAAAATCTGGGAGGTTTATGCTTAAAACAAGAAAAAACTATTTGCCAATGGGGTAAGAAAAATAAACTGAATTCAAAGGGAAAGCAAGTTTATTTTTCTTACACCCCTGGTTATTTTTTTGGTTTCTTGTTTTAGGCATAAACCTCACTACCATAGCTTGCAAAACACCATCAAAATTGTATTAGCAACGTTTTGGTCACACAACCTTCATCAGGCTTCCATTAAACATTATGTGCAATACCAACAAATTTAAAATGTGTCTTTAACAATTAAAATCAGATAGGGATCAGATTTTTCATCAAATAGAATAGGTACTTTGACTAGTAATCTGCATGGTGAAAGATGATATGTCAGTTGACATGTAATTTGTTAGCCAATCAACTAGCGTACTCCCTCTGTGTCTAGCATTTAAATTGCCTCGGTTGTTTGCAGATAGCCGGACTAACTGCAGCGCACAGTTTTCTCTCTGAAACCCTCCTCTTCCCCTTCACCACCTTTCTAGATCTGCTTCACAAGTATTATATGCATGTTTAATGATGCAGCAGCAGCATAAGCAGATCTAGTCCACTAAAACTGAACCTACTAACTTTTTATTTTTATTTTTTTTTTAGATTTGTCATGACTGAACTAGACGTAATATCTTATGTAATTTTACTTCAAGTAAAAGCATCTTATATTAAGGATGTTTAGATATTTTTTACTGGAACACAAGGCAAAAATACTGATTTAAGAAAATTTAATTTTTGTTGTGCAGCCCCTAACAGACACATTCATTTTGAACTCCTTTTAAAGGTGCACTCAGTAATTTTTTTTTTCCTCATTAAAAAAAGTTTAACTCCTAAAAACATGAATTGTAATTTTGCAATATGTAGTAAATCATGACCACTCACATTAAAGAATCAAGTCATACCAGTAACCTTATAAAAGCTGTTTTATTCTACATTGAGAGGGTTGGCACATGGGGGCTGCTAATGTTAGAATCACATGAAGAGCAGAATACTACTCGCTTAGTAACCGTCATGTTATTTGACACTTTCAGTGATTATTCATGGCTGACTGTGAATACTGTATTTCTACAATGGCATCTGAAAATGAAAACTATTGATTTTAAATGATGCTGCATCCAAGCTGCTAGATGTCAGTGTTAGTCAAAGATGACACAAAGACAAAAGTTACTGAGTGCACCTTTATGCTTTCTCTTTCATTTGTTTCCAGTTCATTTGTTTCTGTTGCAGAGTACTTGCAAGCTCATTTGTTATTATTTAATCTCAATTTCTTTATCTTCTCTCACTCTCCATCAGTCCATTTTGGGTGGAGTGGCCCTGCTCTTATGAATGTGGGAGACCATCCACTGTGTTTGTGTGTGTGTGTGTGCATGCGTGAATGCTTGAGCACACTCACTCAAGGGGGGTGTGGCTTGTTGGAGTGCTTACTTGCGGTCTCTTGGTTAAGTCTTGGCTTACAGCAGACAGTCTATCAGTTACTGTTTCCAGCCTCAAAGCATTTCTGTTTCCCGTCAGTTTCCTCTGTCTAAGAGTGCTACTCGAGGGAGATTAAAGGGGAACATTTTCTTCCATCATTTACTCACCCTAATTTCGTTCCAAACCTGTGTGGCTTTTTTCTTTTGTGTAACACAAAAGGGGAAATGTTAAAACATGTAATGGCCATTCTTTTCCATGTAATGAAAGCAAAAGTAGTCTGTCTAGCTCTAAACTGACAAACAACCATAAAATATCATATATAATAGTAGTCCATAAGACTTGTGTGCTATATTCCAAGTATTTTGAAGTTTTATGATAGCTTTGTGTCTGACAGACAGTCTGAAATTTATGTTGTAATTCATTGAAAGTGCTCCTGTCTGCTCTAGCTTGCACTCAATCTGTTTTGATGTCTTAACAAGAAAAGCAAGACCTAATGGCATTTGCTGTCAGTGCCATCGACGTACCATTTTTGTTGTCTATTTCAGAGCTTCAGCAGAAGGGAAGATTATAAGGAAAATATAGCTGCAAGCAGCAATGACGGGCTCAAGCACAACTGGTCCATTTCCACCTGGTGGCTTCAGAAAACAATGCAAGGTGGACACATGCATTTGGCATTTGACATTTATTCAAAACAATTTTGAAGCAATTTGATTAAATATAAGAGGAGTATTTTAAAGTCTGTTGTAAGAGCCACACTTCCTGCTGCCAGGTGGTAGTGCTATGATCGTGACCCAAAATAGTCATATCCATGTGATTAGCCCCCAACACTACACATACATCTCAATTTGGATCTAAATCACACAGTGCACACAGAAGAAATGAGACACTTCCTTTTTCCCATTTTTTGCCATTAATTTAATGCCTCACCATGGCAACACCGTTTGATGTATCAAAATCTGTTTGCAATTTAGCATCTTCGATGTGTTTTCATAGTGTTGTCTAAATGTGGTGACAGTCCCATGAATCAACTTGGAGTATTTAAAAGTTCAGAGACTGCAATATTAAAAATAAATCCTAAATGGCCGACTTCCTTTTGGGCAGACCTAATGACTATAATTATGAAAGTTATCCAGCTTGATGAGAACTATATATGTACCAATTTTGGTGACTGTAGGTGAAAATGGGGGTGCTACTGAAGGCCATCTCTGATGTGTGTGCAAAAGTTCAGGAAATTAAGCATGCCAAGTGCCTCAAACATCCAAATATAGGAAGAAAGGAATAACAATGAATGCGTTGCCATAGCAACAGTATTTAAGATATCAAATATCCCTTTACAAATTTACATCAGCAGTGTCTTGACATTATTCTAAAGAATCTCCTAGGAGTATTTAAAAGTTCAGAGCTTGCGATTTTCAGAATCCAAAATGGGCGACTTCTTGTTGGGTGGAGCTAATGACTATAATTATGAAAGTTGTCTGGCTGGTGAGAATTATATATGTACCATGTTTGGTGACTGTAGGTGAAAATGGGGGTGCTACAGAGGCCGTCTTACCCACCCATTTTTGAAGGGGGCACTACAGAACCCCCCCCCGGGTGTCCCTCCCCCCACACACAATTAATGTGTTACCATGGTAACAGTATTTAAGATATCAAATATTCCTTTACAATTTTACATCAGCAGTGTCTTGACATTATTCTAAAGAATTTTGAAGCAATTCATATAAACACAAGAGGGCTATTTCAAAGTCTGTTAAAAGTGCCATACTTCCTGCTGCCAGTTGATGGCGCTATGACCGTGATGAATAATAGCCGCATCAATGTGATCAGCCCTCATTACCAAACATACAGTTGAATTTTTCTCAATCACACAATGCACGCCATAAATTTATTGCTTCGCCATGGCGACACCATTCAAAATATAAAAATCATTTCGCAATTTAGCATCTATAATGTCAATGTCTTGGCATGATGTTGCACAAATTTGGTGACATTCACATGAATCCCCTAGGAGCAGTATTTAAAAGTTCAGAGCCTGTGATTTTCAGAAAATCCAAAATTTTGCTGGGTCAGAGCTAATGAGTTTGAGTATAAAAGTTGTTCGGATTTATGAGAACTAAAAAATAAACATCCTCTCACTTTCAACTGCTTTTATTTTCAGCAAACATAATTTTTTGTATGAACATAAAAAGATTCAACAACTAAGACATAAACTGAACAAGTTTCACAGACATGTGACTAACAGAAATGGAATATGTGTCCCTGAACTTATCCCTGGTAAGCCAAAACTGTGACTCGTCAGTGAAGAGCACTTTTTTTGCCAGTCCTGTCTGGTCCAGCGAAGATGGGTTTGTGCCCATAAGCAATGTTGTTGCCGGTGATCTCTGGGAAGGACCTGCCTTACAACAGGCCTACAAGCCCTCAGTCCAGCCTCTCTCAGCCTATTGCGGACAGTCTGAACACTGATGGAGGGACTATGCGTTCCTGGTGTAACTCGGGCAGTTGTTGTTGCCATCCTGTCCCTGTCCCGCAGGTGTAATATTTGGATGTACCGATCCTGTGCAGGTGTGGTTATACGTAGTCTGCCACTGTGAGGACGATCATCTGTCCTTCCTGTCACCCTGTAGCACTGTCTTAGGCATCTCGCAGTACAGACATTGCAATTTATTACCCTGGCCACATCTGCAGTCCTCATGCCTCCATGCAGCATGCCTAAGGCACGTTCACGCAGATGAGCAGGGACCCTGGGCATCTTTCTTTTGGTGTTTTTCAGAGTCAGTAGGAAGGTCTCTTTAGTGTCCTAAGTTTTTATAACTGTGACCTTAATTGCCTACCGTCTTTAAACTGTTAGTGTCTTAACGACCATTCCACAGGTGCATGTTTATTGTTTGTTTATGGTTCATTGAGCAAGCATGGAGAACATTGTTTAAACCCTTTACAATAAAGATCTGTAAAGTTATTTGGATTTTTACAAAGTTATCTTTAAAATACAGTGTCCTGAAAAAGGGACGTTTCTTTTTTTGCCGAGTTTAGATACGTACGAATTTTGGTGACTGTTGGTGAAAATGGGGGCGCTACAGACCCCCCCCTGCAATTTTGCCCAGCCCTTATGGCCAACGACTCTGATGTATGTGCAAAATTTCAAGTTTTCACATGTTATGTACCCCAAAAGTACTGAAAACCTTGAAAAAAGAGGAATAATAATAAATATAGCTGCAAGCAGCGATGACGGGCCCAAGCACCATGGGTCCATTTCCACCCAGTGGCTTTCGGAAAACAATGCATGATTGACACATGCGTTTGGTTGAGTAAACAAATAAGACACCATGTCTTACCTTCTGGTCAGACATAATGTTAACAACTTTAATGTGTGTGGCAAATTAAATGTGTAATTATGGCAAGTTTTGGAATACCCTTGAACATCTATTGTTGCCAGCTTGAGGCCCTTTGACCATGACCCACCATAGCCACATTCATGTCATAAGCGTTATTAAACATATGGCTTAGTTTGTCAAATACACCCAAATGCACTACAACATCATAGAATCTGATCTGTTGCCATGACAACACTTTCAAGATAAAGAATCCCTTCACAACCTTACATCAACATTGTCTTGTCATTAACAATTTGAAGCGATTTGGGTAAATGTAAGAGGACTATGTCAAAGTCTGTTGTCAGTGCCACACTTCCTGTTTTCAGTTGGTGGTGCTATGACCGTGACCCACAGTAGCCATATCCATGTGATCAGCCCCCATTACCAAACATACAGCTCAATTTTGATCTAAATCTCACAATACACGCAGAAGATATGGGACACTTCCTGTTTCCGTTTTTTGCCCTTAATTTATTTCCTTGCCTTGGCAACACTGTTTAATATATAAAAAATCTGTTTACAATTTAGCATCTTCAATTTCTTGGCATAATGTTGCCTAAATTTGGTGACGGTCACATGAATCCCTAGGAGGAGTATTTAAAAGTTCAGAGCCTGCGATTTTCAGAAAATCCTAAATGTCTGACTTCCTGTTGGGTGAGCAAATGACTAAGTATGAAAGTTGTTCGGCTTGATGAGAACAATATATGTACCAAGTTTGGATGACTCTAGGTGAAAATGGGGGTGCTACAGAGCCCCTCCCATGCCCATTTTCAAGGGGATGCTACAGAGATTAGATGTGATCTAAGCACATGCAGTTGAAGAGACTGTAATTCTATAATGTAATATACTGATATGTTTTTGTTTTTTTTTAAACATAAAGGGACTGCTTGAAAACCAATTCGCCCAGTTCTTCTTTTAGAAAGAATTGCAGCTACTCCAGAGTATATTCCAAAAGTATATTGTGAAGTAAAGACTTCACATGTGCATGTTTGCTTATGTATTATTTCTGTGAGAACATCAGAAATCAGCATAATAAATAGTAGTACAAAGCTAATATTACAATCAAGCAAAGCAATAATACTGTAAAGAATAAATGTCATATTGCTTGAACAAAACAGGTTTTAAAGAGGTGCAGTAAACTGGGGTTGGGTACAATAGCAAAAATAATTCTCAATTTTTCAGGCTTTTGATGATATTTAATCTTGATTACTATGTATTATGTATTACTGTGCGACCCAGTCAAGTTTATTATTCTAATTTAATACTGAATTATCAACATTGAATTGAGGATTAGATTTGTTTTATATACAAGTAATATATTTTCTTATTTTTTACTTCACTTTCACCTGGGGCTTTTATTTTGAAACTGAAAGTGCGGCGGTAGTGTGTGACGGCTTACAGTGTTCCGCATATGTAATGTTTAGAAACACGTAAATCTGGGAGAGGGGCTCTGAACACCAGCATGCGAGAGAGCGCTTGCAATCTTGGAAACATCTCGAAGACAACACGAAATAAATCGCTGCCTCTTTCGTTGATCTCAATCATAACTTCTGAATGTATTTCATTCCATGAACATCGGAACTTTGGCAAATAAGCAACTAGTTGTTCTCTGTTGCGGGCCGTTTGATACAGGACCCGCATGATTCCAGTCCATGCTGCTGATACAGTAAATGCTGAGGAGATGTTTGTGTAGTTACGGCTGAATGTATTGACAAAGGAACATTTATAGCACATTTTATTCATGTCAGCAAATGCTGCATTATGCTGTGTTGATGTGAATATGACAAATGTTTTATGTGTTTTTATTTTGAGCATGAGAAACATATGGTCATGTGTCATCACATGCAGGCTAACACTTATACACATTAAATTATATAAGTGCAAAATGCAGTCATATTAAAGCGAGCTAGTCTCTCGCTGACATGCGGTGTCGGATTAAAGGCTCACACTCTATACGGTGACCTGCTGGTGCGCTTGTTATAATACTGAAGAAAACAAATAATAAACTTGTGAAGACGAATAAACACCTTTGATTATAAATAACTGAGAAATCAGTCGAGTCTATAAGCATTACAAGTATTACATACTTTTTTCCATGGAAAAATTTCTGAGGTAATATCAATTAAGTTAAACATTAACACACACTAAAATGCATTTAAAAAAGTGATTATTACTCTCGCACAGCAGCACCAGATAAAGAAATACAGACGTTTCCATAGAAAATAAACCAGAAGCCAGGAGATCTTTGCAAACCAAAACTTTTGCATGCACTAATGTAGAGAGACTGCATGTCGAAGCAGGGAATTTTGTAGAAGGATTTTTTGTCTTGTGGCTCCCTCTGGTGGACAAAATTGGTACAACATCCTGCATCTGTAATTCACAGTTGAATAAACTAATAATTTTGATGTGTTGCTGACAACAGAAATTGGTGAAATTTAACATGTCATCATGCTAAATTGGTTTTTATTTTCAAAATAATAAAATTTGACAAAAGATCCTGTTGATACTGTGGACACAGCTATTTTCAAAGTTATAACGCCCCCTAGCATAAAAAATGAACGAAACTTGGCATGTTACCTCAGAGTGTTCTCTTGTCCATGTGTACAAATTTTTGTTTGTACAAAGTTTGAAAAATGCGCTCACAAGATACAAACTAATTTGTCATAAAAGGCCACACCCCAAAACGTATTTGTTTATATATTCAGAACAATTTGACATATCAAAATTATTTTAACAACTTTTTGTCAGGAGGGACTATAGATGATGTATACTAAGTTTCGTGCAAATCAGACAATCGGCTTGGAATGAGTTTGGAAAAAGTAGTTTAAAAAATAATTTGTAGAAAACTTTTAATGCAGAAATGGAAATTCATGTGACTGTATGGTTTGGGGGTACTGATGGATTCACAAAAGCATTAGAATTTTATTCTAGCCTGTACGGTTCCGGAGATATTAGCAAAAACGCAAATTAATTATAGTGCCACCGTGTGGCCGGTTGTCACAAAATGTTATATACTGCTTCATGTAGACACCCTGCTTGTGTATAGTAAGTTTCATAACCATCGGCCATTCCCAACATGACTTATTAGGTGCTGAAATTTGATCGGCCACTGGCGACCATATCTGTTGATTTGTCGAATCGATTTTTTAAGAATATGATTGCACTTGAACCAAAGAATATGCAGGTTTAATTTGAGCTTTGTCACTCAAACAGCTGCAAAGTTATGACAGTTGTTTTGTTGTTGTGCCTCCTAGTGGCAGAACTGTACGAAAATTTCCGTACATCTTCAAAATGTCCTGCTTACTATGTATACCGAGTTTGGTTACGTTTGGAGTTTGCGTTGAGTATATTGATCAATTACTCAAATTGTGCTAAACCGAAGGAATTTTATTGTTAATATCTTTGGAAGAATTTGACGTATCGAAATTATTTTAGCAACATTTTGTCAGGAGGTTCTGTAGATTATGTATACCAAATTTCATGCCAATTGGACAAATGTCCTAGGAGGAGTTTGAAAAAGTAGGTTCTCTAAAAAAATCAATATGGCAGAAAATGCGTATAGATGGAAATTCAATTATTGTAGGTTATTGTGCTTATTATAGCGGCACCTAGAGTCGGATGGGTATGCGTGTATGCGCCTGAGTAGCGGTCGGGATTTGGGACCATCATGCCAAGTTTGGTATTTCTAGGACTTGCAGTCTTTGCTGCCCATTCACTTTTAGGCCAGAAAAAGAATAATAACAAATGTACAAGCGGAAATTATCGGGGGCCAAGCACATATGGAAAAATGACAACAATAATCTGATTGGACAGGAAAGATCCTGTGGAACCCTAACTCAAGGGGGGGGGGGGATTTGAGACCATCCTGCCAAGTTTGGTGTTTCCACGACTTACGGTCTCTGTCCAGTTACTTTTAGGGCAGAAAAAAAAAAAAAAAAAAAATCAGTACAAATATTAGGGTTCCAGCAGCTTCACTGCTTGGACCCCTAATAAAAAAAATCCTAATGGATACAATAGGGTTCCAGCACCTTCAGTGCTTGGCCCCCTAATAAGAATATTAATCCTTAAAAGAACAATAGGGTCTCCGCACTTTCAGTGCTTGGGCCCTAATAACTTAAATTTCACTTTGTTCCTCATGCAAAGGTATTGCATGAAGTTTGGAAAATAGTGCAAGTCACATTAAATATTATGAAACCTCGATTCTCATTTTGAAGCTTGACAGACCCAGTCCCCATTTACTTTTATAATATGGAAATGAGCAGCCAGGATATTCTTGAAAATGTTGAACTATAGAGGGACAGTCTTGGAATTTGGAACAAAATGAAGTTGAGTAAATAATTCTTCATTCTTGGGTGAACTGTTCCTATTAAAGCTGCTCAGATTTTCTCTTTCAGAACGCAGGCTAAAATCATTTTTGGCTTGGTCTGTCTTTCCCCTCCCACCTCTCTTCCTTTTTCTTGCTTCCTGAGACACTCCAGTGGGACAAAGTCCTATTTTAAGTTGTACTGGAAACATGGGGACTCTGTATTTAACTTGGCACTGAAAGTTTGTTAGACACCATTAGTCTGCCATTGATAAATCTTGAGGTTCCTTGCCATACAAGAGGAATTATTCTTCATTGTCACTCTCCTGCATCATCTCATGGAAAATAATTTGAGAGCTTTTGCATTTTCAGAGAGAGGGTCTGTTTCATGTTTTTTGTTATAGTTTTAGTGAATAGACCTGAATGAAAAGGCAATATTCCAGAAGCCATTAAGGTAACCAATCATTTTCCTGCTCTGTTCAGGTCAAGCTCCATATAAATTTATAATTTTTTAGCCTCACCAAAATGACATTTATGTTTGGCAGAGGACATATCATGGAAAACAGGATTTTCTTTGCTCTTTTTAAGTAAGGAACGGTGTTCAATGTGCTAGATATGCTCTAAAGTTCACAATGCAAAGCCACCTCGGCCCACCCAACATGTATTGAAATTTAGCTTAACAAATGGGTCATTCAGAAATCTTAATGGTATTGACGTCAGAACTAAGTTTTCACCTCAACACTTATTCAGTATTCAGCAACTTGGCTCACCCTGATGAATGACAGTATGAACTATACCGGTGTATGGAGGTTGGCCAATCATAACAGGTCATTTACATGAAGGCGTCTTTAAGGTACAGTAGCAAAAACAGCCTATATAATTCTATGTACACGTGTCAGAGGAACGTTGTGTGGCGTATCGAATGACGTATCATGAGCGTCTGGTTTTAAGAATAGTTAAACTTTTGATACACAGTGCAGCAGAGCAATAAGTGTGTTTACGTGTACAGCAGTACACTGATTACTATCAAAAATCAGATTATAAAAAAACTGACATCATAAGAAACCAGAGATGAGATTTTAAAATCTTTTTTTTTTTTTTTTTTTTGTCAAATCGTAAAAAGGTACGAACACAACACTTGCATACATTTGATAAATCGGTAAGAAAATCTTTAGTGTGGATCAGTTTATGCTTAAAGCATTTATGACTTAACATTTATTTGACGAAATTATATTGAATCACAGAATATATTTTCTCTTTTGGCATAAACCCTGTCTGGCAGTCTGATGAGATTGCTACTCGATCATCAGATCCTGCCGGAGATAGGAGGCAGGGGGTGAGGAGCCTACCCCCGTAGTTCTAGCTGCAAGTCTCCATCTAGAACTACATATGCTTGCATTTCTATTGCACTCCCTCTAGCTGTTTCTAACGCAGGAACGCATCCTGTGTGAATGCCCCTTAGCCTCTTCAACTCTGTAGACCTGCCTGTGTGTCCAAACGGCACCCTTTATGGCACCCTTTATGTCATGAAACAAGTTTTTAGGCTTAAAATGTTCAAGTTTCTGAATACATAAGTCAGGCATATGGGGTATTGTTTGAAAGCTTATAATCTGAACTTTTCATAGATAACCTTCACTTCTGAATGCTACATAAAATAGCAAAAGGCCTGAAAACATTCGCGTCACATCAGCACCACGTAGAGATTATGTGGTAGAAATATTAATATGAATATAAAGGTCTAACATAAATAGACAAATCATATATCAAATGAAAGAAGTCATTCTCAGGAATGTGGCTGTAGAGTTTTTGTTGCCCACAGTTTGAAAGATTTTCAAAAGAATCACAAAGTGAAATATGATTTTTATTAGATATCAAATACAAACGTCTCTTATGTGCCAATCACTGCTGCTGTAAGCCCCAAATAGCTAAAAAGCTACTTTATGTCTGCTTTTACCTTAAGCAGTTTTCTACAAAATGAGCCATTTTTTGCTTGTCTGCGAGCTTGTGTGAATAATCTAATGTTATATCTTAGATGTCCAGAACAAAATATGCGGTCCAGCAGGAAAAACATGCTAAACAAATCATTGGAAATATTTTATCGACTACTGAAGATAAAATGTTATACATCATTGCAAAGGATCACAGATTTCTAATGACACCTAGACTGAGCTTCTAGTCCACTCAGAGCCTGAGATATTCGATGAAACAATGGGGGTGGTGCATGAATTGAAAATTAGACTGAATGTCTATGGATGAGCACACCTGTGAGAGCTCATGCATTAGAGCGCCACCTACATTTCAGATTGGCAGTTTGTGACTGAAGGTGATAGAGGGGGGGAAAAAAAACAATTCTAGGACTTGCTTCCATCTAGTGGAATAAAAAATGTTTTATATTTTTTTTTTGAGCGAGATGGCGTGAACAGAACCACAAGTACATGCTTACAAAGTTAGGGGGGGAAAAAGGCTATTGATCATAATATTTTAAACATATACATTATTTATGAATAATTGGAGTCTTTTTTTTAAAACTTATTGAACCTGGAATATTCATTTAAGAGAGAGAGAGAGAGAGAGAGAGAGAGAGAGAGAGTGGAAACGGTCATATAAAATATCATATTGTCTAGGACTATTATGTTGAGCATAAAAGAGCATATTTGCTGCATCTGCCTGTAATGTGAAAATTCAGGTTTTATCGTGCAGAATGTCACGCTTGTTCCATTATCATGTTAATTACAGGAATATCACAGCAGCCAAAAAGCTTCTACTGAAAATGTGGAAAACAAGGCACAAAAGCCCAGGGCTGACAACACCTCTGGTAACAGTTACTATGGTAGTGGCTTCCTGACAGAGAGAAAAAAAGAGATTAAGAAATATAAACAGCAGTAACAAGGAAATGGAGTGAAACGGAAGATAGAAATACTGAGAAAATAAAGCGGTAGAGAGGGGAATTCAAGAAGAACAGGAGACGCAGTTCACCCAGGTGGCTCCTATCAAGCAGTGATTTATAAAGCTTGCTAATTACTCCATAAACCCTTTATTTACTCACAGGCAGCCAGGCTGAAGATGGGGATTATTATATATATCTCTCTCTATTATGGTGAGAGATTCAGTCCCTCTCTCTCAGCCGCTGGGGCACACTTTGTTCTTTAATTTTGACTTTATTCTTTTCTTTTGTTCATTCTTTCCTGTTCTCCCTTCACTCCGTGGATCACACTCCGTATTTGTGCGACATACCCACTTTTCATCGCGATAAAGCATGTTTACAGTGAATTACCAGCACAGCTACTAGACGATCATGTGAAACCAATATGTCACAATGTGAAAACACATGACCATTTCAAGTCCCTCAATTCCTAATGTACACCCTTTGATGTACAAGTCACAACAGTGAACTGACATTTATATACCTCAAGCTTCTATGTTAGTAAATGCCTGGAAAAAAAGATCAACCGTCACCCATTTAAGAATGGTTATACATGGTGACTAGTGGAGGCTGTGGTATCTCTCTCCATTTTTGTCACTCTGTCTCTTTCTGGGGCATCGAAGTTGGACACGTGGAAAGTGGGTTTAGGGGACATAGTAATCTGCAATGATGAAGTTAGCTGCTTTAACAAGGTCTTAATGAATGCCAGATGCCTAATGAGTTTGCTTCTCAGCTACAGTTAAACCACTTGAACACACCTCATTAGAAAATGAGAAATGTATATTAACTTTTGTCCAGCTTGGTCTGCACTCTGAGGCTACTTTGAGTAGTGTGCACCAGAACACCATGAATTCCTTGTGGCATATTACTCTAGGTGTTGAAAATTTGCCCTAGGCATTTTGCTCCTGCTGACTCTTTAGTGTTACAAAGGTCCTGCGTTTTTTTTTTATAACCACTGTGAGTTTTATGTCTCTGTTCAAACTACCTCCGGACATGAATATCGTGTAGCCAGTCTGATGAGTCTCAAAGCTGGGATTAACCATCACATCACAAAACACCACATCATCAAGTCATGCAATGCCATCTTTAAATCAACTGTGAAGCGCTACAGGAAAAATGCAAAAACAACAGTGTTCATCAGCCCTGTATTACTGAGTCTGACCTGGAGATAATTAGGTATGCGTCTGTACTTACACACCCATAGGGCTTGAGAGGAAAGTATGGTTTTACATTCAGCTATGTTTTGCATGAAGGTGGAGAGAAAAAAACCCAGGACCTGTTAAATGCGTCTTTCACTGTCTGGCAACAAAAAGGCAAAACATTTTTAATTGTAATATAATAAACATCATCTAATATTGCTGCACTGCTCAACATGTGATACTTACAACTGCTAGAGGGCACCACTTAATGAAGCATTGCAGACAGTGCTGAATGTTTTACAAAATGCAGCCTTTTGCATTTTAAGTAATCACGCAAAGCCATATCACGTTTTCCTCAATTTAAGCAATTGTGCAGCATTAACCAATACCATACCGATGTCTCGGAGGTGAAAGTTTGGAGGTTTTAATGAGTTTTAGATGGGTTTTCCACACATCATTTACTGTAAGTGCCACTTTTACTACTGTTATGTCTGTAACAGAGATGTTACGTGAACATGATAAAGAATATAAATTAAATATTACTATTATAAATATTATTATTATTATTATTATTATATGTTCTTAGGAGTGCCAGCCCTGTACTTCGGTACCAAGTCAGTACTAAAGTAAAAAAGATGTCATGATACCAGTGTGTCTACAGTACTGGTAGCACCAAGCACAGATTCAATCTGATACCTGCACGCTGACTTACTAACACATGACTGCTTGCCAATGCACACACGCTTATTTAAGCATGTGCCTGTTACTCCTTTTAAACTGATATGCACAATTAATCAAATTAAAACCGTGATATATCCTAGTGTGATTTTTAAACTGCGAAAGACTGCAGTCTTAGTCTGCATGAGCTGCATGCTAAATGTATGTCTGAAGCAGACCACTCATACACTGGAAACTCCACAGAATCATTTGCGTTGTATGAGATGTCAAAGAAGAGCACTAATCCACTGTGAAGCATGCAGCACATGTAGACTATATATTTAAATAAATCACATCATTTGCACCTTATCGATCACACTGGGCTGTGTAGTGAACTGTTTATTCGCCAGAAGAAGTGAAGCATCCGTCAAAACCACACTTCAAAATAAAAGCTAGATGACCTGAAATCGAAGAAATTGCAACAAATATATTACAACGGTGTAGTAAAATGTAATATTCACTGTAGTAACATTAATAATAATAAATAATAATAATAATAAATTAATCTGTATATTGAAAGCAAGAGTGCTGTTGTACTAAATAAAAGTTTGTTAAAAAATGCATTGCTATGTTGAAAAGTGTTATATTTACTTGTTAGAAGTTTTTAAAAGTTTTAAGAAATAATTTGATTAGACACATGGAATTGTGAAAAAAAAAAAATAGAAAAAAAAAGATTTAGGAGAAAATAAAGCAGATTTTAGAAGGGTCCTTTATAAAAACACTTAAGCAATGCATTTTTCAAATTATACATATAGCTTTTTATTTCATTGATTCAAATAAATGTAATCTTATCTCACTACTTTATGACTGTGTCTGATGTAGAACAGGCATAACTCTATATCTAACAACCCGTAGATTAAGTTGACCGTTATTTTTATCCTTCCAGTTGAATTTTGCACTGAAAAATCAATGACAGATTTAATCAATGCTGGGAAGTGTACTTGGTATAATCGGGACAAACCACGGCTAGTCAGGGATTATCACTTACATATATCAGAAGATAGTCACATTTTGGGCTTGCTGGTGCTTGCCTCCCAGAGTGTGACCCACATCACAATGGTCAAATATCCCCACCTAATGTTCGAGCTGCACTCTACATCAGTGGTGTCAAACAACTCGACCTGTGCGGCATTCGACACTCGCCTTCTTGCACATATGTGGGAACTCACGCTTTTCATCTGAATACTGTATCTTTGTGTGACACTGTCACAGTGTAACCCAGTTCATTTTTCTCCACTCATGGTAAAAATGACAACATGGATGACAGACAGATGCAAGGAAAAATATTAGAGGTAAAAAGATAATCATATGAAAAGTGCACACCGATCTACCGTATTTTCCGGAATATAAGTCACTTTTTTTTTTTTTTTTTTTTAATCATCTGAAAGGTCCTGCCACTTGTAGTCCGAAGCGACGTATATACATAATTTATATGTAACTGATGTCGGCCGGTGAAACACACGCTCACCAAAACATCAGTCATAGTGACGGTTGAAGCGATTTGAAGATGCCAATTAAGAATACTTTACAAAGAACTTCATGCAACCAGTTTAAATATTCTGTCATCATAACGTTATTGTTCTCACAAACTCTAGACCGCTGTCAAACACAACTTCTCATATGCTCTCAAAATGACATTTCATCACACTTATAGTAAAAACATTCAGTCAGTGAACAGGATAATTAGTGCATAGCAAAGAGGGTTGCAAATATCAGAAATACCCACAGATAGACAGTCGCTAATGTTAATGAATGAGTAGAATACCACAGGCATTTTGTTTTACAGACTAAAAGCTATGTATTTGTATACAGTATAGAGTTACAGATGTTATGAATAGATGTGGCTTACTCGTCGCATTTCTTTCATGAAACAGAATATGACAAACTGTTACACAAGTTTACTTAAAGCAAATTCTCCCAATTAAATCAAGCCCAAAAACACTGTGATACGATGTGTAGATTCTGAGGTACTGTAATCTTCACGGAGCGTGTTTGACATCTGAGCTGCTGAAGGGAAGTCGGGTGGTTTCTCCCGGGTCCTAGTGCCTGCAATCTCTGTCAGTGCAACTGATACAGAGATGCGACTTATCTGTGTGGTTTTTTTTTTTTTTTTTTTTTTTTTTTTTTTTTTTTTTTGCTCAACGCGATTTTGACCCGGTGCGACTTATAGTCAGGTCCGACTTTATTTTTGGAAAATACGGTAATTGGCTGGCTTTACATACAGTGGTGCTCAAATGTTTGCATACCCTGGCAGAAATTGTGAAATTTTGGCATTGATTTTGAAAATATGACTGATCATGCAAAAAAACTTTTAAAAAAGTATTTTATTTAAGGATAGTGATCATATGAAGCCATTTATCACATAGTTGTCTGGCTCCTTATTATTATGGTAACAGAAATCACCCAAATGGCCCTGATCAAAAGATTACATACCCTTGAATGTTTGGCCTTGTTACAGACATACAAGGTGACACACACAGGTTTAAATGGCAATTAAAGGTTAATTTCCCACACCTGCGGCTTTTTAAATTGCAATTAGTGTCTGTGTATAAATAGTCAATGAGTTTGTTAGCTCTCATGTGGATGCACTGAGCAGGCTAGATACTGAGCCATGGGGAGCAGAAAAGAACTGTCAAAAGACCTGCATAACAAGGTAGTGGAACTTTATAAAGATGGAAAAGGATATAAAAAGATATCCAAAGCCTTGAAAATGCCAGTCAGTACTGTTCAATCACTTATTAAGAAGTTGAAAATTCAGGGATCTCTTGATACCAAGCCAAGGTCAGGTAGACCATGAAAGATTTCAGCCACAGCTGCCAGAAGAATTTTTCGGGATACAAAGAAAAACCCACAGGTAACCTCAGGAGAAATACAGGCTGCTCTGGAAAAAGACGGTGTGGTTGTATCAAGGAGCACAATACGACGATACCTGAACAAAAATGAGCTGCATGGTTGAGTTGCCAGAAAGAAGCCTTTACTCTGCCAGTGCCACAAAAAAGCCCGGTTACAATATGCCCGACAACACATTGACATGCCTCACAGCTTCTGGCACACTGTAATTTGGAATGACAAGACCAAAATAGAGCTTTATGGTCACAACCATAAGCGCTATGTTTGGAGAGAGGTCAACAAGGCCTATAGTGAAAAGAATACCATCCCCACTGTGAAGCATGGTGGTGGCTCACTGATGTTTTAGGGGTGTGTGAGCATTAAAGGCATGGAGAATCTTGTGAAAATTGATGGCAAGATGAATGCGGCATGTTATCAGAAAATACTGGCAGACAATTTGCATTCTTCTGCATGAAAGCTGCACATGGGACGCTCTTGGACTTTCCAGCACGACAGTGACCCTAAGCAAAAGGCCAAGTTGACCCTCCAGTGGTTACAGCAGAAAAAGGTGAAGGTTCTGGAGTGGCCATCACAGTCTCCTGACCTTAATATCATCGAGCCACTCTGGGGAGATCTCAAACGTGCGGTTCATGCAAGACGACCAAAGGCTTTGCATGACCTGCAAAGACGAATGGGCAGCTGTACCACCTGCAAGAATTTGGGGCCTCATAGACAACTATTACAAAAAACTGCACGCTGTCATTGATGCTAAAGGGGGCAATACACAGTATTAAGGACTAAGGGTATGCAGACTTTTGAACGGGTCATTTCATTTTTTTTCTTTGTTGCCATGTTTTGTTTTATGATTGTGCCATTCTGTTAGAACCTACAGTTGAATATGAATCCCATAAGAAATAAAAAATGTGTTTTGCCTGCTCACTCATGTTTTCTTTAAAAATGGTACATATATGACCAATTCTCCAAGGGTATGCAAACTTTTGAGCACAACTGTACATACAAAAAACACACTGTGTTTGGTTGCTTTGCATGTAGATCCTACCTCAACCCATTCCTGTAAGTGGGAGTTTCTTGACCAAAAATAGCTGCAAAGTGGACCAGACTTAATGCCGATAGTCAAAAGTGTGGCTCTTCAAGTCTTTACATGTATTTGTGGCCTTCAGCTTGAATGTGTCTAGCCGTTCTCTACTCTGCCTGTATAATGGCTGCTCTTTAAATGTTTTTGTGCTTACCTCACCATTATTTTTAAACTTCTGAGACCATAGTGTATGGAAGTCTCTGGAGGTCAGCTGTTTCTGATCTGCAAGAACCACCACAACTGACACTAACTATCATCCCTCTCAAAGTCTGTTGGTTCACATGTTTTCCCAGATTACATTTTTTTTTTTTTCAAACAGCTGAGCTTCTTAACCATGTCTGCATTTGTTAACGTTGCATGCATATCCTCTGGCTATTTGCTGAAATTGTAGTATCCTTTTGTAATTACTTCAAATACATGGGAGTTAAAGTTGGATGGACTAAAATACAAAAGGGAATAAGAATGGGTGCCCTTGCCATTAAACATAATAGCAGTATTATCTTATGACACTCTTCAGTCAGAACCGTGTCACAGTGTCTGGAGTAGCATGCGTGCATGCAGACATGTGCTCAGAATTTCTCTGTCATTGTCTCTGACTAAAGTGTTTGTCTACACATGCAGAAAATGTGCGTCTGATGTTAGGTTTGTGGAATGCAGACATGCACACTTTATATCAATCACACATCTCTGAATGAGTTTACAATCACATGGTATATATTAGCGCCTGTTTGAAGATTGTCTGAATTGGTCTTTAAGAGACAAGATGGCTTGTCATCACTGTTGAGGAGACAAGCTGCTGAAGTAGATGGCATACACCACCATCGTAGGCAGCTTTGCTGTTTGAAGTGCAGCTGTAAACAGGACAGATAAAAATATTAGTAGTTACCTAATATAGTGACATGAATGAACAAAGAGTAAGTAAGAGTTCAAATCAAATAAAATCATAAATTAACTCTGAAAATCAACTACAACCCCAATTCCGATGAAGTTGGGACAGTATGAAAACTGGTAATAAAAACAAAAAGGGATGATTTGTAAATTATATTCACCCTTTTCTATATTGAAACTACTACATCTACACACATGAATTCCATTCTTTTTTGAAAATGTACAGTAATTTCAAATCAGATGATTGCAACACGCTCCAAAAACGTTGGGACTGTCGAGTGTTTACCACTGTGAAACATCACCATTTCTTCTAATAACACTTATTAAGCATTTGGGCACTGAAGACAAGCTTAAGTTTAGAAAGTGGAATTTTCACCCAATCATTTAGCTGCACAATTGTATGGGGTCTTCGTTGCCGTATGGTGTGCTTCATAATGTGTCACACATTCTCAATTTGAGGCAGTTAGGCCAATCTAGCACCCACACTCTCTGCTCACACAGCCATGCACTTGAAATCCGGGCAGTATGTGGTTTGAAGTTGTCCTGCTGGAAAATGCAGGGACGTCCCTGGAAAGACTGTGGTGGATGGCAGTATATGTTGCTCCAAAGTTTTTACCTATCTGTCTGCATTCATGGTGTTCTCACAGATGTGCGAGTTACCCATGCCATGAGTACTGACACACCCCTGGCCCATACAGACACTGGCTATTGGACCTGACACTAATAACAGCTTGGATGGCCCTTTTCCTCTTTGGCCCGGATAACACAACGGCTTTGTTTTTAAAAAAAAATATGAAATGTGGACTCAAGACCAAAAAAACACAGTTCCACTGTTCTACCTTCCATCTAAGACGAGACCGAGCCCAGAGAAATCGGCAATGCTTCTAGACAGTGTTGATGTAGGGGTTCTGCTTTGCATAGGAAAGTCTTAAAAGAAAAGTTAACCCAAAAATGAAAATTTGCTGATAATTTACTCTCCCTCAGGCCATCCAAGATGTATCTGAGTTTCTTTCTTCATCAAAACAGAATTTAAGACTTTTAGGATTTCATTTCACGCCTCCTCCTCTAAACAATGCAAGTGAATGTACTCCATTTTTTGACGGTCCAAAATGCATATTTAGGTGCATCAAAATAATCCACATGACTCCAGTCGACAAATAAAGGTCTTAACTCAAACGGTTGATTATTTTTAGAAACAAAACAACACTTATGTACTTTAACTACAAATGTTTGCTTCCGTACATCTGTGACGTGCGTTCATGAGAGTAATAACATAAGCTCGTTGGTAACGTCATGCGTCACGTGGAGGAGTCAAGAAGCGTGTCATTGTTGACTTTTTTTTTTATTATTATTATTATTATTATTATTTGGAAATAAAACAAATATTTTTTTATTTTTATATTTTTTAATTGTTTTGGACTGTTTTGGTTTGTGAACGGCACAAGTTTCTCTTGTAAACAATGACGCGCTTCCTGACTCCTCCACGTGACGAGTGACCTTACCAACGAACTGAGGTCATCCCTCTCAGGTGAGCCTGAGGGTGAGTAAATTATCAGCAAATTTTAATTTCTGGGTGAACTATTTCTTTAACTTGCATCTGTGGATGCAGCGGTGAGTGGTGTTGACTAACAAAGGTTTACTAAAGTTATCCCAATCCCATGTTCATGATATCCATTACAGATGAATGATTGTTTTTTAAGACAGTGACGTCTGAGGGATCGGAGATCACGTGCATTCAGAAATGGTTTTCGTTTTGCCCTTTATGCACCGAGATTTGACCAGAGTCCTTGAATCTTTTAACTATATTGTGCACTATAGAGGGTGAAATGCCCAAAATTCTTCCAATTTGTCTTTGGGGAACATTGTTCTTAACGTGCTGGATTATTTGCTGAAGCATCTGTTGGCAAATTGACAAGTCTTGAACGATCCTTGCTCTTGAAGGACTAGGCTGTTTTTGGAGGCTCCCTGTATACTATGACACAATTGACTCACCTGTTTAACATCTCCTGTTTCACACCACCTTATTTCAACTCATCAAATTGTTATTAGTCTTAAATTGCCACTGTCTCAACTTTTTTGGAGCGTGTTGCAATCAACTGATTTGAAATTACTGTATGTTTTCAAAAAACAATGAAATTCACAAGGAAAAACATCATATAATGTGTATTTGTAGTGCTTTCAATAGAGCAAAGGGTGAATATAATTTACAAATCACTCCTTTTTGTTTTTATTAGCATTTTTCATACTGGCCTAACTTTTTCGGAATTGGGGTTGTATATGGCTATGTTGGTAAAATCAAACCTTATTGGTTCTCATTGCATTTCCAAATGCCATGACGACTTGGGTAATCAATAGTTTGATTACTTTTTTATTTTTATTTTATTTGATCTAAGAGTGAATAATAACTAATGTTTTGCTGTTCATCACACCAAGAGATTGTATGGCTTTAGAAGTCTTTGAATGTTATGCATGAGTCATATTGTTTGCTGTTTGTGTTTTTATTGTTGTTTGTTTATTTATTCAGTTTTAATGTGTCAAGCTTGACTGACCAGAGTCTCTATTAAGTGACAGATGACAAATAAGCCCTGGTGAAGACTTAAAAAAAAATGATCTTTCATGTTATACAAAAGAGAGAACGTCAAACGAGTTTGGAGCATTGATAGCATTGGAAAAATTAACAGAATTTTCATTAAAAAAATAAAATAAAAATAAAATGATTCCTTTAATTTTGCACCGCTTGCATACTCTATATGGAAGAGCATCATTAGTTATAACTACTTACCCACTCGCTCACATACAACCACAAAAAGCACACTGTGTGATCCTGTGCAATGGCTTTGGGTGAAGGGAAGTTTGCTGTGCTGCCCACATGAGTGTGCCAACTTCACATTTCAGCTCAGCAGCCTCTAATCAAGTATGCCAACCCAACACTTAAAGCAGATCTTGGCCCTTAATTTGCACAGTGATATTTTTAGAGGTCCAAGTAGCATTGCTACTGAAACCCTATTGTATTCACTCTTTATATGATTTTCTTTGTATGTCCTCTACTGTAAAAGTGTTTGCTTGCAGGGAGAAAGTGTCTGGCCGTAAAGCACAGAGAAGCCAAACTAAGCAGGATGGGCACATATTCCACCCACAATTCCACCATTGACACTGACACCCAACTGAAACAAATGTATGCGTGCACCTTAATAGCCCCCCTAGTTCAGTTGCATAGCTGCAAACTAGTCATCGTTTGGCAAAATTCACCAATTTGATTCCAAAATGTGTAATGTACAGTGGCAAGAAAAAGCATGTGAACCCTTTGGAATTAGCTGGTTTTCTGCATTATTTGGTCATAAATGTGATCTTATCTTCATCTAAGTCATAAGTACAGACAAACAACACTGTGCTTAGGCTAACAACACACAATTATAATATTTCATGTCTTATTGAATACATTCCTTTAAATATTCACAGTGCTGTAGAAAAAGTAAGTGAACCCCTAGGCTAACGACGTCAACAAAAGCTAATTAGAGACTGGAGTTGGCAAACCTGGCATCCAATTAATGAATCTAGATTTGAGGTGTGGGTTAGAGCTTCTTTGACTTATAAAAGCACTCAAACATTTTGAGTTTGCTGTTGACAAGAAGCATCTGCGACATGGACCATGCCTCAAAAAAAGAGATCTCCGAAGACCTACGATCAAGAATTGTTGCATTGCATAAAGATGTGTGAAGATGCTCGTGGACATGGTGCTTCAGGTTTGCGGTGTTTCCTGCCAGAGCCGACACTTTTTTTTTTTTCTTTCTTTTTTTTTGCGACCAAAGCATACAAACTGGGAACTAAGAAACATTGACAGTGCTTTGTGGGATTTTGCCATACCCAAATATTCTCACAACACAAGTTTATGGGGAAATACAGGTGCAGGCTCCAACATGAATTTTTGCTTGACCATCACTCTGGCAGTGATGGTTAGCTCTCTGTCTCTTTGAATATCAGTTGTTGATCAAATATATTTATTTTTTTGTTAGTAGTGCTGCATGTTCTTCCCAAACAATACAACTTTAGACTCATCAGTCCACAAAACATTTTCCTAGTGGCGTTCTGGAGTGTCAAGGTGGTCGTTGGCAAACTTCAGGAATGCAGCAATGTTTTTATTGGAAAGAAGCAGCTTCCTTTGTGGTGTCCTGCCATGGACACCATGTCTGTTTAATGTTTTCCATATAGTAGACTCATGAACAGATGTTTACCAGTTCCAATGATACTTTCAAATCTTTAGCTGTCACTCTAGAGTTCTTTTTTTGCCTCATTGAGCTTTCTGCTGTGTGCCCTTTGAGTCATCTTGGCTGGACAGCCACTTCTAAGGAGAGTACCCACAGTTCTAAATAGTCTTCATCTATAGACAGTTTGTCTAACTGTGGACAGATTAACATGAAAGCTCTTCGAGATAACGTTGTAGCCCTTTCCAACTTTATGCAATGCAACAATTCTTGATCGTAGGTCTTTGGAGATCTTTTTTTTCGAGGCATGTTCCATATCAGCAGATGCTTCTTGTGAATAGCAAACTCAAAATGTTTGAGTGCTTTTATAAGTCAAAGAAGCTCTAACTCACACCTCAAATCTAGTTTCATTAATTGGATGCCAGGTTTGCCAACTCCAGTCTCTTATTAGCTTTTGTTGACATCGTTAGACTAGGGGTTCACTTAATTTTTCTACAACACTGTGAATATTTAGAGGAATGTATTCAATAAAGACATTAAAGATTATAATTTTATGTGTGTTGTTAGCCTAAGCATAGTGTTGTTTGTCTGTACTTGTGACTTTTGGTCTCTTGTGATGGCCTGAGGGTGAGTAAATTGTCAGCAAATTAACATTTTTGGGTGAACTATTCCTTTAAGTGCTTTGTTACAGGAGCTGTCCGTTCTAAAGGTGCTGAAACTTTGGCCAGTATGCCAAATATGTATTTTTAGCATGAAAATAATGGAGTTTCCAAAAATGGAAATTGTATATAACCTTGTAGAGATGCTGAAAAGAATTAACTATTACAAAAGTCTTTTTAGCAAGTCCACTTGGCGGCCATTTTTGGAACACACTCGGGCAGCTATTGTTCTGTGTAAAGGAGCATAAAACAAGTGCAGCTCATATTTACTTGAAAGGGGAAAGAATAAAATCTCAAAAATGTTTGGTCAAGATTACGATCAAAGAACAAATTTCAAATCATTAGTAAAATCTGACAACACTGGTATCATAAATTGTGCTGCTTTACCTCAGATTACGATAAAAAACTACGTTTTCCTGGCTTGTATAGCTAATGTGCATGCGCGTTACAGCACCGACTAATCTTGGTTAGCATTAATTTCAACATATGCTAACACATTTATAAAAAATAATAAATACAAAAAAAATTTATCCCCTTTTCTTCCAATTTGGAATGCCCAATTCCCACTACTTAGTAGGTCCTCGTGGTGGCGCAGTTACTCACCTCAATCCGGGTGGCAGAGGACAAGTCTCAGCTGCCTCCGTTTTGAGACTGTCAATCCCTGCGTCTTATCACGTGGCTCGTCGTGCATGACACTGCGGAGACTCCGCATATGGAGGCTCATGCTACTCTCCACGATCCACACACAACTTACCATGCGCCCCATTGAGAGCGAGAACCACTAATCATGACCACGAGGAGGTTACCCCACGTGACTCTACCCTCCCTAACAACCGAGACAATTTGGTTGCTTAGGAGACCTGGCTGGAGTCACTCAGCACACCCTGGATTCGAATTCGTGACTCCAGGGGTGGTAGTCAGCATCAATACTCGCTGAGCTACCCAGGCCCCTACATTTATTAAAATTAAAATGAACTTGTAAATATGTTACCAACTGTATTTTCACTTGGGCTTTCGATATAACATGTTATTTTAATGCGATTTATTATAATAAAAATTAATGCATTAAAGTTAACACAATCATGCCCCCAACCTGAAAGTAAATTCTGGAATGTTCCTAATATGAGTAATTCCAACTTAATGTACCACCTTCATGATTTTATGAATCTGTGGCAGTAGGGGGTGGTCAGCACTCCAGATGTACAGGCAGCACGCCTCGTCAAACCGACAAGCAGGCAGTCATGCAGCATTAACCACTGCGGGCTTGACTGGCAAATGCTGTAAAGCAGAACATTGTTTCAGCCAATCAGCACAGGTCTAATGTCCACATTGCCCATCCAGTCAGCAGAGCCTTTGTTAATTACCCCTTCTGTCTAAAGTAGTTGTTCTCAACCAGAGGACCAGAGTAAACTTTAAGAGGGCCACAACAAGATAAGTAATATTAAAATTAACAATTAAGATGCTAAGCCCAATACAATTCCATTTATAGTGCAGCATGTCATATTTCTTACTCTGGAGGAAAATCAGGAATTTTGCATACATTGCTGAGATGAGATCTCACTTGGATATTTTTTCCCCACGGCGGCGGACAACCTTGGCAAACCAAACTGATACATTTTTAAATTGTCCCCTCAACAGTTGTCAGTGGATCGCATTATTGTATTGGCTTTTTGTTTTTTTTTTTTTCTTTCTTCACTCTTTAGAGAGATTTACTCTAAAGCAAAAATTTATATGAACATTAACATTTTTATTTCCTTTAAAAAGGCTAGTTGAACAGAGCGAGAAGGGTGTTTAAAAGGGATAGTTCATTTTTTTGTTGAAGTCATCCATGTTTCAAAAACATACATGTTAGACAGAATATTAGGGACTGATAGCCTCAGTTACCATTCACTTTCATTGTATGGGAAGGATAAGTGTGAATTGAATATTGTCTTTGACAATGGCAAAATACCCACAATGCATTGTTCCTATAAAACCATTTGTTGCCTGGTACATCACAAACATTTGAATATGAGAATTGCTGACTACAGCATCTGTAAATCCCAAAAAACAATAAAAGGTTTTCACTGATCTCTCTGCAGCTCCATGATACACTGTTGAGAAGGCTTGGCTTCGGCAGGCACCCTGGACCCAGTGCCCCAAAGTCAAAGCACACACTGTTTAGTTTTTCCCCTGCATATGCTACTCTCCATCATCCTCTGATACATATTCATGCCATATGCACCAAATCAAATTAACCATGTGGAATGGAGACCCTAACAGAAACGTTACGGCTTGTGTGTGGTAGTGAGTCATCGCATACACGCATGTACTGTATGGTGCAGGGGTGCTAAATCAAAACCTCTGGCACGATGCGTGTGGTTTTTACATTATCATCCTAAACAAACCCATGGCACGTCACTATAAAAAGCACTCACAAAGTGAATATAGCCGCTGGGAAATGAAAACATAATAAAACGGCAGAATATAGCCACAGGCAGTTGTGTTGTGTGCACGTTTACAAATAAAAAAAAGTCAGTGAAGATTCGGGGCATATCAGTTATCTGTGTTTCTCTGTCATGCAACCTCTACCTTTGACCACTTCTTTGGCGACAACTGGCAGTGGCATCGCCACAAGTCAACTTCTGTCATTTCCTTTTATTACATTCCTAAATACTTTTCCTCTTTGTCTTTATTTTTCTTTCTTTCTCCTAACCCTTTTTTCCTCTTAAATTCAACAATTCTGAGCTCTGTTATTATTCTAGTCTGTGCTTTTTGAAGGAACACTTGGAACCATCAGTTGGCTATTAACAGGCCCAGATGGATTATGCTGGCTTGTGTGTAAAAATCTCTGAAATCCTATTGAATTTTTTTTAAAGAATTAGTTAACCACAAAATTCTGTCATTATTTACTCACCCTCATGTTGTTTTAAACCCATATGACTGTCCTCCTTTTGTGAAACACAAAAGAAGTTTTAATTAAGAGAGCCCTTTGCCTTTTCATTATACTGGCAGTTGATTGTGCTTTAAACCTTAAAGGAACCAGATGTATCAAAGTCCATGTTACTCTTATATAATATTCCAAGTCTGCTGAAGACATACATTAGGTTTGGTGAGAAATAACCCAGAAAAAGTTCTCGCTTAAACATGCAAGTCATTGTGAATGAGTTTCTCTCATAGCGCTCAAACGCACAATGTACGTCAAGATTCAGGAAGTGCTGTTTAGTAGCATGATTGTCTGATAGTAATAACTCTTATTGGTAGCTGAAAGCATCATCAAACTGCAGTGAAGGATCTAAAGATCTAATTTGAGTTTAACCCTCTGGGGTCTGAGGGTGTTTTGGGCCCTGCTTTTTTCAGTTGCTTAAAAACATATTCATGGCTAAAGTCTGATAACACTGTATTCAGCACAAACTGGGCTACAATAATATGTGAACAACATGTATGTACATGTTTGTATTTTTTAGAAAATAACGTTTATGTGTGGTTTTTGAACAAATTTTTGTTTTAAGTCACTGAAATAAGGCCATATAACACACTAAACATTTGTTCACAAGACTTTTGAGAACTGGAACTTATAGCCTAGAGTTTTTGCTACAAAAATAATGTGAAACCATCTTGATCACTCATTCATACAAAACAATATAGTAATTTAATATTTGTAAGACACTTTTAGTGTTAGGCCATATGCGAGGAGGCGTGGATGATCATGAATATTGATGTGATTCACACCTGAGGAGACAAAGACCCCTCCCCTGAGAGAGAATGAATGTGAGGAGACTTAATGATTGAATGTATTGTTTGTAGCTTATTCACAAATCATTCTAATTTGCTGATTTTCTAATATGGGCATATTTACAGCACATTTTACACATTTACACCCGAACAGATATTTGCAAGCACAAGCTTTGTTGATGATAATGAGGCAGCATAAACACTACTTAAAATATAATCTAAACATTCATATTACATATCATATTTATATCATACAGCATACAATTAAATACCTGCTTTAGCTGAAACAACATTTAAATGTAACTAAAACTTGCCTATTAGGACATATTTCAAATTTCAGTACTTTGAATACTGGCTGGCAAGTCTGGAAATAGTCCAGCTAGTAAAATATGTTCATGTTTATATAAAATAGCATGTCAACTAATGTAAGTAAAACTAAATGACTGACTCATCCGAAATTGTATCCTCGGCTGGATCAAGTCACTCTTCAAAATGCAAATGTTCCTCGTCGGATTCCCGCTCTTCTTCTGAGGAAAATGTGAACTCTTCGTCACTCTCCAGGAGACAGAGACGGCTGAAAGCGCACCCTGTTTATTTTCTTTATTTTACAAAATCACAAGATTTTGTTGTTATTGTGAGTGTACACAAGTAAAAGTAGACCCTTTATAGTCTCTAATGATGTCTTACACTTATCTGTATGCCCAAAAATGACGGAGTATTTTAAGTTATTTCCGCTGTTATGCGGAAAAAATCCAGCAGGACACGCCACCACGTCCGTCGACCCCAGAGTGTTAATGGCAACCTGAGTGTGTGTGTGCAGCTACAATAGAACAAACATATATCTGTTAGGGGTGTAACTATTCAATTACAATTGTTTACCTAATGATTACGATGCATCCTGAAATCTGAAATTTGGTCACAATTCGATTATTGTGGAACGATTCATAATTATTTAAAAAAAATGCCTAAAAAAGGTTCAACGTTTTTACTGAACATTCGTAATTTTGACAGCACAAAAATGCACCAGACTTGAGCACTAGAGTCAACGATGCATTTAGGAAGAAGGAGGTTTGACTTATATGTGTGGCTGCATATATTAACAAAAAATGCATTACATGCATTATAGATATTATGAATGCATCACATATAGACATAATGTGGTACATGTAGATATGTTACATGAATAATAGTTATCCGATAGGAATAAAGGATAATCTAATGTCTAATGCAACAATTATTTGACACACAGAAACAGACGATAAACTGTGAAATAAGTGTAAAAGATTTTGCATATCATGTAACGTTAATATTTGCATCAATAATTACTGATGAAATGTCATGTGCAGGCATATAAGATCCATGTTTGAATCAGGCAGGATCAAAGAATGATGAACTATGTATTAGTATTGTGTAAAGGTGGTTCTACACAGAATGTGGTAACCATAAGTTCCATATTCATTTTGTGATAGGTAGAGAGGCGGCAGATGGCTAGTGCTTCTGCTTGTCAAGCTTGTTTACAAGAATTCAGTCATATTGTCACGCAGGACTGTTTGCGGCACATACTGCGAAAGATAAAAATGTTTTTTCAGTTGCTGCATGTCATTGACCAATCACTGGTGACCAATCAACTGGTTAGTTTCCTTCAGTGTGCTTTATTGGAACACTAACATTAGCCCAAGACTAAATTAAATTATTTTTATAGCTTTTGGAACATGTCTGCAACATTTTCTGGATTTAATAAATTAAATTACTAGACGAAAAAAACATTAAAAATATAAATTAACAAATGAAAAAAAAAAAAAAAAAACAGAATGAAAAAAAACCATTATTAGGCCTAAGTATTATTGCTTAATTATTGCCTATTATTTTCTATTATTGCACTTCCTTTAATAAACCTTGCCCTATAAATTTGTGAATGAAAAAATTACATTCTCCAAATATTCTACACTTTTTTTTAATCAAAACTAGATAAGATTATCAAAACTACATGTCTAATGCAGAGTTCACTTTTAGAAATACTAGCTTTTTGATTTTTTTTTAATGATTTTAAATCTACCTCTCTCTGTTAGTGTTTGCTGAGCTTCTTTATCTGCAGATGTATAATGCATAAATTAGCCTACAGCACTAAAATAAATGTACATGGCAAATGATTAATGTCAAACTATACAATATTAATATATTGATTAGTTCAGTTGGTGTTTTAGGTCGTTAAAAGTTCAAATCTATTTAATGCGGGACATAATAGCCTACAGTTAAGACTTTGATGCATTAGATTAGAATGATTATATGATTATTCAAACTATTTAATTGGGGAGAGAGAGAGATATCTATTACTGACCTTTAGATTTTCTCTCCACATGTGAACGGATTATCATTGTGTTTTCTGGACACATCGTTT
Organism: Myxocyprinus asiaticus; assembly: GCF_019703515.2. Classification (NCBI taxonomy): domain Eukaryota; kingdom Metazoa; phylum Chordata; class Actinopteri; order Cypriniformes; family Catostomidae; genus Myxocyprinus; species Myxocyprinus asiaticus. Next base: position 35,157,532 of record NC_059367.1, read on the forward strand.
AGGATATCACAATGAACTTTTGATCGTGGCAGTCACCTCGTGTTCTCCTTCACCATCCCTTCATTAATTTTCAATATACGCCAGCTAATGTAAGAATAAAGAAACTGCATGCTTGTGTCTCGTCAACTCTAGCTTTACCACAAGCTTACCTCAATAATAGGGAGCGTGAACAGAGTACAGAAAGTGAAAGTGAAATTAACCTTCGCGCAGGAGGTGGTACAAAGTACCGCTAGATTTGTTTTATTTTTTATTTTTTTATATCACGTTCATTATGGTTATATCAGAAATTCAATCTTTCCTTCGTGCCAATAATCATAATCGTCTTAATCATATGAAAACATTTGATCACATATATTGATTAAAAATTGAAAATGAATCACCACAAAAATAATTATTAAAAAGCATCACACTTTCAGATTCATTACCAAAAACGTGTCTTAAAGCTTGGATGGCGCCTGTCCATTCCCTTCCTTTCTACATCTTTTTTGTACTGCGTACCAGAATCAGTTGCAGAAGTGTACTTGACCTTAATAGAATGTCATCTTACAACAGTTATATATATATATATATTAGTGCCCGACCGATATATCGGTATCAGCGTATATTTTACCGATATGCGCCGATATGAAAACTTTTTTTCAAAACACATAATGCAGAAAACAATGCTTTAGAATTGGTGTCATAGCGTAGTTTGTCCAGCAGAGCGTGCTCTGACTCCATTGTTTACAGAGCTGTCTCTGAGCTGACAGTGGTTCTGCAGACAGGGCGGAGTTAAACGGTGCAGATTTGAGCGATCTCTTCTCCTTAAATTGCTAACTAGTTTGTGAAATACATACTGGAAAGTTAATAAAAAAATGACCCCATCATTTTATATGACTAATATAACGTTAACCCTGTCCCTGACAACCATGTCACTCATGTTTATCACATCTGTTTGCTATGGTAGCCAGCTATAGTTTGTCAGTGCAGTCAGTAATGTAGCAGATTAAAAGGTAAACATCAGAACATCTTCTTGCAGCTCAGCAGACAACGGTGCGGTGGTGGATTGTGTCTGAAGAGTGTTGATTTCACGCTTTGCTGTTACCTAATTGGTGAGACACAATGCTGGAAAGTAAATAAAGTCCATCTTTTACTCTCCGTGGCAACGAGCATATATCTAACTAGCTAACCACGTAGCTACTTTCATTGTTGTCAGCGTGTAAACTTGTATTCACTAGGGATGTGCGCTACGACTAATTTGACTGTCGTTTAAGCGGAAGTTTTGTAACCGACTAGTCGACTAGTCTAAAGAGAAACCAATCTTCAGAAAACAGTAAAAAAAAAAAAAAAAAAAAAAAAAAGGTTTTGATGCGACCCATTTAAAATACTTAATCTATTCCAAATCTGACGCTAAATTCCACTGAAAAGGGGCATTTATCTGCGACGTGCTTGCCTTGAATTATGATCATTGTACATTAAATATAGAACATGACACACATTCACTGAATCAACGTTAGCGAATATTTAACAGACGTATTTATTGAAAACAATTGAATGAATTGTGCAGGATCAGTGGAACAACCCTAAAGCCTACTCTAAACGGAAATCACCAAGTAAAAGTTACTTAACATTAAAAAAGTCAGGACATTTTTGAAAATAATTAACAGGTAGACTAAGCCAAATCTATGAGAGAAACAAATGCGCTGAAAAGTCACTCGTATTTCACGACGTGCAGTCGTGCATTACCATTGATCTAATGTGACAGCTGTTAGGTAAAGAACGTTAACCAATAACAGTTCCGATGTAAAAAAATAAATACAAATAAAATAAAAAGTAGCTATAGGATAGAACAAATAGGCCTGTGATGTAGCCTACAATAAACCTAATATATTCTAAACATGATGTGCACACAGAATAAAAGAGAGTTTAACCTGTTAAGCAGTTGGCACCTCGTTGAAAATAGCCTTAATCGGTAGATTAAAGAAATGGCATACCTAGTCTAAAACGGTTATTTTCTAGGCTACTTACTCAAAAGCACAAATTTTTTGATGAGTAAAATTAACATGTCGACATGGTCCGGTGAAAGACGGGACTTGACTCACCTGCGGCAATTATCCTGCGCTTAAAGTCTGCATAACAGAAAAATAACGTACAAGCATGCACAGATGTAAAGAAGACTCAAATGTGAAAACATCCTTAGGGACTTTCAAACGTTTGGAAAAGCTGATTCCTGCACCACCACCAAAGTGATTTCATAACTTTGCTGAGTTTGCTTGTCTAGCGAGAGGACGTTTTCTTGTGCACGCCACGAGTGAGAGAGGGAAGACGCACACGCAGCCTGAGGTGAAATTAAACTCTGTATCTGCTCCAGATATCCTCATTTTAAATAATATTTGTATTATTAATTCTATTTAAAATATGTAACATTAATATGACAGTAATTTAAGTGCAGCCTCTGTAAAAAAAAAAAAAAAAAATAAAATAAAATAAAATTAAAAAATAAAGCCAAACATAAATGTGTTAAAATTATGATCAGTTTAATGGGGGAAATATTAACCGACTAGTAATTCCAGTGTCGACTTGCAGCATCTGAACAGTTTATTCTTCTAGTCGACTAGTATCGCACATCCCTAGTATTCACCAAACTGTTTTGTTCAGGATTCACAGTTTGGTACCCCCTTCAGACTAACAATTCCAGTCGTTGCATTTACAAAATGTAATATTTAGAAGTATGATTTCCAGACATTAAAATAAGATGCGTAATAAAAGTAGATTTAATAAGTAGTATATTCGCCCTGTGTAAATAATAATATATAGGAACTGTATCTAAAATAAATGAGGGGTGATAAATATTAATACAACAGGCTGGAAAAATAGATATTTATTCATTTTAATATCCTATATATTATATTTTGAATGTGTTGAAACTTGACACCGGGCGACGCACCTCAAAAACGGCTGCTTAAAAGTACATTTTTTTTTTTTCCTTCTCTCTCTTAAATGTAAATGAGTGTGAATGCCAACACCATCATATGTTGAAAGGACTGATGAATGTCAACCAAAACATGAGCTCATTGATGTCATTAAATATCAGTCTGCTTTTTTATTCCATCAGTTACTCCTGGTCAGAGTCTGCCGTATATATTTAGTTTATACGTAGGATTACGTCCTACATAAATGTAATGGTGCAACGCTCAAATATTTAGTAGAGTGTAAATTGTGACTTGGTGCCCATTTTCACCACAACTAGGCTAAGTTGTAATGTACGTATAGATGGTGCAACCGGCCCCTGATGTTTTAGCTGTTTATTGTATTTTTATTTATTCTTTATTTTCTCAGTGTTCATTTCTAGAATTTGTTGACAATGTATAATAATAATGTCAAATGTTCTTTGATAAAAATATTTGGTTAAGAAAGCAGCCTTCTGAGTACCTTTGCATAGTCATATCGGTGCAAAATCGGTGAACAATCCACATAGAAAAGGTCTGTTTTCATTCCAGTTAAAAAATTAGCTATATCGGTCACCATATCGGTAATTGTGAATGTTCCCTCTCTAAAATCGGTATCGGTATTGGTCTCAAAAATCCCATATCGGTCAGGCTCTAATATATATATATATATATATATATATATATATATTGCAAGAGTAAGATGATGAACACTACAACTGTTAAAAAATGCTTTCAAATGACTCGAAGGGGATCCATGGGAACTTTTTCAAACCAAGTGGCCCATTCACATGATCTTTGTGTAGTTTAGCTACCTGTTCATGTATAACTGCTAGACTACATGCTAGACTGTTAACTGCTGTTCCGATATTTCCTGGGTGTACGGAAAACTGTCAATTGCACATTTCTTACATGTCCCTCCCTGGGAGGCTAATAGTATATCAAGAGACATTCGAACAATGTTCCTCATTGTATACACTTCACCTGAAATATTAGAAATGGAAATGGAAGTGTTGCATTTGCTGTTGCCTCAAATGTCTCATGTAAGGCCTGTACTTCAGTCTTTAAGTTAGTTATTCCTACAAATAGCACAAACGTAAAAAATAATTCAACCTTAGAACAAGAACGCCTAGTACATGTCATGATTAAATTATGTTTAACATAATATTATGACACTACTCGTACCAGGGGCTATTCTAGGATTTCAATGTTAAGGGCTCAGCCCCCAGTGACACCGTAATACAGGGGTGCTCACACTTCTATGGCATGAGATCTGCTTTCCATAATGCCATTATTGTAAGATCTATACCACGATACCAAAATTATTCAGTACCTATACCAGTGAAATTTGACAATTCTGGATACAAAAACTAATACCAACTAATTTGTTAATTAGGTAAACACTGTTTTAAGTTCTCAAGTAATTATTTAAGACAAGAAAACAGTCAGTAATAAAATAAGAACAAAGAAAAAACATTTCAGCAGGAGAAGTGTGTAATAAGTAACAGCAGTATTAAGTATTCAAGTAAAGGTTCAGAAATTGAAAGCAAAAATAATCAAATGTACCATAAAACTACATAGATTACAGGTCTTCAATACAATGCATTTTTTTTAAAGCTGCTGAAGTCCAGCCAAGAGCAATGAATGATTGTCTCGTTTTCTTTGTTGTTTTTTGATTAAAATTAATGGCATAAGCTATGTTTCCATCAACGCTTTATGCGCATTTTATGATATTGCATAAAATCTGCTGGATGGAAACACCAAGATGCGAATAAAATCTCCAAAATGCGCATGGAAAACTTATACGCTCGCTTGAGGTGAATGCGTGTTTTATTCGATAAGAAGAAATGTGCATAAACTATAATGGAAACACATTTACCGAATAAACGCCTATTGAATTTAACAGGAATACAAGATGCGCATCAAAAAAAAATCACGTGACTGAATAATTCATAACTGGACGAACCAGCGGATCAATCGTCGCAACTGAATTGTTGCCTTGGTCATTCTGAAATACCGGTGTCCTAAAAACCCAAAGCCAGCACAGAGTTTGCAGAGCAAATAAGTTAAACACAAACTTGCACTTTTTCCAGAAGAGCAGGTTTAATGATACTTTTAAAGAATATCTTATAGAGCCACACCGCAAAGTCATGATGAAGGAATGCAAATTACCGAAAGGTATGATGGCAGAAAACTAGTCAACAATGATTAAAACCCTTGCATTTAGGAATAGTTTATTTATGTTGCAATTCACGAAACAATTCAAATAATTATTCAGAGAACAGCCTAGAAAACGATTCACAAAACAGCCCAGGGGTGCAGTTGTTCATTTAGCAACTAAAAGAATAAGAGGGTGCCGAATTGCATTTTACATGTCACACATCCAGTAACTACTACTCTGCATATTTTCTGAATACATTAATACTTTAAAGCTACTAAAGTTACCCAGTCAAGAGCAGTGAGTGTTTTCTCATTTTCTTGTTATGGTTGTTTGATTATTATGATGACACACTAGACAGCAGCTGGTTTATTAACTTGCATTTATACTTACAATTCTGACAGTTTAATACAAATTCGCTTTTTATTCTAAGCTGTTTATGTTCACTTTAGACATCACTCTCTGTGTTTACATGAATACCTCACCAAGATGGGCATTTTGGCGGAATTGTGAAATGGATTTGACCGTTCAGGTGCGCATTATCGCAAGCATTCTCGGGAATGTTGAGCACACACACGCCGCCTGTCAAACAGGGTGCAGCTGTTACTAGATTGCTAGCGAATTATAAAATTACGTGCTCTGGATTATTTTCAACAGCAGAATAAGAATATGAACTTTCTAATAAGTGACACAGGCCTAGGCTATCACAAATATAGCTGGTTATTTTTTTGTTATTGACGTTTTAATCAGTCTGCTTTTCTGGTCGGGCAAGTAAAATTCTCTTTCACTTGCCCCCTTAAAAATCCACTTGTCCAGGACAAGCGGACAAGCATTAATGTCGAGCCCTGTAATGCACTTTGAGCTGTGAGTAGTGATGTGTGATGATCTGCAAATGACATGCCTGAGTAGTTAAGAGTATTGCAGTTCATGCAAATTTCCCTTGATATGAGCCTTCACACCACAACTTATTATGGGAGCTGCAGGACAACTTAACTTCTGTAAAGACAACACTGTACAAATGTAAGTTCAATGCTTTACGATGACCACACGCCACATGAATATGTACATTATTTCAGATATAAGTGTCAGACTGAGCTTGGCTAATGCGCTAAAGCTAGTGGCAACACATCGTATGGGTTTGAAATATTACACTGAAAAAACGGCAACTGCTTCAGGGTAGTAAAAAAAAAGTGTTTAATTTGAGAAGGTACAATACTTTGAAAATTCATACAGTGCATAGTGTCATTTGGGACACAAGTAAAGGTTATTTATCCTTCTCTCCCTTTTCCCTTTTTTAATAAAAAAAAATACAAAAAGTTGTCTTTTTAGGGTTAGGATTTGGTAAGGGTTAGTCTTAATTAGCTTTATATAAAAGCAGTAGAAGTCTATATGTCCTCTTAGATAACTAAGTGTGGGTGTGTATGTAAGTGAATGTTTGTGTATGTACTGTGCTATCCTGGGGATATTTAGACATACTAATCACAGTAAGGACAAAAGCTAATCAGGTGCAATATACTGTGCCAGCCAGAAGAAAGCCTTGAGAGTATGTGTGTTTGGGGTATGAGGAAAAGCCTTTGATTGCACATTGACTTCCTTTCCTTTCCTTCTCATAGCCTCAGTCCAACACAAACATCCTCACACAAACACGTACACACAGGGCAAGAAGGAAATGCACCTCTTCCAGAATAAAACAACATTTCACTGACTCTATAAATGGTCAAGCGCAGCAGCGATTGACCTGTTTGAGTCTGCGCTCTATTTTAGTGGTCACCAGTCAGCCAGGGTCAATTTCAAGTCAAGATGGCAACATTGCATGATGGCAGTTTACCTTCTCCCATCTTCCCCCATGTCTGAGTGTGTTTGTTTCTCCCAAGTTGCATTTGTTTGGGTTCGACTGCATTCCTGGCGAGCTTCTCTAGATCTTAACTGCACGCTGTTGATGGGTACAGCATCTGGAAGCAGACTAGAGCTGTGCCAGTTTAGTGAGTTACCGCTACAGGCTCTCAGCAGGCTGATTTGTGTATAAAAGGGTTTTGGGGGGTGGTCTTTTCATCTACATATACCTAAGGCCTGGAAAATGTCTTTTCTTTCCATCAAATTTGTTTTTGTTCATATTTCCGCTGTGTCAGTCTCTTTATCTCTTTAGTTACTAGTGCTTGCAGAGGGACCAGTTAGGGACTGGTATATCATAGAGACTTGTGGTGTGGGCTTCTTTGACTTGGACCACTAAGAAACCACCTAGCAACAGCCTACCAACCACTCGGAACACTTTAGCAAACCACATAGCAATGTTCTAAAACCACTTTAAACCCCTTTAGCATTGTGGAGGAAGTGTTGCATTGGCAAGCTCTGTTAAATAATTGCTCCATTACCTCATTGGTGGGATGCGGTCTCAAAACTTAAAACAGTTAATGCTCTACCTACTTCAGTTTGTGATGGAAAAGCCCTTGGCAGTGTGCATTGCCTGAGATTTGAGCAAGGGGAAACTCCCTGTCTATATGCCAATCTTGTCAGCTTGTGTCAAGAAACAACAGTTTTTATTAAGGTTGACTATCTGTTTTCGGAAAGAATAACTGGACAGTTAAAAATGGTTATAAACACGCTGAAATACACACTTCCCCTGCTGAAAAATGCTGATTTGCTGGTCTTAGCTGGTTTAAGATGGTCAAGCTGGTTTCCTGCCCTGTTTTAAGTTGGTTCAGCCTGAAAAGGACCACCTATGACTTTCAATTAAAGTAATTACTTAAGTACATTACTTGTGCTAAAGTAATAATTGTAATATGTTTAAAATAAGAATTCATCAAGCCATTCCTTGCATTGTCAAAGCATTTCCCAAATTATGACAAACACATGTACACAAAGCACTCAAACTTTTCCATGAACTTCTTTTTGAAAGCTTAGACACCATCACTGCCATCCAGCACAAGTTTAGGCAAAAGGAAATGTTCTAACAGTTTGTTTAGAGAAAGGAAAAATGGGAACTTTCCTTCTTACAAGTATATCCAGATAAACATGTTCATATTTTGGCAGAGAATGTTGACAGTAATGAATGAATTACTCACAAAACCCATAACAATGCTTATAGAAAAATCACTGAAGGTGAACAGTTTATCCGCCTCAATCATTTTAATTATTTAAATTTGTGTCTGACTCCCTCTAGTGGTCAGATGCTTAACATACACCCCTCTGACTGGTTTCCCCTCACTGTCGTTTTGTTCTTTCTCATTGTCTTTGACAAACTCGTACTCATATTTGCCGAATGCAATTGGGGAACTTGTTTTGAATTCAAGTATGTAACATTACCGGGTTAATTGGCTTTAGTCTTTTCCAACACAACTTCCCAGCAGTCAAACTGATCAGCACAGCGGTCGATAATTGCTTTAAATGGGTGGAAATGCTCTTGGCTGCACTTTCATGAAATTTGATGGATGGAGGCAAAAACCCCTAGGTGGTAATTGTCATTCCAAGATGACTTGGGAACCTATGCTGTTTAAGAACTTGAATTTTGTACAGCTGTTGTCAGAAGAGCTGCCCAGTAAGACATCCATCAGTATTAGTGCCAAACATCTGTGAACATGCCTTCTCCATCATTCAAATGTCTCCTCTCCCAGCAAAAACTGTAGAAATGGTTAGAAATGGACATTAAAAGGACAGTTCACCCCAAAAGTATTATCTTTTTTCAAATTGAAAACTAGTGGAGAAATTGAGGATAATACTGGTTGCTCATTTCCATGCCATTAAAATAAATGGGGACTGAAGCTTTCAAGCTTCATGAAAAAGTCATAAAGGCAGTTCATACGACATGTATGTGCTATATTCTAAGTCTTCTGAAGTCATATGATGCCTCTGTGTGAGGATCAGACTGAAATGCATTATCTTGAAATCTGCATTTGCTCTCTTTGGCGAGTTCATGAGAGGAGGAGTGATTTGTCTGATTTGTAAACAAATCATTCTGAGTCACATCCTTTCAGTAAATCAATTTATGTGGTTTATAAAACCGGTCTAAATTATTCATTCCCAAATAGCACTGATGTGGTTCTCATTCCTCTTGGTGGTCTGGTTGCAGCAGTTCTCGATTTATCAACTCATTGATGGGGGATGATTATTATGGAAGCCCAGGAGTGCCATTTTCAAAAGAATGAAGGAATAAATGAATCTATTAATTTGAAAATAAAAATGTGAATAAACCAAATTATAAATGGACAAATAAAAATACACATTTAAATGTGTTTATTTAATTCATGTTTTAAGATTTACTTATATTTAGCAATAAAACAGCACATATGACATAAGTCATATAAGTTTTAAATGCACCTTTTAAATTGTGTATTAAAAAGCATTTGGCAATTGCTTTTCTTCATTTATTTGCCAGTTGCTTTCCTTTATTATTTGACTTTTCTTTTTCCATTTGTCAATCCATACCACCTGAAGCCCAGGAGTGCCAATTAAAAAAGAATGAAGGAATAAATGATCAATCTGTTAATTTGAAAATAAAAAACTTGAATACGTCAATTTATAAATGGACAAATAAAGACACTTTTAAGTATGTTTATTTAATTCATGTTTACAAATGTCATTAAATGTAACAATAAATGAGTACATTAATGAGTCTTTTAAATGCACTTTTTAATGCACTTTAAAAGCACCTTTTAATTTGAATTTTAAAAAGGTATTTGGCAATTGCTTTTCATAATTCATTTGCCAATTGAAGAAAATACACATCCCCTTTCAGTTATATCACATTCATTTTAAAAACACTCATCTTTAAATATTTTATTTTTTATTTAAATGATTACGCGTGTATGATCGAGAAAAGTCAGACTCTCAGAATGACGGTCAGCTGAGGATACAGAGAAGGCAAGTGAGCACACTTTTGTGGAAGAAATTGTGGTGTTTAATGTTGTGTATTATGTGTATTCCGAAAGTGTCTCTTTCAAATGAAAATTTATATATATATACCACACCAACCTGCTGTTGTATATCGGTTTATAATGTCACAAATAAAGTTTGTGGATTTAAAAGGCTGTAAATAAATGTACTCATTTATTGCTACATTTAATGACAATTTGAACATGAAAAAAAATCTGATTTATTAATGCACAATTTTATTGTTAAATATAATGACATTTTTAAACATGAATAAACACATTTAAATGTGTCTTTTTATTTGTCTGTTTATAAATTGACTTGTTTATTCAAGTTTCTATTTTCAAATTAATAGATTGATAAATTATGCCTTCATTCTTTTTTAATTGGCACTCCTGGGCTTCAGCTGGTATGGATTGACAAATGGAAAAAGAAAAGGAAAAGTCAAATAATAAAGAAAAGCAACTGGAAAATGAATGAAGAAAAGCATTTGCCAAATACTTTTTTAAAATGCAATTTAAAAGACTCATTAATGTACTCATTGTTACATTTAATGACATTTGTAAACATAAATAAACATACTTAAATGTGTCTTTTTATTTGTCTGTTTATAAATTGACTTGTTTATTCAAATTTTTTATTTTCAAATTAATAGATTGATCATTATTCCTTCATTTTTTTAAATTGGCACTCCTGGGCTTCAGCTGGTATGGAATGACAAATGAAAAAAGGAAAGGAAACGACAAATAATAAAGAAAAGCAACTGGCAACGGATGAAGATTTGGCAATTGCCAAATGTTTTTTAATACACAATTTAAAAGGTGCATTTAAAAATGACTTATGTCATATGTGCTTTTTTTATTGCTAAATACAAGTACATTTTTAAACATGAATTAAATAAACACTTTTAAATGTGTCTATTTATTTGTCCATTTATAAATTGGTTTATTCACATTTTTATTTTCAAATTAATAGATTGATAATTTATTCCTTCATTCTTTTGTAAATGGCACTCCTGGGCTTCCATAGATTCAGTGAATAACAACTTAAATTTTTGTCTGTTTCACAAAACTATTTAAATGACTTGAGAAGGTTTTGAATATAGTGTTGAATATAGAAGTTTCTATGGACTACTGTTAATGGTGCTTTTGCATAATTTATGCTTAAAAGTCCAGTCCACTTTCACTATAATTGCATGGACAAGAGTGGCCAATACATTCTTCAAAATGTATCCTTTGTGTTCCACAGAACAAAGAAAGTCATGAATTGGCACGAGGATGAGGAAAGTAAATTATTCCATTAACAGCTCACAAAGCTCATGAAAGTCTCTCTGCGCAACCCCTCTTAATGTAGATTTAGGCTCAACGTGAAATTGATTGTATTCAGGGCCAAGATTCCGCTATGATTACAGTCAAAGATAATCTGGACACTAAGACCTGCTGAGACGATGACAGATTTGCATACTTCCAGCTTTAGTCAGAATTTAAAAAATCAGTTTCTGTCTTGAGGTAAAGATTTATTGGTTTGTTTTAACATGTAAAGAAAGCCATGAATTTGTCTCATAGTCTAAGCATCTGACCATTATTTTCTCTCAACTGCTTTTTGTTATCTTTCTCCCCTTCTGTCTGTCGCTGCCTGTTTATAATTTTCAGTCTTTAAAAAAAGTTTTGTGAGGAATCCTAGAGGAATTTGCCTCTTTAATGCTGCTGTGTGCAAATGCATGCACTACGTAGATAAAACTGTCGACATCCAAACTAGGGATGTGCATGTGTAATCAACGAATCGAGTACTCGTGTACCAACTAGTCGACTATTGAAAACACTACTCAAATATGGCAAAATGATTTTCCTTTGTGCATCTGCCTGCCATGGGAAATGATGAATTATCCTGTACTCTCTCTCTCTGCATCTCTCACCTAATCTCTGTTACAATTGAGTCCACTGGGAGGCACTGTGGATGTGTGTCGTCAAGGTGTTGGATGAGAGGAGACGACATGATGGCGTCATTGTGTGCTTTCAAGCAAAGCCCGGTGTAGCACTAGCAATACTTGTAATATTTTGATTCTTATTGAATTCTGCTCTGTTGGTATTTGGTTCTTGTTGGAGTCATGCATACCAAAGGACAAGGATCTGTTTTTATGGTGGAAAGGAAATGTGAAGCGGTACAAGAAACTCGGAAGCTTAACAGACTGGTATGTGCATTAAACATTTGAACACGGACAGAGCGCATTTTATAAAAAGCCAACTTTCACCACTTGTTTTTCTGAATAATAATGTGAAATTATAAAAATGTTGACAGTTTATGTATGTGCATTACCATTATGCTGTCAGCATTGGTTTCTATGTAAGCTCCAGATATTTTAAAATCTTTTTTTTTATTATTATTATTATTAATGCATGTTGTTCATTTAATTTTTTTTTATCCCCAAAGAAAAGCATAGTTTAAGTATATGTACGCGTCATACTTGATATTTTTATCTGACTTTAATTTGAGTAATCGATTACTAATTTTTTGTGGGTTAGAGTACTCAACTACAAAATTACTCAAAAATGCCCATCCCTAATCCGAACAACACACTCATGTGCTTGTTGAACATTTAATTTCAAAACCATTAGCATTAATAACTACAGTAGTTGCTTCTACTTTTCTGAGAACATTTTGCTCTAGATGTTGGAACATGGCTGTGGTGATTTGCTCCCATTCAAACCCAGAGCATCAGTTTGTTCAAGTAGTGATGTTGGGCGAAGGGTCTAGCTCATAGTCTCAAAGATGTTCAGTGGGGTTCAGGTCTGGGCTTTGTGCAGGCCAGTCAAGTTCTTTCACACCAGAGTCATTAAACCATTTCTTTATGGATCTCACTTTTATGCACAAGGGCATTGTCATGCTGGAACAAAAAAGGACCTGATTCTACTGTGTTTGTGTAAACAGATTGCATGAGTGTATGCTTGATTTTATGCACCACTTTTGTTCCAGAACATTGTTGAAATGTAAAAAAATTTTTGGTATCTACATGTGCATTTCTTTGGATGCAGTGGATGGAGTAAAAATAAATTAATGAAATGCTTAATCTTAGTTTATTATACACAACAATCCTAAATGTTCTGGAGAATATTCCTTGCACACTAGACTTTTTATTTTGTCGCACAGCCTTTAGAAAAGGTAATTGTAATTAGATGCTTTTTATAGCCACCAATGGCATTTCTACACTCTTATTTTGCAAACTGCTCAAGTTCTCTCAGGGTGCCTTCTTTCAAATTCTGTTTTTAGAGATCTTCAATGGTATTCAGTGGGATACAGATCTATATTGATTTCTGGCCACCTCAGAACAGTCCGGTATTCTGTTTTCAACCATTCCTGTGTGCTTTAGGGTCATTGTTATGCTGAAAGACCTATTGACGGAGACACTTTCTGATGCTGGGTTCAACATTGCCTATTAAAAGACCTTGACAATCTATGGATCTCAAAATTAAAAACAAAATGCAAGGGTGGCAGTATTTTTGGCCTTTCGACTGTACACACACACACACACACACACACACACACACACACACACACACACACACACACACACATATATATATATATATATAAGGTTGCTCAACCATTGCTAAACAACTGCAGGTGCCTCGGCATGGGGTCTGAGACAGTGGGAAGATCCTGGCATTTTTCAGACATCTGCTGAACACACACACACAAACACACTTTTGCTTGGAGATAATATGGCTCAGAAACAGTATTGCTAGTCCTATAGACTTTAACGTCTAGGGAAAGGGAGAGTTCATCTGAAAATGAAAACTCTGGCAACATTTACTTCCCCATCATGTTGTTCCAGACTTGTATGACTTTTTCTTCCACCAAAGGAGACATTTAGAAAAATTTCCATGTTGCTCTCTTCTATACAGTGAAAGTGGATGGGTACCAGGGGCTGTCAAGCTCCAAAAAGACCAAGAAGCACCATTAAATCATCATGAAAGTATTCCATACGACTTATTCTTTCTGCATCCACATGATAGCTTTGTGTTGAATAAATGAATGAACGTTATATTTATATAGCGCTTTTCTGACACTACACTCAAAGCGCTTTACATACTGAACAGGGAACTGTCCTCACCCACCACCAGTGTGCAGCATCTACATGGATGATGCGACGGCAGCCATAGTGCGCCAGTACGCTTACCACACACCAGCTGTTGGTGAAGAGGAGAGAGTACAATGATGTAGCCAATTCAGAGATGGGGATAATTAGGAGGCCATGATTGATAAGGGCCATTGCGGGGAATTTAGCCAGCATACCGAGGTTACACCCCTACTCTTTGCGAGAAGTGCCCTGGGATTTTTAATGACCCCAAAGAGTCAAGACCTCGGTTTAACGTCACATCCTAAGGATGGTGCCTTTTTACAGTATAGTGTCCCATCACTATACTGGGGCATTAGGACCCACACAGACTGCACCCCCTGCTGGCCTCACTAACACCTCTTCCAGCAGCTACCTTAGTTTTCCCCAGGTGGTCTCCCATCCAAGTACTGACCAGGCTCAATACTGCTTAGCTTAAGTGGGTAACCAGTCTAGAGATCCAGGGTGATATATATATTAGGAACAGACTGAAATTTTATTCACTGTTATTGCAAGTAAAAGAGCAGCTTTGACATTCTGCTCAATAGCTTATTTTGTTTTCCACAGAAGAATGTCATACTTGATTGGAATGATACAAGTACATATTGAGTAAATGATGACAGAATTTTTATTTTTTGGATGAACTATTTAAGTTAAAGTTCTTAAAATTTAAGTTCATGGACCTCTGGAGTTGTTCAAATGTTCTGTGTTTGTGTTCTGCAGGAGATTTCTTCAGTGGATTTCCGCAGTAACTCTGTGTCCAGTCGGACTCCAACTCCTCCTGGACGATACTCACCACACAGTCCCATCGACCGAGAGCTGTCCATCTCCCCACGACGAAGGTATACACATTTAAAACCTCAACAAATGCAGCTGCTTGCTTGCTTGCTTTCTGTCAGTCTTTCTTTTTTTCTCACATTGTCCATCTAGACGTCTTTGTCTTTTCATCTGTCTTTTTCTGTTTCTTTCAGTCTGTCTATCTGTCTTTTTTCTTTCTATCTGCTTTTTTCTTTGTCTTTTTTCTCACGTTGTCTTTCTATGTCTTTTTCTTTCTTTGTCTTTCTCGCTCTGTCTTTTTTCTATCTGTATTTCTCTTTCTGTTTATTTCTCTTTCTTTCAGTCTGTCTTTATTTTTTCTCTCTTTCTCTTTGTCTGTCTTTTTCTCACTTTGTCTTTCTACCTATCTGTACTTTTTGTCTTTCTTGCTCTTTCTTCCTGTCTTTTTCTGTCTTTTTCTGTTTCTATATTTCAGTCTGTCTGTCTCTTTTTTCAATCTGTTTTTTTTCTTTCTCTTTGTCTTTCTTTTCTATCTGTCTTTCTATCTGTCTCTCTCTCACTTTCTGTCTCTGTCTTTTTTCTATCTGTCTTCCTGTCTTTTTTTTCTCTTTTTCTGTCTGTCTTTCTAAATTCAAATTCAAATTGCTTTATTGGCATGGCATACAGTAAGTAATATTGCATATTGCCAAAGCATTACAAGAAAAACAAATGAATATAGTAAAATGGACTTGAACAATAAGACGAAACAATATTAGACAAGAAACAACTAAGGAAACAAAGACATGCAATTGTGCTCGACATGTACAATAAAATAATAATAATAATAACAGTAGCTAAACAAGTGCTGCATGTGTGTTCATTTCGTAGTTTGTGGCATTTGTTAATGTGATTGGCCACTAAGGGTGAAGTGGGTCCTTCAAGAAGTAAGGAAACCAATTTGAGATTTGCTGATGACATTATGTTCTTTAATGAAAGATGAAAGTCGTGAGTTGATTATGGAACAGAATACTTTTCCTAAGTTACTGGTTACACAGATTCCCCTGTAGTTATTGGGGTCTGTTTTGTCTCCACATTTAAAGGTTGGAGAGATAAGCCCTTTATTCCACATATCCGGGAAAACACCCCACATCAAAATTACGTTAAAGAGTTTCAGCAATGCATTCTGTAATATAGGAGAGCTGTTTTTTAGCATCTCATTTCTGATGTTGTCAGGACCACAAGATTTTTTGGATTTAAGGGATTTCAGTTTTTCAATTAGTTCTAGTTGGGTTTTTGGATAATCTGTGGATTTTGGTTGTTTTTGATGCATGACTCAAGAGTATTCAACTTTTCAAGGATTTTTCATTTAAATGACCAATTTGATCGGTATAGAGGTTTTTTTAAGTAATCTTTAAGTATGGCTAATTCTTGTGGTTTTGTAGTGCCTAAGCCATTCCATAGGCTCCAGAATTGAATCTGGTCTATTGTGTTTTCAATGTTCTTTAGAGTCTAAAGTGTCTTTTTGTTTTGTTTAAGAAGTCTTGAGTGTTCTTAACGTAACTCCTTGTTGTCTGGAGTTTTATATTTTTGGTTCTTGCATAATTGATATACAATCACGGTCAAACCATTTTTAAGGTTTTTGTTTAGTGCCTCTTTTGTACTCATTTGATTTTGTTTCCCTTGATATATTTTCCAAAATTTTGTGTTTGATAGCCAAATCAACTCCTTGATTGTAAGCGTATGTTGAGTTATTAAATGTTCTGATAGAATTGACTATTTCATTTGAATTTAATGTTTTAATCAGCCACAACATTAAAACCACCTACCTAATATTGTGTAGGTCACCATCATGCCGCCAAAACAGCGCCAACCCGCATCTCAGAATAGCATTCTTCTCACCACAGAGCAGTTATCTGAGTTACTGTAGACTTTGTCAGTTCGAACCAGTCTGTTCATTCTCTGGTGACCTCTCTCAACAGCAAGGTATTTCCGTCCACAGAACTGCCGCTCACTGGATGTTTTTTTTTTTTTGTTTTTGGCACCATTCTGAGTAAACTCTAGAGACTGTTGTGTGTGAAAATCCCAGGAGATCAGCAGTTACAGAAATACTCAAACCAGCCCGTCTGGCACCAACAATCATCCATACAATAATTTAATCAGCCAATCATGTGGCTGCAGTGCATAAAATCATGCAGATACAGGTCAGGAGCTTCAGTTAATGTTCACATCAACCATCAGAATGGGGTAAAAAATTTATCTCAGTGATTTCGACTGTGGCATGATTGTTGGAGCCAGATGGACTGGTTTTAGTATTTCTGTAAATGCTGATCATATAAATCACATAAAACTGTCTGTCTTTCTTTTTGTCTTTCTATCTGTCTCTTTCTCTTTCTTTCTCTCTGTCTTTCTGTCTGTCTTTTTTTTTGTCTTTCTCTTTCTGTCTGTCTTTTTCTCACTTTGTCTTTCAATCTTTCTGTCTGTCTTTGTCTTTCTATTTTTCTCACTTTGTCTATCTGTCTTTGTCTGTCTTTTTATTTCTTTCCATCTGTCTTTCTTTCTTTGTTTCTTTTTTCTTTCTTTTTATCAGTCTTCTCTTTCTTTGTGTCTGTTTGTCACTTTGACTTTCTTTTTGTCTTTGAATTTTTCTCACTTTGTCTATCTTTCTATCTGTCTTTCTGTCTGTCTTTTTATTTCTTTCCATCTGTCTTTTTATTTCTTTCTCTCTCTCTGTCTGTCTTTCTGTCTCATTTATTTATTTATCTTCTTTCTGTCTGACTTTGTCTCTATCTGTCTTTCTGTCTTTTCTCACTTTTATCTATCTCTTTCTGTCTCTTTTCTCTATCAGTCTTTCTCTTTCTTTCTGTCTCATTCTTTATCACTGTCTTTATGTCTGTCTTTCTATTTGTCTTTCTATCTCTTGTCTTTCTATCTGTCTTTCACTCTTTCTTTGTCCTTGTATTTTTCTCACTTTGTCTATCTTTCTGTCTGTCTGTCTTATTTCTTTCCATCTGTCTTTTTCTTTTTTCTTTCTGTCTCTTTCTTTATTTCTTTCTTTCTTTCTGTCTGTCTTTGTTAGGGATGTGCACGAATAGTCGAATACTCGAGTATTCGTTCTGCAATAATTATTCGAAAAGTAAAAATACTATTCAAATTTCGCAAAGTTTTGCTTTGCTGGCAATATATGCAGTGAGATGCAAGTTAAATCCTGAACACACAAAGTAAAACTCGCAGTTATAACAGAATGCACTGGGAGGTGCTGTTGAGTGTGGACACAAGTTGATCACATTTGATGAGCAAACCGTTCTGTCAGTACGTTTAGATGGACACCAAAAAGCGGTTTATTGCGATGTGGCTTACTGCGAGAAAGCTGGGTTCCTGTTTAAATGTATTGTATAAGCGGTGTACTCTTTACTCCCATAAATGTGCAGCTCGACAGAAAGCAGCGTCCCCGTAGCAACCTAATCCCCACGATGCTTCTGTAATCAACAAACAGGGCATCTGAGAAAGACTATGTTAGCTGAGGTAAGGGACATTCCATCATTTAAACTGGTGTGTATAAATGAGTGTAGTTTACGGAGCATGTGGATATGCATGTTTTTCTCAACAAAAACATGACATGAGATATAATAAAAACATAACTATTATATGTCGCGTTAATATTCGTCCTGTACATTAATTGCGTCAGTCGTCTTTATTAGCGGTTTCTTTTTCTTTGCTTTGCATGAGCTTAAATGCTTTCATTCTATACTTTTTTGTTTTAACGCATTGCTTGTTTAAATGTTTTCAACAAAAAAACACAGGACATAATATAAGCTTGTTTTGGATATAATTAGAAGCTTGTTTTTTTTTTAAATGGTGATGCAACATTTATGATTAATAAAAATATTTTACAACGTAAAACTTTCTCATTAATTACCGTCATTTAAATAACAGAATATTCGAGTATTCTTTTTTTATGAGCTTAAATATTCGAATACCAAATTACTGATGAGTGCTCATCCCTAGTCTTTGTCTCTTTCTTTCTGTCTGACTTTTTCACTCTTTCTGTCTTTTTTCTCACTGTCTATATTTCTGTCTTTCTGTCTCTTTTTTCTGTCTCTCTTTCTTTCTGTCTGTCAGTCAGTCTTTCATTTTTTCACATGGTCTGTCTATCAGTTTTGCTGTCTGTCTTAACATCTCTTTTTTCTCTCTTTTTTCTCTATCTTTTTTCTATCTGTCTTTCTGTTTTTCTGTCTGTCTGTTTGTCTCCTTTTTATCTGTCTTTCTGTCAGTCTTTCTTTCTTCCTCCAGCCTCTCACTTTCTAGAAAAGTATTATATAATTTCTGCCCCTAATTGGACCCCTACCCCTCTCACTCTCACACACCCATTCGCCCCACCCCCTTTTTGCTCAACCAATAATAAAATGTCAATCTGTTGGTCACGCCCTTATTCTGCAGTCAACCAATAAGATCTAACCCATACTCACACCTTTCAGACTGAAACTATCAAATCTCTGTCTCGTCGAGACTCGACAGAGAGGTGTGGGTGTGTGTGTGTTCTAGATGTGTGTGCAGTTGTCACTGTAGGCTCTGTTGTTGTTCCAACAAGAGTTGTAGTAGTTGCAAAGGAATTTGTCTTTGTTTGCTCTTGAGGTAAGTCTGACCCAAACTATTCAGATCTGTTCTTCCTCGAACTTGAGCTTACAGCTGCTCTGGGGTTAGAGGAAATATCATAATCTTAGACTAATATTCTGCTTTTTGTTAGTGCTTTGAGTACATGATGGCAATGATGCTGATGTCGACTGTTTTGACTGCTCAATCTTGTGCCTGTTTAGTGAGATATTTTAAGAGATGGGAATTATAGCTCTTTTATGGGGTTACAGACCCAAGAAAAGTGATTTTTATGCATGTAGCACAACTTTGTGTTGGTAATGCCTCCATTAACTGTACAAGTACTCAGTAAATATTCATAACCTATTCACATTGCATTGTATTGACTGCAGTACTGTTTCATACTGTACAAGAGGAGAGAAATTGTGCTGGGAACCAGAGCTGGACAAATGGGAATGTTAGTGGGCCCCCTTGTGACAAGAGGGGCCCACTAAGGTCTCCTATAGAAGTGGCTCCCAGCTGGTTTTGCTTTAAGAGCCAGATTTTACATTGGACTTGTAGTGGCAAGTCATTTTTTATCATGCAAAAGTGAACACAACTGTCCAAAATAATTTTTATTTATTTTTTTATTTATTTATTTTTTTCCCAAGTATTATTACTGTGGCTACATGGTACAGGCTGAATAGGAAATTGACCATTTTGCTTTCTAAATGGCTCTTGATTTTGATGGTTTTATGCTCTCTTTGATGTAGTCTGGCTCATATTTTCTTTTAACTTACATAGTTTTGTTTATGGTTTTTGAGGATGAGGGCATGTCACACAACCGGTCCTTATTGGCATCCTCCTAATTTGGCTAGCTTTCACCAAGTGACAAATGAATTTGCACCAAAATGCCATAGAATTTGATTGGACGTACATTCTTTGTCATTGTTTTTCCCTGCTGTCTGTGACCCTATCAGAACAGACCTAAAACCCATTTTTGGGTTGTGACATACCAGCCCTACTTTTCGGTCCCAGGGGACACGGGCCCACCCATAAAATTTGTTTCAGGCCCTGTGAATTTAAGCAGTGACCCTTCAAATGAACTGAACTGAAGGTGCTTGGGAGAGTTTGCAAGGAAACACAAACTCACTGTCTGTTTTCAATTTGAATCATGTTCCATTAAAATGCTTGAGTGCAGATAGTGGATCTGAACACAGCATTTATTCTGAGATTTATAGTGTCCTCAAATGTTTTTTTTGTTTGTTTTTTTTCTCCCCTTTCAGTTTACACCAGTAGTGGCTTTTCCAAATGCTTAATTCTCTTTTCTTTTTATTATTCTGTCATGTCATATATGAAAGTGTTACAGAAACACATACATGCTATAGGGTTCCACAGAAATGGAAAACTGAAAATATAATACCTATAATACTTTTTAATAGTATTTTACAGGTCTGAAAAAGTCATAGAAATGAATACAATCTTAAAAGTAATGGAAATTTACAGTTTCTAGTTTTAAGATTCGATTCTTTTGGATGAATCTGTCAAATGGGTTCACAAATCGGTCGAATGATTCATTAGCAAATCAGTCTGAATCAAAATTATCAAAAATAACTGGAAAGGTCATGGAAAAGTCATTTAAAATTGGTCGAAACCCTGATGCTAGCACAGAATTTAACATACTTACAAACATTTTAGCAATGACAAGCTTGTCATGCAAGTTTCTTGTGACAGCCACACCCAGATACTCAAACCCTTAAGACAGCGAGTGGACACTAAACGCTCATATGCTTTTTCACACCAAATCTGATTTGACTTGAGTTTCTATTTTTTTTTTTGTTTTTTTTCCACCTCTTTCTCATGTTAAATTATATAGCAATTGCTGCTTTTAAGTTCAAGAAAGTTTCTTATGCCATGACTTTTGTACACAACGATAGTCTTGACAACACTGTTTTCATAGCAAACTCCACCTGAACTATCAAAGCAAGGCCACTAATACAATACAGAGATCACATTAATCAACTGGGTGTTTTTATACTGATTATTGCACGAGTTTAATTGTGTTTGGATGAGGGATGTTCTGCCAAATTAACATTCAATAAGCCCTAACTAAAATACAAAGGCTCTGTGAGATCTGGATTAAATCTGGATTAACCGGTTTACACTGCACTTTTCACACAGCCTATTGAAAAGTGCTTTTCAATGTCTATTGGTATGCCAGGTTGTTTACATTTAACAAGTATGTAGGAATACACAAGCACTTTTGCGTGCATGTCTTTGTTTGCGGTTTATGTGTGTGGCTAAAATCTTACATTAAGCATTCTCATATGTTTGAATTTTTTCAGAGGAATGCTCTGTAAAATAAAAATAGCATTTTATAAAAGCATTTTACAGCTTTTAAATCAGCCATGTACATAAAATGTATCTGTAAACCTCCTGCTGGTTGGCTTCTGTAACTGCAATCTAATCAGCTCATTAACTTATATATTTAGGCTTGAAACACATAGTAAAACTCAATGAATCTAGTGCAGATTTTTTTGAAAATGTGAAAAGCTGGCTGACTTATTTTATGGATGTAAATAGTGGCACAACCACTGAAGTCCATATGTAGCAACGTACATTTCACAGTGGCTTCAAAATAATTCATGAGGTATTTACTGTACATTGTAGAACAAAAAGTATTTTCAAGTAATGTTCTTCACAGACTTTAGTATTCCTTAAATCAAAAATCACTATTCTGCAAAAACAAACTTGAATTCCAGAGGAAATCCATGGCTCGAAAATGTTAAAGACTACAAATTGAACAGCTCTATTGTTATGTGTAGAGAGAGTAGGGGTCAACCACAGAAACGATGGAAGACCAAAGGAGAGGAAATGGGCATGTTTGGTGGAAAATATCACATTTTGCTGAGATTTTCCATTCAGGAGAGTGACTCGAATCCACTTTGTGGTTAGTCAGTTTAGTTAGCACAGAAATCTCTGCTCCAGTACCTAGTAGGTAATGTGGAATGACTTAACCCACAGCTTACCCTACAGATAATTTTATCTGTATTTCCAGGCTGTAAAACACATGTTGAGGTGTCCTTAGTGGAGACTTTCACAGGCTAACATTTGAGGTTAAAGAAATATTCCAGGGCTTTTTTATCCCTAAATATGTTTTCATGTTAGAAGTGAAGACTTGATCAGGTGTGATTTTACATGCAAAGTGAAATGCTGTACAAGTGAAAAAAGCACAGCCAAATGTTTTTTTAATTTGATGAAGCTGCAGTGTCTTTTTTAATTATTTTTTTAACTAATGAGATCCCATCGTGGCCGTGGCTACCCAACAAGACAACAAAAAAACAAACAGACCAATTGATGAACAAAATGTCTTGAAATTTGTTGTGATCGCAGCTGTTTAGGATAAAAACTCGGATTAACATGGTAGAGAGAGAATTTGTCACGTTAACAATGAGAGCTAGAGGTCAAACGATAGTGAATTTTGACAATACCGATAACTAAGTTGGGGAAAAGGATGATAACCGATTATTCAGCTGATAGTAAAAAAAAAAGAAACACATGGTCTTTCCTTACAGGTACAGAAATAAAGGCTAAAAGAGTCAGAAATTTGTACAATTCCAGATGCAGTTTATTTAAAAAAATAAAAATAAAAAAAATCCCAATAATAACCAGAACAAAATGATCATAACGTGGGACTTTTAACTATAAACGATCTTATTATTCTCTATATTGAAGGATTTACAAAATTAAGCCTTTTATAGCCTATACACTCACTAGATTAATGTTTTTGTATATATGTATTCCACTAGATGAGGTTTAATGAGGAATAAGGTTTATTATTATTCACAAGATATGAAGTTGGAGACACAATGTGCTGACGGGGCACATTTCCATTTAGTCAAATTTAGAACAAGTGATTATCTAATTAAAATATGCATTGAAGTGAGATTAAAAATATGGATGAACATTGTCAATGGTGAAAGATTTGAATACAGCAAATCCCTACATGATTGTTTGTATGTCACATCTAGAGGCTGGTGTTTTACTGTAGACCCAAGCCATTCTAACTGCAAAATCCTATAGTGTTGGCCACAGTGGAACACAGAGGAATAAAATAAAAATAAAAATCTATCAGCATAGATTTATTTTCCGATCGTTCCAAAAAGCAACTACCGGCACCGATTAATTGGTAGTTCCAAATAGCAACTATCAGCACCGAAATCGCATCAAAAAGGTCATCCTGTTACAACTACCTCATCATTTGAATTACACCATAAAGTGCTTCAAGCAAGTACTTTTAGTGACCTGCTCCATCACTTTGAGTCACTCTGACCCAGAAACACATTTTGAGTTTTATGCACTAAAGTATAAAAGAAAACTCACAGCTATCATTTAAATGTTTATATCTCTGCAACAGTTTGGAGTAAAAACATAATTATGTCATTAGAAAGCTGATACTTTTTTACTTTAACCCTCTGGGGTCTGAGGGTGTTTTGGGCCCTGGAGAAGTTTTGACATGCCTTGACATTTGTGCTTTTTTCAGTTGCTTAAAAACATATTAATGGCTAAAGTCTGATACCACTGTATTCAGCACAAACTGGGCTACAATAATATGTGAACAACATGTATGTACATGTTTGTATTTTTGAGAAAATAACGTTTATGCGTGGTTTTTGAAAAAACAAAAAATGTAAGTCACTGAAATAAGGCCATATAACACACTAAACATTTGTTCACAAGACTTTTGAGAACTGGATCTTATAGCCTAGAGTTTTTGCTACAAAAATGATGTGAAAACCATCTTGATCACTCATTCATACAAATAAGTATAGTCATTTAACTTTTGTAAGACACTTTTAGTGTTAGAAAGGCCATATGCGAGGAGGCGTGGATGATCATGAATATTAATGTGATTCACACCTGAGGAGACAAAGACCCCTCCCCTGAGAGAGAATGAATGTGAGGAGACTTAATGATTGAATGTATTGTTTGTAGCTTATTCACAAAATCAAGTTTAAGTTAAAAAGTAATCTGACTATACATTTTCTTTACATAAATACTTAAAAACTTCAGACCTACACTACCGTTTAAATACCGTTTAAACAGATACCGTTTGGATCTGTAAGATTTTTTAAGTCTCTTCTGCTCACCAAGGCTGCATTTATTTGATCAAATACAGCAAAAACAGTGATATTGTGAAATATTTTTACAATTTAAAATAACTTTTCTATTTGAATATATTGTAAAATGCAATTTATTTCTGTGATCAAAGCTGAATTTTCAGCATCATTACTGCAGTCTTCGGTGTCACATGATCCTTCAGAAATCATTCTAATATGCTGATTTTCTAATATGGGCATGTTTACAGCACATTTTACACATTTACACCTGAACAGATATTTGCAAGCACAAGCTTCATTGATGATAATGAGGCAGCATAAACACTACTTAAAATATAATCTAAACATTCATATTATTTTTATATCATATTACATATCATATTTATATCATACTGCATACAATTTAAATACCTGCTTTAGCCGAAACAACATTTAAATGTAACTAAAACTTGCCTATTAGGACATATTTCAATACTTTCGATCCTGACTGGCAAGTCTGGAAATAGTCCAACTAGTAAAATATGTCCATGTTTATATAAAATAGCATGTCAACTAATATGTAAGTAAAACTAAATGATTTACTCATCCGAAATTGTATCCTCGGCTGGATCAAGGCGCTCTTCAAACGTTCATCGTCAGATTTCCGCTCTTCTTCTTAGGAAAATGTGAACTCTTCGTCACTATCCAGGACCATCTGTAGAGCTTCCTCACCTGTGTAGCGTGCCATCTTCCAAACGTGCAGAAAAGTGAATGAATCTGATGATGAACTTGATGTTTTTAAGGCACTGTTAGGGCATTTACCATTTGCATTGATCGCCTCAGCACATTACCTTATGAATAGTGCCCTCTGCTGGTGGGTGTGAGCACATTAGGGATAACTAGCTGAGCCAGGAGAAACTGTACATCGCTTTGTTTTATACAGATTACATTGCAGGAGAATATTTGTTTTAAATTTGAATTGTTTTATTTAAAAGTAGACATTTAAAGCTTTCTTTAGACATATGTTTCATGTTTGTCTGATAAGTATTCGTGGAGTTTCAGTTCATTTTTGTGACGTGTTTCAGAAAGATGCTCGCGGACACAGAGACGGCTGAAAGCGCACCCTGTTTATTTTCTTTATTTTACAAAAGCACAAGGTTTTGTTGTTATTGTGAGTGTTCACAAATAAAAGTAGACCCTTTATAGTTTATAATGATGTCTTTCACTTAACTGTATGCCCAAAAATGACGGAGTATTTTAAGTTATTTCCACTGTTATGAGTAAAAAATCCAGCAGGATGCGCCGGCGACCCCAGAGGGTTAACGCATAAAAATCTGATTTCAAAGTGACTAAAAATTACGGAGCAAGTCACATGTTAACTTTAACCCTCAGACATCCAAGCATTTTTTTCCTCGTTGAAAGTGTTGTGGGGGGGGGGGGTCTTTGTGGGTGCCTCGTGCCGCACCCCCGTAAGATGCCGCCCTGGGCAACTGCCCATGTCGCCCATGCCTAAATCCGCCACTGGGTAAGAACAGTTTTGCGAAATACGCGGTTTCTGATTTTGAATCCATAACATGTTTACATTGTAAAACATAGACAGTAGCAGTAAAATGTAAGTGATGCGCTGGAGAGAAACAACTCTTCAGCGCATCAAACAGCGCAATCACTCTGTAAACGCACCTGACGCAGCACTTCTTTGAAGTGTTTATAAAGTGCTCTCGTGCGCTGGACAACTTGGGTCGTGTTTTTCCGCTACAACTTGTCTCTGTTGTTTTTCAAACGAGGTTTATCACGCAACACATTTTTCATTGGGCTGTGAAGTGACGGCACTGACTGGGCTTCTCCGTGCTTACTGCAAATATCCAACTAATCGATAATGAAATTCGTTGTCGATGATTTCCATTATCGATAATCATCAATCTTATTGATTAGTTGTTGCAGCCCTAAATACCACACTCTTGTTAGTTGCTAAAAGCATTATCAGATTAGCCAAAATGTCTTAAAAACAAACACACAAGGGACAGGAAATGTGTAAAACTTTGAGAGTGTTGGTCATTCTAATTCTATGAAAATCTGAGCTTTCTGTCAGTGCTGATTAAATATGGGCTGTATATTTAATATGTTCAACATATTGGAGCAGACCTTTTACAATAGACTCAAAATGGCATATGAAGGTGCCATGACAACTTGTAGCTTCACAAAAATACTCTTAATTAAACAAGTGAAACACGTCTCATGTAACCCAAAGCCTTCTGGTTTCCCTGGAGAAATAAATGGACATTTTCATAACATATTTACTTTTGCTTTTGAGGTATCTTTAATAAAATCAGACTATATTACAAATTGAATAAACTGATACCTCTAT
Organism: Myxocyprinus asiaticus; assembly: GCF_019703515.2. NCBI lineage: Eukaryota > Metazoa > Chordata > Actinopteri > Cypriniformes > Catostomidae > Myxocyprinus > Myxocyprinus asiaticus. The sequence goes on from NC_059367.1 coordinate 35,184,386, forward strand.
AACATTACACTACAGTGGGGTTTTTTCCTACATAATCCAGCCCCATATAGTGTGCAACGTAGTGTATATTAGCAGAAGCCACAGGTCTCCTGGTCACAGTCATGCATTATAATAGTGCTGATATAACTTGCATGTGATCATTCTAGACTTGAACTGAATCATTATTACCATATGCTGTTGTACAACATGACAACAAAAAAAGACAACTTGAAGTCCGAGTTTAATGCTGAATTTAATGGTCATAGTTTTGCCATGTTGACCTCACCATTTGCATTAACCATTGAACCGCACCTGCACCACTGTGTAGATCAGTGAACTCTCTCTTTCTCTCTTTTAGCTCGGACTTTGCCATGCAGAGGTTTGACAGAGACTCAGAGGTGTATAAGATGATTCAGGAGAACAAGGAGTCTCGTACAGCTCCTCGCCAATCCAACACCTTCAAGATGCTGCAGGAGGTGCTAGAGGCTGATGAGAAAGGTGAGATGCACGCACCCTTTCCAACAAACCTTTACAGGCACTGAGGCAGCAGTTGCATTTATAAAATAGATGAATGTTTTTTTAAGAAATGCATGAAAGACATAATTTGAAATTATTCTTGCAGGGCCAGACTTTTGGCGAACAGCATAAAGTCTCGTCCATTCTGCTATTATTCTGGCCAAGAACCGCCCAGTTAGACAGGATGAGATCTTTTGACTGCCTTGTAAAGAAACCAACCAAAGTTCACTTTTTATGTGATGTTTAGGGGAAATCGACTGACTGAAATTGATTTAAAAAAAATTATTTGACAGACAGAAATCTGGAAACGATACAGATTAAACAGTTGTGCTTTAGAAAATCTTGTGTACTTTCTACTAGTCCCTTAAACAAAATTCCAAAATGGTCAAATGCAGGCAACTAAATTTTCCTCTGAAGGTGCTCATTGTAGCAGTCTGGTACTTTGTAAGCACAACTTTGTTTCCCGCCAACTGATAAAAACCTGTTCAGAAATTGTGTAGAAACTAGCCGATCAGATCACAAGTTGCAGTTTTGGAAAGCTCTTGCCTTTTTTTGTGCAGTATGCTGTCTGTATGTGCTCCGAGGATCAAGGTGTAACTGCTTGTTGTGGCTTTTGGGTTAAAGGTCAAGTCTAAATGACCTTTGGTTGGATCTTGCAGTAAGAACCGTCTTGAGTGTAAACATTCCTCACACTCGGCACCACATCGTGTGATGCTTTGATTTGGGTTGTCAAAGCAGGAGGCTGTGTTGCTAATGGTTTTTAGCCCAACAGATTAACAAGCAGCTGGCACACAGTCCCATCATGAAGGACATTTTAGATTGAAAACTCCTACTGATAAAGGTGGATGCAGAAAGACATTGAGGTGGGGGTGGAAGAAAACTGAGTGTTTTATATATTTTTGGTTTATTATTTCTTTGTTTGTGCTCACAGAGGCAGCCATCCAGTTTCCAGGGAATCTCTCGCCAAGCCCATCCAAGACCACGTCCTCTTCTGGTGGGCAGAAACACCACACCTGTGAAAAATGTGGCACCAGCATTGTGTAAGATACACACAACAAACTGTGTACTGTGATGTTTAGCTATTAGGGTAGAATTGTTCTCTTCATTTGTTTGAAGATGAAATTGCAATTAAGATAAAATAATAAGTAGGTTTGTGCAGTATGTATGTTTATTTGTTCATATTTTGTTAACCTGTTATAGTTACTGTGAAAACATGATCTTTCAGCGCTGTACTTGAAATATGATCTTCAGCAACAAACACGTATTATTACAGTACACTACATTATTTTATGTTGGGGTATGTCTGTTTTGGAAAACTCGACTCTGTAGCTCTGTCCCAAAACCTAGTGTGCTGCCTACCTAGACGCAAAGGAATAGTTTGCCCAAAAATGAAAATTCTGTCATTTACTCACCATCATGTTGTTCCAAACCTGTCTGACTTTCTTTCTTCCGTGGAACAGACAAGGAGATGTTAGGCAGAATGTTAAACTCTGTCTAGTCACTATTCACTTTCATTTAATCTTTTTTTTCCATACAATGAAAGTGAATGATCACTGAGGCTAGTATTCGGCCTAACATCTCCGGCTGCTTAGAAAAAGGCTATGCAAGCTAAAACACACACACACACACACACACACACTGAAACAGCAGCTTTAGTTTTAAACAGGGTGTGCGAAAAGGTACAAACTAGAAACCAACACCGTGCTCTACTGCCAATAAAAAAGTTATTTATGATTGTTTACACTTGAAAAAAGATCCTAATTCTCTTTCAGTTGAACCAATAGAGAAAAATAACCCAATTGTCTTATTTCATTCATGTGGTACGAAAACTTAAAAAGAGGCCTTCACAGGTTGTTTCATTTATTTATTTATTTTAACCCACAACACATGTAGACTTCACAGGTTTTTTCAATTTAATAATCGCACAATGCCATATTGGGATTTTGATTTAATTGACTGTGCAGCCGTTAAAGGGATAGTTCACCCAAAAAAATTTATTCAGTAGTTTTTACTCGCCCCTGTGTTCTTAACACACATGACTTTCTTTTTTGGTACACAAAGGGACATTTTGAAAAAAAAACTCAATTGTTTCAAACAAATAAGGCTGGACATAGAAATGCATCTCCTCTTTGACTTCAAAACACTTAAGACATGTTTTGTAAGTTTAGTTCTCTGGTTTGTGTGCAGCTTCTCTGTTAATATCTTTGTGGTAGTTCAGTTGTAGCAAAAACAAAGTGAGTTCCCGCTTGAACACCCAATCTCACGAGTGGGGGCTGCATGAACTGCTGCTCTCATGCACTCTCATGAATGCGCACAGGAGAGCAACTGTTGGTGAAGATTTTTACTAAATTAATTAGATTACAGTTTGTTTCTCGCCAAACCTTGGCGTATGCCTCCAGAACAAGGCACGGGTTGGCACATGTAATTATTTTTTAGACTTCTGAATTATACTTTTGCATCCTTTTGAAGCTTGTAGAGGTGGTCACCATCCACTGCCATTTTATGACATCACGGAGCAGAATTTTTTTGTATACCAAAACAGAGAAAGTCATATGGGTTTAGAACAATACGAGACTAAATAACTGAATTTTCCTTTTTGGGTGAACTATACCATTAACTTGTAAGATTGTGTTTACCATCTCTATTTATGATAGCAAGGCAGCTCACTAGGATTTTGGAACTGCCCTTTTGTGTGTCAGTGGAAATTCATGCACCGGTTTAGTGCCTGATTCACTAAAGGAATTATGCAGATCAGGCAACTGCACAAACACGGCCACAGAATTTGTGCTGAACGAAATTTGCCAGGCACAGTTCTGATCTTGATTGCAGGCAGTTTGTGAGCTCTATATTGTAAAGGATGCAGCGACTCGCTGTGAGTGTTTATGATCACCCCATTACTATGATTCAGACACCTGAGTCATCTTTTTAATATACCAAAAGTGCGCTACACTACACCACACATCTGAATATATGCCAGGTTGTAACACCATCATTTGATCATTATTTTATGAATTACCATGATTGATAGAAATTGACAATGACTTAAATACTCAAGAAACAGTGCTGTTTCAGCACTGATTGCACCTGCTTAGATTGTGGGTGGTTGGTGAATATGATGCAGGTTTTTGCGCTGAAATATCATGCTTAAAAGTGGCGCAACTGTTTAGTGAATTTGCCTCTTTTGCCTTTCAGCACCCAGGCCGTGCGTATCATGGACGATCGCTTCCGTCACCCAGAGTGCTACACCTGTACAGAGTGCGGACTCAACCTAAAGATGCGTGGCCACTTCTGGGTGGAAGATGAAATGTTCTGCGAGAAACACGCCCGAGAAAAATACCAGGGCTCCAACAGTGGCCTTCGTCCCGTCGTGTCCTCTCGCCATTGAGATGTCCAATCAGCCACCCTCCTGACATCGCCTCCAGCTCTTCTGATTGGCTGGGATCACATCAAGAAGGAGAGGACTGTGATGTCATGGTTACGTTGTCCAATGGGAGCCAAATAAAATGTTTGCTGTCACAGCTTTGGGACCCAGTGCGGTCGTGTCCTCTCCTTCAGTTATTATGACACCCCACTATTAGAGACTTTGATCTATAGAATTGCAAAGGTGAAAAGGAGTTTATATAAGCGCCTACATTAGTGTGTGCTATTTCTAAAACAGTTAGCAAATTACAGTTTAATCTTTACATTGCCTTCCTCTTCCATATGTTGTATTACGCATTCAGAACAGCTTTTTTTTTTACGTAGACATTTAAAGGAATAGTTCAACCAAAAATACAAATTCGGTCATCATTTACTTACCATCATGTCATTGCAAACCTGTATGACTGACTTTCTTCAGTGGAGCACATGAGAAGATGGGACTTACAGCCTTAGCCACTTTCTTAGAGACTAACATTCTACATTCTAAACATCTCCATTTGTGTTTCAAGGAAGAAGGAAAGTCATACGGGTTTGGAACAACATGAATGATTACAATAAATGATGACAATTTTCATTTTTGATGAACTATCCCTTTATCTTTGGTTTAAATTGGATTATTTTGTTGAAATGTTAGAGCTTTTTCATAGACAAACAATGAGATGCTCCAAGTATGCATAAGCAGTGCTAATGCACACAGGACTGGTTTCCTTAGTGTGTTAATGTGCGTGTGTGGATGCGTGCACGTGTATTGTGACTATTAGGGTGTAAATGCACTTGAAGGGTTTGATGATTACTTGGAAGTGATTCTTAGTTTGATTAAAATGCCTCCCTTCATAATAAAGCAACTGTTGTCCACAACAAAGCCCCCATCCACACAAAAGTGCACCTATTTAGAATTCTACATAGAATCTTTTCCATTTGCTTAATATTAAACAAGGGAAATCTAAGGAGACTTTTTTTTTTTTTTTTCTTGTGTAAATATGTTTATTTTTCACCTTAAACTCTATGTAGACCAAGCAGAGAGTTTTGCCTGCACATGTTTGTATTTTCAGGGTTGCATGGTTGTTTCTTATATATAAAGCTGTTTCCTTCAAATGCAAGAGAATGGAGTATGATCTTTGAATCACAGTTCACAGAAACACATCTCTCTCCCCTGTGGATCAAATACATTGAACAGTGACTCTTCACTTTTTGTTTGTAGGGTTGGACACAATCGCTTTACCTTTTCTGTTTCAAATAAACAACTTTAAATATCAGTGCATATTTGGGTGAACTGTGTTTTATTGTGTTAATCTTAATGGTAGTGCTTGTAAAGCATTAACAATTAATCAATAGCCACTTTAAGCAGGTGTGTAGAAACATAATATACATACTAGTTAAACCATGATAAAAAAATCTAAAGATACACCAAACATACACATTTTTTAAAATTACATTTTATTAACCTCACGATGGCAAACTTTGCCAGCTACCTAGAAACAATCGAGTTACCTTGACAAATTGGCAATTGTGTCACCACGTACTTCAGCCATTCCACCAGAATGGTTAGCTAACCGTACTGGGAAATCGGTGACTAGAACCATTTGTAATGCCATGTGGATCCGTGTTTAAGTGGAAATGCTACTGGAACCATTTCTCACCATGCTCCGAACTGTTCGGCCCGATGGTGAAGCGGCTAATGATTCAGCCATGAAACTCTACATGGTGCAACGAATAGATCCTTTTTTGTTTAAACTTAATCAATTAGGCAATTGGCTTGCATACTCTCTGACCCAAGCTGATAGGTCCTTTGACATTTAATCTGTTAACCAATCAACTGGTGTACTCTCGCTTTGTCTAACATTTAAATTGCCTCGGTTGTTTGCTGGTTAGTCGGTCTCATTGCAGTGCGCTACGCAAGTTTACTCTCTGAAACTATACTCTCCTCCTCCCCAGTACCACCTGTCTAGATCTGCTTCTAGGGGATTGTACAGTATGTATGTTTAATTGTGCAGGAGCCTGTCGTAGATTCGTGATACTTACATGTACATGCTCAACACAGCATGTCAGTGTATATTCTAGCAGTAGCAACTCTTCCTACTTACTCTGCAGCAGCAAAGCAGATCTAGTCCACCAAGACCATACCAACCAACTTGTAATATCCATTAAAACACCTTAAATTAATTCATAGACTTGTCATGACTGAACAATTTCTTTTGCTCATACTTAGAGTTAGGAGTTTGTTCAGATCCCTAACGAGAAATATAGAACTTTGGCACATTCGTCGCTCACCATTTGTGCTACGCAGAGGCAGACTGGCCATAGGGAGAACCGGGACTTTTCCCGGTTGGCCGGCCATGAAACGGGGCCAAACGGTTAGGTTTTTTGGTAAGCATCTCAAATTAATTGACAATTTCTTTTACTGATGCAATTTTCAGTGTGCAATTTGTACAGCTTGATGAAACATTGAATGTAGTGGGTGGTCAGGCCATTGACAGTAGTGTAATCCTGGAACAGTGCCTTAATAGTAACTTGATTAGAGCAGGGATTGGCAGCCAATAAAGGGGCCAGAGCAGAGGTACTGTAATGAGAGAATTTCCTGAAGTTGAATAGCAGCTTTTTGGATGACCTCAAAGAGATCCAGAATTGAATATAGTGGCAAGGAAGGAGTTGCAATAGTCTAGCCATGACATGGACTTTGACTAGTCAAAGATTTGATGAGGTAAGTCTTTCCTGGAGAAAGTGGAGCTCAGTCTTCACTACAGGTGCTTCTCAATAAATTAGAATGTCGTAGAAAAGTTCATTTATTTCAGTAATTCAACTCAAATTGTGAAACTCGTGTATTAAATAAATTCAATGCACACAGACTGAAATAGTTTAAGTCTTTGGTTCTTTTAATTGTGATGATTTTGGCTCACATTTAACAAAAACCCACCAATTCATTATCTCAAAAAATTAGAATATGGTGACATGCCAATCAGCTATCAACTCAAAACACCTGCAAAGGTTTCCTGAGCCTTCAAAATGATCTCTCAGTTTGGTTCACTAGGCTACACAATCATGGGGAAGACTGCTGATCTGACAGTTGTCCAGAAGACAATCATTGACACCCTTCACAAGGAGGGTAAGCCACAAACATTCATTGCCAAAGAAGCTGGCTGTTCACAGAGTGCTGTATCCAAGCATATTAACAAGTGTGGAAGAAAAAGATGCACAACCAACCGAGAGAACCGCAGCCTAATGAGGATTGTCAAGCAAAATCGATTCAAGAATTTGGGTGAACTTCACAAGGAATGGACTGAGGCTGGGGTCAAGGCATCAAGAGCCACCACACACAGACATGTCAAGGAATTTGGCTACAGTTGTCGTATTCCTCTTGTTAAGCCACTCCTGAACCACAGACAACATCAGAGGCGTCTTACCTGGGCTAAGGAGAAGAAGAACTGGACTGTTGCCCAGTGTTCCAAAGTCCTCTTTTCAGATGAGAGCAAGTTTTATATTTCATTTGGAAACCAAGGTCCTAGAGTCTGGAGGAAGGGTGGAGAAGCTCATAGCCCAAGTTGCTTGAAGTCCAGTGTTAAGTTTCCACAGTCTGTGATGATTTGGGGTGCAATGTCATCTGCTGGTGTTGGTCCATTGTGTTTTTTGAAAACCAAAGTCACTGCACCCGTTTACCAAGAAATTTTGATGCTTCCTTCTGCTGACCAGCTTTTTAAAGATGCTGATTTCATTTTCCAGCAGGATTTGGCACCTGCCCACACTGCCAAAAGCACCAAAAGTTGGTTAAATGACCATGGTGTTGGTGTGCTTGACTGGCCAGCAAACTCACCAGACCTGAACCCCATAGAGAATCTATGGGGTATTGTCAAGAGGAAAATGAGAAACAAGAGACCAAAAAATGCAGATGAGCTGAAGGCCACTATCAAAGAAACCTGGGCTTCCATACCACCTCAGCAGTGCCACAAACTTATCACCTCCATGCCACGCCGAATTGAGGCAGTAATTAAAGCAAAAGGAGCCCCTACCAAGTATTGAGTACATATACAGTAAATGAACATACTTTCCAGAAGGCCAACAATTCACTAAAAATGTTTTTTTTATTGGTCTTAAGATGTATTCTAATTTGTTGAGATAGTGAATTGGTGGGTTTTTGTTAAATGTGAGCCAAAATCATCACAATTAAAAGAACCAAAGACTTAAACTACTTCAGTGTGTGTGCACTGAATTTATTTAATACACGAGTTTCACAATTTGAGTTGAATTACTGAAATAAATGAACTTTTCCACGACATTCTAATTTATTGAGATGCACCTGTAGATTGAAAATGAGGTCATCGTGTTCAATTTATACAAAAGGCATAATAGAGATCCTGACATCCCATATGGGTTGTAAAGGCCTACTACACATTTTGGCCAATATTTTGAATGGCACTGCATATTTTGGATGCCTCTCTTATTTAAAGGGATAGTTCACCCCAAAAGGAAAATTCTCTCATTTACTCACCCTCAAGCCATCTCAGATGCGTATGACTTTCTTCCTTCTGCAGAACACAAAGATTTTTAGAACAATATTTAATCTTTATACTGTAGGTCTATACAATGCAAGTGAATGGTGACCAGACCTTTCCAGCTTCAAAAATCATATAAAGGCAGCATAAACGTAATCCGTATGACTCCAGTGGTTAAATCTGTCTTCAGAAGTGATAAGATAGGTGTGGGTGAGAAACAGGTAAATTTGTAAGTCATTTTTAACCATAAATCTCCACTTTCACATTCTGAAAGTGAAAAAAAAAAGATTAAAATATGAATCTGTTTCTCACCCAAAGTGATTGCATCGCTTCAGATATATATTAAACCATTGGAGTCGTATGGATTACTTTTTTTGCTGCCTTTGTGATTTTTGTAGCTACAAAGGTCTGGTCACCATTCACTTGCATTGTATAGACCCATAAAGCTAAAATATTTTTCTAAAAATCTTTGTGTTCTGCAGAAGAAAGTCACATACACATCTGGGATGGCATGAGGGTGAGTACACAATGAGAGAATTTTTATTTTTGGGTGAACTATCCCTTTGACCCATCTGATTAGTATTGCATGACCTAAAATGGGTGTGTCAAATAAGGGAGGTTTCAAAATCACTGTAGTAGGTCATCCGGCTATTCCATGCACACAGAAAATGTGCATAATGCACAAACAGTACAAGTATTATTATGTTCCATGCATACCCTGCTAATCCAAAACACCAAAAAATGATGACAATATTATTTCGGTTGGTGTAACCTATGCTAAGAATGGAATTTCATTAAATCCTGTGCTGTTTTTGGTTGTGTTTAGCACCTGTTGCTCTACATAGCTTTCCAAATGTAAAGATTTATTTTATTTTTTTGTGGCTTTAAACTAAGCATTCTACAAACCTAATGACTCATGATTAGGAATTGATTATTCCCAAAGTTCAACGTTTCTCTCTCTCTCTCTCTGGCAACTATGTATTTTCAGTAAAGATTGGAGCTAGATTTTCCTCCTTAACTGCACTAATTTTGACCTCTGCAATTTGGAAATCTGCATTACATTTAGAGGTCTGCCAAAAAGTTCTTACAAAGCGTCTTACAAACTTCATTCTGTTTGTCCACTAGAGAGCAGTAGAGATGTTTCTTCTGATTATAGACTTGCCTGATTCTCTGTAAATAAATACAAAATAAATAAACATAAAATAAATAGCAGGCCATTACAAAAGTAAACTACATTTTTATTGTAATAGTTTTGGTAGTTGTAATAGCAAAAGTGTTAATGCCAATTCAGTCTGTGGTTCAGTCACTGTTGAATTATGTGTCAAGTGGTGCATTGGAAAACACAATCATCTATATCAGTGATTCTTATCTGGTTGGGTTGTGACCCCAAAATAGGTCACAGGTCTGTTCTGATAGGGTCATGCAAATGATAAAATGCAACTAACCATGTAACCGTGCGTAGGATAGCAATAAATAGGCTTAACGCTTCCCATAACTTGTTGTTAATGTCTGTACTTACAATAAGAACCAATGAGTGGAGCTTTTCAAATCTGCCTTTTCAGTTCAATAAAGACTTACTCTCTCATAACACCCTGAAAACATCAACAGAACAATTTACATTGCTTGTCTGAGATGAATGAGCTGCCTGTGTTGTTTGATACTTTTGGAGATTGGCCTCCCTCAGCAATCAGTTACGGTCACAGTTGTTTTCTTTGTGTTTCGTTCACGTGTGCTAGGTCATACTTATTTCCAGACATCACCGTAATCCATCTTTCCCAGAAAGTCTATTAAACAGAATGAGCGGGTAACACTAAAGACAGGAACTATGCTCTGGCGAACGGGGAAATGAGAGCAATCAGACATTTGTTAAACTGATTTCCTAATGGGACAAGCTGACTAAATTGCTGATGTACCTTTAAGTGGTCTGTGCTTAACTCTCAATAGTCTGTCACCATTTCCACCTCCTGCTCTCTAACTGCTCTCTGGACCGCCACCGGACTAATGACCTTGGCGATGGGAAACGGCCCGTTGACTCTATCGTCTCTGTCACGGCTCTGGTGAGTTTGTTGGTTTGTTTTGTTTATTTTGTAATTTTCACTTCCTCATGTCTCGCAGGCATGGCCGGCATGCATGATCGGCGTTTCCATGGGAACACTGATTGTTCCCGGGGGAATGCTGATCATGCCACTGATTAGCTGAGATACTGAGAACACGACGGGTTTAAAAAGGGAGGAATTAGAGGAGAGCAGGTGTTGCTCGGCACGCTAATCAGTGGCATGATCAGCGTTCCCCTGGGAAAAATCAACGTTCCCATGGAAATGTCGATCATGCATGCCGGCTACGCCTGCAAGACATGAGGGAGAGAAAATGACAAAACATACAAAACAAACGAACAAACTCACTGGAGCAATGATAGTACACTTTTGGAGAGGTGGAATAAGCTTAAGGTGAGGAGGTAGTTTGAGATGGACCGCCACCGGACTAATGACCTTGGCGATGGGAAATAGCCCGATAAACTTGGGACCCAGCTTACGTGAGGGGAGTCAGAGTGGCATGTCCTTAGAGGACAGTTAAACCTTCTGCCCGCACACGTAAATTGGGGCCTTAGCCCGGTGCCAGTCCGCCGAGCTCTTAATGCGAGCACCTGTCCGTATGAGGGCTTCTCTGGTGGCTTTCCAGGTGTGTTGGCACCTCTGCATAAAGTCGTGGATGGACGGAACAGAGGGGGCTGATAACCGAAGCTGCACTGGAAGAGTGATAACCCCGTAGACAGTGACTGCAAGGAGTTGTGGGCGTACTCGACACAGACTAAATGATCGCTCATTTAAGAAGACAGATTACAGCAGGCCACACAGCGCAGGGCCTTTTCCAGCTCCTGATTCACCCGCTCAGCTTGCCCATTTGTCTGGGGATGAAACCCAGGGGACAAACTCACCGTAGCCCCCAGCTGTCGACAGAATTTTGCCCAAAAATGTGACACATTGGGGGCCTTGGTCATAAACCACATCAACCGGGAGGCCATGGATGTGGAAGAAGTGGTTAATGACTGCTACCGCTGTCTCCCTCGCTGAAGGTAATTTGGGGAGGGGAATAAAATGAGCCACCTTTGAGAACCGGTCCACTATAGTCAAAATGACTGTGTTGCCCTGGGAGGGGGGGAGACCAGTTATGAAATCCATGGCTATGTGTGACCAGGGTCTTAAAGGGACAGGCAGTGGTTGGAGGAGCCAGGCTGGGGGTTTATAGGACATCTTATTAGTCACACAAATGGGGCAAGCGGCTATGTTGTACGTCCTGCGCTAATGATATCCACCAGAATTGCTGTCTAATGAGTGTCTGAGTCGACCCTGGATGACAAGCGACGTTGGATGAGTGACCCCACTGTAGGGCCTACATCTGGGCAGATCACGGAACAAATAACCAGCCTACTGGGCACATGGTGGGGGGCACGGTGTTTCGTAGTGCCACACGGACTTTAGCCTCCACCTCCCAGGATACCATGCCTACCACGCGAGTGGCAGTTAGAATGGTATCTGGTGGGGCGGAGGAGGTCTCGACCTCAAAACATCGAGATAGGGAGTTGGGCTTGACATTTTTAGAGCCTGGGTGATGAGACAGCACGAAGTTGAAACAGGTGAAAAATAGTGCCCAGTGAGCCTGTCTAGAGTTGAGGCGTTTGGCGCTACAAATATACTCTAGGTTCTTATTATCTGTCTAGTCCATGAAACGTACCCCTGAACCCTGTAACCAATGACGCCACTCGCCCCAAGGCCAACAAGACAGCCACTAATTCTAAAGTTGCCGATGTCATATTTCTATTCAGCTGGTGTTAAGCGGTGCAAAAAAAAGCACATGAATGCATCTTTCCATCTGATGGGGAGCGCTGCGACAAGACTGCTTTGACACCAACCTCAGATGCATCCACCTCCACCACGAACTGACTTGCAGGATTGGGAGTAATGAGGATGTGTGTGGTAGAAAACCGCTCCATAAATTTAGAAAATACGGCCTTGGCTCACGAGGACCAACAAAAGTCTGTGCGTGTGGAGGTGAGGTCCGTCAGAGGTGCTCCGAGCTGACTGTAGTAAACCTCAGATAAAAATTAGCGAACCCCAGAAACCTCTGCAATGCTTTGCGAGAATCTGGGGTTGGCCATTTGGAGACCGCTTTAACCTTAGTCGGGTCCATGCGCACTCCCTTGGATGAAACGATGAACCCCAGGAACGAAACCAACAGTGCATGAAAAGCTCACTTCTCCACCTTGACAAACAGCCAATTCTCTAACAGTCGCTGAAGCACCTGCCTGACGTGCTGCACGTGGTCCTGGATTTTCTGGGAGAAGATCAGAATATCATCAAGCTAGACAAACACAAAATGATCGACCATGTCTCTAAGTCTGTCATTCACAAGCCCCTGGAAGACGGTGGGGGCGCTGACCAATCCAAAAGGCATAACCAAATATTCAAAGTGCCCCCTATGGGTGTTAAAAGCCGTCTTCCACTCATCCCCCTTCCCAATCCAGACAAGGTGATAAGCGTTGCATAAATCCAATTTCGTAAAGACGGATGCTCCCTGCAAGAGTTCGAAGGCTGAGGACATCAACGGTAAAGGATAGCGATTCTTCACCGTGATGTCATTCAGCCCCCAATAATCTATACCGGGTCTAAGTGTGCCATCCTTCTTCACGAAGAAGAACCCCACCCCTGCCAGCGAAGAGGAAGGGTGAATGAGACTGGCTGCCAGAGAATCATTAATATACCTGTTCATGGCCTCCCTCTCTGGAGCCTAGAGCAAATACAGCCGTCCCAAAAGCGGCGAAGTGCCAGGAAGCAGTTCAATCGCACAGATGTAGGGGTGATGAGGAGGAAGGGTTGTGGCGTGGGACCGGTTGAACACTGCCCTCAAGTCATGGTATGTTAACGGTACTCCAGGTGAGTCTGCTGGTTCATCCTGCAATGAAACACAAGACTGGACAAGGGAAACAGCAGAGTTACAATAAGGACTTCAAGCAAGAAGAGTGTTGGTTGACCAATCTATGTGTGGGTTGTGCGTTACCAACCAAGGATGCCCAAACACTACCGGTGCCGATGGAGATTGGATAAGGTAGAAGGACAACTGCTCCGTATGATTCCCAGAGACGAAGGTGACCAGCTTAATGGACTGAGTGATGACGAACAGCGGCGTGCCACTTAGGGTGTGGGTGGTGATTGGTCTTTCCAACTGGACCATAGGAAGTCGCCACTTAGAAGCCAATTCGAAATCCATAAATTTCCCTTCAGCTCCGGAATCAACCATGGCGGAAACCGGGTGACAGGCAGATCCATACTTCAGCCGGGCTGGGAGAAGTGTCCGAAGTCCAGTGGTTTTGTCCAAAGGTATTGCACTCACCAGTAACCCCTCTCCTACCAACGAGCGATGTCTTTTACCAGACAGGAAGCAAAGAGATGATCAGAAGCAGCACAGTAAACACAAAGTCCATTAACGAGATGTCGCTGTTTCTCCTTACTTGAGATTTGAGTTCTAGTGATTTGCATAGGCACAGTGTGGGCCGTGATACTGGCGAGTTGGCTGGAGAGGCAGAACGAGTAGGAGGATAAGCCATCAGTGTAGGTCGACGGTGGCGATGGTGTAGGGTCAGGCGTTGATTGATTTGGATAGCCAAATCCACTAAGTCATTGAAGCGCGGAGGCAAATCCAAAGAATAAATCTCATCCAGAATGTTGTCGGAAAGACCATGCAGAAATCGATCCCACATAGCGTGGTCATTCCACTCACAAGAAGCAGCTAGGGTGCGAAATTCAATTGCATAATCTGATACTCATTGATCTCCTTGAGACAGTCCAGATAAAACCCTCACTGCCTCCCGACCTTGAGCTGAGCAATCAAACACTCGGCGGAGCTCTGTGGTAAAGGCATGATAGGAAGTGCAGCAGGGATGTCAGTTGTCCCACATGGCAGTGCCCCATTCGTCAGCCGTTCCGGTGAGGAGCATAATGACATGGCCACCTTCATCGTATCCGAAGCAAAAGTGGAGGGCTGTAACGTAAACATTGTGAAAGGAATGCAGGGAACGTTGTGAAAGGAATGCGCTGCAGGATTAAGCCTCACCTGAATACGGGAATGGAGGGGGAATGCGGGCTTCAAAGTGTCCAGGAGCCAGAGGAAATGACGGAGCCGGTAAGGAAGCTTCCTGGGATGGGCCAGCATCAGGAGATAGGCAGAGCTGCTGAACAAAGGAGGTGAGCTGGGCGAGCTGTGAAGCTATCATCTCCAAAGCCTGGCTCGAGGCAGCGAATTGATCCTGCTGATGTCCCAGCAAGACTCCCTGCTGAGAGAGGGTGGAGTGAAGAGTGGATTCCTCTGCTGTGTCTATACTTGGCTAGATTGTTCTGTAACGAACGATAGTAAGACAAACAGACCCAAGAGCAGAGGAACAGTTCAAAGCATTTATTAACAATAATAATGAGCAGTCACTGGGATGAGGAATGTAGAAAATCCAACACAGGCTGCAACAGAGGCAAGTGATCTCCAATGGCGTAGTCATGCAAGGTGCAATCCGTGAAGAGTGTGTTCATAGGATGAGTGTGTGTGTTGTGGATGTCAGGAACAGATTTGTAGAATCTTCCGTTAAAGCTAGTGAGATGCAGAACAATGCCCAGCAGAGAGGAGTGAACTTAACTCCCGACACATGGGTAGAGACAAAGTATCCTCCGTGGAAGACCAGCTGACCTGCAGCAATACTGGAAGACAACTACACACCCGACATGCGGGCAACCAACAGATACATGAGACAGGACCAACTAGTCAGAGAGAGTGAGTTTAGTACTCAACATCAAACAACAATCTAGCAAAGATACTGAGAACACGAGGGGCTTAAGAAGGGAGCGAATTAGAGGAGAACAGGTGTTGCTCGGCATGCTAATCAGTGGCATTATCAGCGTTCCCACGGGAACAGTCAGTGTTCCCATGGAAACGCCGATCATGCATGCCGGCCACGCCTGCGAGACATGAGAGAGAGAAAAAGACGAAACAAACCGACAAACTCACCGGAGCTGTGACACACACTGGCTTAGTCTTCAGCATGTTGGAATGGCTACAAATCCCTCCCCCACCCACCATTTGGCAAATCGGACCACTCTTCCATTCTGCTTCTGCCCGCTTACAGGCAGAAACTGAAACAGGAAGCACCTATCCTCAGAACGATCCAGTGCTGGTCGAACCAATCAGATTCCAAGCTACAAGACTGTTTTGATCACATGGACTGGGAGATGTTCCAGTCCGCCTCTGATGACGACATCGAGGTTTATGCTGATAGCTTAACGTGTTTCATCAGAAAGTGCATAGAGGATGTTGTTCTGACCAAAACAATACGGATCTACCCCAACCAGAAGCCATGGATAAATAGTGATGTTCACGTGGCACTTGATGCGTGGATCTCCGCTTTAATTCCGGGAACACGGAGGAGCATAAACAAGCCAGTTATGCACTCCGCAAAACTATCAGAGCAGCCAAACGCCAGTACAGGGACAAGATTGAAGGACAGTTCAATACCACCAACTCTAGAAGCATGTGGCAGGGAATTAATATCATCACGGACATTAAAGGGAATAAAAACTCCGCTGTCTCTCCTGGATGAGCTAAATATTTTTATGCTTGTTTCGAGGGAACTAACACCGCCCTCACGGAGAGAGCTCTGGCGGCCGAAGCTACAGAGGTTAGTTCACTCTCCGTCTCTGTAGCGGATGTAACCCGATCCTTCCGATGGTGAATATCCGTAAAGCCACGGGTTCAGATGGCATTCTAGGCCGCGTCATCAGAGCGTGCGTGAACCAACTGGCTGGTGTTTTTACTGACATTTTCAACCTTTCCCTCTCCTTGTCTGTGGTCCCCACATTCTTCAAAACGTCCACCATTGTGCCTGTACCAAAGCAATCCAAAATCACTTGCTTAAATGACTGCCGTCCTGTTGCTCTGACCCCCATCATCAGCAAATGCTTTGAGAGACTAATCAGAGATTACATCTGCTCTGTGCTGCCTCCCTCACTGGACCCACTGCAGTTTGCTTACCGCAACAACCGCTGCACTGATGATGCCATTGCATCTACACTACATACTGCTCTCTCCCACCTGGAAAAAAAGAACACTTATGTGAGAATGCTGTTTGTAAACTACAGCTCAGCATTCAACACCATAGTGCCCTCCAAGCATAATATGTGAAACTCCGGGCTCTGGGATTAAACAGCTCGCTGTGCAGCTGGATCCTGGACTTCCTGTCAAGCAGACGCCAGGTGGTTAGAATGGGCAGCAACATCTCCTTATCACTGACCCTCAACACTGGAGCCCCACAGGGCTGTGTTCTCAGCCCACTCCTGTATTCCCTGTACACAAATGACTGTGTGGCAACAAATAGCTCCAATGCCATCATTAAGTTTGATGATGATACGACGGTGGTAGGTCTGATCACTGACAATGATGAAACAGCCTACAGAGAGGAGGTGCATACTCTGACATGCTGGTGTCAGGAGCACAACATCTCCCTCAACGTCAGCAAGACAAGGAGCTTGTGGTTGACTTCAGGAGAAGAGACAGAGAACACAGTCCCATCACCATCAATGAAGCACCGGTGGAGAGAGTCATCAACTTCAAGTTCCTCGTTGTCCACATCACCGAGGAACTCACATGGTCCATCCACACTGAGGCCATTGTGAAGAAGGCTCATCAGCGCCTCTTCTTCCTGAGATGGCTGAAGAAGTTTGGAATGAACCGCTACATCCTCACACGGTTCTACACCAGCACTGTAGAGAGCATCCTGACTGGCTGCATCACTGCCTGGTACGGCAATAGCACCGCCCACAACCGCAAAGTGTGGTGCGAACTGCCAGATACATCATTGGAGGTGAGCTTCCCTCCCTCCAGGACATTTATACCAGGCAATGTGTAAAAAAAGCTCGCAGGATCATCAGAGACTCCAGCCTCCCGAGCCATGGGCTGCTCTCACTGCTACCATCAGGCAGGCGTTATCGCAGCATCAGGACCCGCACCAGCCGACTTCATGACAGCTTCTTCCCCCAAGCAATCAGACTTTTGAACTCTTGATCTCTCAAGATCAATATGCATCGGCACTGCACTTTATTAATCTTATTATCTCACACTGGACTCTCTTAACAACACACTGGCAACTGACTATCAACTGACAGCCTGAATGTCAATACAGTACAATACAACCTACTGGATATTTTATATATACTATATATATTATTTTTATTGTATAATGTGTATTCTATATTGTATTTGTATTCTATATTGTGTGTATTGTATACTGTACATTGTATATTATTATTTGCATATTGTGTTGTAATTATGTGTATATTAGATATGTAAATTGTGTTGTGTATATCTGATGTTTATTGTAAATTGGTATATGTCTCATCACTGTCATGACTGCTATGTTACTCGGAACTGCACCCATGACTTTCACCCACTATTGCACTTGTGTATATGGTTGTGTGACAATAAAAGTGATTTGATTTTATTTGATTTGATGTTGACACTGTTGATTTTACAAAATCTTGTTTCCACACTTTTTACCACACTTCACACTTTTGAATATTTCATCTGAGAAGAATTATTTTAAAATAAATTTTTACATAGCCATATGCATATCTTAAAGTGTTGGCTTCAAACAAGCTATTGCACATTCCACCATTATTTCCCAGGAAAGAAATAATGCACAATAGCTCTTTGAACACATGTTGAACTTTTGTGCCAACATGCCCCATTAAAGCATCACAACTACCAAAACAAAATTGATGCCACTCTTTAAATCTATGCCTGCATTAAACAGACTATTAGAACAATAATGAGGCACAAAACAATTCATGTATAAACACAATTGAAAAGGTAAAGGCATTTATAATGTTAAAATAGACTATTTCTTTTAAAATAAATGCTGTATTCTTCAAACTTTCTGTTCATCCAAGAATCTTCTACTTGCAGCAATGCAAGTGTTAGGCATATACCGTTCATTAAACCAGCTAGTTTAGGACCTGTGAGGAGTCTGTTTCTCAAATTAAAGACTAATGTACTTGTATTCTTGTGCATTAGGGTTGTCCACTTCTCTCTCTGTCCCAGTTAGATCAAGTTTGTTTTATTCTTTCAAAACAAAAGTGCATGGAATATCTTTCAAAAGATCAATAGATTTATGAATTTGAGGATGGATATATATATATGTTTTATTTATTTTTTTGGTCATTTTTAAAACCGAAATTTGACTCGCAAGTGCAAAGTAACTTTGCAAATGCAAGTGTACTCAATACATCAGCTGGAAAAAAGACACTATATTGCGATTTCCACACTTCATTAAGTAGCACAACAATTTTAACTGTTCTAACAAAAATAAATGTTACTTTAGTACTAACACATTAAATGATTTCTTAAGGATTATGTGATTTTCTTAGAAGATTAATGACAGCTGAAAGGGGAGCTTTGCCATCATGGGTAAAAATGTTTTATTAAAATTAAAATGTTATTATAAATAAAAACATAAAACACATATAAATAAATAAATAGCCAAATCTACTGGATATTTCCCTTCATTTTAATGAAAGGGCATTTGCTGTCAGCCACGCTAAACTATGCCCCAGCATTGTGTGTGTGTGTGTGTGATTGCAGATCAGACATTCTCAAAGAAGAATACCAATACAAACGTCTCAGCATTTATTTATTTTTTGTGCATTAAATTACACATACTGCATGACTTATGTACTTTTAGAAAACTGTATATTTGAACATTCTTCTGGTGCGTGGATTTGTGAATTGAGCATGTGTGCATCTGTTGCGTGCATGTGTGGATCAGTTGCCCGTGGATTCCTGTGTGCATCTGTCGATCTGCTGCATGCATGTGTTCTGGTCACTCATCAACACTGCGCAACCACAGATGCAGAAAATCCAATGCATTTATGTACGGAACCCGCATAGCTTTCGTGGGCTATTTAATGGAGATAAGATATAAATACTCCACATTCCCTTAACAAATGTAGCCAGTTTGAACAGGAATGCCATTCCTCCTCAAAATTCATTCCGTTCCCCCGCGTTCCCCCTCATTTCCAGCCCTGAATAAAAGTAATCTTGAAGAAATTGATTAGCTTATTCAAATGTGTTGATTAGAGCCAATGTCCACAGAGTTCCAGACAGAATTAAAACAGAGCCATCAAACAACTCATCCTAAGGGAGGACAGCCAAGCCTCAGCCGGATCCACTGCTTAAATAAATGTCCTTAATTCCGGGATGACGTAACAATGTTAGTATGCAACAGAAGAATATTGGCCAAGAGCTTGAAGGCATTGTAACAGCAGTTGTTGCCGCTCAAATGCGACAGAGCGAGCATGCATGAGTTCGTACAGATATCAGGACTGGCAAACAGCAGAGGCGGCTAGCAACCTGGATCCAGACCTCTGGCTTCTCTCCACCATGATGGGTTTCATCAGGGCATGAGTTTGAAAACTCATCAGGACATGGAATCAAAAACAAGAAATAAGTATTAGTAGAGCAACACATTTGGTCTACAATACATTTCATCTACCCACATGCATTTGATTTACCACAAATGTAGGCTGTTTCATACCATAAAAGGAAATTTCTGACAAAGTGAGGTCATATGAATGCATCGAAATTAAATATAAATTCCAGATCTATAAAAATTAGGTGCACAAAAATAGCTTATTCTTAGTCCATAAAAAATTAAAACACCCAATTAAATGAGAGTGCATTTGGAAGCCTATTGCTTTGTTTGTTGATGCATTCAAGGCACAGAGAGTAGATGACAGACATGCTGACTACGGATTATCCAAGCATCTGAAAGACTGAATGCATGACCTGACTTAATGGAAGGCTGCATTATGTGAGAGATAGGTGACAATGCGTGATAATGCACATTTAGACACAAAATGCAAATGGAGCAAAATCAAGAGAGGTTAAACGTGTAAGGAGATTTAGCTATGGACGCTACGATGGACGCTTTCACATAGATTGTATTTAGGGAGCAGCACCAGTAATGAAAAATTAAATGCAAAAGACTCGACTTGATTATTATAAAGGAAATTATATGGGTAGAAGCGCAGTTGAATATGCAACCCGAGTTTGAATTCAATTCTTAATCTGTGCTAGTTAATGAAATTGAGGCATTCGGAAGAAATAAACCAGATTTAGCAAAAGTCCAGTTAAATATCCACAATAAGACAAGGCATCTCTAGCTCTGGCTTATAGATGCTCGTAGAGAGCGGCACAAGCACGGTGACTGGAACTGATTCTCTGATGCCAGATCAGCATAATTGACCCTTTAATATATAAATATACATGCTACTTAGAATATTAATGAGCATACTGCTGTGGTCATGTATACAGTTACAATCAAATTTATTCAACCCCCCTGACCAGCAATACATTCTGGTGATGTGAATAAAAACACATCAACTAAAACCTCAGTAAACAGTCAAAGTAAGTTTTTAATACACATTTGAGTGATTTTGAGAACAAAGAGTTCAGTTTACCCAAATTTTAAAATAAAAAATAACTAATTCTCTCCACAAATGTCAAGTCAAAAATATTCAACCCCCAAAGTCAATCATTTGTGGAGCATCATTTATCCTTAATAACAGCAAATAATGTTTCAGGTAAGTGTTCTTAGGCTTCGGACACTTCTCTATTAGAATTTTTACACATTTCTCATGAGCAAAAGCATCCAGCTCACTGACATTCTTTGGTTTCTGTGCTGCCACTGCTTCCTTGAAATCCCAACAAAGGTTTGCAATGGGATTTTAATGATGGACTGAAAGGGCCATTTAAGGACATTCCACGACCTATCCCGGAACCAGATTTTGGACAACTTGGATGTATCCTTGGTGTTATTGTCTTGCTGGAAAGTCCAGTTATCACCGAGCTTTAATTTATGCACTGAAGGCATCACATTTTTCATGCCAAAATGGCCTGATACCTGAAAGAATCCATGGTGTCAGTCACATAGTCAGGATAGCCGTTTCCTGCAGCCGCAAAACACCCCCATAACAGGATTGACCCACCTCCATGCTTGACTGTGGGGATGGTGTCATTCTTGTCATCACCTTGTCATCTTACTCCAGACGTACTGCTGACCCATGGGTCTAAAACTCATTTTCAGTTTAGTGTCATATGTCTATAAAACCTTTTTCCAGGACTCCACAGGTCTTTCCTAATTACTTCTTGAATATTCAAGTCAACATTTCCCTTGGTGAAGTTTTGCTTTCTTCCACACCCCAAGAAGGTTGCTGGTGTACCATATTTAAAAAATGTATGAATGGTGCTGCCAAATTTGTCTATTGGAATTGAAGTGCCTTGGAAATGTACTTTTAGCCATGACCTTTCTTGTGTAATGAAATAATCTCCTCTATTAGCTTTTGAGAGAGCTTATTTTTAATTGCATTTTTTTGCATAGAAATAAATATTTGCTTACAACACTAAACTTAAATTTTCAAACTTAAATAAGTGCCATTGCAGATTGATGACTTAATTTTGTTTTAAAACAATTACTTGTGTAGCCTTACATATTTAAGAAACAGCTACATGCAATAGGGGTTGAATAATTATGACATGGCTGTATTTTTAAAAAATCCTGCTATTTAAAAATATTACACTATGACTTTGAATGTGTCACTCAACTGATATAGATGTAAAGTTAAAAAAATTCAGGGTCATCAGAAAAGCTTACCTTTGTAAATCCTTACTGTCTGGGGGTTGCAACTGTAACGTACAATATCAACATGTATAACAGGGCTCTTCCAATAATTTATCCAAAAGAAACTTCACAAGGGCCAACAATTCTGCATTTCTCTTAGCTAGCACTTTAATGCAAGTAACACACTGATATGAAAAACACCATTAAAGATGGTGTTTTTTGGAATTGGTGTTTTTCTATTTTTATTTTTTTATAAACCAACATTGTAAAATCTGGCTAAATAACAAAGAGCTCATAACCTTAACAAATAGGTTGATCAGCTTGAAATAGAAACATAATGATCCTTTTAACACGTAACTGGGAGAATGGCAGTTGAGAGTGGTTATCGGTGCCGGCCAGAGGTGCAGCTTGAGGCTTGCAGCAGCCAGCAGTGGGTTGTGGGAGGTGCACGGGTCTTGGAGAGATGAGGCTCGGGAACGACAGAAGATCTCTCTGCGATTCATCTTCGGGTATGGTGCACTGGTATAACTGTGATGATTTCCGGTGTTGTGGCCTTTTCCATCCGGATGGTGGGACAGCTGATGTAATCGTCGAAGTTCGGGACGCTAGCAAAGCAAGTTTTAAATTCCAGAGTTTAAAACTTGAATGTTAAGGCTGAAATAACAGAATTATCTGTGGGCCAGTCAATACACTGAAGGTTTAAAGCAGCAAACTTCTCCAGATACGCTGTTTGATCAGGATACCCAGGTTGAGATGTCCGTGGTGAATAACGAAATAAAAGGTGCTAAAAGCAATGTTTTTATGTCAGTTAACATAAGAGTGGTGTCAAGTGCAGCTTGCATCCACGCAATGGAAAGACAGCTAAGCAGTGAATAAACGAATGAATGTAGGACTTAAATAGGACCGCTCTGATAAACGTCTGAATTGTATTGGTAGACGTCATGATCAGCTGAGCGTCAGCTGATTGCGAGCTTGGCTCATGTGACCTGACAGAACTAAGGCTACGCTTGATATTTGCAGTCAGCCATAATGATTCATATGATTTTTTAAGTAAAAGTGTCCAATAAAGCATCTTTTTCTCTAAGACTATTATGACAAGAGTCTTCATCCCATGTGTGTGTACATAATTTTTTTTAAACATTTCTCAAAAATGCTATTCAAGTTTTATGATTTATTTATTTTTAAAAGTTTAGCTATAGACCAATACTTTGGCAGCATCACCACCCTTGTCATAGACAGAAGTGGTGGCAAAAAAGCCGGAGCAAACAGTAAACCAAACCTGTAGTTAGCTGACCCAAAAGTCCTAAAACAGTTAGCTGTTACCTTTAAATTGTCTGGTTAAGCTAAATGAAATGTTGTGCTGCACTGTTGGGTGTAAAAATCACAATGGTAAAAACCGAAGTCTTCACTTTTATCGTATTCCGTCAACAGAGCTAACTGGACTGAGATCATTTCCAACTCATGGCTTTGCAGCGAACATTTTATTACAGGTATGTTATTAACTCATCATTATAATAATAATATAGCTAAGAACATTTCTGAATTTATGATGGCTTTGTGTCATACTTTTGTTTAATCGATGATTATAATAATCTGTGTTACTAGCAATAATGTAACCAAACCTAGCTAGCTTTGAACCTGAAGGCTAATTTTATTCTATATTATCTTGTAGCAATATTTAGAAGAGCTAGCTAGCACTAGCTCTCTAATCTGTCAGATATAACACAACAGTTTTCCGGTCTCTTCCACCACTTACTGCACATGCTCTGCAATGTTTGTTAACAATGGGATTGGTATACTTAGCAAATCAACCGATTGTGACAGGCTAGGGACTTGTGATTAGCTGTTCTGTTCTCCTGATAAAATAGATTTATTGGTGGAGAAATAAATACATATGACCACATACAATTTTACAGTTCATTTATTCTGTGCCAAGAGTGCCAGGACATTCAGCCTGAACTAAACAACTGTGGTCTCAGCATGCATGCACGTTGATATTGACCACTGGCATCCAAAATGGCTGCCAGTCCCTGAAACATTATTATGCAAATCATATAGGCATGCACTTACAAAGGAGTGCCAGAAAGTACCATAAATACCATAGTTTTTGAACATGTAACATGATAGTACAATTATATTTTTTGATGTACCTTGAATTACCATCTAAATTTAATGGAACATAAACATGGTATTCATTCAGATGGTATATATCAAATTTCCATAGTATTACCATTTGATACCATGGCTGTAAATGGTACCATACCATCAAAGTACTTTCAGTATGCGTGGTATGTGGCTAAAATACCACTAGTTGTTTGTATACATAAACAAAATCCTACTGAAAATTCTCTCAACCTCCATATCTGAGTCACTTGACTTCAGATCAAGTTGATATTCTTTTATCAGAGGCCAACACTGCTTTGAAATGAACCCACAAAGTGTTCTTTATATATTTGTTGGCTGCAGTTTTGTTTTTGTGCCTTTCATACATTTGGTAGTGTTTTTCAACCGGTAAAAATCTCCCTGTGGACTGGAGTCAGATAGTGACGTCATCAGAGTCAGAGCTCAATGGGAACTAACATCAATCACCAGGGGTCATTACCTTTAGCCCCTGTAGTGACTATGGAACATACATGTCTACTAGTAATAGTGTACTAGCTGTCTTTGATATTAAGTTTGATTTAACATTAAAAAGAGTGCAGTGGAATGTTATGTCTGTGCCATTGGCAGCAGTTTTTACTTTTTACAAAACATGACCTCACATCTCCTGCTTACAGTCAAAGAATTAATTCATTGAATGCTAATTTTACGGATTTAGATGACAATGTGATTCATCCCTATACAGTATATATGCACACTACCATTTGGAATCACTAAAACATCAATAATGCATTAAACTGATTAAAAATATTGAGCATTATAATTACAGTTTAAAATTACTGTTTTACTCCAGTCTACTAAGGAAACACTGTCACCTAATCCTTAAGAAATCATTCTAATGTGCTAATCTTGTACTCAAGATACTTTTCTTATTATTAGAAAAGTTGAAAATGCTTGTTCTACTTAAGCATGGACATTGCGATTAGTGAAGGGTGTAATCCGATTACAAATTAGTTAATGTAATGTAATTCATTTCACAGTCAATAATAGTGTAACTCATTACATTTTAAATTCTTGTAATCAGATTACAGTTACTACTTTTTAGTACATTACTTGGGCTGCACATTTTTAAATGTTGAAGGGTGTGCACCCCCTAAAGAGTCATTGTAATGAAGAAATGTGTGGTGCTTAGGGTATGATTTGCGTGTGAAAATTAACGAGGAAAAAAGACATTTTGATGTCGTTGAGAGGAAAAACAAAAACTTTTCTGTGAAGTTTTTTAAAAAGTAACAAAGTAACTAGTAATGTGATTACTTTTTTATGCAGTAATCTGTAAAGTAATATGATTACAATATAAGAGAAGTAATTTGTAGTAGATTATTTTACTTTTAGTAACTTACCTGACACTGATCAACATACAATAACTTTTGCCGAAATACTAAGACATGTTTTAGCAGTGGCTGAAGTGTCCAAATACTTTTGGGGCCACATAGTCTTTTATAAAAACTGTCTGTCTCTCTTACTAAACCCAGTAACTATTTGTGCCTCGTCATTTCCTTCTTGTATTTGTCCATTGTATTATTTTCACTCTCACAGCAGAATGAGGCCCACTCCTTCTTAGATTCCCTCTTTTTATTCCACCTGGAATGGACTCCAGATGTTGAGCAGGGAGAGGCAGATACTGCTTGCTCTGCGATATGAGCTAGCAAAGAAAAGCAATGGGAGAAAAGGAGGGAGAAAGCGAATGTCAGTGCGAGAATGTTGGAAAGACATAAAAGTTTGTCTGGATGCCATTAAGTACAATTTGATGTAATGTGCAGTTGGGGACATGACATTTGAAATGGAAACTGTGCACCAGATGAGGAGGATTTGGGGGTCTTGGAGGTGAAGTAGTGTGCTCGAAGTGTTTTTTAAAGTGCAAGATAAACACCTCGGCTGGAGGCGCTGCGGTGCGCTTTTTGCACGTTTCCGGAAATAATCGGAATCTTCTTTCCACCGACCCTCATTCCGCGGCACAGTATCGAGTATAGCAATAACAAACGCGGGTCTGGACAATTTTAGCTAGAGTACAGTGCCCCTTTTGTGCGAGCGGGCAGCACTCACACATATGAACCTGTGGCATAGGACACAAACGTCAACTTCAATTGAAAGCCTCTATCCGTTTTCTCAGTTGTATTTTCAAAACGTGGTCTCGGTCTGTTTTTAAGCATGAGCTAAGGTTACCTGCTTCCTCTGCTTATTGTATTTCAAAAGGGGTCGGTTTTAAAATAAAAGCTGCCATTTTAAAATAAAACAACACTGTGGATTTTAGCTCTGCGGGAACCATACCGGGGACAAAGGTTGACTTATGGGTATCAAAGACCCTAGGAAATTAAATCTCATTTTTTTACAGCACTGGCGCATAAACATCTCAGCGGTCCATATCTGGTTCCCCTTTCCTCCTTTCCCGAGTTGCAACAGCACTTTTTGTAACGTTTGAAAATTTGTGCTGATGGAGCATATTTACCCTCATACCAAATGCCTGAGAACAGGATTCTAGTAGCAGCTGAACAGGCAGACATTGTTTTCACAATGACAAACAGAATTTTGGGCCCTTCAAAATAAGCTTTAATATTGATTTCTTGTCTGTGGTTTCCTTTTTGGTTTGTATGAAAGTTAACCTCAACCATTCTATGCATACTGCATGTCACATGGCATTGATCCACAAATGTTCTTATTGGGATCCGCAGCTTGAAACACCAGTGTAATTGCCTGATGATCATTCTTTGGGTTGGTTTTAGAATCCACAATTAATCAAACACTTCATACAGCATTTAAACCTATTCTTATCGATCAATAGTCCATCAGTAGCATAAACACAGTAATAAGACTTTGAGGGAGGTTATAATTTTGAAGAAATAGCTTTGACAGCAAAGATTCCAAAAAGGGACCATTAGTTTGTACATGTGTTTGCCGTATGTGTCTGTTGTGCATGGCTGAATTTGTATTTGTTTCAAAGTATAAGACAAAAAGTGTGTGTGTGGATTATTTTTTCATATCAGAATATAGTTGACTTTATTACATATTTATAATGTTGTAATAACACATTAATAGAATATGTTTAATGCTCTATGCTGTGGCACACAAGCTTATAGTATCAAAAAGTTTGAACCTGGGATTACTGTACAGTATGTACATTGTAAAACCTTTGCATTGCATTTTAAATAAACAGGATCTATAGCATTTTTACTGTCAAACTATGAGAAACAAAATGAGAAGCATCTATCATACTTGATGATCTGTTTCCTGGATGTATTAGATTTCTCCTTTTTGGTTCTCAGACCCCATGTGCTCTGTACACATCGGAGCCAAAGCCTAATTCAGGCTCCTATGGTCCAGTCGCACGCAAGGATCCAAGGAGGCACTGACAGCCACAAGGACTGATCAACTGGGTCATAGTGCCTGATATATACCCAGCATTAATGACCAACCTCAAACAGACGTTAATAGATAATTTGAAAAAGCTGTTTGAAAAAAATTGTTGTAGCGATTATAGAAGAATGTTAAAACCTGTATACACATACGCACTATTTGAATAATTCAACTTATGACATTAATAAATTCTTAAAAATACTTGTTACAAATTATTGTATTATTATTACAATATTTAGTATATTGTTTTTAGTAAATATATATATTATTATTACCATAATAATGAAATATCTATACAGTGTAGCATGGACATGTAAAGTAGTCTCCTAAATCAGTGGTTCTCAGCTGGTAGGTCGGAACCCAAAAAGGGCTTGCAGGTCTGTTCTAATAGGGGCAAGGACACCAGGGTAAAAACAATGTTAAATGCAAATAATAAAATGCAACGAACAATGTAATCATGCATATTTAGCATAGCAAAATTAATAGGCCTATCAACTGTAGAAAGGGAGATGAAAATCCTACCCATATTTTGTTGTTGACATCAAAGGTGTGTTCAATAAAACTCAAGTATTATCTGTCCCTCAATTTCAGACTGATCTCATAGTGAATTCGGAAACAGTAGGTGGACTTTTCTTGAGTTAAACTCAAGAAATCCGAAGCACTGCCTTAACGGTTGAAGTGGGAAGTCTTTTTGAACATAAGGGCATGTGTGAGCCCCATTACAGTCAAATGCATTCCATGTGAAATGCCCACAGAGGGGAGCCAAAAACGAGTTGTAAAGCAAGTAAATGCATTTAAGAGGACTGCATAATTTATAAACCCTACCCCTAACCCTAAACTCAACCATCAGTGGAGTAAAAATGTAGCCTTAGAGGGAAAATGGAACCTTCCGGACTGCTGATGTCATTCATTATGCAAAAACAATTACTTTCTGGTGTAAACCCAGGACAAGAACTCAAGTCTCCAATGTGGCTGACGCAACAAACTTTTGGTTGCGCCAGAAGTGCCAGAAGGTAAACGCATTTGAAAGATGCAAAAATGTCTAATTGGGAAATAGTTCTTGTCAGTAACTCGGCATGATGGGACTGATGCCAGGGTTAGGTTACTGGAACATTCTGTAACAAAATGCTGACTTCCCATGTGATCATATTGCAAAAATGCTAAAATGGACAGTTTATATGACCTGCCATCATTCTTGAAAACCACAAACAAACTAAAGTTAAAAAAATACTACCCAGATTACATAATATAGAGGTTCAATTGCATCAAGGATAAACATGGTTTGTGCTGACCACAGTTTGTTTTGTGCAGTGAATTATTGGCTGCTAAGCGCATGAAACCATCAGAATACTACATTTTCTTATTCAGCACAGTTGGTGTAGCAGATGGTTATATTTGGATTTTTTGCCATGGCATATAATATTATGTTTATGTCTTAATTGAAAATTCCACTGGTTTACATAACAGATACTGTAGCTGCGATCTACAGTGAGTAGTTGGTCAAAAATACCCTTACTGCAGACCTCTTTGCTGCAGACAGTAGCCACTGTTGTTTTTTGGACAAATTCACCTGGTGACAAAACATTATCCCGCTCTCCGCCCCCTGACGTAATCAGTTCCTGCATAGGGACCAGCAAGCTTTTTCGGGCCAGTGCGGAACCATGCAGGAATCTGCCTCTGATCCATATCAGTGGAAAAGAGCTATGAGGGTGCTTCTGAAATTAGTGGGGGTGCTCTAGTACTGGTAGTTAAAATGAAGATGCAATGAAGCACCAACATTGTTCAATTGAGGGTGCTTTTATGTCTGTTTAAGGGTGCTTAGAACCCCGTAGAACTGGGTCCATGTAGGCCTTAGAAGGTTATGGTAATATAAATGCATTTTGATGTTTGATTTTAAGGACAATTTTGTTCACTAAACAATTTTGGTACAGTGTTGCCCTTGATCACCTTGATTATCACCTTGATCACCGATTATTGCTTGTGTCACTGGTCCTATTCGACCTGCCCCGAGCAGGATTCAAACCTGCGATCCCCGGCATGGGAGTCGGACATGCTGGCAAAGAGGCTATAAAGCCATGGCCTCTATCATCGGTGGCTAGTGTGTCTCTTAAGGCCAGGAGAGTTAGTTTTACACACTGCACAGCTATCACGTACCAGCTGGCTAACGTTACACACACACCCCTAATCCTCACTCCCATCTGGGTCATGCTACCGGTGTCACTGGTCTTGCTCAACCCGTCCCAAGTGTGATTTCAACCACCGATTCCCGGCATGGGATTTGGACATGCTAGCGAAGTGGCTATAAAGCCATGGCCTTTAGCCTCAGTGGCTAGTGTGTCTTAAGGCCAGGAGAATGAGGTTTACACACTGCACAGCAATCACATACCACCTGGCTACCATTACATTTGCACGTTCATTCAAGTTCACTGCACAAATGACCATCAGCTGGGTTTTAAAGCCCTCGCATTCACTAAAAAATAGCTCTTTGGCTGAACTTGATTCAGTTGTGGACAGTGGTTTCACGTGCTTGAAATTAGATTTCTTAACTTAATATTACTATGTAATCTCAACACAAACACTTTGAGTAGTAAGAACCTAGTTGAATTGGGTAAACCCAACAAAGTTAGATGTGCTAATTTAACTCAAATAAATCTCTTTATAATAAATAAATAAATGTCTTTATGTACAAACTAGTGAAAGTGAATGTTCGCATGCTAAATACTGTACATGCTGGTTGGAAGCACTACAGAGTGTAGTTCAGTAACTATGCTATGGTTAGCACAGCATTTGCTCAATTTAATTTCATGTGAGACATCAACCTGTCCTCATCCTTAGCTAAAGCTCCACTTTTCCTCAGTAATGGTAACCCCCCAAAACTCCAATTTAACAGAAACTCTTAAATCTGAACATAACAAAACATTACACACTAACAAGTATCCCCCTTTATATTCATCTTGCACAAAAACACATAAAATAACACTTGATTTTAACATTTACTCTCTTTACCAAGTCCCATGAAAAGCATGCAGGAATGGAAATCCATTGCCCAGTTTCATCAATGCTACATTAACACCACAAAAAGTATTCATGTAGTCCCAACTCAAAGTGGATTAAGTAAACTTCCATTTTACAAATTTAAATGGATAGGACACAATAAAAACAAGTTATGATTTTTTTATTTCTAGAATTGTGTTGATTTAGTTCATTTTAATTAAGTAAATTAAACAAGTGGCAAAAATCCCCCTTTTTTTTTTTAGTGTTTATGGCCAACAGTTGATAGTGACTGCTGTCACTCGGAAGGTTTTAACAAACCACATTTCAAAGAAATTATGAGGTAATATACATGCATAACCAGGTACAGTACTATCCTCTGTTCAGCAAAATCGAGATCTTATGTCTAACTTCTATGCTTAATAATTGTTCAAATTTAACAAAGTGACATTGTACGTTTATACTGTAGTTTGAACTTTGACATAATTTGGGGGAATTTAATTAATGTTATTCAATGAACTACGTTATAAATGTATTTATAATGCACATACTTTGTAACAGAACAGTGTTCTTGTGCATTATAAAAAGCTAGATATTACGTCATATTTTATTTAGGTTTGATATAGCCAGCGTCAGTTACTGTAGCGTTACTTATCTAATGTTGGGCAAATCAGCTGTTTCAACTTTCCACTTGAACTCAGCAAGCTAGATAGCTAACTCAATGATGAAGCCATAGATAAACCAGAGGATAGTTGGCTTGCTTACTGCAACTCATTTAATTTACCACTTTACCCAAATGAATGTGCTCCTAGCCTTGTAGTACATTGCTTAGAGTGTGCTATGTAGGCTGATATCTTACACTATATTATGAATCACATTTTCAGATGTGAAGAAGACATGCAGAAAATAACAACAGTTTTCAAAAACAGACAGGAGGAGACAGTGAGCTCAAAAGGTATGACATGACCCAGGACCAACCAGAAGTATATTAATTAATGCAGACCGGTCCTCTGGGGCCTAATCCCCTTATCGCTTACAACCCTAGCCACGCCCCTGATACCCAATGTAAAATCTGAATCCTAAAGCAAAGCATATGAGCGCCACTGGCCTAAAGAGGTTTTGGAGACATTAAATTAAGTGCGCTAGGACCCTGAGACTCGGCGCGCAGTGGGAGAGGAATGTGCGCACTGAAGGCTGGAGCTGTATGGGAGCGTGACAGGATGGCATAGGACAGAGTCTTGGAATTAAGATCGTGGACGTTATTTAAAAGTCAGACTGCAAGTGAGACCAAACGGATTCTCTTGCGCATCGGAGCGACAGTTTATCATGTTTGCTGATGGGCGGTCGGAACTTCATGACAAATCTAATTCCACTTTTTTGTGAATTACGCATGGACAAAAAACAAACTATGGACAACAGCAGCTCTGAGGAATTGTAATTTGGCTGCGCTCAAAACTACTGGAGTACAGCTTAACACGACTTGTCACACCATTTGATTTAGAAAAGCGTGTGACATTTCTGCGCGGGGAATTTGTGCAAGTCAGATGCGTAAAGTTTATTAAAAGCATCATATTTCAAGATGCATGCACTGAGTGTTAAAATATCCCCATTTTATTTTGAGGCATGGAGGAAAGAAAATGCATCATGGAAATGTGACATGAAGGATTTAGTTTCTGTCATGTTTTAATAGAAGTGACAGATTTTGATGATCTATCCATTCAAAGGACCCACGTCAAATCAGTCAAAGCGACAGGATTAACAAACTTTTTGGCACCACCTAAAGTTTATTTATTATTTCCCTCTTTTCGCACTGATATTTCAAGTTATTATCACCCCCAAAAGCGTGTGCCCTGATGTCATGGGCTGACCTGGGGCCGCACATTTGATTGTGTGGGGGACAATGTCGGGACCCTGCGTCCGCATCTCTTTTTGGGTTCGTTTGTGTCTCCTGCTGCTTCTTCACGGCAGCGCATCGGAGTGCAGAGTCTCCGAGGGTTGTCCGGAGCTCCTCTCCAGCGGCTGCAGCTGCACGGAGGACCGCGCTAAAGCTCACCCTGCGCCCGGGGCGCGGAGGAAAGTAAGCTGCGGTGGAAAGGAGCTGACGGAAACTCCCGAAGTCAGTCTGCTACCCAACCGGACCGTTTCTCTGTGAGTATTTCATTCATTTCATTCTTTGGTAACAATTTAACCATGTCACAAATAGAAAAATAATATAATTATAATTATGAACAATAACAAAAACAGCTCCACAAAATATTTACACAGTATATTAGGCTCGTATTATATTTTACGCGGTTATTACATATGTAATTACAGTGCAATAAACACGTTGTAATGGAACGTGTGGCTCAAACTTTAATGCCATGGTTTGAACTGTAAATTACACCAGACTTTTTATGAAGACGTGTGTCATTATGGGTGGGTGCCCAGATTACGCTCATAACCCAGTTCCTCCAAAGCCCTAACTGTCAGATTTCAAGCAAATTATGGCTTTTTAGATGCAGGATCTTGTTAAATGAGACTGCATGCGTAATTAATAGTAGGCCTAAATGATATCATTACAAAAGACACATAGACATTGTAATTTTGCCCATATTTCGGAATTTTCTGTGTTGATATTAGATGTTTACAGTATGAATAGCATTTTCACATACTACATAATTAATTAAAAAAAAAAAAAAAAAGGACCATAATATTACCATGGCTATTTGGTCATGTGCAGTGATTTTGGTCAAGGACCTCAGAGTTCCATGTAAATACTACAGTATGTTTGATGAATGTGTTAACATTGTGTAACAAATGTTTTTCTTTTTTGTTTTTTTTTTTTGTTTTTTTTTGTTCCTGGGTAGTAAGTGTTATTTCCTAATTGCAAAAGCCTCAGAAGTATAGAAAATGGCTATTATTCCCCACAAACTTTGCTTTTGTGACCAGGACAGTGATATTTTGAAATTTACCTATTTCCAATGAGAAAATGCGCAAATTTGTGTCTTTTCATTCACATAAAGTCAGAAAAAACAACAACATATGAATTCAAATTCACGTATTTATACTAAAGTAATACAAAAATGACTACAAAAGATTTAGAAGTGAGTAGTTTTTCAAGATTTATGATTATACTGTAAATCGCTTTCACGAATCAGCCCCCAAAGGTAGTCTCCCATCATGTTCTCGTTATACTGTCCTTGGTAGCGGCGTTCAAAGTCCTGTATATCCTGATGGAAGTGCTCGCCTTGCTCCTCCGAGTATGCTCCCATGTTCTCCTTGAATTTAGCAAGATGAGCATCAAGGATATGGACTTTGAGGGATTTCAGAGGTGGAGCTGAGGAGAGAAACCCATACTACTCCAACCAAAAAGACCTCAATGACTTGATTAGAGATCTTGGTCTCACCAAGTCCAATGCCGAGCTTTTGACGTCTAGGCTCAAGCATTGGAAATTGTTAGATGAAAGTGTGCAATTCGCAGGTCAGAGGAAGCATCACCAACCTTTTTCCAGCTTCTTCACCCGTCAAGATGGGCTCTGCTTCTGCCACAGTGTGACCAGTCTGTTCGAGGCAATCGGAATCGCCTGTAACCAATTCGCCTGGAATCCCCTGGCTCACTTGGTGCACCTCAAAGAGGATTACAACAGCATCAAGACCTTGCTGGCGCCTTGAAGTATGATGAGTACGGCTGGGAGGTCATAGGAGACTTCAAAATGGTGGCATTCCTGATGGGTCTCCAAGGCGGTTTTACCAAGTTTCCCTGCTATCTTTGCCTTTGGGACAGCAGGGACACCAAGGCGCACTACCACAGGCGGGACTGGCCACAGCGGACCGAGTTCTCTATGGGGAGGAACAACATTAAGTGGGAGCCACTGGTGGACCTCTGGAAGGTGCTGATGCCACCACTGCACATCAAATTGGGCCTTATTAAACAATTTGTCAGAGCTCTAGTTAAGGAGTTGGCAGCCTTCAAGTACTTTCAATACTTCTTCCCTAAGCTGTCTGAGGCAAAGGTCAAAGCCGGTGTCTTCGTCGGACCACAGATAAAGAAGATCCTGGAGTGCAATGAATTCCCCAAGAAGCTCACTAGTAAGGAGAAAGCGGCTTGGAACAGCTTTGTCACAGGGGTTCGTGCTTCCTGGGCAATCACAAGACCGAAAACTATGTGGAGCTGGTTGAGGCACAGTGGGTTGTAGGATGTCCCTCAAAGTCCATATCCTTGATGCTCATCTTGATAATTTCAAGGAGAACATGTGAGCATACTCGGAGGAGCAAGGCGAGCGCTTCCATCAGGATATACTGGATTTTGAATGCCGCTGCCAAGGACAGTGTAACGAGAACATGATGGAAGACTACATTTGGGGGCTGATTCGTGAAAGCGATTTACAGTATAATCATAAATCTCGAAAAACTACTCGCTTCTAAATCTTTTGTAGTCATTTTTGTATTACTTTAGTATAAATACATGTTAATTTGGATTCATATGTTGTTGTTTTTTCTGACTTTATGTGAACGAAAAGACACAATTTCGCGTGTTTTCTCACTGGAAATAGGTACATTTCAAAATATCACTGTCCTGGTCACAAAATCAAAGTTTGTGGGGAATAATAGCCATTGTCTATACTTTTGAGGCATAAGCAATTAGGAAATAACACTTACTACCCAGGAACAAAAATTGTGTTACATAGTGTAACATAGTTACCTCCACAGTACTTTTTTGTAAAGATTGATAAAACAACAACGATCACAAAGATGGAAATTACTGTTAAATGACTACCATCGACAAAGGTGTGGCACTTTTTGGTAATTAAAAGATTGGTAATGACAGTTCCAGCATTGAGCAGCTGTCAAAACTTAACTTTATACCATAGTTAACTACACTGAGCAGTTCCAGCTCATTGCTCAAGCTTTCTGTTTATTTTCCTTTAGCAAAAGGCAATCGTACAGTATGTGAAAGTAGACAGAGAACAGGAGAGAATTTTGAGGCACAGATTGAAGTATTTGAGAGGAACTTGTTGCAGAACACTACATTGAAGTATCTTGTATCCTGTCATCTCATTGGTCTCCTTTGTCAGAGCCCTGTCATTTTGCACATGCTTTTCATCCGAAAGGAAAGGAAATGTGGCTCACGTCTGCAACCCCCCCACCCCACACACACACCCTCTTTTTAGTCTTCAGATGACTTGGCCATGCTAAGGGAGAATAAAAAGAAACACATTTCAACACACACGGTTTACGAGGACTCTCCATAGACATAATGATTTTTATACTGTACGAACTAAAGATTCTATCCCCTAACCCTAACCCTCACAAAAAACTTTCTGTATTTTTACATTTTCAAAAAAAAAAACATAATTTAGTATGTTTTTTAAGTGATTTGAATTATGGGGACACTAGAAATGTCCTCATAAACATAAATTTGGAATTTATAGCATAAAACCCTTGTAATTACCAGTTTGTAACCTAAAAAAAGTCCTCGTAAACCACATAAACACCCCCCCCCCCCCCCCACACACACACAACCCCACTCTATCTCTGCACTTTAATGACTGCTTGTCTCCTTCCTTTCTCAGTGCTAATATCCTATTCTTTTCGTAATGGGTCATATTCACATTGTTTGTGCTGGAAGGAAGTTAGACCTTCTCCAAAGTATGTCTGTAACAATGACCTACTGTGCATATTCTTTTCACACTGTAACATTTTTTACAACATCTTTGTTTACACATCTATTTAACTTGTCAATTTCAACTCAAGATTTCAGAGTTTTAACTCGATTTCCATTTATCAGTAATTAAAGGAATATTCTGAATTCAATACAAGTTAAGCTCAGTCGACAGCATTTGTGGCATAATGTTGATTACCACAAAAATAAATTTAGACTCAAACCTCCGTTTCTTTAAAAAAAAAAAAAAAGCAAAAATCTGTGTTCCAGTGAGGCACTTAGAATGGAAGTGAATGGGGCCAACAACACAACGCATCGATTTGTGGTATGTTTTAATCCAATAGCCATGACTTAATATAGGCTTTTTATTTTATTTTTAATTTGTACAGAATATCCCCTATCCAAAAAGCACCAGTGGGAATTATTATACACCCAAATAGCACTCCTTGCATGCTGTGTTCAACTGTTTTTGGAGGTTTTAAATGTGAAGCATATCATTTTTAATCTTAAATTACATTTTCTATTAAAACTTGTGTATTATTTGGGCTGTAAAGTTGTTTAAATCATAGTTTTTATGGACGTTTTAGGGTTTATGGCTTTACGTTGACATGGCAACAAAATGGGTATAAAAAATTGGGTATAACTTTATAGAGAAAAGATGAGTAAGTGATTTTATCTATCTAAAATCATGTTAACACGCATCTTGTTTACAAAAACAGTGAGTATTTTAACGTTTATGGATTGGCCCCATTCACTTCCACTGTAAAGTCCAAAGTATATTCCACGCACATTACGTGTGATGCAAATTGCGTCATCAGCACCACCTGTGGCTTGACCACGTGCCACCTAGATTTTCTTGACTCGGTCTGTGCGCGTCATCTGCACTGGCCATTGACTGTACTAAAAGACTGTCACAAAGCAGATGTAGTGCACATGTGTAGAACGTGTTCCTATTCGTTCTCGGTCATAAAAGTATACTCACAAAGGCAACGCGGTCAGCCGGGTGTGATCTGGTATGCGCAAAAACGAAGTCTACCGGGCCTTAAGTGCCTCACTGGAACACAGATTTTTGCTGCTTTTTTTTTTTTTTTTTTTTTTTTTTAAAGAGGAGGGACGAATCAAAATAAATTTTAGTGGTAATCAACATTATGCCACAAATGCTGTCGACTGAGTTTAACTTGTATTGAACCCGGAATATTCCTTTAATTATTAATAAATGAAAATCAGCCCCATTATAAATCAATGAAAAAGTTAAAATTAAATAAAATCATGTTAACACGCATCTTGTTTACAAAAACAGTGAGTATTTTAACGTTTACAGATTGGCCCCATTCACTTCCATAATCATCCTTTACATTCAGTGATTAAAACTTATTACTGCAGGTTGTAACTTTGGTACCACTTTTTAAGACAGAAATTAAACTGAAATATTTAATTTAGTAGGTTGGAATTTTTACAGTACAGTCTTGGTAAACTGGAATTTATATTCTAGTATTTTAGAGTAGATCTATGGGTGTTTGGGTGCCCTTACAAAATACAAGTGGGACAAAATATGCACTTAATCCCAGTATGAGACAGGGGAGATTAGTGTAGAGCTATGTGTATTTGTTTTGGTGAGGAGTGTGCTATTTTTCCTCTGTTTCTCGACATTTCAATGGATGCCGTGCAGCCATCCAATTTGCTTGGTAGTGTCAGACTGAAAATTGGTGTGGAAAAGCAGGAACTATCCATGAAACCCTGCGCCTTTTAGACTCTACCTGATGTCCTTTCTGCTCCACTTCCCAGCGGGAGCAGAACTTGCCTGCACATGGCTGTCGTAAAAACATAAACATTAAAAGTGCTCGAAACACCACGAACAAGCCCAGGAGAGGAGAATGAAGCCATGGGATTGGTCCCCATGGAGGAGGAGGCCCAAGGAAGCCAGGACTCCATTTAAAGAGACTAGTGGTTCTGCTTAATAATAACCACTCACATCTGCTCAACACATTGCCTCTGCGAAACCAGAGGACATGGATAGAAAACAAACGATAGGAAGGGGGCAAAAGTAGGCTGGGTAGCAGACGATGGAGGCGGTTAGAGACAAGCTCTCATGAGCCTCTGCACCTCTTAACATCATTTATTATTTTTCCGGACATGTGGAAAGCACACCGTGTGGCACTTTTATGAGGCTTTATGTCTTAGAAGTAAAGTATTCATAGTCTCCTGCCCTCTAAATTGAAAATGGGGAGTGGTTATTGAAAATGCTGTAGTCAGCACTCTTTTGTTAAAGTAGGTGTTTTTCAAGGTGGTTCATCTGATTATTTCCAAAGTGCCTTTAAGGGTGTTTTCACACTAGCACTTTTGGTGCGCACCCGGGTTCAAATGACATCAAAGTTTGGTTTGTTTGGATAATGTGAACGCTGTTTTCTGAACTCGGGTGCGCAATATGGTAGAATACATTTCTCATACCTGCTTGTCTCCAGATAAATCGCAATCAGAGAGTAGCTCACATTATTCACATCTCTTGCAACAACATCTGAGGGCTCACGGCAGACAAATACTAACATGTATCACATCATTGCACATTCAATGCATCCGTAGAAGTCAAACACAAGTGTTGTTCTTTGTGTGAAAAATTTTGGTGGTAAATCCAAAGAGATTAATACTTCACTAACACAGCGAAGCTGATGTCTTCTTGAGTTGTTTCCTAGTTAGAGTGGTAAACAGCTGCTGCTTATACTTATGTTTATGATGCAATCGGACCGTGGTTCGGACCTAAATAATATGATGTGAACAGAGACCAGAGGGGGCAGTGGGAGGGGGAGGAAACAAACTCTGGTTCGGTCCAAGCAATCGAGCCAAGTGTGAAATCAGCCATGTCAAGTCATTTCACTCGGCGTACATATTTGTGACACATTTGGGGAGCTATTTTCAGTCATCCAAGTACAGATATTATCTATCTGGTCTCATAGAATCAGGTTACTATACCTTCATTTTTGCAAAATGATTTTTACATAGCTCGTTGTGAACACTAGAGAACAACAACAATGACTTTTATTACCTTTCCAACAAATCATGAGTAAAACTGCAGATTATCAGTTCATAAACACTTACTTTCCCCCCTGTTCATCACACAATGCTACCTTATGATGTCAAAACACTTTTACTGTAGTGCATGGCTTGTAAGGCGATACATTTTACATACATTTACATTAGGCTTGGAATCTATGCCGTATTCACGTATTGATAATCAGAATATCGATATATTGTGTATAAGTATCTTTCATAAAGCCTACACATTGTATTTTCATTTACAAGTATGTCTTTTTATGGTTTGAGAGCTTGAATGAACCTATTCAATGCAACATACAGAGAAATGCATAATAAATGTCGCCATTTCTAATTATTCAGTTTGCACAGTTACACCAGTTTCATACACTAACCTGCAAACTCAACGGCACTTCTTGAAGAAGTACAAAAACCTTTGTAAATTTCAACTGCCATCAGCTCGTGATGTGTGTGTGTGATATCTGCCTTATCCATGTTGCGACCGACTTCAGTAAATGTTATGCTGCCACTTTGTGGTCTTCCAAAGCTATTACATCAGACTACATTGAATGGAATGCAACTGGCAGTGAATTGAAAGCACACAAATTAGGCTTCTAATTTAAATGTCGGCTGATGTTAATATACTGATGCCTCAAAAATGTATCGATAAAATAACGTGCCGATCAGTAATCGATATATTGATATTTTATTAAATCCCTAATTTACATACTGTATATCAGCAAGTGCGTTTTTCATCTCTGCTTTTTAATGACATTATCAGTTAGGTTAAGTTTAAGGTTTAAGTTAGGGAGGTTGGTTTTGTTGATTTAAAACTCCATAGAGCATTAACCTTACTAACCTCATCTGTTTGGAAGAAAATGTAACTCACTTTTAGCACCACTCAGTGGACATTTCACTTCGGAACTGACTTAATAATTGTAAGGAACTGTGCAATATCCTTTTGCAAAAATGTCACCACTGTCACAGTTTTAATGAGATCAGGCTTTATCTACTTGAATGGGGAAAGACAGAAATCTCCAAAAAAGTTGGTCAAAACTTTGCTCCAATAACATATTTCAAATCAGCAATAAAATCTGACAACAATGATATCATAAATTGCTATTCTTTATCACAAATTAAGCAAAAAAACAACAAAAACAAACAAACAAACAAACAAACAAACAAAATGTCAGGGTAAAATGCATGGACATTCTAGAGTAAACAAACAGGTGATTGGCTCTTTTAACAGCAAGGCGGGTCTTTTATACCTACAGTCGCCATATTGTGTATTCCTGTGCCACACTGGTGCCGAAACCAAACCTCTTGTTCGGTAGGGAAAGGAGGAAGCAGGAACCAGATTAACAATCAAAAAGATTTTAATTACAACATAAAACGCTGAACTGAAACATAACGACACACACACACAGAGTGGCCGCGTGCGTCTCTCTCTCTCTCTCTCTCTCTCTCTCTCTCTCCGGCAACTAAATGTTTGCATTTAACATACTGCATTTTTGTATGAAGGTACATCCTAAGGAAACTGGTTTGAGACAGGCTTCCAAAGCACCTTAACATCATGTCTAATGATCAAGAAGTAATTCAAGTGAGCTTTAGAAATAATCAAGCAAGACTACAATGCTAATTTATTGGTAGAAATGGAAGTTTCCTTTTTTCTTTCAGCTGTTTCATCTGAAGACACAACTATGCTGCCTTTAAAAAACAACCAGATTAAGGCATCTTAGATAGGGTTTTACGCAAATATTGGATTTGAAAGTGCCTGATGCCTTTGTACCTTTGCATACTGCCTGTGAAAGCAACATTTTCCGAGTTTCAGACACCAGCCAATGTTTTGGTGTTCTCAAAACAGAATGTCCAATGATATCTGTTTAGAATGCAGTTCTAGAATTGTGAAAATCTGGCCTAGCTAAATGAGTAATAGCATGAGTTGTAGCCTACCTACAACAGATATACAAAGACCAATGCTAGCTCAACACACAGGCCTCAAGAGGTCAGAATGTGATCTCTGGGGTCAATCATTTTGGTAAAGGTTATCTCTTGGGCCAGTTGCAGGTCTGAAACACAACATCTGGCATTCCTCAGCTGATTAGGTTAGATAAGCAGATGGCGTCCCATCTGATTGGTACAGAGGGAAGATAAGAGGGAATAATCTCAATAATTAGCCAAAATTCTATTTTACTTATTGTTGACCCAAAGACCATGGCCCATTGGCCCATTGGCTCGTTGGTGAATTAACTACTGTACTTTGCACTAACCTCAAGGCCACAGCCCCAAATTTGCCTCTACTCTTCTTAAAAAAAAAAACAAAAAAAAAAACCTCTACATCAAATAATATAAGCATGAGCGATGTGAATTTCTTCTGCAAGAGCATTTCATTGGTTGCTTCTTGTTGTTTGTCAAACAGCTCTGCAGAGGATTTGTGCTACACCTCAGTATTAGAGTTTAACTGCTTTGACCTGTGAGTAACTGATCTATGTCTTGGTGTGTGTGTATATGTGTGTTGTTTGATGCTGTTTCATGCATAAGCCTACTCTAGGTCTTCATTACATCCCAGATGACTCTTAAATCCTCTCAGGATAAGCATATACAGTTGGCATATACAAGTCATTTGATGCTACTATGCAGTGTACAGCCCAATATATACCATAAATGCCCATTTCTTTCACTTTCTTCCCATCTTTATGCAAACTCACCCTCTTTTCCCTCTCTCTCTCCCTCTTTCTCCACCCCTCTATCATGAGTTCATCCATACACAGTGAGTCTGAACCTAAATATTTAGCTGTCTTAGTAGGAAACTGCCATGCCTAAACCCTTTCCAGATGTGGGGGAGAGCAGTGTGCTGTTTAGAACTAATTATGTGCGGCTGCACAGTGATTGAGCTGATAGAGGGGGAGAGAGAGAGAGAGAGAGAGAGAGAGAGAGAGAGAGAGAGAGAGAGAGAGAGAGAGAGAGAGAGAGGGAGAGAGGGAGGAGTTAAAGAAGTAGAAAGTGTGAAATAGAGGGAGAGATAAAGAAAAGAACAGAGGGATAGAATGAGGTGAAGTGGACGGGGTAAATTAAATAAATTTTTTTTGAAAGTTTTTTTATCTGTTTCAGTGAGAATGAGATGGGAAAGAGTGAGAAATTAAGTGTAATGCAAGAGAGACGAGACAGTCTGAGTATTGCTTAATGAAGCTGCTGTTTTGATCTTTTATTGATCACATGTCTCCTTGTCATTCAAATTCGCTGGTAAGAGTTCACCAAACTTGAAGATTGTAAAGCCCAATGTATACTTCGGTCAGACGTGAATGGTAGGCGTCTGCGTACGTGTGATGCAAATTTAATCATCAGAGTTCTCGAGCACTGAACACCATGCGGCCAGATTTTTCTAACCACGCGTACTCTTAAAGCAAAGTATGAGCATGCGCCTGTAATTATTGGCACTAATTAGTGGGTCCACAAGGTGGCAGCACTCACATTTGAGCCGTTGGTGTCACGAAGAAGCACTAGATGTAATCGCCGCTAATCAACATGAGACAGCAGAAACAACAACAGAGGATGTGCACGTCAAGGGCGCATATGAGGAGGTCAGGAGATACCTGCATTTGTATAACTCAATTTTGACGGAATATAAAGACATCTTTGTGGGTCTAAACTCTTGAAGATAAATAGTCCAGTATCTCATGCACCAACCGCATGTATATGTGCACTGTCTTTACTTTGAAAGGCTAGCGTTCGACTGTACGCAGACGCAAAGTGTGTATGTGTGAATGTGAGTGTGTGTGTGTATGTATGTTTGTGTTGTGTATGTTAAAGCTGAAGTGTGTAATTTCTGCACCACTAGTGTCACCCCACGGAATCGCAACAACAATGATTGTTTTCAGACAGGTTTCCCAAACATCATCCCGTGTCTCCCATAGATCTGACAGACAGATAGTCCCATATGCATGTCAATAGCATGTTTTTGGGCATGTTCCATGTAATACCATAATATTTTTTTAAAGTACCTTGGAGTACCAACTAAATACCATGATATATGGATATGGTAAACATTCAGTACCATGATACATCAAAGTACTTTGGTTTTACCATCTGATGATCTGATGATGTATTGTAGTACCACCACAGTACTCTTTTGAAAGGGTCAGATCAGTGTATTGTGTGTGGGTCCTGTTAACTACCAGCATACATAGATGGATTTATATATATATATATATATATATATATATATATACAGGGTTGGGAGGGTTACTTTTGAAATGTATTCACTACAGATTACAGAATACATGCTGTAAAATGTCATTTGTAATGTATTCTGTTAGATTATTCAAGGTCAGTAACGTATTCTAAATACTTTGGATTACTTCTTCAGCACTGGTAGATTTTGTCACTTGTTTTGACTATAAAAACTCTGCCAGTACAGTTAGACAAAATACACGTTAAAAATACATTCTCTGAAAAACATAAATATCTTATGCAGTGTTGTTTCTAAAACAAGATAAATCAAATTGATTTTGTTTTAAGGATTTATAGATATTTTTACAGGAAAACAATACATAATTTCAAAGGTCTTACTAGAAAAAAAGAAATTATTATCCAACGTGAATGTTCTTGATAACAAAAATACGATTGTGCCTGATAACGTGTGCATGTAAAATGGCTAGAAATAGCATTTGAGCTTAGCATAAAGATGACAATTTACACAAGTTTTATTTCTATTTCTTCTGCTCCAAACTTACTTCAAACTTACTTCTCTGTCTGCTTGTATGAATGTAACACATCATAAGAAAGTGTTTCACTGCTGTTCAAATGCACTTTGGATCGCATCATTTATTTGTATAAATGTTTTCCATCTGAAAGGACTAAATATTAAATGAAACAAATGACAATAAAATGCAAAGTAATCCGTTCAGTAATCAAAATACTTTTTGAATGTAACTGTATTCTAATTACCAATTATTTAAACTGTAACTGTAGTGGAATACAGTTACTTATATTTTGTATTTTAAATACGTAATCCCATTACATGTATTTCATTACTCCCCAACCCTGTATATATGTATATAATATACACTACCGTTCAAAAGTTTGGGGTCACTTGCCTGAAAACTTTCTCATGATCTTAAAAACCTTTTGATCTGAAGACGTATTCTTAAATGTTTGAAATTAGTTTTGTAGACAAAAATATAATTGTGC
Organism: Myxocyprinus asiaticus; assembly: GCF_019703515.2. NCBI lineage: Eukaryota > Metazoa > Chordata > Actinopteri > Cypriniformes > Catostomidae > Myxocyprinus > Myxocyprinus asiaticus. Next base: position 35,228,859 of record NC_059367.1, read on the forward strand.
CACCATATTAATTTATTTAATTACAAAACTAAAATGTTATTTAAAAAAAAAAAAAGTTTGGACCGAATAATTAAGAAAAGCATTATTATATTATAGAACAATTATTCTAAAATGTGAAAAAATAAATAAATAAATAAATAAAGAATGAGTAAGTGACCCTAAACCTTTGAACAGTATTGTATATATACACTACTAGTCAAAAGTTTTGAAACACTTACTCATTCTTTATTATATATATATATATATATATATATATATATATATATATATATATATATATATATATATATATATATATATATGTATATTATTTTATTTATTTATTTATTTTTTTCACATTTTAGAATAATAGTAAATTCATCAAAACTATGGAATAACATAAATGGAACTATGAGAATTATATTGTGACTAAACAAAATCCAAAATAAATCAAAACTGTGTTATATTTTAGCATCTTCAAAGTAGTCACCCTTTGCCTAGAATTTGCAGACATGTACTCTTGACATTTTCTCAACTTCTTGAGGTATCACCCTGGGATGCTTTTTAAACAGTATTGAAGGAGTTCCCATCTATGTTGGGCACTTATTGGCTGCTTTTCTTTATTATTTGGTCCAAGTCATCAATTTCAAAACCTTTTTTTTTTTTTTTTTTTTTTATAAAATTTTAGTTTTAAAGTTGTGCTCAAAAGTTTGCATTCCCTTGGAGAATTGGTAATATATGTACCATTTTTAAAGAAAACATGAGTGAGCAGGAAAAACACATTTCTTTTATTTCTTATGGGATTCATATTCAACTGTAGGTTATAACAGAATAGCACAATCATAAAATAAAACATAGCAACAAAGAAAAAAAATGAAATGACCCCTGTTCAAAAGTCTGCATACCCTTAGTTCTTAATACTGTGTATTGCCCCCTTTAGCGTCAATGACAGCGTGCAGTATTTTGTAATAGTTGTCTATGAGGACACAAATTCTTGCAGGTGGTATAGCTGCCCATTCGTCTTGGCAAAATGCCTCCAGGTCATGCAAAGTCTTTGGTCGTCTTGCATGAACTGCACGTTTGAAATCTCCCCAGAGTGGCTCGATGATATTAAGGTCAGGAGACTGTGATGGCCACTCCAGAACCTTCACCTTTTTCTGCTGTAACCACTGGAGGGTCAACTTGGCCTTGTGCTTAGGGTCTTTGCCGTGCTGGAAAGTCCAAGAGCGTCCCATGCGCAGCTTTCGTGCAGAAGAATGCAAATTGTCTGCCAGTATTTTCTGATAACATGCTGCGTTCATCTTGCCATCAATTTTCACAAGATTCCCCATGCCTTTAATGCTCACACACCCCCAAAACTTCTGTGAGCTGCCACCACCATGCTTCACAGTGGGTATGGTATTCTTTTCACTATAGGCCTTGTTGACCCCTCTCCAAACATAGAGCTTATGGTTGTGACCATAAATCTCTATTTTGGTCTCGTCACTCCAAATTACAGTGTGCCAGAAGCTGCGAGGCGTGTCAAGGTGTCTTTTTGTGGCATTGGCACAGTAAAGGCTTCTTTCTGGCAACTTGACCATGCAGCTCATTTTTGTTCAAGTATCATCGTATTGTGCTCCTTGAAACAACCACACCGTCTTTTTCCAGAGCAGCCTGTATTTCTCCTGAGGTTACCTGTGGGTTTTTCTTTGTATCCCGAACAATTCTTCTGGCAGTTGTGGCTGAAATCTTTCTTGGTCTACCTGACCTTGGCTTGGTATTAAGATATCCCTGAATTTTCAGCTTCTTAATAAGTGATTGAACAGTACTGACTGGCATTTTCAAGGCTTTGGATATCTTTTTATATCCATTTCCATCTTTATAAAGTTCCATTACCTTGTTACGCAGGTCTTTTGACAGTTCTTTTCTGCTCCCCATGGCTCAGTATCTAGCCTGCTCAGTGCATCCACGTGAGAGCTAACAAACTCATTGACTATTTATACACAGACACTAATTGCAATTTAAAAAGCCACAGGTGTGGGAAATTAAACTTTAATTGCCATTTAAACCTGTGTGTGTCACCTCGTGTGTCTGTAACAAGGCCAAACATTCAAGGGTATGTAAACGTTTGATCAGGGGCATTTGGGTGATTTCTGTTATCATTATGATTTAAAAAGGTGCCAGACAACTATGTGATAATAAATGGCTTCATATGATCACTATCCTTAAATAAAAGGCAGTTTTTTTGCATGATCAGTCATATTTTCAAAATCAATGCCAAAATTTCACAATTTCTGCCAGGGTATGCAAACTTTTGAGCACAACTCTACAATGAAATAAATGAATATGGTGGCACAATTATATTTTTGTCTACAAAACTAATTTCAAACATTTAAGCATATGCCTTCATATCAAAAGATTTTTAAGATCATGAGAAACCGGTAGTGTATGTATATATATATATATATATATATATATATATATATATATATATATATATATATTTACATTTACATTTATTCATTTGGCAGACGCTTTTATCCAAAGCGACTTACAAAAGAGGAAAAACATAAGCGAATCATCTTAAGGAGACAGTGGTATGAAAAGTGCTGTATTACAAAGTTTCACTAGCATCAGAATAGTATTCAAAACAGAATAAAGTGCAACAAGAATGTTTTAAAAAAAAATAATTGTTTTTTAATGACTGGTTAATTGCTCATGGAAAAGATGTGTTTTTAGTCGTTTTTTGAAGACAGAGAGTGAGTCAGCTTCACGGATGGAGTTGGGAAAGTCGTTCCACCAATGTGGTATGATGAAGCTGAAAGTCCGGGAAAGTGTTTTGGTGCCTCTTTGTGTTGGTAAAACAAGGCGACGTTCCTTAGCCGACCGCAGGCTTCTAGTGGGCGCGTAGCTCTGCATAAATTATTTTAGGTATGCTAGATTTTAGGTAACCTAGGATTGTGAAAATCTATTAATCCTATTGGAATATTGCCCAAAACACACTATCCTTGTAATAGTATTGGTTGTGGAAATACTTTTTTACTTTTGCCTTTTTATATATAACTACACAATAAAACAGTATGGAACTTCAAATCTCCTTTACTACACTGGTTCTAACCTTTTAGAATCATTATTTTTGAGAGCGTTCAGTCTCACTTCCCAGCTGAAAAAAGGATTTCCACAACAAATACCATTAAGAGTATAGTGTGTTTTAGGCCATATTCCAATAGGATTGAATGGTTTGTATTGGTTCCAGATATGTATTGATCCCTAATGGTATACACTAGATGTAACATAACATGACATCAGTAGAAGCCAACATATTACAAGTAGAGGCCACATTTATTGTATATTTTCCATTAAAACCAAAACAATAAATAAGAATTTTTGTTAGGGTTTCCAATGTTTTTTTGTTTTTTAGGTTTAAACTGAAACAAAATTCTTACCAATGCTAACCCCAGATCTAAACTGGACACCCAAACAGAGTCAATACACAGTCAGCTGCTTCATATTCTAATAAAAACTGCCTTGACTCAGGAAAACTAAACAAATCAAATTTAAAGACTCCATGAAATGGTTTTACAAATGCTATTTTCTTTCTGTGATAACCTATTTCCTGTTGGAGCAAGAAATATCAAAGGATTCTTTGTCCATATTCCTAGGGAGATACTTTTAGGAGTACATTAGCATATGACCTCAAACATGGACTAAAAGACAAAAAACACCAAATTTGATTTCATATTTTCATTGGTTTCAAGTTTTTATACTCAAATCAGTGTTTGTTCCATGTTTTTTAAAGAGTTTGGATTGCTCATTTCTTTAAATGGAGTTCCCTATCTGTCACTCACTCGACGTTGGTGTCAATGTAGTAACAATAGGGGTCACTCTTGGGAGCCCGAGACACCTCTGGTCTTTGATAAAAGGCCTATGAAAATTGGCGAGTGGTATTTGCATGCCACTCCCCCGAACATACGGGTATAAAAGGAGCTGGTATGCAACCACTCATTCAGATTTTCTCTTCGGAGCCGAACGGTCATGCCCGCTGAGCTGAATACTACTGTTCATTCACCTGCTGGATCTGACGGCGCATTTCAGCGGCTTCTCCCTCCTCTGCACTGGTGCACTGCAGAGAATGCCCCTGGGTGCTTCGGCAGAAAAACTAGAGAGTATATTTTCTGAAAGAGCATTTTTCCCCTCTAAAAGAGTATATATTTCTCTAAAAGAGCGCACACATGGAACGTCTTTTTAAAGACGCGTCTTTTTAAAGATGCTTTTCCGATTGTGTGTTATTCTTGGTTGTGCTCGTTATCTCTCGCCTTCTAACGGTCACGATCACTGTCTTTCGTGTCTGGGCACTGCTCACGCGGAGACAGCGTTCGTGGATGGTCACATTCTCATTGCGAGAATATGTCCATGGCAACGTTGCGGTCGCGGCTCGCCTTCGTAAGAAAGCGAGCCACCCCAGAGGCTCCCGCCTCGGTCCTTTTACCCACGGGTTTGAGGCCAGCGTGGCTAGCACTGGGGGCGATTTGGGGACCCCAATGGGACCGCCTCCGCCGGTTATCCCCCCGCGGACCTCCCATTCCACAGCACGCTCGTCTGCCCCGATCGGGCTTCCGGGTGAGTCCGCCGGCTCGTCTCACGGCGTGTTCGACCTCTTATTCGGAGCCCGCGAAAGTGATGAGCTCTCAAGCGCAGCATCGGAGAGCGGGCTCGTCCAGTCGGAAGCCTCAGCTGTGCTCCTCCCTTCGGGGTTGATCGCCCAGTCATAGGCTGATGCGGAGATGACGACATGCTTTCCCGGACAGCCGCGAGCATCGGTTAGAGTGGATTTCACCGCTCTTCCCTGAACCCTCGCGGCTTGGTGATTCGTTCCTGGGCTCGCGGCGCCGCTCAAAGCCACGCCCCGCCCCGTTCCTTTCTTCCCGGAAGTGCATGAAGAGCTGACAAGGTCGCGGGAGGCACTTTTTACTGCCCGGTCCCGATCTTTTCAGCTTCCCCGCTCTCACTACCCTCGATGGTGGGGCGGCCAAGGGTTATTCGGCAATCCCCTGGTGGATAAAGGCGCTCGCGGTGCACCTATGCCCGCAGAGCGCCGCCACCTGGCATGGGTGCCCAAAGCCCACGTCCAAGGCCTGTAGGTTTACGTCATCTCTGACGGCCAAGGCCTACGGTGCCGCTGGACAAGCCGCCTCTGCCCTGCATGCCATGGCTCTCCTGCAAGTCTGCCAAGGCGCTAAAGGAACTGCACGAGGGTAGTTCCGCCCCGGGATTGATGCAGGAATTGCGCTCGGCGACCGACCTCGCTCTCCGAGCGACGGAGGTCACGGCGCGGTCTCTCGGGCAGACGATGGCCACACTAGTGGTCCAGGAGCGCCACCTTTGGCTCAACCTGGTCGAGATGGGTGAGGTCAACAGGACACGATTCCTTGCTGCCCCCATTTCCCAGGCGGGCCTATTCGGCGACACCGTCGAGGACTTTGCCCAGCAGTTCTCGATGGTAGAGCAGTAGATGGATGCTAGCCGGCTTATCCTGCCCCGGCGTGGCTCAAGATCCCGCACCCCATCTACTCATCGCCGAGGGCATCCCCCTGTGGTGACTGCACCGGCTCCGCCGCAGCCCGCCCCTTCGGCCTGGCCCACTGCAGGAAGCAGACGTCACCCGTCTCGCGGCCGCCCAGAACCCGTGAAAGGCTTCAAAGCGCCCTTGAGACGGGCAACCCAGGGACAACGAAACCCGCTGCTCTGGAGCTGGTAAGCAGATCTTCATCTACCTTTTGCATTTAATTGCACTGCATGCCCAAGTGGCTGCAGTACTCAAGAGCTCAGCAAGAGTAGTTTCCTTGTTCCCTGGGTCACATATCCGGTGTGTACGGCTGGCATCACGACCATCGTCCACCACTCCATTTGGCAGGTTGGCGCTCCAGCGGCGGTCTCCCGCCCTGAGCGCCCAGCTGTGGCACAAATCCGCCCCCGATGTGACAGTCTCCACGGGTCACGAGGACAGGCCTCTTCCTACCTCATCCCAGGCTGTTCCGTGGGTGGTCACAAGGAGCCAGGTAAGTGCTTCGATGTCCTCGGACTCAGCACGGCCACGATGTGGTGTGGCACCTCGAGCTCCACCCCGCCGCGAGGCCCCACCTGCCTTTACACAGACTCCCGTTCAAGATGCTGACGCAAAGACGCATTCTAGCGAGTGTCTGGCATCAAGATTGGTTCGCTGCGGTAGACCCGAAGGATGCGTACTTTCACGTCTCGATCCTTCCTCGACACAGACCCTTCCTGCGGTTCGCATTCGAGGGTCAGGCGTATCAGTACAAAGTCCTCCCTTTCGGCCTGTCCCTGTCTCCTCGCGTCTTTACGAAGATCGCAGAGGCTGCCCTTGCCCCGTTAAGGGAGGTGGGCATTCGCATTCTCAACTATCTCAACGACTGGCTAATCTTAGCTCACTCTCGAGACGTGTTATGCGCACACAGGGACCTGGTGCTCTCACACCTCAGCCGACTAGGGCTTCGGGTCAACTGGGAAAAGATCAAGCTCCTCCTGGTTCAGAGCATCTCTTTTCTCGGTTTGGAGTTGGACTCAGTCTCCTTGACGGCGCACCTTACGAGCGAGCGCGCCCAGTCGGTGCTGGCCTGTTTGAAGGCGTTCAATCAGAAAACAGCGGTTCCACTGAAACTTTTTCAGAGGCTCCTGGGGCATATGGCATCCTCGGCGGTGGCCACCCCGCTCAGGTTGATGCATATGAGGCCGCTTCAGCACTGGCTCCAGACTCGAGTCCTGAGACGGGCATGGCGGCATGGGACACACCGCGTCGCCATTACGTCGGTCTGTCACCGTCTTTTCAGCCCTTGGACCGACCTCTCATTTCTACGAGCAGGTGTTCCCCTAGAACTGGTCTCCAGGTGCGTTGTGGCCACGACAGACGCCTCCAAAATGGGCTGGGGCACTGTTGGCAATGGGCACGCAGCCGCCGGCCTCTGGACGGGTCCGCGGCTGCGTTGGCACATCAACTGCCTCGAGTTACTGGCAATTCTGCTCGCCCTGCGGAGGTTCCGGCCGTTGATCCAGGGTAAGCACGTGCTAGTTCGGACAGACAACACGGCAGCGGTAGCATATGTCAACCGCCAAGGCAGTTTGCGCTCCCGCTGTATGTCATAACTCGCCCGCCGTCTCCTCCAACGGAGTCAGCAGCACCAAGTCGCTGCAAGCCACTCACATCCCGGGCAACCTCAACACTTCGGCGGACGTGCCGTCACAACAGGTTACCCTCAAGGGAGAGTGGAGACTCCACCTTCAGGTGGTCCTGCTGATTGGAGTCGATTCAGTCAGGCACAGGTGCACCTGTTCGCCTCCCAAGAATCCTCCCCACTGCCCGCTCTGGTACGCCCTGACCGAGGCCTTCCTCGGCATAGACGCGCTGGCACACAGCTGGTCCCCTGGCATTGGCAAATATGCATTTTCCCCCAGTGAGCCGGCTCGCACAGAACCTGTGCAAGGTCAGGGAGGACGAGGAGAAGGTCGTCCTGGTAAGCACCCTACTGGCCCGCCCAGACGTGGTGCTCGGACCTCACGCTCCTCGTGACAGCTCCCCCCGGGCAAATTCCCCTGAGGAAGGACCTTCTTTCTCAGGGAAAGGGCACCATCCGGCACCCGCGCCCAGACCTCTGGAATCTCCATGTCTGGCCCCTGGACGGGACGCGGAAGACCTAAGCTGTCTCCCACCTGCGGTGGTAGACACGTTCACTCAGGCTAAGGCTCCCTCTATGAGGCGCCTGTATGCCTTTAAGTGGCGTCTTTTCGCTAAGTGGTGTTCTTACCGTCAGGAAGACCCCCAGAGGTGCGCAGTCAGATCAGTGCTTTCCTTTCTGCAAGAGAGGTTGGAAGGGAGGCTGTCCCCTTCCACCTTGAAGGTGTACGTTGCTGCCATAGCAGCACATCACGACGCAGTTGATGGTAAGTCCTTAGGGAAGCATGATCTGATCATCAGGTTCCTAAAGAGGCACCAGGAGGCTGAATCCCTCCAGGCCGCGCCTCGTTCCCTCATCGGACCTCTGTAGTTTTTCAGGGTCTATAGAGAGCCCCCTTTGAGCTTGCAGTCAGCCGAGCTTAAGGCACTCTCCTTGAAGACTGCCCTCCTGACTGCGCTCACTTCCATCAAGAGGGTAGGTGACCTGCAAGCGCTCTCTGTCAGCGAAACGTGCCTGGAGTTTGGTCCGGGCTATTCTCACGTGATCCTGAGACCCCCGACCGGGCTATGTGCCCAAGGTTCCCACCACTCCTTTTAGGGACCAGGTGGTGAACCTGCAAGCGCTGCCCCAGGAGGAGGCAGACCCAGCCCTGTCATTGCTGTGTCCGGTGCGCGCTTTACGCATCTATTTGGATCGCACGCAGAGCTTTAGAATCTCTGAGCAGCTCTTTGTCTGCTTTGGTGCACAGCGGAAAGGAAGTGCTGTCTCCAAGCAGAGGATTGCCCACTGGCTCATTGACGCCATAATTATGGCATGTCTTGCCCAAAACATGCTGCCCCTGGTAGGGCTACGAGCCCATTCTACCCGTGGTGTAGCGGCTTCTTGGGCCCTGGCCAGAGGTGCCTCTCTAACAGACATTTGCAGAGCAGCGTGCTGGGCAACACCCAACACCTTTGCAAGGTTCTACAACCTCCGGGTGGAACCGGTTTCGTCCCAGATAGTGGCACGCAACACAAGCGGATAAGCCCGGGATAGCCGGCCGGGTGTATCGCTTGCACATAGCGCCTTCCACCTCCTTTTGAGCTGAAGACGTGCACCGTTAATTCCCAGTAGTGTTCACAAAATTTTTTCCCTGGTTGACTTCCTCCGAGCCCTGTGGCAGTCGAGTTTTCGGAGAGACTCGCTGCCGGCCCAGTACACACGCCAGCTAAGAGCCCGGTTCTGGGGTAGGTGCTCCACATGTGGCGGTTCCCTGTAAGGCTAACCCCATGCGATCTATATCTTCCACTAATTCGTTTCCCTGCTGGCAAACTGCGTCTTCTTTGGGCAGAGCCCTCTGCCCCAGTCTCCATGTTTGTAGTACCTCCTCCCCCATTGGGCAGGAGCTACCTTGAAGGCTCTCCACATGGTTGGAAAGACCATGTGACATATTCTTCCACTTAAATATCCCCCCCTCTCTTGGGGCGAGGTGTGGTCTCCGTGGTGTCCTCCCCTTGGGAGGGACACCTACCGACTAGACCTGGCGGCCCAGTTGGATAATCCCCCTTCTTTTTTAGGGAGTGGAAAAAGAGAAGGGGAAAAGAGGCCACGACTAGGTTAAGCCTGTCTCTGTCTTTGGGTAGTCGACTTGTCCCCAAAAAGGGCCGTTCGACACTCATAACTGTGTTGGGGGAGGTTACGTGTCGACCTGGTGTGCTGGCTATGAGGCACACAGCAAGGCTGCCCACAACACACCGCCAGTTCACGTAACACAGTTCAGCCTTGTGGCGTTTTGTATAGGGACCCCTAGTGTCACTACATCGACACCAACGTCGAGTGAGTGATAGATAGGGAACGTCATGGTTACTGGTGTAACCTTCGTACCCTGATGGAGGGAACGAGACGTTGGTCCCTCCTGCCTCAATGCTGAACTACCCGCTGAAATGGCCGGACCTTATATCGGCTCCTCAGCGTAAAACCTGAATGAGTGGTTGCATACCAGCTCCTTTTATACCCATATATCCGGGGGAGTGGCATGCAAATACCACTCGCCAATTTTCATTGGCCTTTTATCAAAGACCAGAGGTGTCTCGGGCTCCCAAGAGTGACCCCTAGTGTCACTACATCGACACCAACGTCTCGTTCCCTCCATCAGGGAACGGAGGTTACACCAGTAACCATGACGTTCTAAATAAAGGTCCAGGAGGAGCTTGTCAAGTTAGTCCTGTTAATCACAACACAAGCGCATACCTCACTCCAGTGACAATTCTTCCATCATTCCTCCACCACCCTAACTTCACCTTCATTTTTAATTCTAACTACCTTAAACTGCAGTAAGTAGTCCAGTTGGGGACTTAGAGCTCGAGTCGAGCCTCACGTTCAAACCCTCCTTTACAGACAGCAAGACAAATTTGTTTACCTTTACCAGTCTGTTTACCATTTCCACTTCAAGGACTAGGTGGATAGGCAAACTCGTGTAATTAAGCTTACGCTAATCTCCCCACACGTGGCCAAAGTGGACACATCGTGTTGATCTCCATCTTTACCCATTAAACTGTGATAATGGTTTGACAGTCATGCACCATATCAATATTTCTTCACTCAGTGTTGATCCACTGTCTCAACAGTCGTAAAATCAATGTTTGTTTAACGTTGTATCGGCATTCTCCTGCATTTGAGTGCTGGCATGCTTATGTGTTTTCAATGACTTTAAGAATGTGGGTGTGTGCTGAATATGTTGTTTCATATGTGAGTGTGTGTTTGTAAAGCTGTTTTAAGATGCCAATGGTTCCATCTTCATTGGTGACCTTGATCTGATGCCCGTTCCCGCTGGTGGGCACACACTCTCTGTGAGGTTTGTGAATGTACACTCCCTCAGACAGCTGCAGCAAGTATGTGTGCATCTGTCCATCTGTTACACTCTTATTTCGTTTGTACTACAGTGGGGTTCAAAAGTTTTTAAAGAGTCTGCTGGTGAAATGCTTTTGTATATATATATATATTAATTTTTTCTCATTTAAAGGGATATTTCACACAAAAGTGAAAATTATGTCATCATTTACTCAGTCTCATGTTCACTCTCTTCATTGTGGGATTTTGCCTAATTATTTATTTTACCTCATAATGTTTCTTTATTCTATATTTTAAATCCAAAAACTTTCTGTTTATTATCAGGTTTAAACTAGATTTTGAGTCCCAGCTTTTGAATTGGGACTCAGACTTTTAAACCCCACTGTACTGTATGTTGATTTTTTTTCCAGTACTGACATGATGAACTTTGGAAAACAGGCCCTTGAGTGTGTTGTGCAATCATAACTCAGCATCTGTATGGATGTGTGCATGCAGTTCTCCTTCAGGTCAGAGAGTGAAAAGAGGGGAGTGTGTTTTCAGAAACCTTCCTGACAGACATCCGGGGAATTGTGTGGATGGGCGTCCTCGGAACGCCGGCATTCCAGGAGGGTTTATTTTTGTGGGAAAAGGCGACGAGGGGAGAGGAGGGGAAGGGAGGGGAAGACTGCACGTGTTCTGAGAAGGGGCGGTGGTCCACAGTAAATCAAAAAAGCAAACAAAGACCTAGACACTGGATACCATGAACCTAACCCATCACACCTGCCTCTGCCACACATGCTTTGACCTCTGACCCCTCTATCCTGAACATTTAGGTAAAAGTCAGTGCTTTAAGTAAAAAGCATTCTCTGTGGAGTTATTAAAGGGATAGTTCACCCAAAAATGAAAATTCTGTCATAATTTACTCACTATCATTTTGTTCCAAACCCCATATGACCTACTTTCTTCCTTGAAACACAAAAGGATATGTTAGACAGAATGACAGCCTCAGTCACCATTTACTTTCATTGTATGGAAAAAATATACAATCTGCGTAATATCGCCTTTCATGTGCGGAAGAAAGAAGGTCAGATGGGTTTGGAACCTCATGAAGGTGAATGCATGATGACAGGATTTTAATTTTTAGCTGAACTATCCCTTTAAGCATTATACATTCTATGTTTATTTGTGTGACCGGTTTGGATGGAAGTTTGCAAATGAAAAATCCCCCAGCAGTGTCATGTTCGACATAGAGGGAGAGGGAAAGAGATGCTCCTCCCGGTGCACAGCGGGATCCACTGTTTAGATAGTTTTTCCTTTCACTTTACTTGTCTTAACTGACTCCAAAAATGGTTGAACTCCCTCTCTCTCTCTCCCTCTGTTTCTCTTTTCATCTCTTTATCTCTCTTCCTTTTTCCCTTTCCACAGCCTCTCATTCTGTTCTGAAACACTCCATCTCTTTCCTTTCTTTATCCCTCTGCATAACTCTCTCTTCAGCTGTCCCCTCTCGTTCACCACAAAGCTTCTTTGGATCTCTGTTCTTGGTGTCATGTATCAAATGGATGTGTATTAAATGTAAAATGTAAGTGTAAATGTGAGCACAAGGGGTCAAATAATTAGCTTACAGTGATTTACTTTAAATGTACTGTATTGTAAATGTAGATTTTTACTAGGCCACTGTAAATTCTGGTAGAGACATTTTTTACATAGGCATGTTTACACCTGGTATTAACATGCACTATCCGGTCACAAGTGGTCAGATGAGACATATCACCATTTACACCTGGTCTCTTTTGATCAATTGTGTTCAGATTTCGAGGGGAGGGTCTCTGATTTCTTGACAACATACATTAATCATTTATGTAAAAAACTGTATAAGAACAAAAAGAAAAAACCCAGCGCACTGTTTCTCCCAATTATACTTGCATTTAATTTAGGCACAAACATGAGCAGAATTCTCAGTTATTTTAGTGAAGCACCTGTATGAACTGAGCTTCGGACATGTGTGCTTCTTATTTGTGTCCTGCATGTTGATAACAGACACACTGAAGTTCTTTAAAGTCCTTGTGCAAGTATATATATTTAAAAATGTTACGACTGGACTGTTATTTCCTTTCAAAACCACATTTTTAACTTGACTAATTTTCTACTTTTTTTCCTGTTGTTTTTGATGGTCTCATTAAAACTGACTTTTTTAAACAATTAAACTTTTTACCTTCATCATTTATTTTTTGACAATTTGAAATGCTTTCATGTCTAGAATTTATTGTTTTAGTCTTGCCCCTAGACTTTCTATATTAAACAATGAAAATGCATTATAAAATTACATATCTTTTTATGTTTAAAACTATGATTATCTAAACAGAGTGAATTAAACACAGTATTTATTGTGTGAAAATTAGTTTATTTGTGTACCAATTTGACAAAAAAGTGTCAGTGAAGAGAACAAAATGATGTTTCATGAAAACAAAGAAAATTCAAGGTAAATATTACCTATGTAGTTTTTACTGGGCGTAATTTCCAATCAAGCTGAAATTTTGCCAAATTTTGCCAGTAATATATGCCAAATTTGCAATGGGTTGTAAATAGTATCTACCTTTATTTGAACCAGGGTGCAAATAGTATCTGCCATAAAAAAAAAAAGAAAAAGAAAACAACAGAGCAACAATTGTTTGTTGTCCTTCTCTTGACCAGTGGCCTGTGCATAATTATAAGCAAAAGTGCAGGTCCAGTCCCTTTGTGTTTGCAGTGAGCTCTTTCAGCATCCAAACCAACACCCTTCTCCTGTTATCTGGGTCAAACCATGCATACACACACATAAACACACACACATCACACAGACAAGTTCCCAGGGGTATAGCGATCTTGGTTCTGCGATATAACTGTGCTGGTGGCCTTGCATGGTTAACATTGTTTAGAAACGATGTGCACATTCCAAAGAGGCCAATTAACATTTACAACACTACTGTAGCATTTTAGAAATTGCATAGTTCAACTAGTCCATGCACGTTTCTTTATTTACAAATGCACGCTGTCTTTTTTTGGTTACAACAACTTATTGTTATATTTTCTACTCTGTAGTGGCTTGCATGCACTGTATTTATGCTCATATGTAGTTTCTGTTAGTGTGTGTATGTGTGTACGAGAAGGGCGTTCATGGCCACAGATCCCAAATATAGTGCACCATCCTCTTCTCCATAATTAGAGAGCATTTATAAAACCCATTTATATAATTTTAGGCTGTGGAAAAGCCCAACATATGCACACAAACACACATATACACTCGCTTGCTCTCTCACACACACACGTGTCCCAAACACAGTCTGTAATTTTGAAATAAGCAGCAGATTGTGGACTGCTTGGTGTTCTATCCATCAAGGGTCAATCTTTTTTTCCCAACACATACACACACACACACACAAATGCAAACAGACATTTAATGTTTTTGTGCTGTCTTCGATTCCCAGCAACATTGAAAGTGAATGCCGTTCACCCTCCTGTGTTTGTATTCCTGGGTTTGTTTGGTGATGCCAGTTTACAGGTGCAGAGCAACATCTGAAGTGCTGTTAGGCCACGTCAACACTAATATGTTGAAAACGCATTTTGTTCTTTATGTTTTGGCCTTCCGTCCACACTGATACAGCGTTTTGAAAACTGAGCTTTTAGAAAATGCTCTCCCAAGTGGATACATTTGATAACACTATTTTCACGTTGTAGTGTGGACAGTGAAAATAGAGATATCTGATAACCACTGATGTGCACAGAACGGGGGCAACAAGGGCCCCTACCCCTTTCATTCACAAATCTAAAGGTGCCCTTTTGGTCGAGGGGAGATTTAAGCGGAGGTGCCTTTAAGAATGCGCGCTACAGTACAACACACAACAACTTTTGGGTCGGTTTCTATTTCAAGTCCCGGACCGATTTCTCATCCCACTATCTCCATTTCCTTCAGCCCCTGTCCCTGCTAAGGTCTATGCATGTCACAGCTGATAACGATTCAACCCAAAACAATCAAGATGGCGGCCCATGTTATAGCAGCGTTGCTGTGCCTCATATTTACATTGATAGCATTGTTAAAGATAAATGTTACTTTGTACAAGCTTCACATTCCATTCCTTCAAAGGCGACGAGAAGACAATTGTGTTTCAGTACATGACATGCAGATTTTTCGCATGCACAGTAAGGGGGTTTAAGAGTTTTCATACGTTTCAGTGTGGACGAGCAACTATAGGAAAGTGCTTGTAAGTGGCAGTGTGGATGGAGAGAACACTGTTTTCAAATGAATTCGGATTAATGTGGATGTAGTCTTGGTGTAGAGTTCAGTGCAGTTGCGCAAAAACATGTCAAGGTCACATTCCACCCCAAAATCAAAAGAAAAGAAGGGAAAAAATAATAATATTTTGTGACAAAGAAATTTAAGCCGATTTTAGGACCATTAAGATTTTTTGCATTTTGACATTATTTTCATGCACATTTCCCTCTCAAATTCTTATTACCATAATGCATCCAGACGTTGCACTTTTGAGTTCGGTTCTTATTATTCATCAGATAA
This sequence comes from Myxocyprinus asiaticus, assembly GCF_019703515.2. Lineage (NCBI taxonomy): Eukaryota > Metazoa > Chordata > Actinopteri > Cypriniformes > Catostomidae > Myxocyprinus > Myxocyprinus asiaticus. The sequence continues at coordinate 35,243,865 of NC_059367.1, forward strand.
TGAGAATTGTAGGGGATGTGCTTAAATGTTGTAAAGATAAAATAACAATGCAACAAACCTTTATGGTCCTAAAAATCCGCTTCAGTGTTGCATTTCATTTTGCACCACCGTCAGCAAACTGAGTAATGACTGTTTTCAAACAGGCTTTCCAAACACTCGCCTGTCTTTAACTGATGGGACAAACAGATTGCCCCACCTCAAACTCACACTAATGGTTGAGCCAGGTTGCTGAGTCGGGCTGGTTGGGATGCTCAAACTGGGTCTGCAGGGGCATTAATCTGAAATTCGAAACCGGCCATTACACAAAACAGTGTGACCCGACCCAATCCTGACCAACTAGTAACACATTTTTTAAGACTGAACCCGATCCGAACCCAAAATCGTTTACACTCTTTATAATTTCTTCTCCAAGCAAGTAAATTTGTTGTAATAGGCTGTATTTTATTTAATCAACCTATAAATGGCATATTTAACAGGGATAGGAAAAAAAAAAAAAACACACTTTGCATTTAAGCAAAATATATTTATTTTGTCTTTCTTTTGATTTTGGGATGAAATATGACCCGGACATGTTCTTGACAGGTTTTTATGACATTCACCCGCTTATAAAAAAGACTTCAGATGGTCTCATGATTTCTGGATAACTCAGTCAGCAAACAGTTGCTGTACAATTACACGCATCCACTTCACCACTGACAGACTGAGAGATGGATGTGCAAGACATTTTTTCTTCAACTTTCTCTCTTTCTCTCATTCTCTGTCTCTTGCTCTTCCTGCAGGCTGACTGCACAAAGACATGCATTCACATCTCAAGATGCATTTAAGCACTAAGTGCTCTTTGTGCTCAAGGCTTTCGTACAAAACCTTGTGTGTATCTGTGTATGCGATTATAAAAGTCTGACTTGGCCTGATCTAGGTTGAGTGTGTCTGTGTTGTGCATTTATACCCTGATATATTAACATGCCTAATAACAGGCAGAACTTTTCTTGTGCAATTGTGAGGTGAATTCTATTAATGAAAATGATAGCCTATAAATGTAAATGGTGCACTAAGCAAAAGATTAATACCTGCCTTTCAGTGTATTTAATTTGCCACGGTGTTACCGTTTCTGAAATGAATCTCAGGCTCGATAAATCACTTTGTGGGTGTTTTTTAAAATGTTTTTGCACTGACACATACCTTTGTTTTGTGTATGTATAGAGGCACGCTTCAAATTACATATGAATGACAGGGAAAATTGACAAACTTGACGCGCTATTTTGCACATCTCAAAGCCGCAAACCTCAGCAGACAATGTTAGTAGATCCCCTTTGTAAAGTTACCAATTCAAAAATGCCAATTCTGTCATCATTTACTCACCCTCATGCTGTTCCAAAGCCTTATGACTTTCTTTCTTCTTAGGAACACAAAATTAGATGTTTTTAACAATTGTACTAGTCGCTATTTTACATGCTTTCAAGCTTACATAAGGACCCCAAAACAACATAAAAGTATCATAAAAGTAGTCCATATGACTCGTGTTACATTACAAGTCATCTGAAGCCATACAATAGCTTTGTGTGAGAAACAGACTGAAGTTTAAGTTGTTATTCACTGATAATCTTCCCCTCCAGTAAGCTGTCAACAGCTGCAATTGAATCATTGAGTCATTGAGTTGAACTCGAGAGTCGAATCATTCAGACTGGTTTGTGAACTGGATCAACCAGTTCACTAAAAAGAAAATCAAAGACTTCAGACTCAAGAGAACAATTAGTTCACAAAACCAACATTGCTACTTCTCTAATGAACTCTCAAGAATGCAACATGGGCAACAAGGACGGATTTCAAGATTTTCAGTGAGTAACATTTTCAGTATCTCACACAAAGCTATGGTATGGCTTCAGAAGATCTGGAATATATTAGTCGTATCAATCACTTTTATGATACTTCAAAGTTTTTATTTTTGTAATTTTGAACCCTGACAGTTTCAGTCCCCATTTACTTTCATTAAATAAAAAAAGAGTGGCGAAGATATTCTTCAAATATTCATCTTTTCTGTTCCACAGGAGAAAATTTTGAATGTCATGAGGGTAAATAATGACAGAATTTTTATTTTAGTCCCTTTAAATTTTACATTCACATCGGCTTTGTTGAGCTACACACACACACACACACACACACACACACACACACACACACACACACACACACACACACACACACACACACACACACACACACACCACACCCACACCCACACCAGAATCATTTGACCTTGCTTGTTGAGGAGGGATACAGAGCTCTCGGGCACATATCGCTACTTTTCTTGAGTGGCTTTTTGCTGCAAAGTGGTTCTCCAGACAGCCACCCTCCAGCAGCACTCAAGCCCATCGCGGGTGAATGGATCTGGGCTGGACGCTTCAGCGGGATGGGGATCGACTGGAGTTTCAGAGGCAATGAACTGTCAGGCAGCAGCCTTGGTACTTGAAGAACTCCAGATAGAATAGCTGGCCTTTTACAAAGAGCAGAGCGGAGCAGCTTCTGTGTTCTCTGCTGCTTACACACACGCACACACACACACGCACACACACACAGTCTCTCACGCTTACACAGACGTGACTCAGACTTTGCAAACACATAAGAATGAGGGCAAGTAAAAGACATATACCCTCATTCATGCACATACACACACACACACACACACACACACACTGAAAACACATTCATCTAAACATATATACTATACACACACACAAACACACAAAGGCATGTATGGCTACACACTGACAAAACGTCTACACACACACACACACACACACACACACACACACACACACACACACACACACACACACACAAACTCTTGGCCGCTCCTGCTGTTAAGGCTGTGTAATTGGGCTCTTAGGCTTCATTAGTGGGAAAGCTGAGGGGACCTCTCTCTCTCTCTCTCTCTCTCTCTCTCTCTCTCTTTCATTGTGTCTCATATATGGATTTTTCCCTCTCCTGGTACCTCCTCTTTTTCTATTTTCTCATTTTGTTTTGTGTGAAGCTGTCCGAATTCTCCAAAAAAACACTGTAGTCATTTTTATTTGACAGAACTTACTTGTCTGATAAATCTGTCATTTCCTAGAACAATTTTGAATGCTCAGATGTTGCTATTTCATTGCTTAATAGGCTTTATGGAATTCTCACTGATGTTTATTTTTTTGTATTAACAGTCAGATGTTTGTCCTAAAATTACTTTGGAGAAAGGAAAATAGACACAAAATAAGACAATATGAAACAGGAAGTTTGGATGGGACACTTCCGTTATTGTATGGCTTGTCTCTTTTTTTGTAAATAGCCAAAAAGCTTTAACCTGGGGTGCATTTCCTGTACAAATACATAGCTCACTGCTTCACCATAATATGATGCATTGTTGGAGAAATTAACTAGCTAGTGTCGACTGTTTCCCAAAACCCTAGTAACTATGTCACACATCAATCGTTCAAACCATGCTGGTTCAAAACAATAGAGCTGTCGTTAATGATGTTACGTAGGGGATGGAGTAATAACTTTTATGGATATGAATTTATAAAATCTCATTTACATGCGCTCCAGAAAGCTGTTTAATGTGAGAAAGCTGATTTAGACACAAAAGCGGTGTGCATTATGTAAATGCAACAGATACATTGTGCTGCAAAATTGGGGTTTCCCTTTACATCAGACTTTGAGGTTCCCCCAACGCACTTGAGCACAAATGCACATGCGTACTCTTCAAAAACATATAAGAGCTTCACTTACCGGTATGCGTGTAAGTGACATTCTGAGGGTTGGAGGAAAGAAGGAAGCGGGAGCCGGCGTCGTAGTCCACGTGAGTGTTCTTTTAATTCTTAGGGTTTTTACTCAAAATATGCTTTTCAGCAAGAACTTCAGTTTACACACATCAGCTTCAATGATAACAGTCAATATAAACTTGATAGATAATGCAAAAAATAAACAGCTTTTCAGCGTTCAGCTCCAGTCTGGATGTATGTGTGACTCGGTCTCTCTCCCCCGGTCTGGTGTTCCGCCGGACTTTTAAAGCCCGTCTCTGCCGTCACTGAAATGAGACACAGGTGTTTAGAGTCAATAATCAACAGGTGATGCTCTTACCACTTCCTCTCTCCCCACTGACAGACACACGACCACGTTCCCATCTCCACAATGTGTTAACATGGACACATAATCCGTGTTCTCCGACAGGAACGGTGTGTATTATAAGTGCTTTCTCTTAACAGCTTTTAATCTCTTAAATGGCTGCATTTGTGTTTACATGACGTTTCAGATCGCCGCTTTCTAAAAAACCCTGGAGTATGCAGTTTTTTTAAGTACATATAAACTTTGTCCATGTCTTGACAGAATAAAAGATATAGAAGTCTCAGCGAAGTGAAATGATGTCAACACAGCAAACTAACAATGAACTATACTTCTAACCACAGGTGGAGAGCTGTGGTTCTAACCACACAACTTTGCGATGATGTTTGCGAATGTTCGTTGGAACTACGGTTTCGGGAAACACAAAGTCGTTGAACTATGTTGGTAATGATGGAACTTGCAACCAAAACTGGCTACTGATGGTTTTGGGAAACACACTCCTGGTTGGTTGCATGGGGAGGGACATTCTCATTCTAGAGAGAATTTGATTGGTCGAAAATCTGTGTAGGTTGACGTGAGCATTGTTGGGTGTAATCTGTTTGATTATATACTGTAATGTAATTACTTTTTAGTAAGTAGTGTAACATTATATTTTAAAATCTTGTAATCTGATTACAGCTACTGATTTTAAATTAATTGCTTTTAAGTGCATTACTTGGGTTACACATATTTTTAAAACAATATAATACATTTGAAATATCAATTAATATGTTCATATGTAATAAGCTAAAGGGTGCGTGGCAATGAAGAAGGAAAAAAATACATACATTATTTTGACTTTGTTGACCACCAAAACAAAAACATTTATATGAAATGTTTTAGAAATGAACTTAAACGTACAGTAATTAGTAATGTGATTACTTTTTTGATGAATCAACTAATAAAGTAATCGTATTACAATTTTAGAAAAGTAATTTGAAGTTTGTAGTGGAATATTGTTTTGAATAACTTACAAAAAAACTGGACAGGATTCATCAGAAGCCTATGTTTGGTCTGTTTTTCCAGGAAATAAAAATGTAAAAGCGTATATATGCTAGAAGTGAATTTTGTCACCTTTTTGGAGTACACTAGCATATAGATGACCTCAGAGCTAACACACATGGACTAAAAGTCACAAAATTCTAATTTTTATTTCATGGGGTGAATAGTGTGAATAGCATGGCTCAGGTAATTTGATCTCTGAAGAGTTGAATGAGAAATATTGAAGTATAGTTTGTGAACATTGTTAAGATCTCTTCTGAAACTTTTAATGATATGTGAGATTATGTGAATCTTTTTCTCAGGAGAAAAAATAGAAGAAGACTGAGCAAAAGTCTCAATTTGATCTCTATTTAATACCATTGCTACCTAGGAGAAACAACTGAGACAATAAAGAGAATTTTTCTTTTCTAAAGGTTAATTTTAACAACACTGTGGGATTTCCATTACCTTTTTTCGAGTAAAAAAAACAAAACATTATTAAACAAATTTATCCTTCCATTGAAGATATTTCCCTGACATGTAAATCAGTGTTAATAAATTGTCCTCTATAGGTGCTGTGCAGTGATATACCCAGTAGCTAAGTGATCAAGTGTTTCACATCATATAGAAGCTGCAGTAGCTGTTACTACACTGTGTTGTGTATTTTAGCGTGGGATTGAACAGTGTATTGATCAATCTTTATGACCAGGACCAAAACTATCTATTTTATATAAAGTTAATGTTAGGTGTATGTGTTTTTGAAATGTCCCTAGAGTCGTCCCTCAAAAATCCACTCATTTAGTAAAGAAGCTGTTTTGATCAGAGAGCATTACAGGAGGATGATGTGTGAGAAAGAGAAGGTTCTTTGAGGTTAAGGGTATTTCAACATGTCACTTTTGCTAGACAGAGTACTTTCTTTTTCTGATAACCCCCACTTCAGTGTGGGCCCTCTGTGATAGCACACACACACATTCTCTAGTGTAGAGACTAGTGGCCCCTCTTGAGCTCAACAATCCACAGTCAGACAACGCAAAAGCAAAGGTTCTCCGTCATACATTCGCTCTCTATCTGTTTCTCTTTCCCCTCATCTCTCAGCATTGTTTCAACACCCCTCTGCTCCTCTCATCCCTCCCTGCATTTATCTTCCCTTCCTTCTGTTATAAGATGAGCCAAAGGAGATAATTATTATAAAATTGACACATTTTTACGTATATACTGTATAGTTACGTAGATCTGTTTTAGATGTGTGTATTGTGATAAAGACAGAAATGGCAGACAGAGGTCTGGTCGTTCTGTTTGAGAACAAAATGGAAGAATGGAGAAAAATGAGGCATGAATATTAGGGCTGGGCAATATATCAAATATTCACAATATTATCGTGATAATTTTGCTGGGGATATAAAATTAAGCAATATTCTGAATATCGTGATGATTGTAGTGTGCTTTTTATTTTGCCACGGTGTTTCCTAAAAAGTGCATCATTACACTAATTTCATAATTCTTCAGGTCTGCACAATTATTAAATAACATCAACATCTCAGTATGATCATATATGATTATTAAACTGCAAAAGGCTGTGATTTAATTCAATAAATACATGGTCTGTGTGAACAGGTGATCATGACGCTCTTTTAAGCGTTCTAAGAGCAGTCCGCTTGCATGGTGAAAGCAAAACACTGCGGGTCCACACATTCACGCAATTCTAAACATTTGTAACCGCTACAAGTTGTCATACAAATGTAAAAACAGGACACGGTATCACAGAAAAAAAGGAGGTGACAGCATTTCACCATATTTGTTATGCACTTTGTTCTGCCAAAATAAAAGCTTCAGGTGAAGTAAATACGACAAAAATATATATAAAATATAATAATGAATATAATTCTCATAATAATAATAATAAATAATAGTAATTCAGTATTATATTGTATCATAATAATATTCAACTGGGCTCCAAAACATAGTTTTTGCACATATTTTGCAAATATTGCTTTTTATTACTGTATTGTTGTATTGGTGCATCTAAATAAAAATTATTAAATATTGTTCTTCCTTGTGATAATTTAGTGAAAAACTGTGGGAAAAATGGCTCTTTGTTTTTTTGTGATGGTTGATGATGATGGTTCCTCTGATAAAAAACAAAAAAAACAAAAACAATTTTTAATGCCATTTCAAAACAAATGCATAATTATCGAGATATACTGTATAATATCCAGTATTGTCAATAAGCTAAAAAATATCAAGATATAATTATTGCAGCCATATATCACCCAACCCTAATGAGAATGCATTGAAGCTGAAGTAGCGCCACCGAACAGAATTGCAAAAATGAAACGTTTGTTTTCAAACAGCTTTCTGAAAATGACCCCCATCTGCTGTTGATTGAACAAACACATAGTCCCGCCCCAAACTCACGCCATTGATTGAGTCAAAGTTATTGTTTCGGGCTGGATGTGTCGCTCAAAACAAACAGGAATTTTTATAGTGCCACAGAGACAGTGTTTATAGTTTTCGAGAAAATTCATCTACAAATGAAGTATGTGGGAACGCGTTGGAGTACTGTTCAAATTCTGGTAATGCTCAAATACGTCCTGGAATGGAATAAACATTTTTCCAGGACAGACAGCCAAAACCCAGGATGATCCTGGGAAAATCCTGCACAGGTGGCAACCCTTGTGGTGAGTACTAGTCAGCAGACTGACACTTTAACGTACCTAAATGATCAAGGTGGCTATCCAGTAGTGTTCTTTCAGGGATAGATGTCCTAAATTAGACCTTAGAGGCAGAGTAAATACCATATTTCTTTTACCCAAACAAAAATGAGGCTGTAAAGACAGAACCCTTAGAAAAAAAGCATTGAGGTTGGATCCGTTTTCTCGCCTGATATTTCCTGTCTCTCTTTTCACTTTCCTATGTTTTCCCATAATACAGTAATGTATTAGAATGGTGGTGGCATAGTGGGCTAAAGCACACAACTGGTAAGCAGAAGGTATCTGGTTTGATCCCTACAGCCACCACCAATGTGTCCTTGAGCAATTCCAGGTTACTCTGGGGGGATTGTCCCTGTAATAAGTGCACTGTAATTTGTTTTGGATAAAAATGTCTGCCAAATGCATCAATGTAAATTACATGAGATCATGTTTTTTTTACATGGCACTCCAAGGTAATTTGAAGAATAGGCAACCATGATACTGCCATCATGTAGTGTACACATGTCCAAAAAAACATGCTAATAGTCTTTTTTAAGTACAGTCTATTTTGTTGTACTGTTATGTAGCTGGGCGTTGAGTGTTCAGATGTGTCTTCAACAAAACACAAATTATCAGTGAATAAAAAAATCTGCAAAACAAGAGTTAGACAAAAGTAGACACGGCTATGTGTGTGGTTTCAGCTGTTTAGCTAACTTCTGACATACTGCTAACATCGTACTCATCTCAAAAACACCGCCGGTCATGTCAGCTTTATCATTTTCAACACTTTCAAGATATCTAAAAATATCTAACTAAAATTAGTGATACTAAATGAACTACATTTTTTGTAGTGTTACAATAGCTTAGCTGTTTTCAAAATAAACCTTTTCAGTAACAAGCTAGTGTGTAGCATTTACCCTAATTGAGATTCTCATTGTTTTAAATAAAAACATTAGATGTGACCCCACCCTCAAATTGCTCCAATGTAGTTTGCTTCTTTTTTTATTCGCTTATAGCTAACTTTTTAAAAAGGATAGCTTCACTGTTGAACTACTTTAATTTGTATACAGTAGCTTGTTGCTAAGATAAAGTTTCAGTTAGCATGTGCAGTTTACAAGTTTGATTTCATTTGGACTAAAACAATAAATTGTCTTTTTAAACATCATGAAATTATACCAGTCCTATTTTTGTGAAGTCAGACTAACAGACCTACAGTAGATAATGCGATTGTAGCTTGGCTGTCCTTCATTCAAACATTTGATTATGCAATGTGTCATGTATACTTGGACAGACTGATGAAAACTGCAGCTGGACTACGCAAAAATCTACTGTAGCTTCATTATAACTGCTTAGGTAAACTTACTGAATAGCTTTCCCAACACTGCAGTCCATCATTTTGTTGTTATGTACATATATTCCTTTCTGACTCCTTTTCATTTGCCTCAAATTAAATATAGCGTCTACTGCAGCTATACACTTTGATTAAGGTCTATCGCTGCAGTTAATAGTATTTACTGTAGGCGTCACAGTCAAAGTGGAGGTCTTTAATGGGAGCTAGTTGTCTAAACTCAGCACAGTATTATTAAATTTAAAACCCACTGTGTGACTCCCATCCAGTTTGCGGTTCTCCCGTTTGGCTGCAGATAGAGAGAGTGAGGTCATATTATGAGATGCTCTCTAAATGAAGCTGAACAGAAGTTAGATAACTCCTGTGCTGAGACTGAGTAAGACTTCAGCCGAATCGCTTTCAGCAGAGCAGTTGTGTAAACAAATAATTAAAGGAGGATGTATGTCTGGTTTGTTACGAATGTCCTTAATTCTTTTATGTTGAAGACGAATCTTGGGCTATTAAGTTGTTGCACATGGTTAAGATTTCTTAGTGTTGTTTTATAAGGATGAAAGACAAAAATGAATTGATTTGTTGCAGACCAATTCATTGATGCTTGTAATGTGTCTATTGTCTAAAGCTAGCAACTTCTGGTTAAATTGCATTTTATAGAAATTCTGCTGAGAATTCGCTAAGAATGAATTGCGCCTGCTGATAGAGGCGTTTTTCTGCACATGCTGTCTGTGTTATTTTAGCACCCGATTTACTGAAATTATGCAAATACTGTAAAAACATTATTGAATGCAGTTTGCATGGCGCAGTTCTTGCGGGTCGGTTCTGAGTGCCAGGTTATGGAGGATGCAGCAGACTACTGAGATCTGACATACTTTACTGTGCTTAAGTGGCACTGCGGCAATTCAGCATGTTTTTTTATAGTTAATTGTAACTTATTGGTTTGAAATCTTCTCGTGGGACTTCCTCTTATTACTTGTGGGGCTTCCTAGAGTAAGTTTTCTCAAAATAACACGTCTTTTAAGTAAAAGTGGCAGAAGTGAGGGCATTTAGCTGTCCAAAGGACAATCTGACACGGCCCGTTGTTTCGTCTTGGAGGCCTTGTGGTTTGAGGAGACAAATTGAGCCAAACCACTGCAGTGAGTGGCACAGAACAGGGAGGAGCACCGAACCGCTGCTGTCACTGAGGAAACAATTTTCCTTGCCAGACTGGGTCATATTGTGCTGCTATTCCACAGTAAAGGGTATAATCCTGAGGAACATCTTTTTGGAACAGCTGGTTTTAGCTCAAGTTACATTTTAGTTAGTCACATACACTACTGACTATTAGCATAATGTCTGGTCCGCCTTGCAGCTCATTCTTGCAAAGAATGGTCAACTTAGACTAGAGGCTGCCTTCTGAAGGACATAAAAAGAACAAGCACAGTTCACATTATTTTTATATGACATTTTGAGGTGGGTAAATCTGAAATTGGACACATCTCTGAGAATAAAGTGGAATATACAGTTCTGCTCAAGAATATCTTGTCTACTTGCTACTACAGTAAGTGCCTCAAATAAAACTGAATCACTTTCAAATATTTCTCAAAAGTGCTCATTGTAGCATCCCATAAACACGATTTCATTTCCTGGTGGACTGATAAAACCCTGTGCACCCTGTCTTCCAGAAATTGCATAGAATTTTTTAGAGTTTCCATAGACTGGCTCTTGCATTTCTGTGTGCGGTATTCATCAGGGTGGTCTGTGGGTGTGTCAGACTAGTGTTTGATACTTAGACTAAGTTTTAATAGTCTTTCTTCTGTTAGCATGCTGCTAAACTGTGGTTTAAGTGCTTCATATTGTTGTTGTTGTTCAGTGTTGCTTTATAAAGGTGTGTGTCTATGTTTGTGCATTTGTTGTCTGAAATGTTTTAGAACCCATCTGGATTCTCAGATTCACATACATACACTAGTTATCATATAATGACATAGCTCAGATGGCCCTACTGAACTCTGAGCACCTCTAATAATACATGAAGAGACACATGAAGATTTTCTCTCTGGTATTATAATTGACATAATAAATATTGAAGCATGCTGTGTGGTTGAGTCTTATCAGTTCATAGATGACTAATGGTATATGTCATTGATGTCACTGTTGATTTATATCTTTACCTTCACAATTCAATAAAGAAAGCTTTGTCTGGTTTACATACATTAGCTGTGTTTCTCTGAAGCCTGCTGTTTACAGGACAGGCTGCTACTGGACCAGTTAAAGTGTGTCTGTTTCTCGTCTTAAACTACTTTTGTCATTCTTTGATTTTTCTGACCTTTTCCCTTTACCTTTCACTCCATTGTTCTCCTCATGTTTAGCAATGTGTTTCTCATTTTGTGATTTAACCAATTTATTGTAATTTTCCAAAGTAATCTAAGCAACATAATATTAAATAATGGCATCTGCGATTAATTAATTTTAATATTAAGAATAGATAAAATGTATAATAATAGCAATATAATTCAGATACTGTGGCAAGACAAAGTATGTGAATCATTTGGAATTAGCTGTTTTTCTACATTAATTGGTCATAAAATGTGATCTCAAAAGTAAGTGAACCCTTAGATTTAATAACTGGTCAATCCTCCTTTGGCAGCAATAACCTCAACCAAGCATTCAGAAGGAATTTTTGGCCATTCTTCCTTACAGAACTGCTTCAGCTCAGCCATATTCTTAGGATGTCTGGTGTGAACGGCTCTCTTGAGGTCATTCCACAGCATCTCTTTTGGGTTAAGGTCTGGGCTCTGACTGGGCCTCTCCAAAAGGTGGGTTTTCTTTTTTTGAAGCTATTCTGTAGTGGATTTACTTCGATGTTTAGGGTCATTGTCCTGCTGCATCAACCAGCTTCTACTGAACTTCAGCTGGTGCACAGCCACCCTGACATTATCCTGTAGGATATCTTAATAAACTTGATGATGACAAGCGGTCCAGGCCCTGAAGAAGCAAAGCAGCCCCAAATCACAATACACCGTACTTCATTAGACAATATTTGTCTGGTCTCATTATTATCTGCACACACACAGATTGGAAGCACAGGACAGTGCCGTTTACAACAACATATCCACAAATTTGACACGCTTGGTTTTAATCTCAGCTTTGAAATTGCCACCACTATCACAAAATACAAACAATAAATGTTGTTTTGATGCTTTTTAATGCTGTGTGTGCTCATTCAAACGAAGATACAAGTGGGGCACAATGCTCTTGCTCTCTGACTTATAGCACAAAAAAACTAAACATGAACATCAGAGGGTATGTTGACAATAGCCTACAAACTGCACGCACACACACCATGTGACAATCGCACTCCCAGTCTTTACTCTGCTATCTCCGTCACCATGAACATTACTTTTTAAAGTGTTAAAATCATTCAGTTATTGCAGTCCTTTGCGATATGCTTATTGCAATATGTACATTTACAATACTTTGATTAATTCAATATATCATGAAGGCCTAGCTTACATGCAAAGTTATTAACAAGCAACAGCAGGTTTTTGCATAGTCGAGCTACAGTCTTCATCTGTCCTAGTATACATGATTCATTATTAAAATATACGTTATTAAAAAGTAAATAGTGTTATTTTGATTGTATATTAACTTAAAGTGGCAAGAGGATGAACCTGTATACTGAGATGATTTCTTAGATGCAACCTAGTACCATCACCACTTGGGACAGAAAATCCTAATGTTTATTATTTTATGTCAGATAGTAGTTTATACAACTATAAAATCTAATAGTTCTAACAAGAAAGAAAAGAAAAAAAAGAAAAAGAAAAAGAAAAGAAAAATGTGATTTGTGCTTTGTTTATACTGTATTCATGAAAAGTGTCTTTCACCCCCCACTCCCCTCTATTTTTGTCCCATTTTCCTCTTTTCTTGCTAACTCTTATATACCTCTTGTCATATTTCCCATCTTATCTTTTGCCCTCATTCTGTCGTCCACCTGTTCTTGCTCTCTGTCCTGTCCATCACACAGCAGAGCAGGAAATGCTCTGGGGTTGACCTCCGAACCCTGTCAGCCAAGCTCTGTGTAAATAGTTCATTTTCTCCACTTCCTGTTTAGCCAAACGGGAGCCCCGCCTGTTTTAGTTTGTTTACAGAGCGGATCTCTTTTAGTTCTTGTGTGTGCATGTGTGTTTGCAAAATGTTTTTTGGGGTTTCTATTTTTGTGTGAGGGTGTCAGTGTGCACGGATCCCTGTCTGCTGTCCTATTGAGAACAATACGGTTTGTTACCTTCCACAAAGTCCAGCTCTTGGAAATAGGATTCAGATAAAGAAACAAACGCAACAGTTCCAAGAATCTAATGCATGGTATGCCCTTACAGACAGTCTTTTAGGAATTAATCATCATTATTACTATTGCTTATACTAAGGGTTTGGGATTTGAACAAACCCCTTATTTTAAGTAATAAACTTTGCTGCTTTGTGCTACATGAATTAAACCTCAACTAGTGTAGTCTTTTCTAAGCAATATGACTAACGATTTTCACCTGGCTGATAATAAAACATGAAAATATCCCATAGACTTAAATTGAAGGAGGGACTCAAGCCATATCTAGGGACCAGACTGTCACAGAACCATGGGGGTGAGCTCTTCTAACTTGGGCCAGTAAGCCCACCAGCACTCCAGAACACACTAAAAAACACAGAGCACCACCCTAGCAACAACACAACAGAGTCCTTGTATGGCCCTGTTAACCACCGACAACACCCTATCGTTGTAACAGCGAGTTTTGTAAGCACCGCTCACATTTTATTCTTAAAATGCAAAAATCTGGTTATGTATGTATCATATAATTATATTTTCTTGCGCCCCATTTAGTAACCTGTGACCTTACATGACACATAACCTCCATGCACACTCACTTTCTAAATAATATGCTTTCTCATTGATACACTCATTACTATCTATAGCTCTATAGTCTCTGGCTCAAATTAAATGGTTTGAGTTTTTGCCAGTGATATCTCCCGTCTCACTCTGTATTGAATTATGCAGAAGTTCTGTCTGGTCTTTAGCTTTTATCTTGTGTCTGGCTTCAGTTAGCTAATGGTTCGTGTGACCAACCAGAGCATCACGCAGGGTAAAGTGGGGACAAAGAGCTATTTGAAGATCTGAGCGGCTGGCTGTGTCCTAGTACTCTGCATCATGATGCTCTCTGCATGCTGCAACATTAGGATGACTGCAGTCACTTAGTGGTTTGGAATAGTCTCCCTTAGTAATGATCTGACAAAGGCTTGAAGAGTTGTCATTTTCAATCATTTTGAGCCAAAAGAAAGAGATACTTTTGGGCACTTGTGTTGTTATCTCTGAAATGCCCTCTTTAATTTTAATTATATTGCATGTGATTTTAAGTTGTAGTTTTGTGTACAGGAAGTCATTAGTGTGGTGGCCAGGGTTTGCATTAGTCATACGAAAGAGTGTCAAATAATTTGATAGACTTAGAGCGCTATATATGTGTATGTATAATTACACGCAGTTTTGATTAAATCTGCTCATTTACTTTAGTAACAAGGCAGGTAATAGTATGAACTGACAAATTTCTCTCTAACTCAACACACACGCACACATTTACATGCTGCCAACACTTTCTTCAAACTTGATTAGAGACAAACTTTCTCCCACTATGAGGAGCTAACTTAATGGGTTGTGACCAGACACATTAAGACCCACTCTGACTTAGAAAGAAGTCTCTAGCCTTTGAGGTGGATTCCTAGTCAAGGGTCAAATATTTAGTTTTGAGGTGAAGTCCAAATCAAGTCTTTAGTCTTTGAGGTGGAGTCCAAATCAAGCATTAAGTGTTTGAGGTGGAGATCAAGTCAAGTCTCTAGTCTTTTGAGGTGGACTCCAAGTCAAGTCTTTAGTCTTTGAGGTGAAGTCCAGGTCAAGTTTATAGTCTTTGAGGTGGAGTCCAAGTCAAGTCTTTAGTCTTTGAGGTGGATTCCAAATCAAGTCTCAAGTATTTGAGCTGGAGAACAAGTCAAGTCTCTAGTCTTTAAGGGGGAGTCCAAATAAAATCTCAAGTGTTTGATGTGGAGTCCAAGTCAAGTCTCTGGTCTTTGAGGTTGAGTCCAAGTCAGATCCCAAGTGTTTGATGTGGAGTCCAAGTCAAGTCTCTGGTCTTTGAGGTTGAGTCCAAGTCAGATCCCAAGTGTTTGAGGTGGAGTCCAATTCAAATCTTAAGTCTATCAGGTGAAGTCCAGATCAAGTATCAAGTCTTTGAGGTGGAGTCAATGTCAATTCCCAAGTGTTTCAGGTTGGGTCCTAGTCAATTCTTTAAAGGGAGTCCAAATCAAGTTTCAAGTGTTTGAAATGGAGTCTAAGTCAAATCTCTAGTCTTTGAGGTTGAGTCCAAGTCAAGTCCCAAGTGTTTGATGTAGAGTCCAAGTCAAGTCTCTAGTCTTTGAGGTGGAATCCAAATCAAGACTTCAGTCTTTAAGGTGAAGTCCAAGTCAAGCCTCAAGTGTTTGAAGTGGAAAGTCCAAGACAAGTCTCTAGCCTTTGAGGTGGTGTCTAAATCAAGTCTCAAGTCTTTTAAGGACAAGTCTAAGTCCAAGTGTCTTGTCAGTCCAGTTCAAGTCTCAAATCCATTAGGTTATAGTTTTTTACACACTACACATTAGTTTTATAAACCTTGTCGAAGAGCAATCAATGTAATATATTTAGTTGTTCTCATGTCTCTTATTTGGTCTCAAGTCATTGTTTAAGAGTCTAAGTCGAGTCTAAAGTCAATTTATTAGTGACTTAAGTGCCACTCGAGTCTCAAGTCTCAAACTCAGGTTTCCTTCTCTGGTTGTGAAAGATGAGAGAGCAACATAAGTCATAACAGAGACAGTTTAGGAATAGAGAGACCACTCATAGAAAATGTAATGGGATGAATCGCAGTCCTCAATATGGCAACTAAAGGAATGGAAGTCTTGCATTTCAAGAAGCATTGTCTGTTTTACAGGTCTACCGTTGTTGTCAAATCTTTTTGATAATATGACATGTTATGAAAACTTAGTCTTGACAAACAGTTTTGGAGATTCTGGTTGTTCCCCATTCAAGTAAATAGGAACTATACTTGCATGCCTGTTACAGTACCTACACAGGAAATTGCTGACCAAGAATTTTGCTAAAATAGCAGAGTGAACTGACTTGCCTCAAAGGGACTTCAGTTATAAACACATGCTTCAGAAGAGCATCAAAACTAATATAGTACCAACATGGAAAGTTCTATAAATGCTCTAAAAAGTGTGGTAAATCTTTGTAATTTATTGTTGCACAGTATAACGGTGCCACGGTACTACTGCAGTACTCAAGCTTCAAAATACTTGTGGTATCACAGTGTTTTTATAACAGCAGTACCTTATTAATGGTAATGCCATAATTACTGCTGTATGTACACTATTATATTCCCAGAGAGTAGTGGTATTCAGTTAAACTTGGTTGTGAAGTGGCATTTGTGGCTCAGATTCTGCCTCACTGCAGTAATGGCATGTATCTGAGCCGAGTGCTGCAGTAGCAGTTTTTCATACAGCATTCCAGACAGAGTGAAACAGAATGTAAAAATGCAGGGATCTCAAAACACTATTTTTAATATTTTAGCATTTTAATATGCATTGTTTATAGTGCGATACGCTGATAAGAGTACAAGACACAATGGCCAAAGACCTCTAGCCTACATGTGTTCACAGACTGAAAATTGAAAAATAGCGTAGATGAAATTTAAGAACGCATCGTCTTTTTTGTGTTTTATTGCATTGTCATTATGAAGGTATCTTAACAACCTTAATCTGATTGGTTGAGCTGTGTTAAAAGTCATGTTATAATGTAAATAAACACACACCTGTGACCACGCATTCCATATTAATGCACCAAATACTACATTAATTTGCAATCCGTAAACAGTCTACAGTTAAACTAATAAACTATATTACTTGGTGGAATCATTTGTTGTTGTGACCATTATTATCAATAAATGTAAGTATTAATTGAGCAAGGGTATCTTTTATATTGTTGTTGCTGCCATTTCATACAAGCATTGTGGCATGTCGAACAACATCCTTTAACCGTGGGAAAGTCACTGTAACGGAGGGATTTTGTGGCTAATTGATTTACTGTAAGATATACAATAAAGACAAAAATAGCACATAATGGCTTAACTCACAAGTGTTCTTGGATATTGCATGTTTATCTTTGCTTGTCTGTATCTGTGACAAACCTGAGCTTTAACCCATAAGACCATTCAACCCATGACCCACTCACTCTCTCTCTTCCTCTTCCCGTTCTCTTTCCTCTCTCCTCTCTGATAAGACTCTCTCAGGTCTCAGGCCCATTAGCCAATGGCAAAAGGGATAATTGTCATAGCAAAGAGCCGGGCATGCGTTTGATGTGGACCCGACTTCCTTTTGATGTAAAAATGTATCCACTCTGATTATCAAGATTATGGCTTCCTCCCCCTCCTTATTCCCTCCCTCGTTTCTCATCCCCCTTTCCATCCTTCCATTAAGTCGTGAAGATTAATTGGAAACAGCCCTTTCTGATGGCTAAAGTTGATGCTGCCGTCGGGTTTCTGAACTGAAACATAATTTCTATGCCTCTTCAGATATCTAACATGTTATATATTAGAGATGGGTTACAATGGACTAGTTGACTAGATGTCCAACAACCCACAAGACAATTTTTGAGGTTGACCTGTAGACTATTGTAACGAGGAAGAGGCCGTGGCCGGGCCGTGAGGGGCCGTGACCGGACCGTGAGGGTGCATGCCTGGCACTGATTTGCCTCAATCAGCAGAAGAGAGAGATAGGAAGGAGCCGGGGATGTCAGAGAGAGAGAGAGACACGGCAGTGTGTGTGTGTGTGTGTGTGTGTGTGTGTGTCTATGTGTCAGCGTTAAGCAGTGTGTTATTGTGTGCAACTGAAAAGTGCAACAATAAATGTCTATGTGTACTGTTCAACCCAGTCCCAGGAAGGATGCGCTGTCATGGAGTCCTTGCCACTGCTGTCCGCCTGGAGGCGGAGGAGCCCGCTGCCATCTGCCAGGAGGCGGAGGAGCCCGCTGCCATCTGCCTGGAGGCGGAGGAGCCTGCTGCCATCTGCCTGGAAGCGGAGGAGCCCGCTGCCATCTGCCAGGAGGCGGAGGAGCCCGCTGCCATCTGCCTGGAGGCGGAGGAGCCCGCTGCCATCTGCCTGGAGGCAGAGGAGCCCACTGCATCTGCCTGGAGGCATGTGACAATGTGTTCGGGGGCTAGCAAACCGGAGTGTTTTTCTTTTTTTTCTCCTCTCTCTCCCCACTCTCTTTCTCTCTCTCGTCTCCCTCCCCTCATCTTACTCAGGTTCCCAGGAGGCGGGGAAGTCCAACCAGCGGCGGAATGGCCGAAGGGGCAACTCCTCCTCTCCAGGAAGGTGTGTGTGGGGGGGTATGTGCGTTGGGGGGTATGTAACAAGGAGGAGGGCGTGGCCGGGCCATGAGGATGCACGCCTGGTGCTGAGTTGCCCCAATCAGCGGGAGAGAGAAATAAGAAGGAGCCGGAGATGCCAGAGGGAGGGAGAGAGAGACACACGGAGCTGTGTGTGTGTGTCGACGTATGTTTTGTGTTCTGCTGAAAAACAAAGTTTTATGTTGTGTTTTGTTTATTAAAAGTCTTTTTTGGTTGATAACCCAGTTCCTGCTTCCTCATTTCCGACGAACAAGAGGTGTGTCTGCCACAACTATATTTATAGCACCACTGCTTCAAGTAGCATGCTAACAACATAATGTGCTTTAGCTCTTCGACAGTGCGCATGATAAAACCCTCTTTTCGATGCTAAAATACTTTCTCCATGTAAAGACAATAGTAAATAAACAATTAGTGGGTTGATTCCCACGAAAAGTGTAAACAATGTGGCTCTGTGGTGCTTTCAAAATTGCTCACTTCTTTTGAGCATCTAGACAATTCTAACACAGCAGAATTGACTCAATTAATGGTGTGAGTTTGAGGTGGGACTACATTTATTTAGCAAATGCTTTTATTCAAAGCAACTTACAAAACGAGGAAGGATACAACATAAGCAATTCATCTTAAGGAGACAGTAACATGAAAAGTGCAATACAAAGTTTCAGTTGTATTAGAAATGTACGATCCAAGACAGTGATTAGAGTGCATATATATATATATATATATATATATATATATATATATATATATATATATATATATATATATATATATATATTATTATTATTATTATTATTATTATTATTATTATTATTATTATTATTAAGAGTGTAGGGTGAAGTGCTCACGGAAAAGTTGTGGGCTATCTTTTTGTCCATTTGGTGACACTAGTGGCTTAGAAACTTTAAGGGGTCATATTCTTTACGTACATTTTGTAGAATTTTATTTCCCCTGAAGTCCATTATATGAAGTCCTGTCTTTTTTTCTACTTTAGAATTAAAAAATGTTTTGTTACATCTAACAAACACTCTATGCAAATGACCTTATATAGTATATTCCAATGATCTTGCTAGATGCTGTATAGGTGCAGATATGTACAATATATGTGTGTGGTCATATGTTGATGTGCTGATAGTTGTGACATCTTAACCATTAACAAGTTCTGAATCACTGTTTTTGCAGCTTAAGTTTTATAAATGGTCTGGGTGGACTGGGCGTATACATACCACAATTCACCTAATACATGCTGTGGTTGTGGTGTTTATAGGGAGAAAATGAAGAATATGTGTGAGAGTTGGCGATTGTATGTGTATTTTTGAGATGTCTGGCCCTATAAGCATGCTTGTGTCAGGGTGTTTACTGTACATCAGTGTTGTTGTTGGACATTTTACGTGTGTGTCTTGGTTCAGTGCATGTGTTAGTGAGGACGTGTATGGCAGCGTGTATATGAGGCCTGTTTTCATTGGATGTACAAGTGGATTTCCATTTTACATCACTGTCTGTGAATGTGTGATTGTTGTCTGTCATCAAAATTAATCTCTGTTTTTGCCTTTCTTCATGTTCACAGAAATCTGAGCAACAATCGTATCCGTGTGCTAAAGAATGGCTCCTTCACTGGCTTGTACTCCCTCGAGAAATTGTAAGTAAACCTTTGTCTTACCATCATCTTCATCTACCATTGCAAGGCCTGATCTCTTTGATGTGAATATTCCCACAGGCATTAGCCTAGAGCTTCACTTCACAGCGCATAATAACTAAAATAACAAATGTTATAGATGAGGACATTTTCAAATGATAGGCTGAGAACATTAGAACTGCAGTGTGACCTGTTTGTAGTATTCATGCCAGGTATCAAGGTCTTACAGGTAAATACTAAATAAGGTCCCACTTTATACAGTTTTAGGTGTCTATAACTATTACATACAAACATTAAAATACATACAATGCACTGTACTTATTGTGTAACTACATTGTTCTGCAAAAATCTCTCAGGAGTCACATTTGCTGCTACTGAGGTTGTGGTACAGGTAGGTTTAGGGAATAGATAAGGTTTAGGGTAAGGGTTGGGGTAGGGGTAGGGTTAGGTTTAGGGGTTAGTTAGGGTTAGAGTTAGTTTAGGGTTAACAGTGTAACTAAAAATGGAATTAAATGCAGGTACCTTAAATGTAAGTACAATGCAATAACACATATGTACATCATAAGTACATTGTATCAGACGCTTAAGTACATAGTAGTTAAAGATACCTTATATAATGTGTGTCCCTGGATAATTTTGAGCCTAATGTCTGTGTACACATAGATAACATGCTGTCGGTTACAACAGCTGATAATTTTGAATTGTCAACTCTTAGTGTGCATTACTGAGTGGGAAAATGTAAAGTTAAAGCAAAAGTTTAGCAGGCAAATGGGCCGCACTGCAAATAAATGTAAATATGCAAGATTATAGCCAACATTTTAACTAGTGTCATGACCAGCTAAATAAGTGAACATACGTAATTACTTTAGTTTGGAATCCATGCAATGATCCTAAAGGCTAACTAAACTTTTAGTTTTCCTAAAAATTATGACAAAATGAACTGATGTTTTTTTTTCTTTCTGCTAAGGTATTCGTTTGGTGATAATACTAATTTTTTTCCCACACCCCTAAAGTTTTAGACCTTGGAGAACTGGGTTAGTCGTAGAGTGTTGATGATTAGTTACAACTAATCGTGGGTGTGGTTTGGAAGTGACCCTCTTTATTTATTTTCCTCAATGAACAAATTTTAAAATGACGCCATGTGTAGTATAAATGCAGGTTATTTCCATGGATGCTTTAGTTTGCTCAGGAGAAAAAAGTCCAGCTTTTTCCCTTGTATAAATTTAGGCTAGGGAAGTGTTTCTCAGCTGGTGGGTCACGACCCAAAAATGGGTCACAGGTCTGTTCTGATAGAGTTGTGGACAGCAGGGAAAGAACAATGCCAGGGTTCTTCCTCCATTGAAAATTTTTCAGCAGCCGCTTATATGAAATTACAGGCCATGGAGGCAAATTGAATAATATTTATTTCCCATTTGGCGCTTCATATGCGCTTAAATATGTTTCTTATCTGAAATGTGCATTTGCATATATTCTATCACTCTCTGTATCTCACAAAACTGATGCAACCTTATTGAATTCTAGTAAGAAATTTCTAGTTTAAAGCATAATGGAGGAAGGCAAACCTCCCAAACAGCTAGACAGCCCTGACATGCAAAGCAGCACTGATGAGGATAAGAGACAACACTGTGCTATGAGCACTGTGCAAATGAAGGTTTTTCAGATTATACATCATCACCGTTAATACAATTTAGCATGATTTTACAGCAGTAACAGTAACTGTGGTATTTTGACAAAAATGGGATAGTTCCATATTAAATAATCTATTAGGAAGAATCTATTAGACCTTATTTTTAATACAACTGTGGCAGTTGTAGTTTAAGTTTCTAAATTTCATAACAAATATTGTAATTATTATTATTATTATTATTATTATTATTATTATTATATGTTTTTTTTTTTTTTTTTTTTTTTTTTTTTAAAGACTAGCAGCATTGACCTAACCAAAGTAATATGGCATTGCACTGTAAATATATGGGCAAGTACACAAAGGGCTTCATAGTCTGAACCTCCAAGACTTATGGACAAATTGTAGACAATGTTTTCCTCCTGTGTAATATATTTTTAGTTTGAATAATGTTTGATATTAAGAAAATAAACTGGATAATAAATATAATAGGCTCATGTAAATCAATAGGCCCATCTAAGAGGGGAGAGAAACTTATCATTTGTTGATAACATCAACAACAATAATAACTGATACATGCCCTTATACTTAAAAACCATGAACAAAACTATGCGAGATAAAAAAAATTGCGACCCAGGCTACATTAAATACAGGTTACGTTTTGTATGGCATTAGGTCACCACTTGATGTCCAATGTAAAATCTGGGTCCTGAAGCAAAACTAGTTAATAACCACTTGTTATATCTCATGCTCGATTGAGCACTCTAGCCTTCCGAAGTATACTCTTTTGACCATGAGTGTGTACAAACGTTTTTGACGCATGTACACTACAACTGGTTTGTGGTACTCTTTTAGTTCAGTCAACAGCAGGCATATGTGCAGACAACGCACACATAATTTTTATGTTAAAAAATGATCGGGAGGTTCTGAACTGCTCATAAACCACTCGGCTTTGCTTATAATTCCTCTCACGTGATGTGAGCCCTGATTTGCACGTGGTCTTACCTTTAAATGCTTCTTTAAATTATGTGTCGGGTCCTTGGAAAATGACAGCATCTTCACAGCTGGAAGGCATACATTTCACTTAACTGTAATGTTTCCCTTTTCTCCTTTAAAAAGACAATTATGTCGAAATTTCAACATAAATAATGAATTTTATCCAGTGGCCATTGCGATAGAACAGCCCTTGACCTTGTTTGCCTCAAGAGAAGAGTAGAGAAGATGTGAGAAAGGTGTTATTTATGCATGTGACAGTAAGTTGCGCCTGATTCACGTGAGTCATGAGAGAGAACCAGAAGAGATTTCTAGTGTGCATTTGATCATATCTGTGCCACTCTAAAACAAGCAAGCAGTAACTAAAGCAACAGTTACACATTTTTTGTATTCTAATTACGTAACATCGTTACAAGTATTCTCTAAGCCTGGCAAGCCGACAGTATGTGCACACAGTGCTGATGAAGAAATCTGCATCATATACACTGTGTGCAAGACATAGTGGCTAATGTAGTCCTTTAGGCTTAAGAAGGGACAGCATTGTTTTCATGGAGCTGAATTCTACAAACTTAACCCTCTGGGGTCTGAGGGTGTTTTGGGCCCTGGAGAAGTTTTGACATGCCTTGACATTTGTGCTTTTTTCAGTTGCTTAAAAACATATTAATGGCAAAAGTCTGAAAACACTGTATTCAGCACAAACTGGGCTACAATAATATGTGAACAACATGTATGTACATGTTTGTTTTTTTGAGAAAATAACATTTATGCGTGGTTTTTGAAAAAACAAAAATGTTAAGTCACTGAAATAAGGCCATATAACACATACTAAACATTTGTTACTAAATGTTTTTGCTACAAAATGATGTGAAAACCATCCTGATCACTCATTCATACAAAACAATATAGTCATTTAACTTTTGTAAGACACTTTTAGTGTTAGAAAGGCCATATGCGAGGAGGCGTGGATGATCATGAATATTGATGTGATTCACACCTGAGGAGACAAAGACCCCTCCCCTGAGAGAGAATGAATGTGAGGAGACGTAATGATTGCATGTATTGTTTGTAGTTTAAGTTAAAAGAAGTAATCTGACTATACATTTTCTTTACATAAAGACTTTACTCAAAAACTTTAGACCTACACTACCGTTTAAAAGTTTTAGATCGGTAAGATTTTTTAATGTTTTAAAAGAAGTCTCTTCTGCTCACCAAGGCTGCATTTATTTGATCCAAAATACCGCAAAAACAGTGATATTGTGAAATATTTTTACAATTTAAAATAACTGTTTTCTATTTGAATATATTGTAAAATGCAATTTATTTCTGTGATCAAAGCTGAATTTTCAGCATCATTACTGCAGTCTTCAGTGTCACATGATCCTTCAGAAATCATTCTAATATGCTGATTTTCTAATATGGGTATATTTACAGCACATTTTACACATTTACACCCAAACAAATATTTGCAAGCACAAGCTTTGTTGATGATAATGAGGCAGCATAAACACTACTTAAAATATAATCTAAACATTATTATTGTTATATCATATTTATATCATACAGCATACAATTTAAATACCTGCTTTAGCTGAAACAACATTTAAATGTAACTAAAACTTGCCTATTAGGACATATTTCAAATTGCAGTACTTTGAATACTGGCTGGCAAGTCTGGAAATAGTCCAACTAGTAAAATATGTTCATGTTTATATAAAATAGCATGTCAACTAATGTAAGTAAAGACTTACTCATCCGAAATTGTATCCTCGGCTGGATCAAGTCGCTCTTCAAACGTTCATTGTCAGATTTCCGCTCTTCTTCTGAGGAAAATGTGAACTCTTCGTCACTCTCCAGGAGCTTCCTCACCTGTGTAGTGTGCCATCTTCCAAACGTGCAGAAAAGTGAATGAATCTGATGATGAACTTAATGTTTTTTAAGGCACTGTTGGGGCCGTTTACCATTTGTGTTGATCGCCTCAGCACATTATCGTATGAATAGCGCCCTCTGCTGGTGGGTGTGATCATATTAGGGATAATTAGCTGAGCCAGGAGAAACTGTACATCGCTTTGTTTCATACAGATTACATTGCAGGAGAATATTTGTTTTAAATTTGAATTGTTTTATTTAAAAGTAGACATTTTAAGTTTTCTTTAGACATATGTTTCATGTTTGTCTGATAAGTATTCACGGAGTATCAGTTCATTTTTTTGATGTGTTTCAGAAAGATGCTCATGGAGACAGAGATGGCTGAAAGCGCACCCTGTTTATTTTCTTTATATTACAAAATCACAAGATTTTGTTGTTATTGTGAGTGTACACAAATAAAAGTAGACCCTTTATAGTCTCTAATGATGTCTTACACTTATCTGTATGCCCAAAAATGACGGAGTATTTTAAGTTGTTTCCACTGTTATGAGGAAAAAATCCAGCAGGATGCGACGGCGCATCCGTCGACCCCTGAGGTTTAACCCACAGGAATTACATCAGAAACACTTCTGAAGTTACTCTACCTAGAAAAGTAGTCCCACTTCAGAAAGACAAATTTGACAACTTTATAGATCAAGTAACAAACACTTTTTAAAGTGCTTTAGAAAAAATATGAGCTTTGAATTTCATCTTTTATACCCTTCTGTTACAAGTCTATTTATTTAGTTTCCTAACAGTTTATAGTCCCTAAGTGTTGAATCGAAATTATTTTTGGTATTCAAAACAGATGCACTACATAGACATAGGCTGAACATAACCCAGAATATCCCTTTAAAGAGTATAATTTCTGCACCACTAGCATCACCAAACAAGTCATTACAGCAAAAGAAATCACTGTTCTCAAACAGGTTTTCTGATCACTCTCCCAATATGCCATTTTGTGAGACGAAAGGCAGTACCACCCCAAACTCTTGCCACTGGTTGAGCTGGTTTTGCTGTGTCAGCCTGGTCTGGAAGAATGCCTTATTTATAGTTGTCTCTGCATATTAAATTAGGATATGAAAAAGTACTTTAGCATTATAAAAATTACACAAACAAACTCAGGCTGAATATATAAAGTTAGACCTGCTTAGAACAAATGCTACTTTAAGCCAAATCCAGATGCTGTGTTAGCTGCTGTCTCTGAGTCTAATGCTGCAGTTGGGTGGATGATGCTGTAAATGTGGCTATCACACAATTCTAGAGGAAAGGCTCTCATTACACCTCCATATATCTCTCAAAAAACTGCTCAGCCTGGAGAGATAACAGAAGAGGAAAGAGGAGGGTGCCAGGGATTGAGGGAGGAAGAAATATCTGTTCAGTTTTGATGGTTGATGTTTGACCTGCAAGTTTTGGTGCATGACATTGATTGCTAGGTATTCTTTTTTTATTTAACTGTTTTTACGCTGTCCATTGAATATTGCATAATTTTGTAAAAATAAAATAAAAATAAATAAATAAATAAATAATTGATTATTAAATCTAAACTTCATAATTCTAATAATTTTAAACTTTGAGAATCAGATTATATTCATTGTGTGATGCCTAAGAGATGCAGTATTTGCAGCTAATTGTCATTATTTGGTGCACCACTGGAAAACTTTGCATTACATTGTGATTCATATAACTGTTCCTGTGTTTAGAATTTTTTGGCATGTGGGTCAGGAATTGACTCATCAGCGTAACCGCATGAGACCCCTGCTGTGTATTCTAATGAAATAAAACATCTTTCAAGGAGTAAATAAATTGCAGTTATATTTTATCTATTATATGTTCAATTATCATATATGCTATTATATTATAATTAGGGCTGTTGATTTAACATGCTAATTTAGTGCTATTAATTATATTAAAAAATAAGCTGTTAAAAAAAAAAATTACGAGCCACGTCAACAGGGGGCAGTAAGTACGCCACGACTGTAGGCTATATGGGAATAAAACAAACAATACATTGACTTTAAAGCTTCTTTTTACATTGTCTAATCAATGATTTACTTGTCTGCCACATTTACTATGTTTACATGGACACCAGAAAGCGGGTTATTGCGAGAAAGTGGGATAATTAGAGAAAGCAGAGTTCCCATTTACATGCACTGCATAAGCAGCATACTCTTCACTCCCATATACTACATGTGGCTCAGTTAGTAAGCAGCTCTCCCCACAGCAACGTAATTTCCCTGCGATGCTTGTGTTAATGACAAACATGTTATCCAAGGAAGACTTTGCTATTTTATTCTTCGTTGCTTTTCAGATATTCTAGTGTTGTTGCTATGTTTGTTTCCTTAACTTTCCATCATGATATGCAGTGGAACTGCGCTGTAATAATGTGGTTTCCCTCTTACATAAAACTCTGGGTTTCCCTCATTGTATTAGAGCATATATTCGGACATAAGAGACCGTCAATATTTTACATTGGTGTGTGTAAAAGGTTATAGTTTATAGTGTATGTGCTTTTCCCACCGTAGTCCAAGAAATGTTGAATCCTTTCCACTGTGTTGACTTGTTGTTGGGCTCCATCTTATGATGTTAGTTATCCGGTCTTCTCCATGCATACCGCTTTCTGCAAAAACCCTGGAATAAACAGTTTTCTTAAGTGCATGTAAACGTGGTCAATAATGCAGTATATTGCAATCTGAAAATATACACTCACCGGCCACTTTATTAGGTATACCTTTACACCTACTTATTCATGCGATTATCTAAACAGCCAAATGCAGTGCAATGCATAAAATCATGCCGATATGGGCCCGGAACTTCAGATAATGTTCACATCAACCATCAGAGTGGGGAACATTTGGCATGATTGTTGGTGCCAGACAGGCTGGATTGAATATTTCTGTAACTGCTGATATCCTAGGATTTTCACACACAATAGTTTCTAGAGTTTACTCAGAATGGTGGAAAAAACATCCAGTGAGTGGCAGTTCTGAGGACGGAAATGCCTTGTTGATGGGAGAGGTCAACGGAGAATGGCCAGACTGGTTCAAACTGACAGAAAGGCTATGGTAACTCAGATACCACTCTGGCTATTAAATTAACATAGCCTACAAAACTAATATAATGCACCACAGAGGAGGACATGACAGCATTTCTCCAGATTTGGAATGAGGAGCTTAATAAAAACTTATCAACTCCATGCCAACTGAATAAAACAATGCAAAAATAAACATTTAACAATGAACATTAGTCAGAGATATGATTCATACACTAAAAGTGGCCAATGTTCTGTAAAATAGTTATTGTATAATTTAATAATGTTTTATTAACATCAAGGCTATTTAACACATCCAGATATTATTTTTGTTAATATTATTATTAACAAAATTGTAGCATTTGGTATTTTTAGCACAGGAGCATGACAACGAACTGATGCAGAACGTAACAAGCGGAGTGCCCATCTTTGCACGTCTATGGTGTGAGCATCCACCGTTGACTCGGCAACATCCGCACAACGGACGGCACGAAACAAATAATGTTCTTCAAATGAAGATCGCAATGTATGTATTTGGAACTATATCAGATTGCAGGGGATTTTTTCCCCCCCAGAGCTCCTGTTAATTTCCAACCCTGGATGGAACTAAAGATGGAGATGAGAGTTGTAACAGGTGTTTAAGTGTCTTTCTTCACCATGCAGATGCTGCATTACACAAAGCATTTTTGTCAAATGTGCTGAATTATAACTGAGCAAGGCGGCAAAGGTATAGATCGCTCCAACGTCACATGCTTGAAATTTTACGGAGGTGCAGTATAATGCCATTTGCATGTGGAATTAACAGGTTTAGAAAGGTTTATACATCTGTAACATGTTAAGTTCAGTAACTGTGAAAAAGTGCTTCCTCACTGCGTGCACTTACACTAAATTCAAGCGCTCAATGCGCTGCTGACAGATCTAGATCATGTGCTTCCAGGGGTTCATATGCCAGCCAAGTAACTACCGTTGAGAAGAATGGGCATGCTAACTGATAGATTTCTCCAATTATGATAGACCTCCTTGGATTATAAAGTGAACAAGCTATTAATCTTTGTCAAAATATGTCCTATACTGTATATGTTTATGCCTTAATAACTAAGACAGGTTCAGAAACAGTGGCTTTACCTTCATTATAAAGACATTTACTCCTATATTTACGATGTCTTAATATTGTGAGTGTATCTGTTTGAATGCATGGATTGGTATAAGTGTCGCCACGTGTGTGTGTGTGTGTAAGGTCATTTGTGAGGTCTGTTTTTTTTGTGTGCACTTGCGTGTGCACGTGGGCAGTGATTAGTCGTGTGTGTGTAAGACAGGGCTGCTCTCTTTGTGTAAGTGTTTGTTTGGGGTAAAATGAGCTGATTTGCTTGTTTTTGCAAGTGCAGAAAAGACCCCTGGGGAGCTATGGAGGTCAAAGGGCAGGGAAACTGGAGCCGTGCCCGTGAACAGGCACTCGTACCTGGGATTATATTTAAACAGGATGGACATTGGGCGGAAGGGTGTTTTATTATATAGATAGGCTACTTGCCATTTTTACCAAGTACTGTACTAGTAAATGTATAATGTACTTGCATATGTATGACTGAAATACACATTCCTTGCTAGTGCAGTATAATAAAATAAAAAAGTATAATAAAATACATAAAAGTGTGGTAGGCACTGTTAGAAATCCATGTGGCTTTACAGTTCTCAACACAAAATAAACTCTGCACAAAAGTACTGTCTTAAATATTATATTATGTGCTCAAAACCTAGTAATAGTGTAATTTTAAGGTAAATGGTCTTTCAATTCAAAAGGTGTGTTATCTGCAAAACAGTATTTCACTAAAATTGAAGTCATTTTTTTTATTATTTTATTTTTTTTATCATGACACATATGATATTGATATGACAAAAGAAAAAAAACTGCACCACTTTATCTTTTATTGTATGGCGGTGTTTCTCTCCCCATGTATTGTGTGCTGTGCGTCCTATTATGGAAATCTCTTTCCAACTGTTTTGGCTTTGCTCCAAGGCTCTAAATATTCTCTAAACAGCTCTCTCTCTCGCTCTCTCTCTCCCGCTCTCTTTCTCTCTCTCACTCTCTCTCCCACTCTGCCTCTACTCTTAAGACATGTGTTCCTCTGAAATTGCACATAAGAGTGAAATGTTAGAAAAGGAGAATGAGAGATTGTTTGGTTTAATTCAGGCGTGTCAAACTCATTTTAGGTCAATGGTTGCATTGAACAAAAAGCTACCTTATGTTGCCACAATAAATAAAAACACAAAATATGCTCTTCTGGAGCAGCTTTAATAGCCAA
Organism: Myxocyprinus asiaticus; assembly: GCF_019703515.2. Classification (NCBI taxonomy): domain Eukaryota; kingdom Metazoa; phylum Chordata; class Actinopteri; order Cypriniformes; family Catostomidae; genus Myxocyprinus; species Myxocyprinus asiaticus. Next base: position 35,273,950 of record NC_059367.1, read on the forward strand.
TATTGGTTCAAGAAAAAAGGGAATTAGACTATACTGTATATGAAATGGGTAAATAGAGAATATGAATCAAACAACAGTAATAATAATAATAAATAAATAGATAAAAAAAACACTCAGTGCTCAGTGAATTAGTGGTTAGTAGCTTACATAAGCCGTCTAAAGCCGAACAACAAACGGAGTGACTATTTGCACTAGGTGTTAATAGCACCTGCCACACAGCATGGCTATTTACACTCCAATAGTCTGGTGGAAACACAGAAATTGAAGACAAACTGTACTCTATAATGTTGCTTTAGTGGCATGGGGTGTAACGACACTGTGGATGTACATTATTCATGCAGAAGACCCAGGTTCTAATCTGCCTTTTGTCCCACTTTTTCCCATACTGTGTCCTGTTTCCACTCTTTATATTTCCTTTAATACTACTTGTAATAATAAATAAAAATAAATATAAATGTTGACTTCCTCGCAGTGATTTGGTCATGGAGAAAGGTTCGATGTGGGTAAAATTAACCATGGTTTTACTAATATTGGAGTAAACATGTTTTTTTGCGGAAGCCTTACTTTTAATGCAATTAACCATGGTGTTACTACAGTAATATGGTGTTAATATAGTAACCATGTTTAATTTTGTGGTTACTATGATTTTACTACAAAATACCATGGTGATACAATGGTTACTGTAGTAAAACCATGGTTATTTTTTGTACGGTTAGGGTTAGGTTTAGGGGTAGGGATTGGTGTAGGGTGTCTGTGGGACTTGAAATAAACACCATAAACACATGGCAATGATGCCCCTATACTGTATGTTAGTATTTACTTAAGGGTGTAAATAGTATCTGCCACTATTTGCACTTATGAAACTTGTTCATTTAAATGTGAAGTGAGCAAGGGCGTTGATTTGGTTTGGTTGGGGTTGTGGGGGATTACCTTCCCCATATACCCCAGAATCTATGAATAACTTCTGCACCACTAGTGGCATCAAATGGAATTGCAGTCTCTTCGGCATGCAGTATTTAAAAATAAAAAATGCAAATATGCATTTATGAAAAGCTGCAAGAACATCACATTCAGAAATTACCAAATTATAATATCAGAACCATATATTAACAAATGACTGCCTAGATTTTTTTATATCAACACCCAATCAGTATTCAGCAACTTTTCGCATACTGGTGAACAATGAAATTACTAATGAAAATGGTAGTTTATTTATTTATTTATTTATTTATTTATTTGTCAATGATCACAAAGACAAGATGAAATCCTAAACATGAGGAATTTAATAACAGAGTTCTACTACTAAGAAGTAGCTAAAATTTCAGTATATTCATTACATGCTATTATTTCAGGAGCTCGGGTTTATAGACTATATTTAAAGGACGTTTTTGTCAAAAGACTAATATAAAAACATTACCACTAAAAAGTTCGAAATTATGTCATTTACACATAGAAGTCAGCAGCAAAAACAGCCTGTTTATTTCTAAGGGTCACAGAGAGGGTGGAAATGGTAAAACTAAAATTACAACTGCTGTTGGTGAAAGGAACCTTGACTAACTTATGTAACATTACAACTGGAGACTGCAGAGAAATAATAATAAAAAAAAATTCCAAAAGAGTGTACAATGGGGCCCCATCAGATTCATTGTTATTTTGCTTGTTGAATTGTTAAAAAAAATGTTTTAATTGACCTTCCAATCACACATCCCTCAGGTGCCTTGCAATCAATATAAGCACTCTGTCTGGAGTTATTGCACTCTTAGGCAGTTATGAAAAATATGAAAAGAGTTTTCTCCTATATAACAGCTGTTCGGTAGTATTACAGTATTGCTGGAGGCCAGAAGGAGAGGCTGGTAGCTCCTCACACAGTCCTCTCTTTCATTAAAGCAGACCTCCTCAAAGAAAAGCAGTCCTTCATAGCTCGCCAAACCACCCAGTGAGAGCGATGTTTAGCCATGTTTGTTTTATACACTTATAGAACACAGTGGGCTGCTGTAGAACTTCGCGAAGGCCACATGTTAGCATGTGTGTTGGTGTGTATCATTGTGTTGTCTCGCTAACGCACATATACTGTATACATACATGAAGAGAGCAATTTTCACCTGAACACCCCCCCACACACACACACATGCTCACTCAGCCAAATCTACGTTTTTCCCTTGATCTACTAAATGAAATTTTCCACCCACCACTGTGCCTTAAAATTGCACATAGCCACACAGACATGTACACACACACACACATGCTGTAATGAGGTTTGCCCCAGCTAACGAGCGGCGACCCTAACGAGTGTGTGAACAGTTCATAGCGGCCTGTCCAGTGCTGATTTGAGCAGAGGTAATGAGAATAATGAGTGAAAGAAAGAATAAGAAAGAGAGAGGGAGAGAGATAGCAGTACTAGGGCTGGGCTGTATGGTGGTTCTGTACCATGCAATGGTAGAAATGTGCCAGATTTTGCTATACTGCTTATACTGTGGTAGATATATTTGCATGGCCATCAGTTGACATGACTTCTTTATGTTGTTTAGATTTGAGAGTGATGAAGAAACATGGAGTAATGTGAAAGTACAGAGCAGGAAGTGTCTCAAACAAGTCAAGATAATGAAAAATGTCATGGTTACTGGTGTAACCTCCGTTCCCTGATGGAGGGAACGAGACGTTGGTATCGATGTAGTGACACTAGAGGTCACTCTTGGGAGCCCGAGACACCTCTGGTCTTTGATAAAAGGTCAACGAAAATTGGCGAGTGGTATTTGCATGCCATTCCCCCGGATATACGGGTATAAAAGGAGCTGGTATGCAACCACTCGTTCAAGTTTTACGCTGAGGAGCCGATATAAGGTCCGGCCATTTCAGCGGGTAGTTCAGCGTTGTGGCAGGAGGGACCAACGTCTCGTTCCCTCCATCAGGGTACAGAGGTTACACCAGTAACCATGACGTTCCCTATCTGTCACTCACTCGACGTTGGTGTCGATGTAGTGACACTAGGGGTCCCTATACAAAACGCCACAAGGCTGAACTGTGTTACATGAACTGGCGGTGTGTGGTGGGCAGACTTGCTGTGTGCCTCATAGCCAGCACACCAGGTCGACACGTAACCTCCCCCAACACAGTTATGAGTGTTGAACGGCCCTTTTTGGGGACAAGTCGACTACCCAAAGATAGAGACAGGCTTAACCCAGTCGTGGCCTCTTTTACCCTTCTCTTTTTCCACTCCCTAAAAAAGAAGGGGGATTATCCGACTGGGCTGCCAGGTCTAGTCGGGGGGTGTCCCTCCCAAGGGGAGGACACCGCGGAGACCACACCTCACACCAAGAGAGGGGGGGATATTTAAGTGGAAGAATATGTCACATGGTCTTTCCAACCATGTGGAGAGCCTTCAAGGTAGATCCTGCCCAATGGGGGAGGAGTTACTACAAACATGGAGACTGGGGCAGAGGGCTCTACCCAAGGAAGACGCAGTTTGCCAGCAGGGAAACGAATTAGCGGAAGATATATATCGCATGGGGTTAGCCTTACAGGGAACCGCCACATGTGGAGCACCTACCCCAGAACCGGGCTCTTAGTTAGCGCGTGTACTGGGCCGGCAGCGAGTCTCTCCGAAAACTTGACTGCCACAGGGCTCGGAGGAAGTCAACCAGGGAACAAATTTTGTGAACACTACTGGGAATTAACGGTGCACGTCTTCAGCTCAAAAGGAGGTGGAAGGTGCTATGTGCAAGCGATATACCCGGCCGGCTATCCCTGGCTTATCCGCTTGTGTTGTGTGCCACTACCTGGGACGAAACCGGTTCCACCCGGAGGTTGTAGAACCTTGCAAAGGTGTTGGGTGTTGCCCAGCCCACTGCTCTGCAAATGTCTGTTAGAGAGGCACCTCTGGCCAAGGCCCAAGAAGCCGCTACACCACGGGTAGAATGGGCTCATAGCCCTACCATGGTCGGCATGTTTTGGGCGAGATATGCCATAGTTATGGCGTCAATGAGCCAGTGGGCGATCCTCTGTTTGGAGACAGCGCTTCCTTTCCGCTGTGCACCAAAAGCAGACAAAGAGCTGCTCAGAGATTCTAAAGCTCTGCGTGCAATCCAAATAAATGCGTAAAGCATGCACCGGACACAGCGATGACAGGGCTGGGTCTGCCTCCTCCTGGGGCAGCACTTGCAGGTTCACCACCTAGTCCCTAAAGGGGTGGTGGGAACCTTGGGCACATAGCCCGGTCAGGGTCTCAGGATCACGTGAGAGTAACCTGGACCGAACACCAGGCACGTTTTGCTGACAGAGAACGATTGCAGGTCACCTACCTTCTTGATGGAAGTGAGCGCAGTCAGGAGGGCAGTCTTCAAGAAGAGTGCCTTAAGCTCGGCTGACTGCAAAGGCTCAGAGGAGGCTCTCTGTAGACCCTGAAGAACTACAAAGGTCCGATGAGGGAACGAGGCACGGCCTGGAGGGATTCAGCCTCCTGGCGCCTCTTTAGGAACCTGATGATCAGGTCGTGCTTCCCTAAGGACTTACTGTGGACTGCGTCATGGTGTGCTGCTATGGCAGCAACGTACACCTTCAAGGTGGAAGGGGACAGCCTCCCTTCCAACCTCTCTTGCAGGAAGGAAAGCACTGATCTGACTGCGCATCTCTGGGGGTCTTCCCGACGGGAAGAACACCACTTATCGAACAGACGCCACTTAAAGGCATACAGGCGCCTCGTAGAGGGAGCCCTAGCCTGAGTGATCGTGTCTACCATCGCAGGTGGGAGACAGCTTAGGTCTTCTGCGTCCCGTCCAGGGGCCAGACATGGAGATTCCAGAGGTCTGGGCGCGGGTGCCGGATGGTGCCCCTTCCCTGAGAAAGAAGGTCCTTCCTCAGGGGAATTTGCCAGGGGAGAGCTGTCACGAGGAGCGTGAGGTCCGAGCACCACGTCTGGGTGGGCCAGTAGGGTGCTACCAGGATGACCTGCTCCTCGTCCTCCCTGACCTTGCACAGGGTCTGTGCAAGCAGGCTCACTGGGGGAAACGCATATTTGTGAATGCCAGGGGGCCAGCTGTGTGCCAGCGTGTCTATGCCGAGGGAGGCCTCGGTCAGGGCGTACCAGAGCGGGCAGTGGGGAGGATTCTTGGGAGGCGAACAGGTGCACCTGTGCCTGTCGAATCGACTCCAAATCAGCTGGACCACCTGAAGGTGGAGTCTCCACTCTCCCCTGAGGGTAACCTGTTGTGACGGCACATCCACCGTAGTGTTGAGGTTGCCCGGGATGTGAGTGGCTTGCAGCGACTTGAGGTGCTGCTGACTCTAGAGGAGGAGACGGCAGGCGAGTTGTGACATACAACGAGAGCGCAAACCACCTTGGCGGTTGACATATGCTACCATTGTCATGTTGTCTGTCTGAACTAACACGTGCTTGTCCTGGATCAACGGCCGAAACCTCACAGGGCGAGCAGAATTTCCAACAACTCGAGGCAGTTGATGTGGCAATGAAGTCGCGGACCCGTCCAGAAGCCGGCGGATGCGTACCCATTGCAAACGGTGCCCCAGCCCGTTTTGGAGGCGTCTGTCATGACCACGACGCGCCTGGGGACCAGTTCTAGAGGAACACCTGCCCGTAGGAACGAAAAAGACGGTGGCAGACCAACGTGATGGCCACGCGGTGTGTCCCTTGGCGCCATGGCCATCTCGGGACTCGAGTCTGGAGCCAGTGCTCAAGCGGCCTCATATGCATCAACCCGAGCGGGGTGGCCACCGCCGAGGATGCCATATGCCCCAGGAGGCTCTGAAGAAGTTTCAGTGGAACCGCTGTTCCCTGTTTGAACGCCTTCAGACAGGCCAGCACCGACTGGGCGCGCAAACCGAGAAAAGAGATGCTCTGAACCGGGAGGAGCTTGCTCTTTTTCCAGTTGACCCGAAGCCCTAGTCGGCTGAGGTGTGAGAGCACCAGGTCCCTGTGTGTGCACAACACGTCTCAAGAGTGAGCTAGGATTAGCCAGTCGTCAAGATAGTTGAGAACGCGAATGCCCACCTCCCTTAACGGGGCAAGGGTAGCCTCGGCGACCTTCATAAAGACACGAGGAGACAGGGACAGGCCGAAAGGGAGGACTTTGTACTGATATGCCTGACCCTCAAACGCGAACCGCAGGAAGGGTCTGTGTCGAGGAAGGATCAAGGCGTGGAAGTACACATCCTTCAGGTCTACCACTGCGAACCAATCTTGATGCTGGACGCTCGCCAGAATGTGTTTTCACGTCAGCAGCTTGAACGGGAGTCTGTGTAAAGCCTAGTTCAGAACTCACAGGTCCAAGATTGGCCTCAACCCACTGCCTTTTTTCAGTACGATGAAGTAGGGGCTGATAAAAAACCCCTTCTTCATCTCGGCTGGAGGGACAGGTTCTATCGCGCCCTTCCGTAGAAGGGTAGTGATCTCCACGCAAGGTAGCAGCGTTTTCGTCTTTCACCAAGGTGAAGCGGATACCGCTGAACCTGGGCGGATGCCCGGCGAAGTGAATCGCGCAGCCGAGTCGGACGGTCCGGACCCGCCCTCATGATGGATTGGAAAGCACAAGCCATGCGTCCAAGTTCTGTGCAAGGGGGACTAAAGGGACAACGTCATCGGATGTACCGGCAATGGGGCCTCGCGGCGGGGCGGAGCTCGAGGTGCCACACCACGTCGTGGCCATGCTGAGTCTAAGGACATCGAAGCACTTACCTGGCTCCTTGTGACCACCCTGGAACAGCCTGGGACGGGGGAGGAAGAGGCCTGTCCTCGTGACCCGTGGAGACTGTCACATCGGGGGTGGATTTGTGCCACAGCTGGGCACTCAGGGGCGGGAGACCGCCGCTGGAGCGCCAAACCTGCCAAATGGAGTGGTGGACGGTGGTCGTGATGATGGCCATACACACCGGATACGTGACCCAGGGAACAAGGAAACCGCTCTTGCTAAGCTCTTGAGTGCTGCAGCCACATGGGCATGCAGCACAAAATGCAAAAGGTAACAAAAAGATGAAGATCTGCTTACCAGCTCCAGAGCAGCGGGTTTCGTTGTCCCTGGGTCACCCGTCTCAAGGGCACTTTGAAGCCTTTCACAGGTTCTGGGCGGCCACGAGACGGATGGCATCTGCTTCCTGCGGTGGGCTCCACGCCGGGGCCGGGCCGAAGGGGCGGGCTGCGGCGAAGCCGGTGCAGTCACTGCAGGGGAACGCCCTTGGCGATGAGTAGACGGGGTGCGGGATCTTGAGCCGTGCTGGGGCAGGATATGCCAGCTAGCATCCATCTACTGCTCTACCATCGAGAACTGCTGGGCAAAGTAGTTTCCTCACCAAGCGCATTTCCTGCATCAATCCCGGGGTGGAACTACCCTCGTGCAGTTCCTTTAGCGCCTTGGCGGACTTGCAGGAGAGCCATGGCATGCAGGGCGGAGGCGGCTTGTCCAGCGGCACCGTAGGCCTTGGCCTTGGCCGTCAGAGACGACGTAAACCTACAGGCCTTGGATGGGGGTTTTGGGCACCTGCGCCAGGTGGCGGCGCTCTGCGGGCATAGGTGCACGGCGAGTGCCTTTATCCACCGGGGGATTGCCGAATAGCCCTTGGCTGCCCCACCATCGAGGGTAGTGAGGGCGGGGAAGCTGAAAAGATTGGGACCGGGCAGTAAAAAGTGCCTCCCGCGACCTTGTCAGCTCTTCATGCACTTCTGGGAAGAAAGGAAGGGGGCAGGGCGTGGCTTTGAGCGGCGCCGCGAGCCCAGGAACCAATCACGGAGCCGCAAGGGTTCAGGGAAGAGTGGTGAAATCCACTCTAACTGACGCTCGCGGCTGCCCGGGAAAGCATGTCGTCATCTCCGCGTCAGCCTGTGACTGGGCAATCGACCCCGAAGGGAGGAGCCCAGCTGAGGCTTCTGACTGGACGAGCCCGCTCTCTGATGCTGCGCTCGAGAGCTCATCATTTTCGCGGGCTCCGAATAAGAGGTCGAACTCGCCGTGAGACGAGCCGGCGGACTCACCTGGAAGCCCGATCGGGGCAGACGAGCGTGCTGGGTAATTGGAGGTCCGCGGGGGATACCCGGCGGAGGCGGTCCCATTGGGGTCCCCAAATCACCCCCAGTGCTAGCCGCGGTGGCCTCTTACCCGTGGGTAAAAGGACCGAGGTGGGAGCCTCTGGGGTAGCTTGCTTTCTTACGAAGGCGAGCCGCGACCGCAACGTTGCCATGGACATATTCTCGCAATGAGAACATGACCATCCACGAACGCTGTCTCCGAGTGAGCAGTGCCCAGACACGAAAGACAGTGATCGTGACCGTTAGAAGGCGAGAGATAACGAGCACAACCAGGATGACACACAATCAGAAAAGCATCTTTAAAAAGACGCGTCTTTAAAAAGACGTTCCGTGTGTGCGCTCTTTTAGAGAAAAATATACTCTTTTAGAGGGGCAAAATGCTCTTTCAGAAAATATACTCTCTAGTTTTTCTGCCAAAGCACCCAGGGGCGTTCTCTGCAGTGCACCAGTGCAGAGGGGGGAGAACCCGCTGAAATGCGGCATCAGATCCAGCAGAGGTGAATGAACAGTAGTATTCAGCTCAATGAGCATGCCCGTTCGGCTCCGAAGAGAAAATCTGAATGAGTGGTTGCATACCAGCTCCTTTTATACCCGTATGTCCGGGGGAGTGGCATGCAAATACCACTCGCCAATTTTCATTGGCCTTTTATCAAAGACCAGAGGTGTCTCGGGCTCCCAAGAGTGACCCCTAGTGTCACTACATCGACACCAATGTCGAGTGAGTAACATATAGGGAACTATTTGGCATTGTATAAGGTTGCCGTGCAATGCTGCAATTTGCCGCATTAATAGAGAATTCAGCTGATTTGTGGTAACAGGTGCATGTATATTAGGGATGGGCATTTTCAAGTAATTTTGTAGACAAGTACTCTAATTCACACACACACACACACACACACACACACACACACACACACACACAAAAACTTGTAATCAATTAATCATAAATTAAAATGTCAGTTCAAAATATAAAGTATAACACAAACGTGAAATTTTATTTTGATTTATTTACAAATGAACCAAGAACGGTTTCAAAATAAGCTAATTTTTTTTTTTTTTAAATACGCTTTTCTTTTGAGAAAAACAAAATGAAATGAACAGTATGCATTAATAAAAATATATAAAAAGATTTTTAAAATAATAATAAAAAACATTTACACTCACCTGGAGCTTATATAGAAACCAATACTGATGGCATAAGGGTAATGCACATATATAATTTCTGAGTCTACATAAAATGGCTATCAAATTTTTATAATTTCACATGTTATTATTCAGAAAAACAAGTGGTGAAAGTTAGCTTTTTATAAAAATGTGCTTTGTCTGTGTTCAGATATTTAACGCACACTTATAACGTCTGATAAGCTTCAGAGTTTCTCGTACCGCTTCGCATTTTCTTTCCACCATAAAAAAATCCTTGTCCGCTGGTATGCATGACTCCAACAAGAACCATAGAGTAGAATTCAATAAGAATCAAAATATTACGATTACTCGTGCACATTCCTTGTGTATATATGCTATTTTATAACAGATTCAAATGTGGCTAATCCAGTAAGACTTTAGAGGACTTTACTGAAACTATCCATTTTAAAATTGTAGTTTTAATGTTTTGAGTCTTTTGTTTTTAATTATAAACTTCAAATAATGTGATGTGGTTTGTGCACTGAAGCCTGACATATTCATTTGTTATAAATAATATTTTAATCCATTTAGTTCCAAATAATAATAAAAAATCTTAAGCATTACATCCACATAATGCGCATTATACAGTGGAAAATGTATTTTCACAAACAAACAATACACTTTTACAAGTGGTACAAGTTGTTAGCTTAAGGAGCTATTGTTACTTGATCTAACCCTTAAAATTAGTTTAGTTGGTGTAACCTAGTGTATTCAGATGAATTCTCTTCTTCTCTATGTATGTGTATGTCCCACAATTTACAATAGAGAATAAAGGACTTGTTGCTTATCTAATGATGTAATATTCCAAAAGCATAAAATATACACTATGCAGTAGCACACAAATATTGGGTAAAATAGTTTTAATAATGTTTTTAGATACTTTTCAGTATTGCATGAATTGTTAATATATTAAAACAATATCACACGAGCAAGAATGTCCAGCTATCAGCACGGCTGTGATTCGGCCGTAGGCACGAGGCTGCAGGTAATCACAGTCATGCTGATAGGTAGACAATACAGCACAATTGCGACTGTGATAAGAACTGTCCCATAAAAATATGCTTGTGTATCAGGTAGGCACTCTGAGTGTGTTTGATTATTCCATCTGTCGTGACTCTATTTGTGATCAGCAAGACTGCTGAAGCCGTTAGTTTAACTCTAGTTCTCAGCTATAGTGTAGTGGTAATCCAAACAGTCATGGAGTGAGAGACAATTCCAGATGACTTTGAAGAAATTTGCGCACTGACTGACACAATTTGTCAACGTCAGCTCAACTCACTCATAGCACACATAAGATGGTCTTTTGTCGCCACCTGCTGGCTCACATCTTTAATGTCACAGGGACGAATGAAAATTCACCTATCTGCACTGCACTTGCATGTTAGTTTGGAACGCCATGAACACAAGCAGAGTGATACAAACAGTAAAGGGTCCCAGTGCTGATTGTGTGAGCTATCAGCACTCTTGGAACATCTCTCATCCAATCAGATTTAAGTACCAGAACTAACTGTTGTATAATTATAGGCAACATTTCTCTCACTTCATCTGCCATATTTCATATTTTTGCTTTAGCTTGTATCCAAAGTGAGATATCTTAAAATGTAGCATATAAATAAATAAAAAATCATGTTGTAACATCTAAATCAACCAGTCTTATTCAAGTCAAAAATATAATTTAACATGTCTGAATCAACCTGAATACATTAGGTTACACCAACAAAACAATTTTTAAGGGTTATGTCAGGTATAGCTCCTTAACAACGGCATGTGACCACTTTTTACAGGGTAGGTTCCTACTTAACTTTTGAAACAGCCTTCACATTTGTCATGCCTTAAAATGCTACCTAGTTAGGCAGCTCAATAGGTTTTGGATCAAAGCCACATAGGCTAAATTAAAACAGACTTCTTGCAAGCAAAACTTGCCATCCAAAGAAGTTATGCAAAGAAAGCACCAATTTAATTCAATTACTCAGAGCTCTGGGCTGAAGAGAGAGAGAGACGGGGGAATATGAAAATGGTATACTAACCTTTTCCTTCTAATATAACATGGGGTTTATTATGTTGTTTGGAAGTAAGATTAACATTGTTTCCAGTGGAGGTAAGCATATGACCTTAACCAGAGAGGGAGTGAAGTGTGTGTGTGTTGGTCACTGCTGACTGCCCTCTCATAAAATCGTAAGGGTAGTGGCAGTGAATTTAACCAACTTTCCCCAAATAAACAGAACCAAAAATAACAGATGTGCATTCGATCAAGTTCTTATGTGATTAAAATAAAAAAATAAATAAAAACATTTTAAAAATAAAAAATTTTAATCCTGCATTTATTAATCAGAGAATAATATTTTAAACAATAAATAAATAAATTAGACCTCAGTGAGACCAAAATAAATCTAAGGATGTAAAACTTTTTTGGTCAGGTAACTTCAAAATGTTCTTTATATGGTAACATCTAAATTAATGTCAAAACTTTATTAAATATGAGTGAGTCAACCTGACTACATTAGGTTACACCACTGAAAGTATTTTTAAGGGTTAGATCAGGTAGAAATAACTCCTTATGATACCAATTGCACTCATCAGCATTTTACAGTGTAAACTGAAAAAAATGTGCTTCATGTGGTCACTTCTGAATTAACTGGTTTTATTCAAGTCCAAAATATTATTTAATATCACACAATCAATCTGAATGCATTAGGTAACTCCAACAAAATTAATTTTAAAGGTTAGATCAAGCAGAAATGTCTGCATAATGTAACAACTGCACTTATCGACTTTTTTCATCCTGGTCTCATAATAATTACTTGACCGTGGCAACATTTTGCAAAACGAAATTGTGTGCCTTATCACACGTTTGGCTGCAGTTTCCCAGTGAAATTTCCAGCGGGGGGCGCCTAAAGCGAGTGAAATGGTGTCGAAATCAAACAAGGTTTTTAAGGTGAATATTATGGAGGTTTTAAAGAGTAAAATGTACCTTCCTAAGCTAAAACTTAAACCTAAACCTAACCGATAGTATCCAAAAACAAAATGAGAAATCAAAAACACATTTTCTGAAGCAACCACGTCATCTCGTGTTGCTTCTATGACACTCTGGTCTCACGTGTCAGCTTGCATGCTTGACTGGTCTCAAACTACAGTCTTCCGAGTCCAAAGTGCAACACTCTATGAGGTGAGCTACCACACAAGCTAATCACATTGGATTAAGTGTGTAAATGTAGGTGAGTTTACAATACAGAAGTTTGGCTAGACTAAACTAGATTTGACTAGACTGGAATAACTACACCACACCGTTTACTCAAATACTCCTCCTCCACTTTCTTCTTATAAAGTTCAGTTCAAGTTCTTCCTCCTTTTTTCTGTTAAGATTGCGAATGAATGCCTCACAGCTGGGACTCTGAATATTCAGTTGCATGAGTTATCTCAGGCCTGCATATCCAGTAGTGATGTGGTGAAGAAAGTGTTAAAGGAGTGGGACAGAGCAGGAAAAGAGGGAGTGTGTGTGTGTGTGTGGGGGGGGGGGGGGGTAATGCTGGAGTTGATAGACTCCAGATGTGACTGTTAGATAAACTCAAGACTAGGGGTGTGTTTGTGAGTGTGTGTATATATGCTAATGTGGGTGTGTTTATGTTGTTAGCCGGACTCAATAGCGCCTGGGCTTTTTACGAAAAGGAAAAGCAGGATGGAATGATAGAGCGTGCATTTACACCAAGAAATCGGTGAAAGAGCAAAGGAGACCTGTTTTGGGGTAAAAACAAACAAACAGCCTAAGCTGGCTTGCTGGTCTTAATTGGTCCCCCCGCCTAGTTAGGGTGGTTTGTTTGCTGGTTTTAAGAGGGAGACCAGCTAGACCATCTTTAACCAGCTAAAACCTATAAACAGGCTTAGGCTGGTTTAAGCTGTATTTTTGTTAGATGTTCATGAGATGCACAGCTAAACTAACAGCTAAACTTAATACACAGCTAAATGTTTTGAAATTTGTCCCTATATTTCCCTTCCTTTTCATCCATAAGAAATGTATAATATTTTCCCTTCTTAAAACCCAGACTGTCCCGATGTCAAAGTCTATCCACATGATGAAGTATTCACACATAGCCTGTCATTGTCTTTCATTCATTCATTCACTGATATTTTGTGTGCTCTGTGCTGTTAGGCAGCTGTTTCTTTGTACTCATGCTGGCCTAGTGACAAAGCTTCAGTGCTATATTCCCAAACTATTGTATGCCGGGCCCACATGTAGGAATTATGCTGATCACTGCATTTTTTCCTGTCTATTAATATTATTTACAGTTGTTAGTTTGAATTTATACAAATGTAATCTTTTGAAACTTGGTTTTATAGAGAGTTCCAAAATATTTTGCTCAACAGGACCAGTAATGTGCATTAAGATAGTAAATATTGATTTCCATAGAAACAGGGTTCCTCTGGCGTAGAAGGGAAAGTTTACCCAAAAAATAAAAATTCTGCCATTATTTACTCACACTTATGTTGTTCCAAACACAAACAAAAGGACAAAATTTAATAATTTAATCCAGTCCTTTTGGCTGAATTCCATACACTGGCATTAGACAGTAGCGGGGTTTCCATCCCAAACATTTTTATGCGCATTTTCAAATTGTTCATAAGAAATCCTGAATGGAAATGTCCTGGTTACTTGCGTAACCCCAGTTACCCGATGGAGGGAATGAGAGGTTGTGTCGATGTAGTGACACTAGGGGTCACTCTTAGGAGCCCGAGACACCTCTGGTCTTTGATAAAAGGCCAATGAAAATTGGCGAGTGGTATTTGCACACCACTCCACCAGACATACAGGTATAAAAGGAGTTGGTATGCAACCACTCATTCAGGTTTTATGCTGAGGAGCCGAGACAAGTGCCGGCCATTTCAGCGGGTAGTTCAGCATTGTGGCAGGAGGGACACAACGTCTCGTTCCCTCCATCAGGGAACGGAGGTTACGCAAGTAACCAGGACGTTCCCTATCTGTCACTCACTCGACATTGTGTTGATGTAGTGACACAAGGGGTCCCTACACAAAATGCCGCAACTGTCTGAACTGTGTTACGTGAACTGGCAGTGTGTGACAGGCAGACCACTGTGTGCCTCGTAGCCAGCGCACCAGGCCGACACGTAATCTCCCCCAACACTGTTATGAGTGTCAAATGGCCCTTTGGGACAAGTCGACTACCCAAAAGATAGAGACGGGCTAGCCCAGTCGTGGCCTCTTATCCCCTTTTTTTTCCACTCCCCAAAAAAAAGGGTGGATTAACCTACTGGGCCGACCAGGTCTAGTCAGGGGGGTGTCCCTCCCAAGGGGAGGACACCGCGGAGACTACACCCTGCCCAGATAGAGGGGGGGTTATTTAAGTGGAAATATGTCACATGGTCTTGCCGAGCTATGTCGGAAGTATGCCATGTGGAGAAGTCCCATGGTAGGTCCTACCCTACGGGGGAGGAGTTACTACAAGCATGGAAACTGGGGCAGAGGGGCCTCTGCCCAAGGAAGATGCAGTTTGTCAACAGGGAAATGAACTAGCGGAAGATATACGTCGCATGGGGTTACCTACGGGGAACCGACGGGTGGCGTACCTGCCCCAGTACAGGGCTTTAGTTAGCACGTGTACTGGGCCGGCAGCGAGTCTCTCCGAAAACTTTTCTGCCACAGGGCTCAGAGGAAATCAACCAGGGAACACAGTTTGTGAACACTACTGGGAGTCAAGCTCAGGAGAGGTGAAAGGCGCTATGCGCAAGCGATACACCCGGCTAGCTGTCCCGGACTTACCTGCTTGTGCATGCCACTACACAGGACAAAACCGGTTCCACCCAGAGGTTGTAGAACCTCGCAAATGTGTTGGGTGTTGCCCAGCCCGCTGCTCTGCAAATGTCTGTTAGAGAGACGCCCCTGGTCAAGGCCCAGGAGGCCGCTACACCCCTGGTAGAATGGGCTCGTAGCCCTACTGGGGGGGGCAGCACGTCCTGGGCGTGATATGCCATAGTTATGGCATCAATGAGCCAGTGGGCGATCCTCTTCTTGGAGACACTGTCCACCAAAGCAGACAAAGAGCTGCTCAGAGACTCTAAAGCTCTGCGTGCGATCCAAATAGATGCGTATAGCGCGCACTGGACACAGCAACGTCAGGGCTGGGTCTGCCTCCTCCTGCGGCAGCGCTTGCAGGTTCACCACCTGGTCCCTAAAAGGGGTCGTGGGAACCTTGGGCACATAGCCCGGTCTCAGGATCATGTAGAGTAGCCCGGACTGAACTCCAGGCACATTTCGCTGACAGAGAACGCTTGCAGGTCTCCTACCCTCTTGATGGAAGTGAGTGCAGTCAGGAGGGCAGTCTTCAAGGAGAGTGCCTTAAGCTCAGCTGACTGCAAAGGCTCAAAGGGGGCTCTCTGTAGACCCTGAAGAACTATAGAGAGGTCCCATGAGGGAACGAGGCGCAGTCTGAAGGGATTCAGCCTCCTGGCGCCTCTCAGGAATCTGATGATCAGGTCGTGCTTCCCTAAGGATTTACCGTTCATTGTGTTGTGGTGTGCCGCTATAGTGGCTAAATACACCTTCAATGTGGAAGGGGACAACTGCCCTTCCAACCTCTTCTGCATGAAGGAAAGCACCGGTCTGACTGCACATCTCTGGGGTCTTCCTGTCGGGAAGAACACCACTTAGTGAACAGACGCCACTTAAAGGCATACAGGCGCCTCGTAGAGGGGGCCCTAGCCTGAGTGATCGTGTCTACCACCACGGGTGGTAGACTGCTTAGGTCTTCCACGTTCCGTCCAGGGGCCAGACATGGAGATTCCAGAGGTTTGGTCGCAGGTGCCAGATGGTGCCCCGTCCCTGAGAAAGAAGGTCCTTCCTCAGGGGAATTCACTGGGGGGGGCTGTCGCGAGGAGCATGAGGTCCGAGAACCACGTCTGGGTGGGCCAGTAGGTTGCTACCAGGATGACCTGCTCCTCATACTCCCTGACCTTGCACAGAGTCTGTGCAAGTAGGCTCACTGGGGGAAATGCATATTTGCGTAGTCCAGGGGGCCAGCTGTGTGCCAGCGAATCTATACCGAGAGGTGCCTCGGTCAGGGCGTACCAGATCGGGCAGTGGGAGGATTCCTGGGAGGCGAACTACCTGTGCCTGTCTGAATTGACTCCAGATCAGCTGGACCACCTGAGGGTGGAGTCTCCACTCTCCCCTGAGGGTAACCTGCCGTGACAGCGCGTCCGCTGCAGTATTGAGGTCGCCCGGGATGTGAGTGGTTTGCAGCGACTTGAGGTGCTGCTGACTCCAGAGGAGTAGATGGCGGGCGAGTTGTGACATACAACGGGAGCGCAGACCGCCTTGACGGTTGATATATGCTACCGTTGCCATGTTGTCTGTCCTAACTAACACGTGCTTGCCCTGGATCAACGGCCGGAACCTCCGCAGGGCGAGCAGAATTGCCAGCAACTCGAGGCAGTTGATGTGCCAATGCAGCCGCAGGCTCGTCCATAAGCCGGCGGCTGCGTGCCCATTGCAAACAGTACCCCAGCCCTTCTTGGAGGCATCTGTCATGACCACGACACGCCTGGAGACCTGCTCTAGGGGAACGCCTGCCCGTAGAAACGCAAGGTCGGTCCAAGGGCTGAAGAGGCAGTGACAGATCGGCGTGATGACCACGCGATGTGTCCCGTGGCGCCATGCCCATCTTGGGACTTGAGTCTGAAGCCAGTGCTGAAGTGGTCTCATAATGCATCAATCCGAGCGGAGTGGCCACCGCTGAGGATGCCATATCTAAAAGAGTTTCAGTGAAACCGCTGTTTTCTGTTTGAACGCCTTCAAAAAGGTCAGCACCGACTGTGCGCACACGTTCATGAGGTGCGCTGTCAACTGAGACTGAGTCCAACTCCAAACCGAGAAAAGAGATGCTCTGAACCGGGAGGAGCTTGCTCTTTTCCCAGTTGACCCGAAGCCCTAGTCGGCACCAGGTCCCTGTATGCACAACATATCCCTGAGCTAGAATTAGCCAATCGTCGAGATAGTTGAGAATGCGAAATCCCACCTCCCTTAATGGGGCAAGAGCTGCCTCTGCGACCTTCGTGAAGACATGAGGGGACAAGGACAGACTGAAAGGGAGGATCTTGTACTGATACACCCGACCCTCGAATGCAAACCGCAGGAAGGGTTTGTGTCGAGGTAGAATCGAGACGTGGAAGTACGCGTCCTTCAGGTCTACTGCCGCGAACCAATCTTGATGCCGGAAGCTCACCAGAATGCGTTTTTGTGTCAGCACCTTGAACGGGAGTCTGTGTAAAGCCCGGTTCAGTACTCGCATGTCCAAGATTGGCCGCAATCCACCGCCTTTTTTCGGTACAATGAAGTAAAACCCCTTCTTCATCTCGGCCGGAGGGACAGGTTCTATCGCATCCTTCCGTAGAAGAGTGGCGATCTCCGCACACAAGGTAGCAGTGTTTTCGTCCTTCACCGAGGTGAAGTGGATACCGCTGAACCTGGGCGGATGCCTGGTGAACTGAATCGCATAGCCGAGTCCGACGGTCCAGATCAACCATCGCAACAGATTGGAAAGTGCAAGCTGAGTGAGGGGGACCAAAGGGACAATCTCGTTGGACGTACCGGCAGGTGGGGCCTCACGGCAGGGTGGAGCCCGAGGTGCCACACCATGTTGTGGCCATGCTGAGTCCAGGGACATCAAAGCACTTACCTGGCTCCTTGTGACCACCCCCGGAACAGCCTGGGACGGGGAAGAAGAGGCCTGTCCTCGTGACCCATGGAGACTGTCACATCGGGGGCAGATTTGTGCCACAGCTGGGTGCGCAGGGGCGGGGAGACTGCCGCTGGAGCGCCAACCCTGCAAGGATAAAAAAGTGGACGGTGGTCGTGGTGACTGCTGTGCACACCGGTTATGTGACACAGAGAACGAGGAAACCGCTCTTTTGCTGAACTCTGTTGGGTAGCGCAGCCACTTGGGCATGCAACGAAATTAAATGGAAAAGCAACAAAAGATTTTCCTCCCAGCCCTCCACCGGGGCATGGAGTGGTCTGTTTACCAGCTCCAAAGTGGGTTTCGTCGTCGCTGGGTCGCCCGTCTCAGGGGTGCTTCGAAGTCTTCCATGGGTTCTTGTGGCCGGCCGTGAGACGGGCGGCATCTGCTTCCTGCGGTGGGCTCCACTCCAGGGCCGGGCTGAAGGGGCAGGCTGCGGCGGAGCCGGTGCAGTCACCGCAGGGGGACGCCCTTGGCGATGAGCAGGCAGGGTGCGGGATCTTGAGCAGCTGGCCTCATACCCATAGGTAGAAGGACCTTTTCTTACAAAAGCAAGCCGCGACCGCAACGTTGCCATGGTCATGTTTTCGCAGTGAGTACATGATCCATCCATGAATGCTGTCTCCGCATGGGTCGTGCCCAGACATGAAAGACAGCGATCGTGACCGTCCAAAGTTGAGAGGAAACCAGGAATAACACACAAACGGAAAGGCATCTTTAAAAAGATGTGTCTTTAAAAAGACATTCCGTGTGTGCCGCTCTTTTAGAGAAATATACTCTTTTAGAAAAATACACTCTCTTTTTTCTGCCGAAGCGCCCAAGGGCGTTCTCTGCAGTGCACCAGTGCAGAGGAGGGAGAAGCCACCGAAATGCGCCATCAGATCCAGCAGAGGTGAATGAACATTCACCTCAGTAAACATCGATCGATCGGCTCCGAAGAGAAAAATGAATGAGTGTTTGCATACCAGCTCCTTTTATACCCGTATGTCCGGGGGAGTGGTATGCAAATACCACTCACCAATTTTCACTGGCCTTTTATCAAAGACCAGAGGTGTCTCGGGCTCCCAAGAGTGACCTCTAGTGTCAATACATCGACACAACGTCGAGTGAGTGACAGATAGGGAACCTTGATATGCAAATAAACTCTCAAAGTTCTTCAAATTTAATGTGCTAGGAGGAGGTGAATTTTCTAGAGTTTTGCATTAGTTAAAATGCGCATTAAGGTGATGGAAACAGTTTATTCGCAAAACTATGGCATTTTTTGACCATTCTTGCACGTGTTATGAATGTACAATTGCTTGATGTAACTGGCCCAACGAAAGGTCTGACCTTGGCACACAGTTCTTCGTGCATAGCCCTTGACATTCAGAAGTGTTTAACCCACAGCTGGTGCAGAGGCTGGCGGCGTAGGGGCATCATATCCATTTCAGCTCTCATTATATCAGATATTACACTTATTCTATGATGTCTTCTGGCAGCATTAAATAAAATGACGTACAATTGCTCCAGTCCTGCAAATAAAACTCTCTCCGAAGCAAGGAGGTCATTCAGCTGCTCCATCAAGACAAGGCGGGCTCCCTCAAGATAATGTGCATGACGTAGTGGATGGAAACGTGCATCGATGAGTATTTTCTTTAGTCTAATTTTTAGAAATGCGCTTAATAAATGCTATTTAGATGGAAACCCAGCTAGTGACTCACTTTAATGCTATATAAAGCGCCCAAAGGTGTCATAAAAGTAGTAAGGCATATGATCACTTTATGATGAACAAATAAAATTTAAGTTGTTATTTACTTTCAAATAATATCAAATCATTGATAAACTATGTAAACAGTGCTGAATCCAATATGGTGGTGGCATTGGCCACTTTTCCACCATCGTGCCGAACGGCCCGATCGGGCACGATTACAAGCCCTTCTCGGCCCGGATTTCTCAGCACGGTTATGGTTGTTGCGAATGGGGTGGCCAATGGCCCATGCAGGGGCGGAGCTAGGGGCTGGCCAGGGGTGGCCGTGGCCACCATGGCCCAAAGCCTGGCCATGCCCTAGCTCTGCCCCTGCATGGGCCGTGTCTTTCCTATGTTTTAGCAGAATATAACTAGGGAAAAAAGCAAAGCAGTCCAAAAACTAAAACATCATCTATAGCGTACTGGCTCCAGTGTTTGACTCTCATGCCTTCACCAATTATCTTATTCATAATCGCAGCACCACAGTGGAAAAAGAAACAGTAACCATGCCAGCTGGTCGGAATCAGCACAGAACGCCATGGTTTCACAACGAGAACAGTTCAGTACGATGGTGGAAAACAGCATTTTCTTTTTTAGATAAAACATTTCTTTAATTGAAAGTCAGGAGATTCATTTTAATGTAGGTGGCACTTAATGGTTTGAAATGAGTGAGTCTGTGTTATTAGGTTCGTCCAGAATGACTTAATAAAATATTGTAGGCTTATTACATGAATTCTCTCATACACATACTGTTCTGATCAGTTTATGACTAATAAAGGAAAGACAGGCTCAGATTCTGTGATAATAAAAAGGGAAACTGGTTTTGGTAATGTTAGATTTCCTCTATGTTTGGGTCCCTTCAAATGATTTGACAGGGCAAGCCACCCTCCAGATGTTAAGGAGTGCAACTGAAGCAGGGTGGGGCCAGAAGGGTGGCACGGGGTGTCAGCTGCCACCCTACAAATGAGCTTTGTCACCCCACTTGCCACTCCAACTCAGACCCCGCTCGCGTCCTGGAGACAGTGTGCAATGGTTTAACCCGTCCGTGTCGCGCATGGTCCATAACAACGTTCTGCCAGTATCTGGGAGGACACAGCATTCGGTCTCAGCAGACAACTTCTCCTTAGCGCAGGATTGAGCTATTTTCCACAATTCCGGTCCCAGCGTTTATCTTGGCATTGTGTCTCTCTGCTGCCATTGAAAAAGACAGAACATATAATCAACATTATCTACGGAAATATATCTCTTCAATAAAATACACTATTTCTATATACGTTTTGTACAATTCCTGCTAAAATAACATCCTGGTTAGGACATGTCGCTGGATCTGGACTGTATTTTATATGTGCATTTATTTAAAGCTGTTGAAATATGCAAAATATCTCATTCTTAAACGGCCAGTCCTAAACTAGCAATGGGTAGATTAAATACTTCTGGGCAGTTGAGATGTTCTATGGTGTGACATACTAGACTCAATATAAACCTTTTTAGAAAGAGTTTAAGCAAATGTTTTTTTTTTGCTATTATTTTGCTAGCAGTATATGACCTCATGTTAAATGGAAGACTACATGATTTTTTTATTTATCTTTATTTTTTTTATTATTTTAAAAATACATTTTTCACCACAGGACCATTTAAAATGTATATACCCTTTCTCTTAAACATTCATATAATTTTGACATGTTATGCATCAATTACCACTAATGAATATACATGCAATTAGTCCCATTTATCTTGTTGCTAAAATATGGCATAGACGTATAGACATTTTAGACATTTATTCTCAGATTATGATTATGATGTCAGTCATTACATTTAGTCATTTAGTAGACACTTTTATCCAAAGCGACTTACAAATGAGGAACAAAACAATTCAGGTCTTCAGGTAGTGGCCTATTAATGGTACCCAAAGTCAGGACAAATACCCACAGTGAGGCATCCTTTTATTATTATGGCCCACATCTGTGGAACAGCCAGCAGAGAATGTTGATATTTTTAAAACCAAACTTAAGACCTTCCTTTTAGTCTGGCTTTTAATTGAATTTTACCTCCAAGTTCCTTACTTCCTGTTTTTATTGAGTCTCTTTATTTATAACATTTTATTTATAAGATTGTTTAATGATTTGTGTGTCGATGGTGGGGTGGGGAATTGGTATTTTTCATGTGTAAATCACTTTGTGTTACATTCTTTTTGTAATACTATACAAATATTTTTTGTTTGTAGTGCTATACAAATAAAGTCTGATTGATTGATTGATTGAATATGTCATACAAAAGTCAACAATATCTTCAGTATCACACTGCCAAGTTCTCATAGTGGCTGAAGTAGTAAAGATGCTAGCTCAGAAGAAAGAGACATACAGGTTTATTTTTTTATTTTTTTATTCAGATCTTTGTATGTTTCAGTTGGGTGATAATGCACAATAATTGCAATGCAAGTGCAGCAGCATTTAACTCCATCATTCAAATCAAAGAAATGCTGTTGCACTTGCATTGCAATTATTGTGCATTATCACCCAACTGAAACATACAAAGATCTGAATAAAAAAAAAATTACTCAGGAAGGACTGGACAGAGTAAAGCTATTCCAATAATCTGAGAAAGGAGAGGGAAAGCAGGAAATGAGTTGGAAAAATAAAAAGCAGGCAGATCCAGATTTCATGTTTGGGTAGGGGTGGGCTGATGTAAATTTCAGGGCAGGGTTATAAGGACCCCATTGTGTAACATGCTGTGAATGTGTGCGTTATTTGGAATTACACGGTGTCAGTTCTGTTCCCCCCCGACTCAGGACTCAAGCAGTATGGAAAACAGTGTTTCAAACAGAGAGAGAGGGAGAAAGGAAGCCATAAAAATAAAAATGAAAGAAACTCTGTGCAGGGACAGGAAATGATGCGCGGCACTAAAAATGCTTCCATCATCCACACCTACATACATCTACAAAGAAACAGACACATATATATGCAGGGTTGGGGAGTAATGAAATACATGTAATGGGATTATGTATTTAAAATACAAAATATAAGTAACTGTATTCCACTACAGTTAAAATTTAAATCATTGGTATTTAGAATACAGTTACATTCAAAAAGTATTTTGATTACTGAACAGATTACTTTGCATTTTATTGTCATTTGTTTCATTTAATATTTAGTCCTTTCAGATGGAAAACATTTATACATATAAATGATGCGATCCAAAGTGCATTTGAACAGCGGTGAAACACTTTCTTATGATGTGTTACATTCATATGAGCAGACAGAGAAGTAAGTTTGAAGTAAGTTTGATAGAAATAAACCTTGTGTAAATTGTCAGCTTTACGCTAAGCTAAAATGCTGTTTCTAGCCATTTTACATGCACGTTACCAGGCACGATCATATTTTTTTATCAAGAAAATTCAAGTTGGATCATAATTTATTTTTTCTAGTAAGAGGTTTGATATTAGGGCAAAAATCATATTCTTGATAACAATTTTTGTATTGTTTTCCTGTAAAAATATCTAAAAATCCTTAAAACAAGATCAATTTGATGTATCTTGTTTTAGAAACAACACTGCATAAGATATTTAGGTTTTTCAGAGAATGTATTTTTAACATGTGTATTTTGTCTTACTGTACTGACAGAGTTTTTATAGTCAAAACAAGTGAAAAAATCTACCAGTGCTGAAGAAGTAATCCAAAGTATTTAGAATACGTTACTGACCGTGAGTAATCTAACGGAATATGTTACAAATGACATTTTACAGCATGTATTCTGTAATCTGTAGTGGAATACATTTCAAAAGTAACCCTCCCAACCCTGTATATATGTTATGCTCTCAAAACAGCAATCACACTCACATGCACTATAATGCATAGGACATCATAAACCTCATACTACATAGAACTGTATTTTTAGGCATGCACACTTAACAAATCTGTATATAACAAATTTGTATTTTAATTAGAAGTAATATGAAAAGTTAAGTGAGCCCATTTCCAGTTGTGATCCCAAAAGCAAAATGAAATGCAATACAGTTGCGGATCTAGAAAATATTTTTGGGGTGGCAAGGGGGTGGCATGGGGACTGTGAGTGGTGGCAACACCAAATAAGCACTCATGCATATTCTTCTGGATTAAGAAACCAAGCTTCATTGCAACAAGTAGTAGTTTACTTACTTAAGTCACTATCAAATGACAAATGCCCATGAACTTGGGATACAGTTGCATTTCCACAGAGAGGTCACAAAATAATAATTTTGCTTCTGTTTTTCTAACATTAAAATAATTTTACTGCATTTTTTTTTTTTTTTTTTTTTTTTGCATTCTTACACAACAACAAAAAAAATAAATAATAATAATATAATATCAATCTCCAGAGCACCAAGACATTGTCCCCCCATGTGGTTGAAGATGGAAGTGTTTTTGAACATATGGACACGTGAGCAATGTCAACAGAGTTGCGCCAAAAGGGAATTGTGTTTTAAGTTGTAAATTATGTAATACAGAAATCAGCAATGGATATTTTATTAACTCTGCCCCCTAAACCAAACCCCAACCCTAAACTTAATTGTCAGTGGAGTAAGAATGTAATTTTAGGAGGAAAATGCAAACTCCTAATCGCGCTCACCATTGTTTGTGTGAACGCGATTACTTCTTGGTTCCCACGGGACCAGTCCAACTTCATGTAGTACTGAGGTGGTGTGCAATGATTAAGAGTTAAATTTCTCTGACTTCTTCCTTAAAGTATATAAATCTACACTTGTTCTCTATGTGGTTTGCATTTCCCTTCAGATTGAGCATGTACACATCCTATGATTTAGAATCTTACTTAAAGCTGAATTGTGTAACTTTTCGATGTTAAAATACATTCTCCTATCCCAGCTTAATATGCGTAGTCAACTATAAGTAAATCATTGTAGGTTTATTTCCTCAAAAACTGTAAACAGTCAGTATGTTTATGCGCGCATTAATGATTGAGCTACAGTGGGTTTTTGCGTAGTCAAGCAACAATAAGTCTTCATTTGTCTGTCCGAGAAAAGGCTACATGATACAATGCATAATCAAATATTTGAAGGAAAGACGACAAATACGCAGGGTTAAATACACATCGAGCATAGGGTTGCCAACATTCTAGCCAAATATGGGCCATTTTACTTTGCGATTCACTGACTTTATTAATGGGACATAATAAAACGTCTATTAATTAATTAATTAACATAAAAACGTCTAACATAAAAACAATGCTTAATGTACTAATAAAACGACCAGGGAGAACCTCTCAGTCTTTACTTTTAGTAAACAGCCTCAGTCAGCCATGATTACTTAAATCAATGAGTGAAAGTGTCAAATAACAGGACGGTTACTGAGATTAAGCCAGTAGTATTCTGCTGGTCATGTGATTGTAACATGGCAGCCCCCATGTGCGGACCCTCTCCATGTAGAATAAAACAGCTTTTATAAGGTTACTGATATGACTGGAGTCTTCATTTTAATGTGAGTGCTCATGATTTCCGATATATATTGCAAAATTACAATTCATGTCTTTAGGAATTAAACTTTCTTAATGAGGAAAAAATTATTGAGTGCATCTTCAAGGCCTGGGTGCCTTGCATTTCAAAATCCATTTTTTTTTTTTACCATGAGTGAATACGGACACATTTGAAGCATGCAATCTATGACTGCTTTGTGATACTTTTTAGAACAGTCAGTGGCTGGTGCATGTGCCGACGATTCGCATAGACGAGCACTGTGCACTTATTGAGAATATCTGGGCTGCTACAGTGGTTAAGGAAGTATTATCATGCGCTGGAATGCTATATTTTTGACAAAATGCTGGAGTTTTAATTCTGTTTTTGACGGAAAACCAGACAGAAAATGTGCACTGATTTTCATTAAACTTCCTTGAATTTTACACTGCTACTTTAATACCCTCTGATGTCCACTTTGCATTGCATTATCTGGCGATTGTAATGTACACATTTTGTCTCTCGCTTGGTTTCTATTTTCATAATGTCACTCTGGGGTGTGTTTCCCATACATCTACGTAACTCACTGCTTAACCACCATAATATGATGCATAGTTGGAGAAATTAACTAGCTAGTCACGACTCTTTTCCGAAACCATAGTAACTATGTCGCACATCCATCATTCGAACCATGTTGGTTCAACAATATAGAGCTATTGTTAATGATGTTATGCAGAGTGTGGAGTAATAACTTCTGCAGGATATCAAATTATAATAGCTCATTTACACGTATTTCAGAAAAGCTGTTTAATGCGCAAAAGCTGCTGAAGACACATAAGCAGGTAATGCGACAAGTACATTGTGCTGCAATAGTGGGGTTTCCCTTTAACCCAGACTTCGGGGTTCCCCTGACACAATTTAACACGTGCACTTTTCAAAAACATATTAGAACTTAGCTATGCATTAACATGGACACTTAAAAGCCGTGCTCTCTGACAGAAAACGTGGGTTTCTCTTAACAGCCTTTAATCGCTTAAACGGCTGCATTTGCGTCTTTCAGAATGCAAGTTTCAGAATGCTGCTTTCTGCAAAACCCTGGAATAAGCATTTATAAGTGCATGAAAACACGGTCAAAGTCTCGATAAAATGAAAAGTATACGTATATGGAATAAAAGATATTGAAGTCTCAGCGAAGTCAAACGATGTCTACAGAGCAAACTAACAAGAACTGTGCTTCTAATCACAGGTGGAGAGCTATAGTTCCAACCACACAACTTTGCGATGCAATTTGCGAATGTTTGTTGGAACTATGGTTTTGGGAAACACCAAATCATTGAACTATGTTGGTACAATGGAACTTGCAACCATAGTTGGCTAATGATGCTTTTGGGAAATGCACCCCTTGATAGCTCTGCCAACAGTGGAATCTCATTGGTCTAAAATTTCGCTTCACATAACGCTATATTAAACATCAAATATGTTCTGATTGGGTGAGAATTTGTCACTTTGCACATCATTTCACTTTCTTGATGACAGAAAAATTAATGGAAGCTGAATGTATGGCACATTGTGCCTGGATAGGTCAGAGTTCCCTTGTAACCCCCCAACCAGATTTATCCAAATCTCCAGCAGTTCAAATACAAGAATCTGCTCTTTCAGCTCAATGATTGAAGCTTTTTATAGCTTTCTACTCCAAACATCTGCATGTACTGTATGAATGCCTTTCATCAACTTCTTACATAAGGCCTTACTAAAGGCAGTCTATGTGGTGTAGTCATAAACTTAATGTGTTAGGGTAAAGTTTTTAGCAGGATTTGGCTTAGATTGAAAGAGATTAAAAAATATGGATAAAAAATGTTTTTTATAAAACATTCGTGAAGTTCATAGAAGTTCATGGATCACAGCTCAGCTGTATGTAGCTGCTCCAGAGCTGCTTTAATTACTGCATAAAACAACCATACTAACCTCATGGTTATGCAGTGTGTGTGGGTGTCTGTGTGTGTGTGTTTGCGTGTGTGCGCGTACGTGGATGTGCTTCAAACTTTATGAAGGGAACTCTCCCTGTTCCTTCTATTCTTCATCACAGCGATAAGAGAGTGTCTGTGTGAGCCGTTGTGTTGATCTTCACACAGAGAGCACACTTTACCCTGACCTTTGCTCTTGTGGTGTGTGTGTGAGGAGGAAACAGTGGGTAGAGACTCTCTTTTCATCACAGTGCTAATGAGGGTTAGAACACGCTAGCCAGGAAATGGCTATTGTTCCTTTTCCAAGAGCACTGCTACTGGCACACACACGCACATGCACACACACACACGCACACACATGTTGGTGCAGCTATCATTATGAGGACTCTCCATAGACATAATGATTTTTATACTGTATGAACTAAAGATTCTATCCCCTAACCCTAACCCTCACAAAAAACTTTCTGCATTTTTACATTTTCAATTAAACATCATTTAGTATGTTTTTTAAGCGATTAGAATTATGGGGACACTAAAAATGTCCTCACAAACCATATTTATAGCATAATACCCTTGTAATTATCAGTTTGTAACCTAAAAAAAAAGTCCTTGTAAATCACTTAAACCTTTACATGCAGAGACTGAGTATACCTTATACCGTATATGCTGTCATTACACTGCCCATACATTCACACAGAAGAATTCACACACATGTAAATAACAGTGCATAACTTTCTCCTATGGTCACCCTCTCACCATCTATATTCATTCTGATAGCTATTAATATGTCAATCAGACAACACCTAGTAGCCCATATAGATATGAAATGCTAGAACTTTTCTGCATTCTGTCATGCCAGTGTCAATCTGTCCATATTCAGCACAGTGATATCATGCTGTAGTGTTGGTCTATCAGAGAGCTCAGTTATTAGACAGACAGGCGGCAGGCAGGCAGGCAGACAGACAGACAGACAGATAGATAGATAGAAAGATAGATTGACTCTCTGATCTTGTAGCCTGTTGATACATTACGAGACTTTCATCATTCCCATAACTCCCTCCTGGCCAATAAAAAACATGCCATGAGTTTCAGAGGTTAATTTGCACATCATTTTTAGGAGTGTGACTCTATATTTTGAAGGAGAATATGCTGAAAACTGCTTGAACACATGAGCAAGCATAGAGTAAATATCTGGGCCGGGGAGAGACAGCCTGAAACAGAACCTTTAAAGCCTGTTTTAGAAATTAATATGTACGATTTGACTCGGGAAGTTGTTACTTCATCAAGGAAAGAGTCACTTTAAAAGTTTGCACTCTTTAAAGAGGGCATCTCAGCTTTTTCTCGCTTTGCTTGGGAGATCTGGCTTTTTTTTTTTTTTTGAGAGAGAGAGAGAGCTGGGAAAAGGTATTGTGTAAGAAATATTCCTCCTTTCCCAAACAGAAGCAAGACACAGAAAACTATGCTGAAGGCATGGCAAGGTTCTTGCAGTCAATGACATGGCGATGTGAAATAAATATAAGCATTTGATATTTCATGTGTGAATCTGTGTAGGAATCTGTACTGTATAGGTTATTTTATGCAGCTGGTTGTACACACACACACACACATACACACACACACACACACAAACACACAGAGGCCCAAAAAGCCACACTTAAAAATGAGTGTGAATGACCTTGCATTAAATAAGAAAAAAAAATTAACTTTGTGAATGTCTTTCAGCAACGTCCTACGAAGTACAGCAATTTGAATTCGTTGAACCTAATACCTTACACATCTGTTCAGAAGTGTCTGTGTTTGTCTTTTCCTTCAGGGATCTCAGGAATAACTTGATCAGCACAATCATGTCTGGGGCCTTTCTGGGTCTCACAGCTCTTCGAAAACTGTAAGTACAATTTTGAAATCTTATAAAGCTTATAAATCTAACAGTCACTACTATTCATTATAATAACTGGACACTATCTATCTATCTATCTATCTATCTATCTATCTATCTATCTATCTGTCTATCTGTCTGTCTGTCTGTCTGTCTGTCTGTTTGTCTGTCTCTCATTCTGTCTGTCTTTCTGTCTGTCTGTCTGTTGTTCTATCTATCTATCTATCTATCTATCTATCTATCTATCTATTTATCTATCTGTCTGTCGTTTTGTCTCTCATTCTGTCTGTCTTTCTGTTGTTCTATCTATTATTTTATCAGTCTGACTGTCTGCCTGTCTGTCTGTCTGTCTGCCTTTTGTCTGTCTATCAATACACACACACACACACACACACGCCTTTGCTAAGCTATCTAAATAGGGACATCCTGTAGACTTCTGTAGTTTTTACAATAAATAAAGCTAATTATTGGTTTATAATTAGTATAAACCTAACCCTAGCAGAAAAAGTTTTTCATTATTAGAATTCAAAACAAATTTTTATTTAATTTATGTATGGATCTGTAACAGTCTAAGGATGGGCAAGGAGGAGCCCACCGGCTGAACAGTAAACATAAACTTTAATGATAAGGACACAGACACACTTGCAATGTGGCCGCGTGCGTCTCTCCCTCTCGAACCAGCATCTCCGGCAGCCCCTAATCTCGCTCTCCTGCTGATCGGCTGATTCAGTGCCAGCTGTGCTCCATCATGGCCTCCTCCCCCGCCAGATTCAGGCCAGGGTGCCACCGGTCTGACTAACACCCCCCCCCCCCTCCCATCTCTGGGGGAGATACGCTGCCCTTCCGGCTGTTCTGTCAGCCGGTGGTCCACCCCGACTCCTGTTAACCTGGGGGAGAGAGGAGGGTAGGCGTGGGGAGAGGGAAAGGGCGAGCGGAGACACACAGAGAGAGAGAGAGAGAGAGGAGAGAGAAAGAAGGACTTGCTCTCCGGCTCCGTCACGCTGTCGCCTGGTCCATAACCGCTCCTCCGCCCTCTGGCGGACGGCAGCTCGCTCCTTCTCCAGGGATTTGGCACCACAGTAACAGTTAAAGGACGGGCAAGGAGGAGGCGGGAACGGGCTGAACAGTAAATATAACGTTTAATGATAAAACACAACATAAAACATAAACAAACAGACACACATGCAACACGGCCGCGTTCATCTCTCTCTCGAACCGGCGTCTCTGGCTGCCCCTTATCTCGCTCTCCTGCTGATCAGCTGATTCAGCGCCAGCCATGCTCCATCACGGCCCGGCCGCGTCCTCCTCCTCGTCACAGGATCGTTTTTCCAAATAAGGCATCTCAAAATGACCACAAAAGAAGGTTTTGTCTGATTTTGCTCACTTTTGGGTACAAATTTGTCCCCAAACTATAGCTAAGTAAGTACAAACACACACACACACACACAAATATATATGTATATAAACATGTGCAAGCACTGATCCAAACATGTTTGCTCCTGATTTTTCCCTTCTCATTCTCCCAGGATGCGAGGAGCTTTCTGATATAAACAAGCACAGTCTAGATCAGAGCAGTTAGATAAGCACTGTGTCACAGATGAGAAAAAGCAATGACTGACTCCAGTACTATTTCATAGCTTCTTGTTTTTGTTTATTGACATTAGGCTGTGATCTGCTGTCTATCGCTGGGATTTCTTTCATCATCGTGTAAGAAAGAGAGATAGAGAGAAGGAGATCCTGCTAAAAAAGATGGTTTGCTTGTCTTAGATGGTTTAAAATATATCTGGTCTCTCAGCCTGGCCACGCTGGTCTGTTGCTGGTCTAGCTGGTCTTTCAGCATAACAAAGCTGGTTTTCACTTGGTTTAGCAGGTCAGCCAGCTGATTTTCCAAACTGACCAGCTAAAACTTGCCCCAAACCCCTCTAAAACCAAAAGACCAGCCTGAGCGAGCAGTTAATACAAGCAAACCAACTTTGGATGTAATATGGCATTTTTTCAGAAGGGTGAAGAGCGATTCAAACTTTGCAAGACCGCTGATGTTTTGAAGTTTAAAAATGTTATGAAGCATAGACTCCTGACTGCTTGAACTGGATTTTAGAATAATCATCTCATTTGCTTTAATCTGTAAAGTGACCTATCCAGTAACCGAATTGGCTGCCTGTCTCCAGAAATGTTCCAGGGACTTACCAACCTCACTAAACTGTAAGTCATTATGTCTGAAACAAATATTTATTGGAAAATTAACGGACTTGCTTTTTAAAGTATTTTGGGGGTTGCATGAGAATATCATATGTTTGACAATTTAAGCTTTTTAAGACGGTAATGCTGTAAGCACAACATCTACTGCAAATTATGCGTTTTATAACATAGTTATGTCATATTCAATTATTGTGAGAATTGTGTTTTTATATTATAGAAACATCTCTGGAAACATCTTTTCCTCTCTGGACCCAAATGTCTTTCTGGAGTTGCACTCTCTAAAGCTGGTGTGAGTTAAAGTGAATGTTTTTGTGGTACACATCATATTCATACATTATTAATTGGATTCTTAAAGGAATAGTTCCTCAAAAATGAAAATTCTGTCATAATTTTCTCACCCTCATGTAGTTGTAAAATTGTAACAGACCAGATATAAAATAACAGACAGGCATTATTCACTGATAATATTCCCCTTCCAGTGAGACAAGAGTTAAACTCTAATTTGGGAATGAATCATTTAGACAGTTTTTTTGTTTTGTTTTGTTTTGTTTTGTTTTTTAAAAGATCCAACTCAAAAGAACAATTTGTTCATAAATTGGACATGAATACTTTTTTCATGAACTTTTTAAGATTTTAAGTGAATAATGAATTTTAATGTTGATTTTTTTTCACAGCTCCAATTCCATAATATGCCACTCACGTCTGGTATAGACAGAGTGTTAGACTTCAAATAAACACCTGAGCATGAAATATTAGATGGCAAACTACCTTTTTAGATTTTTAATATTGCAAAATAAACCCTTCCAGATGATACAAGACCTGTTCACTTCTGGTCACTTTGTTTGATTTGCGATAATAACCAAATTACTGTATACAGTATCTCTTACTTATGTGTTTCTAGTGCTATTTGATTGACATCAAACAGGAAATGCTCTAGGGAACTACAGCAGTTTGATATCAGTGTTGTTATCATAAAACTGAAACTCAATTAATTATCATTAACCTTTTAGAAGACACTAAATCATTATACTAAATAAGTGGATGAACATACTGGAGAAGTTCTGCATCAAGTTCTTTTCTCTCTGAGACTGAACAGTAAGCTTTATCTATTTCTTACCTCTAATTGATCACTTATTAGGAACTTTCATTCGGAGTTCCTGTCATGTGACTGCGGTCTTCGTTGGGTCCCAGGATTTTTCCGCAGCAGTTCCACCCGGCTTGGGGATGAAACACTCTGTGCATACCCCACAAGTCTTCAAAACAAACCCCTACGTCTCTTGAGAGAAAGTGACCTCAGCTGTGGTGAGTAATAGACTACATCAATGTACAGTATATGCCTTGTGAATGTACTGTGACCCCAAAAAGTATTTGCACACTTAAGCCACGCTTAATACATGAATTTCATTGGATTTGAGAACAAATGATTAAACCATTTATGCTAGACTTTTAAAAAAAAAAAAAAAATTTTTTTTTTTTACTAAATTCACTTTCTGAGCCATTTTTATAATTACATAACCAACTAGTCCCAATGTGATTTTTAGTAGATTTAATAAAGTCACGCAGGTTTCCTAACAGAGTAAACACAGGTGCAGTTTATCACATTAACTATCAACATGTTCCACTAACATTTGACAACCATAAAATGTCACAATACATAATTATCGACAGGATATCTGTTTTTTTGTCATTTCAAACCCCAAATTAATAAAATTTATTTTATATATATTTTTTTGCCTTGAAAAGTGTGCTCAAAATCTGTGTGAACCAAAAAAAGTGAAAAGTGTGACCAAAATCTATTTTTATAATGTTATAAAAATGGTTTTCGTTTATCTGAGACTTAAGGGGACAAGACTTAATGACTTTTCCTCCACTTGTCATCTGAACACACAAAAAAGTTGGACTTGATTCAATAAGTGTAAGTGGTCGTAAAAAAGTGACACCTTTGCTGTTCTGTCGCAGTCATAATCGACCGACCATAGAAAATAAATTAAAAAAAGAGCAATTTTTTTTTATTATTTGTCAAATACAATATATAAATCAACCACAATGCAGAAAACACACAGAAATGAAGGGGTGAGACTTTACAACATACTAAGTACAAAACCAACATACACAAACGCATGCACGCTTGCACTCCCACACACACTCATGCACACACACAGGGAACAGAAAACAAAATCTGAATCCTCTGTTTTATACACTATTAATTTATGTTATTAAATTGTGATGTTTAAAATAAATGATTGGTAAGAAAATTATTATTTTATGTCCTCTCACACCAGGTCAGGTTTAAGCATAACATTATTGCAAAAATTTACACTTCAAAAAAGTAACAAAAAACAAACAAACAATAAACAAAACAAATGCTAGACTTTGACAAATAATGGTTTGATAATGTCTAAATATATCGCATTTGGGTGGGTAGAGTAGCCAAAAACTGTGCTCAAGCAAAAGTACAATTACTTCAAAAAAATAATTTCTCAAGTAAAAGTACTGTCATAAATAATTACTTAAGTAAGAGTAAGAAAGTATCCAATTAAAAGAGTACTCAAGTAGTGAGTAACTTGTTACTTTCACACATGACATAATGGACGTTAACTCCCCTATATTCCATTACATAATACACATTTAATGTATTACAGAATTATTATTATTATTATTAATGGAAATTCTGTCGTCATTCACCATAATGTTGTTCCAAACCCATATGACTTTCTTTCTTCCATGCAACACAATAAGTAGATATTAGACAGAATGTTTGCCTGAGTCACTATTTACTTTAAGTTAATTCTTTTATTTTGAAAGTGAATGGTGACCGAGACTGTCAGTCCCTAACATTCTGTCTAACATATTTTGTGTTCCACATAATGCTAAGCATCACACTGGTTTGGAACAACATGAGGGTAGGGAAATTATGACAGAATATAAAATTATGGCTGAGCTATCACTTTAAAGGGATAGTTCACCCAAAAATGAAAATTCTCTCATCATTTACTCACCCTCATGCCATCCCAGATGTGTATGAATTCCTTTCTTCTGCAGAACACAAATTAAGATTTTTAGAAGAATATTTTAGCTCTGTAGACCAAAATGTTGACGCTCCAAAAATCACATAAAGGCAGCATAAAATTAATCCATAAGACTCCAGTGGTTAAATACATATCTTCTGAAGTGATATGATAGGTGTGGGTAAGAAACAGATCAATATTTGTCATTTTTTGCTAGACAGCAGGGGCGATATGCAGAGAATGTGAATCACCAAAAACACAAGAAGAAGAATGTGAAGGTGATCTGTTTCTTTGTTTCTCATCCACACCTATCACATTGCTTCTGAAGATATTGATTTAACCACTGGAGTCTTATGGATTACTTTTATGCTGACTTATGTGATTTTGTTTAGCTTTAAAATGTTGCCACCCATCCACTTGCATTGGATGGACCTACAGAGCTGAGAAATTCAGAGCCAAGGCATTTATTTACACTTAACTTGGATGTTTACATGGATTTATAGTTAATCCACCTGAAGTAGCTGTGATAGTTTCCAGTACCCCCTCGAGAGCGCAGGGTAAATGCATAAATACAGACATGCGGGACGCGGGACAAAGTGCACCGATATATTGCTGCACTGATTTAAAAATGTACACTTAAAAACTGATAAGAGCCCAGTTACAGAATCACCCTGAAAATTACCATCACATTTACACAGAAAAACCCGTGTTAGGATTAGAGCCAAAACTTACCTCAGCGTGCTGCCTTAAATTGGAGCTGTGATTTGAATCTTGAAATATCCGCTTGTCTTGGTGTTAAATGAAGGCATTGCATGATGAAACTATAATTTTTTTTCACTGTGGGGAGAGAAGAAAGTGTTTCACTTTGAAGAGCTTGATGCTGCAGCAGCGATTGAGTGACAGTCTATGACAGCAGCGCGTGCCTCTGTGTGAACTTCCGCTGTCGTAAAAGTCCCATTCAATAATCTCTCAATAAATTATGCATTCATTAAAATTAAACCCAGTAATGTAATGACAGGAACGCTGCCCATTGTAAAGAAGTAAAAGTAAAAAAATTTCATTAGAAATTTACTTGAGTGAGAGTAAGAAGAACCCACTTTTAAACCTACCCTAAAAGTAAATTTTCCCCAAAAAAGTTACTCAAGTAAATGTAACGGAGTAAATGTAGCGTGTTACTACCCACCTCTGAAATATATATAGATATAGATATAGACATATAAATGCGTAAGTTGTAATTACAACACACTGCAGAATGCTGAAGCCATCTACTTGCAATTATTGTCATAACATGATTTTCAAGTCATGTTATTTTTATTTTTTCAGCAGATGCCAGCAATCTGCCCTCAATACAGTACACATTCTCATATTTTCTTAATTTTTGAACTCAGTTTTTTAATTTAGTGAAGTTACTTAAATGTACTAATTTGCATATGCAAATGTATGGTGAAATCGAGAATGTATATGTAAATAAGATAAAAAAAAATATATAAAATCCCAAAAGAAGTGCATCATTTTATTGTTTTTATATTGTTTTTACACCAAATTTGCGTTTGACAGATGCAGAGCGTTTTTCTCACGGACAACAGAGAACAAGCTCTGAACTTAAATAAACCTAACACAGAGATAAGGTGCAGTTTAACCTTACTGTACAGTACTAATGATCTACTGTAAATTCTTTCTACAATGAAAATACTGTACCTGAACTAAGAATCCATTCAGGACTTTAAAATGCTGTGAAATAGCGAAGGTTGCCATTAATAAAGCATGATCTTGCTTCTTTTTATTCAGCATTATATATGATTGGGCCTATGGAATATTGTTCACATTTTTCACCGTAATAATTAATAGAAACTGGTTTCCAAACTTCTCTTCGAAATTTACAGATTCGTCCAAATCTGACAAGCGATAGTTCAGCCATAAATTAATATTCCATCATAATTTCCTCATGTTGTTCCAAACCTGTGTGACTTTATGTATTTTGTGGAACCCAAAAGATGTTAGACAGAATGTTAGAGACTGACAGTCTCAGTCACCATTCCCTTTTAAAATGTGGAGGAAAAAACATGCAGTAAAGTAAATTGTGACTAAAAGGCTAACATTCTGTCTGACATCTCCTTAATTGTGTTGCATTGAAGAAAGAAAGTCATACAGGTTTGGAACAACATGAGGGTGAATGATGAAAGAATTTCCAATAATAATAATAATAATTATTGTTATTAAATTGTTATTATTATTATTATTATTAGTATGTAATACGTGTTAAATGTAAATTATGTAATGGAATATTGGGGAGTAAACATCCATTATGTTACAAATGAAAGTAACTAGTTACTCGCTTCTTGAGTATTCTTTTAATTGGATACTTTTTTACTCTTACTCAAGTAATTATTAACATCATTAATTTTACTTCTACTTGAGTAATTTATTTTTTTTTTTCAAGTAATTGTACTTTTACACAACAAATTTTAAGGGTAACATCAGGTAGAAATAACAATCGCAGGTTACCACGTTTTACAGTGCAGAATTCAATTGTTGCTCAATCCATGTTTCTTAGCCAGCTAAGATCAAATATAATTTAAAAAATCTCTAGCCACTGGGGTCTGATTATATTTCTCAATGACTTTGTTTTAAACCTCTTTCTTTTAAAATCTGATCTCTCTGTAAGACTTATGCAGCATATTTCTGCTGCGTCCTGGGCCTCAAACCAGGGTTCTTGTTACTGTTTTAATATTAGCTTGTTTCACCATCACTTCCTCCACTGCCCTTAAACATATTTATTTTGACCAGGAGCACATAGGTGTGACTGGCTAAGAAAGATCCCTCTGTGGATTTACAGTTGTGAATGACTATCCCCAGCCTATTAAAAGATTCACCCAGGCTGTTTCACAAGCGAAGCTGATTTTGAATGATTACAAAGCAAAAAATTGTTTTACCCTTTGCTACTTGTGAATGATTAAAATTGCTTCAGTTATTCACAGAATAGATGTCTAACTGTGCAGTATATTAGGAGTTTGTTTGGAACAGACTAATACAAAAATATATTTTGTTATTTGTACTCATCACAAGAGAACTAAAGGCCTAATCTTCTTACACATCATGGCCACAACAAAAAAATGATGCAATTAGCATTGCAAGAGACCCTGTGAAAATCCTCACAGTACATCTGTTTCTGCACCTTACAGTTGATTACATTGGTACAAAATATTGTCAAATAGATTTGAAAGGTTTCACATAATACATTTGTATTATTTATTTTTTCCATTTATAATATTAGTAATAGGGATGGGCATTTTGGTCATTTTGTCTACTCGAGTACTCATCGAGTAATTGAGGGGCAATTACACATAACTGTATATATAATAACATGTCTGACAAACGTCTATGGCTGCTGCATTGTGTCTTGTTGTTCCAGTGTATCGTCTATTCATTATTATAGGCTGTTACAAAATAATATGTTACAAAATGTACAAAAAGATTGTATAATCAAAATATAATGCATCATATTTTGTCATTACGTGAATATTCGCTGCCCAACTCAGTGAAAGAATTTTTGTTGCTGTAATGATACATGAAGTGTTTCATTCAACTCGAAGAGTCTGAATTTCCACCTTTCAACTGGGGAAAGTGAAACGGAATGACACTTTATATCGGACTTCTAACTTGGAAACTCATGTGGAAATCTTCATTCATTTAGTCGAGATGCAGGTGTGTGTTACGTCATGCAGGGCAGGGAGGTTTACAGTCAGTGACAAACATTCACTTTTATGAAATAATATCCATTAACGAGTCAAAGTTCTTACATTAAATGATAATAAAATGTATTTAGCAAACTTTTTCCAGAGACAGGTGTTCAAAACATGGTTACACTCTCTTTGTTTTGATTATTGTAACGATAGCATTGCAGTGTTGTATATCAGTTTGCTTGCTATGAGACGTCTCTGACAATCAACATACCCCTCAAAATCACAACGTAATCAATCTCAAAATTAAAAATAAGCTCCCTCTTTGACACGTGTGTGTTTAGATGTCAGGTAATTTTCACTGGATTTCGAATTAAGTGAAAAGTCACATTATGCTTGATCACAATCGGTCATCGTTTTCATGATCGATCATTGCTGCCACGTCCGAGCACCCGAGTACTCGAGTACTTGTGCCCATCCCTAGTTAGTAAAGTTTTTTTTTTTTTTTTTGTGCCAAAAGTAATAATAACTGTATTCTTTGTCTTTTAATTCATTCTTTCCCTTAGAGGGTCCATTGGAACTGCACACTCTGTCTCTGCTACCTTCCCTACGGCAGGTCGTGTTTAAGGGGGACAGACTACCTTTCCACTGCACTGCTTCCTTAGTTGACAAAATTACTGCCCTTCACTGGCGACACAACGGTCAGGCTGTCACCACTGACCCTACACACGGGGTTCATCTGGAAGAAAGTGTACAACATGACTGCACCTTCATCACCAGGTAATACATATGTGGACTATCGGAAGAGTTAAAATTGGGTGAGGTAGAATAGAATGGGATAGGATGGGAGTGCTGTAATAGGATAGAATGAGTATGTTGAGACGAGAAAAGAAGAGAAGAGAATGGAATGGGATTGGAATTGAGATGGGTTTATATAGGATATGAGGACAAGTTAAGATGCAATTTAAAGGAATAGTTCACCCAAATGAAAATTTGTTTATAATTTACTCATCTTCACGTCTTTCCAAACCCATATGGCTGTAAAAAATAAAAAGTTGAGTACATTTAAAAAGTTAACTAACCAGCTGCAAAGCATTTTTGTGTTTACTCAACTTCAGGTAAATTAGCTGTACTAACCTAACAATTCAAGTTGGATTGTGTGTTCCGTGAACTA
This sequence comes from Myxocyprinus asiaticus, assembly GCF_019703515.2. NCBI lineage: Eukaryota > Metazoa > Chordata > Actinopteri > Cypriniformes > Catostomidae > Myxocyprinus > Myxocyprinus asiaticus. Next base: position 35,312,981 of record NC_059367.1, read on the forward strand.
AATGCAATAAGTTATGTATTATGTATTATTATTATTAAGTTCAAAACATTTTTTTAAGCAATTTAAAGTACAGCTGTTCATAATTGTTTTTCAATATTCTCAAAAATATTATAAAAAGGTATTCTTTATTATGCAGACCTAGATAAGATCATTTGTCAGCCCTAGCAAAGTTCCAAATTGTTGGACCAACTTAAAAGTGTAGGTAACAAGTACTTCAAACTTTTAGAAGCTAAGTCAACTTAATAATTGAAGAAACTTCATCAAAGAAAACACTGATCACCCTGATGATGACTTTAAACAACAAAACATCATTAAAAACACACATATAAAGTAGGGCTGTCGATTTAACACGTTAATTCAGTGCAATTAATTACATACAAAATAACGCGTTAAAAAATTAACACAATTTAGCATGTCCCTGGACCGTAATAAGGAATATTCCTTCCACATAAGCAATTCAAGCATGGAGTACCACCTTCTGCAGGGGGCAGTAAGCGAAACGTGCTGTATAGGCAACGCGCAGCTTATACAGAGAACAATCCACATTTACTGAGAGCAGACAACACAAGATGAGAACACATTCTTGTGTACAAACATAGCTTGATGGAGCGCAAATCTAAAGGCAGGGATCTCAAGACGTGTTTTTCTAAGTTTCAAACTTCGTTTAACTTGACACAGCATTGTTGATGGCTAGACTAATTTTATAGAGCCAGCTTCTAGGCTACAACAATAGAATGCTTGTTTTTTCTTGATAGCAAGCCAGTTACTAGTAAATAGCTAGGCGCTAGCTACAAATGTAATAACTGCAAGTTTACTTTCACTGAATGACAATGTATGATTGCACTGCGTTCCAACTTGAACTTAATATTGAAATCATCATTTTGCCACATTGACATTATTAATTACAGGACTTAATATGAGTTAAAATATAAGTAATTTCACTGTTACCACAAGACGAAAACATTACTGTGTAGCTAGAGGAGTTTTAGTGAACTACTCTTTGGCCACTTAGAAGCAAGTTACACATTATTTGCAAATGGCAACAACAGTTCACTTTCTTTGTGATATTAGTTGTCAGTTAACTAGTTGTCTCTTAGAGTGTTGTCTCTAAGTTTTTTTTTTTTTTTCAAAAACAGTTTAGACAACTGTTTCATTGCCAATTTTCTGCCACACATTTAACACAAAGAGAAACCCTCTTCGATGGATAAATGGTCGGCTGCGTTCCTCCTTCAGCCATGCTTCTTGTCCACGTTGCTTTTGTTTACATCAGAGTGTTCATGTGTCATTTATGCCGCATAGAAGCAGTGTTGTCAATCTTGATTCGTTGATGGGAAAAAAACCACTGTGTGATCAGAAAAATCTATCAATTTGGGTAAAAGTTTATCTAGAATTATTTATGGTATTATGAGGTGCCCATAATTCTGCCATAAATGGCATCCTCAGGACTGAGCATCAGTAATCAAACTGAGCATGCTCAAATGCCTATAAGATCTAACTTCACCACCAAACTCGACATTGTACTCACTATTTAAAAATGTAAGTTGCTCTGACTTAAATGTCATAACAGTTGACTTAATTGATTATTTTAAGAAATCTCAACTTTTTCTAAACTAGATAGTTCAATCAACTTTTAACATTGAGTTAATCTGACATAATGTCGATTTTCTATACAGTACGTAGAACACAAAAGGAGATATTTTAATGGATATCTTTGTCTGTCTCTTGAATATTATGGCAGTTGATAGCAACTCACTTTAAATCTTTAAAAGGACCCAAAAGTATCATAAAGTACTCCATGCGACTCATGCATCAACCATCCATTGCACCTACATGATCGTTATGAGAGAAGCTTGTTGACAGCGGTTTTCACCACTGTGAACAAGCTCCTCTACAGCGCTCATGAAAGTGCAACAGACATCTAGATTTTAACTGAAAAATTACTTAAACTGTGGGTGGATTCTCACCAAAACTTTTTGTATGCTTTCAGAAAACTTGAAATATGATGCACAAGTTGAATGGACTACTTTTATGAAATTTTTGGATACTTTTTTGAAGTGAGTCACTATCAACTTCCAATTTCTTTCAATTTTTCCTTTTGTTTTCCACATAAGAAAGAAACTCATACAGGTTTGGAACGACATGAGGCTGACTGATTTAGTTTTTTGGCTGAATTCCTTTAATTAATTAGGTAACACAGCAGAAGACTAAGGCATGTGATCAAATAAAAAGAAAAGGATTCAATAAAAAGCAAACTGAACGGATAAAACAAGTTGAACAGAATACATTGGCACGTATAGAAAAGGATAGGATAAAATTAGACAAAAAAAGTCTATCAAAGGAATAGATTTGCACTGAGCAGTAAAGATAAAATAGAATAACATGACCGTGTGAGCTACAGTTTAGAAACAGAATATTCTTGTTTATTTTTTAGTGAGCTGATTCTATCAAATGTCCACATTGAGGCCAGTGGCGAGTGGGAGTGTGTGGTGTCCACAGGCCATGGGAATGCCTCGCGTAGTGTAGAGATAGTGGTACTGGAGAATAGCGCCTCCTTCTGTCCGGAGCAGAGAGTAACCAACAACCGAGGGGAGTTCAGGTAAGAAACGTGTCCTCAATCTATGGTTTGTGGACAGTAAAACTTTGCTAAAATTTCAACTATTTCCTCTTTCGCCTTAAGGTGGCCCCGAACTCTGGCTGGCATCACCTCCTACCAGTACTGTCTCCAGCTGCGCTACCACACCTTAGGGGGTGTTGTGGAGCAGAAGAGAGCATCACGTTACTGTGACCGCTCTGGACGCTGGGAGGAGGGAGACTACTCTCAGTGCCTATATACTAATGACATCACAAGGGTTCTGCATACGTTCATACTGGTTAGTGGAGCGTTTGATTCTTATCTCATGAGCCGTTAATCGTATACTCTGACTGTGTTGTCAGATCAAAAGCACAATCTTATTAAATGTTAATTCAAGTCCTGATAATGAGGTACAGGTTAATACAATGTAAGACCATTAAAACTGCAGTTTGCAAGCTTTGATGAGGTCTGCAAGGAAAAAAATGCTTCAAATATGTAGAATACATTTAAATAAACATAAACCTTTCAAATGAATGGATGCTGATAAATAATACTGACATTTTGTTGTTGAATAAGATTAACATAATAGTAAATTAATTGTAACATGTTGCTCATTTTTATCTCACCTCTCAGATGCCCATCAACGCCTCTAACGCAATGACTCTGGCACATCAGGTGCGAACATACACTCTAGAGGCCGCTGGTTTCACTGACACAGTTGATGTTCTGTATGTGGCTCAGATGATGCAGAAGTTCATGAACTATGTGACAGAACTGCGTGAGGTTAGTTGAAGCTGATGTTCAGTCAGTTCACTGATCACTCTTCAATGAGCACACAGAATACAGTGTATAACGTGCGTCTTTCTGTATTTGTGTCTGTTTGTGTCTTCTCCCTTCACCCAGCTTTCAGAGGTGCTAGTGGAAATGGGCAGTAACTTGATGCAGGTAGATGATCAGATTCTGGCTCGGGCTCAGAGAGAAGAAAGAGCATGCAGTTCAATTGTCTACTCCCTCGAGACGCTTGCTTGGCCTCAGCTGCACTCTCACGCTCAGGATCTTTCCATAGTACGTTTTTACTGTGTCAGTTTCAAGATCGCTTTTCAATGACGAACTGCAAATCTCAGGAAAGCTAACACACAGCATTACAATTTTGTGGTTTTGTGTTATTCTGTTAAAATGAAAACTAGAATGGAAACATTTACATAAACTGAAATCAAAAACAAACCTAAAATAATTATTGGGCTAAAATATATATATATATATAGTTTAGTTTTTGATTTACAGTATTTTATACATTTTGAAATCTCTACAAGCCTCTTTCAAAACTATTCCCATCAGTCTTTAGAAATCACACTAAATAGAATGAAAGTTTTAAAGGTGTCATGACAAACTATTTTTTTATTATATAATTTTTTATCTTCCTTGAGGTCCCCTGATAATGTTGGTAAAATGTTTTTTTTTTTTTTTATTTATTTTTTTTTTTTTGCACCAAAACGGTCATAATTTAGTAATACTGTATATGATAATTTTCCACCCTGTCTCTGGACCTCTGTCTGAGAGCTTGGTTTTGGCCTCAGCGCCTCCTTAAAAGTTCAACGTAAATGCCCACTGTAATGATTTGCTAACATTGTGCAGCCTCTTAAATACAGCCATATTTGAACCTCTATTGGAAGAGAATGAACAAGCTCCACAACATTATAAAACTAATTTCAGGGTTTACATATAACGCACATCCAACACATTGCATCCGAATATATTAAACTGTTCACTCAAGCACAGTAGCACCATAAAATATCAAACTGTCATAACATTTGAAATATTCATATATGAAACTGTTTACTTACAGTTTTACGATCGGGTCCAAGTGTTTTTAACTGCCCCATCTTTCAATAACAGTTCCTTTGCAAAGCTTGAATCGCATTATGACGGGTTCACAAGCAATCCACTTTGATATGAGCCAAAAAACCACACATACATAGCACAAAGCACAATGAAACAAGACACACACGCAGTATCATCCTGCACTGAGGTGCATGACACCGGAAACGCATCAAAACGGTGAAAGATATCCATCTAGTGCATGATTACAAAAGAAGGTGTCCAGAATGCGTTTGTGCTCAAAACAACAAGATGCAGAGTAGCTGAATGAAACAGAATGGGGTCTACTTTTCAGAGTTGTAACTTGACACTGCATCTTTTAAAAGTGCGAGATGTTTAAATACAAAAATAATTCTAAATAGTCCAGATGGGTCTTTGGTGTTCAGGAGTAGTTAGTAGGCCACAACAGGCCTGTTTGTCCTGCTCTCTCTCTCTCTGTTTATGAACTGAGCACCAGTGGGCAGGTCAAAGGGTGCGATGATTTAAAGTAGGAATTGATGTTGTTGTAGAGGCGGTCATGAATAAATTAGCCCAGTGGAAGTTGAGAATGAGACGTTTTTGCAGCTTGGTTTCAATAAATGCTTTTATTGCATTTGGGATTAAGTTTTGAGTTCTGAAATTAACTGTATGTTTTATAGTAAAATGACCACTTATATGTCAAAATATCAAGGAAAATTGTATTCCTCATGACATGACTCCTATAATGTCTTATTATGTGTTAATTGCGTTACATAATTAAATACATTTAACATATTGAAATATCTCAGTTAAGGTTACTTTAAGTTTGGCAGTCCTTAAAAATACTAAAATAAAAACAGAATATACTGAAAACTAAAACCAACAATCACTGAAAATTAACGAAAACTAAATTTAATAGACAAACTAAATTTTTTTTTTTACAAAAATGATAAACTGAATTAACTCTGTTCTGAACAGGGAAATCTGTTTGTCATGTATTCATGTTTGTACAGTATATTCAGATAATGTTGTAAATTGATTGAAACTATTTAGAAATAGTAGAGACTTTAGGAAATGAAGAGGAATCATTTTATATGAAATTCCTCATTTTGTTCTGTTAGACCAAGCTGCTGTGTACCATTAGGGCCTACTCCATATCACAACACAATAACAGCATTCACAAACTTGCCTAGTAAGCATTCTTGGGTCCTGATGCCACATATTAGCCTAACTGTTGTGTAAGCTACTACCAGTGTTACTATAACATAGTATTCTACTACAAATTACTAATTATTTCTCTAAAATTTTAATCATATTACTTTAATAATTACTTCATTTAAAAATGAATTACATTGCTAATTACTTTACTTTTAAGTTACTTTATTTAACACATTTCCACTCAAGAAATTCAAAATAATGTCTACATTTCTTTCTTGTTCATTGTGACACACAAGTCATACACTGAGCACCTCACATTTCTCCTTCACAATAACTCGTTATGGGACCATAATTGTATTCTACATAAATAATATATTGGAAATAAGCATAACCATATAATGTGCTTAAAAGTAATTACATTTATTGAAAATCTGTAACTGTAATCTGATTACAAAATTTAAAATGTTATGCATTACACTAATTCTTTTTTTTTTTTACTAAAAAAAAAGTAATTAGATTACAGTAACAGTTTTAGGAGCCAGATTTTACATTAGACATCAAGTGGTGACCCAACACAGTACCAAAAATTGCTTATTGTACAAAATAAAAAATAAAAAATGTCTTTAAAATTAAAGTTGAGTGTTTATTAATGAATTTCGATGGTTCATGCTCTTGACAGCCAATAATTGACTGCACAAAACAAATTACGTTCGGCACAAACCATGTTTATCCTCGCAGTAATTGAGCACGTTTAATGTAGTCAGACTTTGATTGGTCACACGGCCAACAACAAAAGATATGGGAAGTTTTAAAAGCTTTTAAAAAAGCTTTTATTTTTGCTATCCTAAAAATTCATGATTATATGTTTATTACATTTTAGAATTTTTATTTAGCATTGTTTTTGCTCACTTTGTGTGACCTGTCAGAACTGACCTGTGAACCATTGTTGGGTGAAACCAAGCAGTTAACCACCACTGCATGAATCTAGTTTTTAACAGAAACATGTATATGATATGATTTTTGTATGCAAATAGACATAAGGGATGTTTTCGGTTCTGTGTTCATTTACAGATTTCTCGCAATATTGTGCTTGAGGCTCACCTGATTCGTCCGGCACATTTTACTGGCATGAGCTGCACAGCCTATCAGAGGCGAGAAGGGACTGGAGGGAGTCATGATGGAATAGAATCTGCCCTTGAGCAGCAGCTGCGGTTCCGCTGTACCACAGGAACACATAATACCTCACTTAATGCTTTTCCTCTGAAGGTATTAAAAGTTTACCTTTGTTTGTTTGTGTATATGTACAGTATGCATTTGTATGCAAATGTGCTATGTATGTCAAACTTATTGTTTTATATACTCAAGAATGTGAGAGAAACACATGCAAAATGAGAATAATCAATAAATAGCATGTTATGTGTTAGAGATTATGTACTGTCAGTCTGTCAATAATAAACAAAAAACTGACCTACTGTAAACTATCCCTTATTATTTGACAGTAGAATGCCACGACTGACCGATCAGAATCAAGTATTCCAGAGAGCTGTCTAACAAAAACCAGATAGATATAGATAAAAATCAAAATATGGTACATTATTATTTATTAAACATTGTTGTCTTATATTGCTGTTGCTGCCATTCTATAAATGCAATAACACCCCTTAACCATGGTAAAATCACTGTAACACACAGCCTCGAGTGGCTTATTGCTTTAATAATCACCTTTTGCTGTCACTCACTTTGTCTTCATGTCTTTTTTTAGAATGCAGTGGCTCTTGCTTCAGTGTCTCTCCCTGCGTCGCTCTTTCCGCCGAATGCTCCTCCTGACTGTAAGCTGCAGTTTGTGGCATTCCGCAATGGAAGATTCTTTCCTTTTACCGGAAATTTTAGTGGACCTTCTGACCTCACTCGTAGACGTGCCATCAACACTCCAGTTATCTATGTTAGCCTTGGTGGGTTGCCTTCACCTCAAACATTCATGACATTGGAAACATTTAGAGCATTTTTACAAAGCTCTGCAACAATATTTGGACTTGTTGTATACCAATATCAAACCAGGATATCTAGACATAAGAGTTAGGAAGATGACAAAATTCATCCCTGCTCTATGAATACTAATAGTTATCTCAAATTGTAACATCTTTTTTTTTTACTCAATTTAAGCTTAATTTTTTACTACTCTTACTGGTTTTAATTAAGTTACTGTTACTCTATAAATCCTAAAGTTGTCTTTGATAAAAACATTTAAGTGGTCCTAATTAAACAGTACTTGAAACGCCACATTTTGGAATCATAAATCAAATATATACGTTCTTTAAACTTTGGCCTCTAGTACTACTAACTCAAATTATCAAGTATAAAACTGCGGCTGTGTGGAAAACCCATAAGACCTTACACTTGAATAAATTATGTTTGGTCATAACAAGGGAACTTATGTAGAAAATAATATTTTTTATTTAAAAATGTATATAGTTTTAATTCGTATTACTATTGTTGTTGTTTTGTTGTAGCTGGTTGATAGTTGTGATTTGTGTGTAGTCACCATGAGGGTAATTAGTGTTACTGTACTTCTGGGGAACTTGGAGCCTGTTACATTTAAGCCATTCTTCTTAACTCAGTTGTACTTTACAAAAGTGAAGATTTATGTGCACTAAGAAGTACTGGGGAGAATCAAATGTGCCATATGGCTAACCTAGTGTCCAGTCATAATTTCTCTTATACTGTATCCACCTTATCCAGCCCACCCCTTTTCAGCGCACTGCACTTCTGCATTTTGTCATCTAACTTCCTGTTTGTATTGAAGCTACTGAGAAGAGTCATTCAAAATGGATTACATGTGGGAGCAAAGAAAGTATTTTTCACCAAGAGCTGATGGTGTGAAACTACATCAGCTTTTGACTATACGTGAAAATGCTTGTAAGGTGTTTTGCTGTCACTCTAAATGTTCATTTTTTCCGACACCCACGGAGGTAAATTGGACCAGGCAGATCACATTCAGACAGCTATGAGATACTTTTTAATGATACAAGCGTTTAATTGTTATACGTGTAATTCTGCTTAATTTTTTAGGTTTCAACTTATATATATTGGTGTTAAAATGTGTAGTTGATATGAAATTTACAACAGTGACAGCTCGTATTATTACACATGCAAGTCCAACATTAAAGAAAATTACAATTGTACTTTTAAAAATGAATTTGTAACCCTACCCTACATTTTTAAGGGACTTAAATGTGATTAAAATAGTTGTAAACGGAATGTAAAACAAAATGTACAGTTTCACATGTACACTGATCAGCCACAACAGTAATACCACCTGCCTAATATTGTGTAGGTCCTCCTCGTTCCGCCAAAACAGCGTGAACCTGCATCTCAGAATAGCATTCTTCTCACCACAATTGTACAGTTATCTGAGTTACCTGGACTTTGTGAGTTCCAACCAGTCTGGCCATTCTCTGTTGACCTCTCTCATCAACAAGGCTTTAAACAACAGATAATTGGAAAAGAGTGTTATGGATCTTAAACCCATTGAGCATTTTTGGGATCAGCTAGACTGTAAGGTGTGTGAGAAGTGCCCGACAAGACAGCCACATCTATGGCAAGTGCTACAGTAAGCGTGGGGTGAAATGTCACCTGAGTATCTGGACAAACTGACAGCTAGAATGCCAAGGATCTGCAAAGCTGTCATTGCGGCACATGGAGGATTTTTTGATGCGAACTCTTTGAAGTAGTTTAAGAAGTTCTGAACAATTTTTTCAAATTGTAATAGTAATTTTTCACTTTATTAATGTCCTGACTATACATTGTGATTAGTTGAAAACCACTTTGGTGAATAAAAGTACCAATTTATTTCCATAAGAGCAAAATCTGTTCATTATTCCAAACTTTTGGCCGCCAGTGTACATATATATATATACAGGTGCATCTCAATAAATTAGAATGTCGTGGAAAAGTAATTCAACTCAAATTGTGAAACTCGTGTATTAAATAAATTCAATGCACACAGTCTGAAGTAGTTTAAGTCTTTGGTTCTTTTAATTGTGATGATTTTGGCTCACATTTAACAAAAACCCACCAATTCACTATTTCAAAAAATTAGAATATGGTGACATGCCAATCAGCTAATCAACTCAAAACACCTGCAAAGGTTTCCTGAGCCTTCAAAATGGTCTCTCAGTTTGGTTCACTAGGCTACACAATCATGGGGAAGACTGCTGATCTGACAGTTGTCCAGAAGACAATCATTGACACCTTCACAAGGAGGGTAAGCCACAAACATTCATTGCCAAAGAAGCTGGCTGTTCACAGAGTGCTGTATCCAAGCATGTTAACAGAAAGTTGAGTAGAAGGGAAAAGTGTGGAAGAAAAAGATGCACAACCAACCGAGAGAACCTCAGCCTTATGAGGATTGTCAAGCAAAATCGATTCAAGAATTTGGGTGAACTTCACAAGGAATGGACTGAGGCTGGGGTCAAGGCATCAAGAGCCACCACACACAGACATGTCAAGGAATTTGGCTACAGTTGTCGTATTCCTCTTGTTAAGCCACTCCTGAACCACAGACAACGTCAGAGGCGTCTTACCTGGGCTAAGGAGAAGAAGAACTGGACTGTTGCCCAGTGGTCCAAAGTCCTCTTTTCAGATGAGAGCAAGTTTTGTATTTCATTTGGAAACCAAGGTCCTAGAGTCTGGAGGAAGGGTGGAGAAGCTCATAGCCCAAGTTGCTTGAAGTCCAGCGTTAAGTTTCCACAGTCTGTGATGATTTGGGGTGCAATGTCATCTGCTGGTGTTGGTCCATTGTGTTTTTTGAAAACCAAAGTCACTGCACCCGTTTACCAAGACATTTTGGAGCACTTCATGCTTCCTTCTGCTGACCAGCTTTTTAAAGATGCTGATTTCATTTTCCAGCAGGATTTGGCACCTGCCCACACTGCCAAAAGCACCAAAAGTTGGTTAAATGACCATGGTGTTGGTGTGCTTGACTGGCCAGCAAACTCACCAGACCTGAACCCCATAGAGAATCTATGGGGTATTGTCAAGAGGAAAATGAGAAACAAGAGACCAAAAAATGCAGATGAGCTGAAGGCCACTGTCAAAGAAACCTGGGCTTCCATACCACCTCAGCAGTGCCACAAACTGATCACCTCCATGCCACGCCGAATTGAGGCAGTAATTAAAGCAAAAAGGAGCCCCTACCAAGTATTGAGTACATATACAGTAAATGAACATACTTTCCAGAAGGCCAACAATTCACTAAAAATGTTTTTTTTATTGGTCTTATGATGTATTCTAATTTTTTGAGATAGTGAATTGGTGGGTTTTTGTTAAATGTGAGCCAAAATCATCACAATTAAAAGAACCAAAGACTTAAATACTTCAGTCTGTGTGCATTGAATTTATTTAATACACAAGTTTCACAATTTGAGTTGAATTACTGAAATAAATGAACTTTTCCACGACATTCTAATTTATTGAGATGCACCTGTATATATATATATATATATATATATATATATATATATATATATATATACAGTATATATATATATAGTTGTGCTCAAAAGTTTGCATACCGTTGGAGAATTGGTAATATATGTACCATTTTTAAAGAAAACATGAGTGAGCAGGAAAAACACATTTCTTTTATTTCTTATGGGATTCATATTCAGCTGTAGGTTATAACAGAATGGCACAATCATAAAATAAAACATGGCAACAAAGAATAAAATGAAATGACCCCTGTTCAAAAGTCTGCATACCCTTAGTTCTTAATACTGTGTATTGCCCCCTTTAGCATCAATGACAGCGTGCAGTCTTTTGTAATAGTTGTCCATGAGGCCCCAAATTCTTGCAGGTGGTATAGCTGCCCATTCGTCTTGGCAAAATGCCTCCAGGTCATGCAAAGTCTTTGGTTGTCTTGCATGAACTGCACGTTTGAGATCTCCCCAGAGTGGCTCGATGATATTAAGGTCAAGAGACTGTGATGGCCACTCCAGAACCTTCACGTTTTTCTGCTGTAACCACTGGAGGGTCAAATTGGCCTAAAGTCCAAGAGCGTCCCATGTGCAGCTTTCGTGCAGAAGAATGCAAATTGTCTGTCAGTATTTTCTGATAACATGCTGCATTCATCTTGCCATCAATTGTCACAAGATTCCCCGTGCCTTTAGAGCTCACACACCCCCAAAACATCAGTGAGCCACCATCATGCTTCACAGTGAGGATGGTATTCTTTTCACTATAGGCCTTGTTGACCCCTCTCCAAACAAAGCTCTATTTTGGTCTCGTCACTCCAAATTACAGTGTGCCAGAAGCTGTGAGGCATGTCAAGGTGTTGTCGGGCATATTGTAACTGGGGTTTTTTGTGGCATTGGTGCAGTAAAGGCTTCTTTCTGGCAACTCGACCATGCAGCTAATTTTTGTTCAAGTATCGTCATATTGTGCTACTTGAAACAACCACACCATCTTTTTCCAGAGCAGCCTGTATTTCTCCTGAGGTTACCTGTGGGTTTTTCTTTGTATCCTGAACAATTCTTCTGGCAGTTGTGGCTGAAATCTTTCTTGGTCTTCCTGACCTTGGCTTGGTATTAAGAGATCCCCGAATTTTCCACTTCTTAATAAGTGATTGAACAGTACTGACTGGCATTTTCAAGGCTTTGGATATCTTTATATATCCTTTTCCATCTTTATAAAGTTCCATTACCTTGTTACGCAGGTCTTTTGACAGTTCTTTTCTGCTCCCCATGGCTCAGTATCTAGCCTGCTCATTGCATCCACGTGAGAGCTAACAATCTCATTGACTATTTATACACAGACACTAATTGCAATTTAAAAAGCCACAGGTGTGGGAAATTAACCTTTAATTGCCATTTAAACCTGTGTGTGTCACCTTGTGTGTGTCTGTAACAAGGCCAAACATTCAAGGGTATGTAAACTTTTGATCAGGGCCATTTGGGTGATTTCTGTTATTATTATGATTTAAAAAGGAGCCAAACAACTATGTGATGATAAATGGCTTCATATGATCACTATCCTTAAGTAAAAGACTTTTTTTTGCATGATCAGTCATATTTTCAAAATCAATGCCAAAATTTCACAATTTCTGCCAGGGTATGCAAACTTTTGAGCACAACTGTATATATATATATATATATATATATATATATATATATATATATATATATATATATATATATATATAAAATACTGTATATTTGTAAACAAATATCAACTGTGCCTATGTAGAAATGTCTTCACAAAACTAAAATTTAGACTAGATAGTGACGGAACATCAGCCAACATGTGTCCAGAATACATGGGAACTCCTTCAGTATTTTGAGAGTTTTGTGAATATGAGTTGAGATTTGTTTATGATTTTGGGTCACTACATAACATTTTTTGGTTAATAGTAAAATAGTAGGCTAATAATAAAGAATAATTACCGGTAGGTATTTCTAAACTTTTTACTGGTAGTGTACTCAATCAGATGAAAGTGATATTTTTTTTAAAAGTAGATGAGTGAATTTGATATACTGAATTGTACATTTACTCAGTAGACACTGTCAAATTGAATTAGTTGACCTTACTTAGATTTTTAAGGCAGTCAGTTTGCATGTTTTTTCTAAGTAAACATATTTATTTGGCTCAAGTAAACTGAACTTAATTTTTTAAGTAACATTAACTAGTTACAAGTTAACTTGTGATTAAAGGTGCACTCAGTAATTTTTTCCTTTTTAAAAAATTTTAACTCCTAAAGACATGAATTGTAATTTTGCAGTATATGTATAAAATCATGAGCACTCACATTAAAATGAAAACTCCAGTTATATCAGTAACCTTATAAAAGCGGTTTTATTCTACATGGAGAGGATCCGCACATGGGGGCTGCCATGTTAGAATCACATGACCAGCCGAATACTACTCGCTTAATCTCTTGTTATTTGACACTTTCTCTCATTGATTAAAGTAATCATGGCTGACTGTGTATACTAAATTTCTACAATTGCATCTGAAACTGAAAACTATTGATTTTAAATGATGCTGCATCCAAGCCGCTAGGTTTCAGTGTAAGTCCAAGTGACACAAAGACAAAAGTTACTTAGTGCACCTTTAAAGTATCATTGTTTTTATTGAATTATTTAAATTTATATGCACCAGAGAAACTAGTGCACAGCCAACATGAAAAATTTGTCTCGGAATTTCTGGTCTAGCTGTTGCTTTATAGATATCTATGGTGTTGATGTCAAAGTGTAATTAGCTAGCGAAGTGGATTTACAGGTTATAGAGTTGTAAAAAGTTATCTTGAGTATTTTAAAGTGTTTAGGGGATGTCATAACAACTGGAAGCAGAGGGGGCAGATTTTCAAACATTTTAGAATTCATTCATAAATCCACAAGATCCTATCTTCACGCTGTGGATGTACTATGCATCTGTGCTCATGAAACTCCAAGAGACAACACAAAGTCATTAATTTTTTTTTATAGATATTATACAAGATGGTGCCATGGATGGCAGCCTCGGTGTGGAGGTCTCCAATTCTTTTGAACACGCTCAAAACAGTGGAGGTGATAGTGGACTTTAGGAGGAACACCCCAGCATCGACCCCGCTCACCATTCTAAACAGCACTGTGGCAACAGTGGAGTCATTCAGGTTCCTGGGCACTATCATCTCACAGGACCTAAAGTGGGAGATCCATATTGACTCCATTGTGAAAAAGGCCCAGCAGAGGTTGTACTTCCTTCACCAGCTGAGGAAGTTCAACCTGCCACAGGCGCTGCTGATATAGTTCAACTCAGCAGTCACCGAGTCTGACCTCTGCACTTCAATAACTGTCTGGTTTTGTTCAGCTACGAAATCGGACATCAGAATTCTTCAAAGTGGACAGCTGAGAGGATTATTTGTTGCCCCCTGCCCTCCCTTCAAGAACTGTACACTTCCAGAGTGAGGAAAAGGGCTGGAAAAATCACTCTGGAGCCCCACTCACCCTGCCCACTACCTTTTTGAACTGTTGCCTTCTGGACGGCACTACAGAGCTCTGAGCACCAGAACCGTCAGGCACAGGAACAGTTTTTTCCCTCAGGCTATCCATCTCATGAACAGTTAAAACTGACCATTGAGCAATAATTATGTGCAATACACAGCTTAGTCTATTTATATTTATCCAACATTATGCCATACATTCTCTTGCATCTGTATATAACAGATTTCTATTTTATTTGTATTTGTACATACGTATAAATATGTATGTGTGTATATATATATATATATATACTGGCGGCAAACAATTTGGAATAATGTACAGATTTTGCTCTTATGGAAAGTAATTGGTACTTTTATTCACCAAAGTGGCATTCGACTGATAACAATGTACAGTCAGGACATTAATAACGTGAAAAATTACTATTACAATTTGAAAAAAAAAAATTCAGAACTTCTTACACTACTTCAAAGGGTTCTCATCAAAAAATCCTCAATGTGCAGCAATGACAGCTTTGCAGATCCTTGGCATTCTAGCTGTCAGTTTGTCCAGATACTCAGGTGACATTTCACCCCACACTTCCTGTAGCACTTGCCATAGATGTGGCTGTCTTGTCGGGCACTTCTCACGCACCTTGCAGTCTAGCTGATCCCACAAAAGCTCAATGGGGTTAAGATCCATAACACTCTTTTCCAATTATCTGTTGTCCAATGTCTGTGTTTCTTTGCCCACGCTAACCTTTTCTTTTTGTTTTTCTGTTTCAAAAGTGGCTTTTTCTTTGCAATTCTTCCCATAAGGCCTGCACCCCTGAGTCTTCTCTTTACTGTTGTACATGAAACTGGTGTTGAGCGGGTAGAATTCAATGAAGCTGTCAGCTGAGGACATGTGAGGCATCTATTTCTCAAACTAGAGACTCTGATGTACTTATCGTCTTGTTTAGTTGTACATCTGGCCTTCCACATCTCTTTCTGTCCTTGTTAGAGCCAGTTGTCCTTTGTCTTTGAAGACTGTAGTGTACACCTTTGTATGAAATCTTTATGCAATTTCACGTGATTACTCAAGGATAAGGTGTTGGAGTGATGGCTGCTGGAAATGGGGCCTGTCTAGATTTGATCAAAAATGACTTTTTTCAAATAGTGATGGTGCTGTTTTTTACATCAGTAATATCCTGACTATACATTGTGATCAGTTGAATGCCACTTTGGTGAATTAAAGTACTAATTTCCTTCCGAAACAGCAAAATCTGTATATTATTCCAAACTTCTGGCCGCCAGCGTATATATATATATATATATATGTTTACTAATTTCGAGCATTAAAGCACAAACCTTCAGTTAAAAAGGTCACGAGAAACATAACTTCAATAAAGTGAGTCCAAACATTTGACTGTTACTATACATCTGTAAACTTTAACAACAAATAAGATAAGATTAATTATTTTTCTCTCTCTCCCTGCCTATTTCTTTTCTTTATTTCAGATGGATGCAGCATGTGGAATCAGTCAGATCCCATTATTGTGTCATTACGACACACATCACCTGGAAATGACCCTGTTGCTGCTCACTGGAGTTTGCAGGCCCTGGAGCATCATGGCAGTTGGAGTCTAAATGGCTGTCAGTTGGCCCATACCGACGCATCCAGCTCTACTCTGTGGTGCTCTGTGCTAAGCAACTCTGCTGTACTTCAGGTAAAATTGGAACAGCCTTTTAAAATACAGATACTGATATTCCAAGACAGTATGCAAAGATGAAAATATGATATTCAGTAGTGCACAAATAGTATATCCAGTACAAGGAATGTCACTTAAACATTAGATTCCAAGAAAGCCCCTGTTCTGCACACTGAGATGAAAAATCTGAAAAACATCTCCCCCTAAAAGTAATTTGACACTAAAGCCACAGCCAATGGCATAGATTTGGTTTGAACAAATTAGTTCAAATTAATGCACAGATAAATAGAAAATTATATTAACTGCATACTCTTAAATATTTATACACTGTGTATCATATCAAAAATTCAGAATAAGCATTGGAAAAATTCTCACACTGAAAAAAACAACTGATAATTTCTATGGACACATTTAACATCTTCACTGACTCCACATATGACTCATGTGATATATTTAATGTTTTCTACATTTATAAAAATGTTGTGTGGGTAACGGGCCTACAGACCGATATTACACATGTTGTCAGCAACTGACTGTGTCTTCTGAGACACAAAGTTTTATTCCTGCAGGGGGTGCCTGACGCTCTGAAAACCGAATCCTACATGCATCCACATTTCAATCTCAGAATGTTTTATATCCCTTTGGAGAAATTTTTATAATTTTTTGTTTTTGTTTTTAACTGATAATTGCAAAGATTCATAACTGTGTATGGAAATCCTTCTCAGCATTATCTATAAGATGGTAAAAATTACCTCTATAAAATTCGTCTTCCAATAATAATAAATTACTCTGATTGGCCAGAAAAGTAACAGGTACCACGTGATATAGCCGTATACACTAGAGAGGGATTGTGCGACACTAGTGGGGTGATACTAACTCGTACAATGGAGGGGAGACTTCAGTTGTTTGTCTGAATATGAAAGAGTAACAGTCACGCAATTGCAAGGTATCTCATACTAAATTATTTTCAGTGTTGATAAAATATATAAACAAAGACAGGTGCATTATGTGGGGGGGTGGGGGGGGGATCACCCCTTCACAGCATTGGTGGGACGTGTGTCCCCCAAGACTCCCTCCAAACCCCCCCACCCCCACCACCCCAATTCTACGGCAATGGCCACAACACAAAAAAAAAAACATTATGAATGTCATTGCATACATAACAAATTATCAAACCGAGTAAAGATAGCACACTTTTCACAAAATGAGGTTTGTTAGGTTTTTAATTATAGTACATGCTTTGGTTGTCAAATGTTAGTTGAACATGTCTATAGTTAATGTGATGAACAACACCTGTGGTTAGTCTGCTAGGACACCTGAGTGAACTTGAGGGGAACTAACTTCATACAACAGCTAAAAAAAAGTAAACACAAAAATGGCTTGAAAAGTAAAGTTAGTTCTAGAAACATTTGTTTGCTGATGCCGCTTGTTTTCTTTTTTGCCCTAATGCAATGACATTCATGTAACTTAAGTGTCCAAATTATTTTTGGGGTCAATGTATGTCCTTTTCTTTGAGCTAGGAAGACTGCATTTGTCCTACAAACAAGTACGAAAATTGGGTACCTAAGTTCAGTGTATGACAGCTTACTGATTAATAACCCTGTTGTGGCGAGTCTTATCTCACTAATGAGTTTCTCTAACCTGCCCACCCCAAGTGGAGTGATATAGCCATTCCTTTATATAGGGAGGACAGGTCTCCCATTACAAACACACATTTTACGCTACATGTCTTCATCCTGACATTCGCCAAAAGCATTTTAATGTTCAGCTAGAACAGCTTGGACTGTTTTTGTTATCGGGAAAATGGTATGAATTTGATAGGATATGGGTGTTCTTGGCCATTGATGGAACTTCTTGGAACTCAAGTTGTATTTGTATAATCATATTTTAAAATGCTGACATCAGAGCAGGATTAATAGCCACTTGTGTCATAGAGAGATTAAGGAAACTCTCTTGGGGCATGAATGTTTAAAAAAATTATCCTCTTTTTCCTTTTCCCCCTCTCTTCCCTTACTTTTATATTTCAGGAGATGCCGGATTTCCCAGGTTCTCCTTCAGTTCCAGTGGAAGTTCTGCACCCTGTGATATACAGCTGCACGGCAGTGCTGCTGCTCTGTCTGTTCACCATCATCATCACCTACATACTGCACCACAGGTATTGGTTTAAAAATGGTACTAGTCCAACATGATCACACAGGAAATCGACATGTTGCTTTCCGAAAGTTCATGTACCCTGAGGTCGACCCCATTCTGCCGTATTACTGACAAGCAACATTTCCCATCACACATTATCCCATCAATTCAAGCATTCTTTGGGCATATCACCACCTACTGGGCAGGGAGAAGAATTTATAGTTAAAAACATGATTTTTTTTTTTTTTTAAACAAAGAAATGTTATGACTCCTTTGTACGAAAGGTCAGGTTGCCACATTCTCTTTGGAACATACTCAAATCATAGTGGATAACAAGGATCATCAGGTTTTGCACAAACTTGTGGAGCCCATGCCAGCTCGAGTGCATGTTGCCATTACAACAACAGTCGCACATACCAAATAATAAGAAATTCTGAAATTCATATACATTCTTTTTCACCCAAATTGTTATGCTGATAATATAAATTTAATATACACAATATAATTTATTTAATACATTTTATATTACATTTTATACACTGTACATACATAAAATGCTAAATAGAAGCATTTTAAATAGTGGTCTATGATTTTTTGGACCCTGCTGGATGTAATAATAATAATACAAAGAGTGTTTTGAAAATGTAGTTTCTTAAAAGCTTGTTCTCTTTCTTCAGTTCTATCAGAATCACAAGGAAGAGTTGGCACACCCTCTTAAACTCTAGTTTCCACATCGCAATGACATCTGCAGTATTTGCTGGAGGCATCACTCTAACCAGCTACCCAATAGTATGCCAGGCAGTAAGTACCCATCTCACTTATACACATGAAAAACACAGGCCAACAGCCGCCCATGCATAAAATCAAAATGTACTTACCTTTTATTCATTTGCTTTTAGACTCTAACGTGGCTTTAGCGTTTAATTGTTTTTAACTTGTGTATGTTTGTCAGGTGGGGATTGTTCTTCACTACTCTTCTCTGTCCACTTTGTTATGGATCGGTGTTAGTGCCAGAGTAATCTATAAAGAAGCTTTACTGAGGTCTCCACAACAGCTAGAAGGCGAGATGGCTGTACAACCACCCCAGCGCCCCATGCTGAGGTCAGTGATGTCATCATGGAGAGCATGACTTTTGACAACTGCAACACAACAACAAAATATGTGACCAATGTAGACCAATTCATTGCTCTCACAAATCAGTTTTGAAGTCATTACGTTGATCATGTCTAACTCAAAATGAATCTTTACTTTGTTATGTGAACTTCAGGCTCATGAGGCTTAAATTAGTGTAATAAAAATATATGTACCGAATATTTTTGTTTGAACCAATTCTTATTAGAAACCAGAATCAGTAAGTGGAATCAGAATTGGAACAAGAATCATTAAATTACTTACTACAGTCATGACATCTGAAAAGTTTTGTGTTCAAATTGGCACTTCCAGAGAAGAAATTATGGAAAGGGCAGTACAGGGGAAAAGGGCAAAATTAGCTTTTGAGGGCAACTGAATGGACCACCATGATGTAAAAACTGACTTATCAAAGACCTCCATTGTCCACATTAAAGCTAAAACCCATCTGCTTTTATGGACAGAGTCAGAAAGAGGAAAAGAAAGAGAGTGCAAAGGGGGAGGGGTAAGGAGTATGGGAAAAACAAATAAAATTAGACACACAGTAGAAGTTGTAAATCAAACAAGGGATCAGGCTAATTTTCACATATTCTCAGAGTTACTCAGGGCCGGCGTTGCTCAAATTGGTGCCTGATGCAGAGTCTCCCCCACCCCCAAGGGCATCAGTGCGGCGGCCCTGGAGACATGCATGCAAATTTATTCAATCCCTCTAGTCTGTTTTCTCCCTGTATTCCATATTTTTACCCTGGAACTCCATGCTCTCCACATACCCTGGGGAGGTCTGCCCAGATCCCACGCTTGCCCCCTGGGATAAATCATGCTATGTTTCCTCTCTCTTTGTCCTCCACTGTCTGGAGGCCAGACTCAACTCTTTAATGACAGAAAGGAACACAGAACTGGCTTAATGTAGACCACACAAACTTTTTTGATGCCCCGCACAGGGAACACCTGTAGAAAATATAGCGCATCTGAACAATAAAAGTGGGATAGGCTGTACATTATTTGTATTTATTTGTATTTGTTTGTGCAATACATATTAGGCTGATTTTATTGTCCCCACACAATGGAATATTATTATGTGCATTATAGTGATTTTACCATGGTTATGAAGCATCTTTTACTATAGTTCATATCAGTTTTATAATGACATTTACTAAATAAATCCTAACTGTCTGGCTGTCTCTGTCTATATCTCTATTTCTCTCTGCAGGTTTTATTTGATAGCTGGAGGTGTCCCACTCATTATATGTGGAATCACTGCAGCGGTAAACATCAATAACTATGGAGACAACATTCCTTAGTAAGTACTGTGTTTTAAAACATTTAAAGCATTAATTCCATGTTCAAAAACTACTTTTAAAAGTAAAACATCAACTAGGATTAAAGGGGTTTGCACATTAAACGCGTCAGGCAGGCAACATACAGTCTCCTAAAATTCTAAACCATCGTTTTCTATGAATATGCAATACGCACATCAGCAACACCACTCGGTGTCCATCAATGTTTCAGTAACAGGCTTGTCTTTTTCTGCTTTAATCCTTTAAGCTTGGATGTGCTCGCAAGAAGAAAATAATTATCAAAATATTACAAACTACAGTCTTGACCAACACAAAAAAAGGTATTGTTTGAAAGCTTAGAAGCTCTACATTACAATGCAAGTAACCAGTAACCAAAACTGAACAAGTGCTTTAAAATTTGCAGACAAATCAGAAGTGTTCTGTTTTGATAATTTATTTAAAAAAAAAATGTGCACTGCACATATTATTGTAATCAGTAAAAATATCAAACTGATCAAATAGCCATGTGTCAACAATATACCAAGTAATAGCTAAGTATATGTCTTTGACATATATGCTACATGTAAACAGGTGTTGCTTATTTGCGGCATTTTTGATTATAACTTCACGAAACGAGCCCACACACAGCGTAATCAGATGCATAGATAATTAGATAATCCCCACGAAGCACAGTGTGCACACAGCACATAATGTGTTATCTGGCTAAAAACACGTTAGCTTTTCTGGATCAGATGACTTTATCGGAAATTATGTAGTACATTGTCCAGCATCATGGAACAATAAACCAATTGTATTAGGATTTAGATCACTGGAACCAGAGGTGGAAGTCATCCAAATATGGGCAGAGAGGATCGTTCACTGTAATTACATAAGGCCACCACTAGATAGCGCCAAGTACAGGACACAGGCTTTATGATGGCTCAAATGACACAGAATGGAACAGAATGAGATCTCGTGACTCATGTCTGCATGCTTTGGAGAGAGAGCATACCTTTAGTAATTGTTGTATTTGCATGTGTAATTAGTTCTTATGAACAATTATTGTGTTTTTATTTACATTTGGTAATGTGTTTGGACACTAAGATAAATTATTTTTGTAATGCTATAACTTTTGATTGCTTTGTCTTATCAACACAAAACTGATACTTATGTGGTGCAGGGGACATGATTGAGAACAGAACATAAGCAATTTTTCGGAGCTACCTCATTTAGACCCTGAGATATATAATGTCATATCAGAAAAATAAGATTAAAAGTTAATTTAAAGTTTTTTTCTTTTTTTTCTTTTTTTTTCAGCAGTTTCTTAGGCTGAGAGTCTCAGAATTTATCATAATCTATATCATTTAAAATTTTGAAAAGTTTTCTTTACAATGATACCAAACACTTCTTGTTCCCCTTCTGTCACTCACTCGACATTGTGTCGATGTAGTGACACTAGGGGTCAATCTTGAGAGCCCTAGGCACCTTCAGATCTTTGAGAAAAGGCCAATGAGAATTGGCAAGTAGAATTTGCATGCCACTCCCTCCGACATACGGATATAAAAGGGAGGCTTGAATGCGGATTCATTCCGATTTTTTTCTTCGAAGCCGAGCGGTTGTATTTCAGCGAGCTGAATACTACTACTGATCCATTCACCTCTTCAGAAGTGTGTGCTGTTGGATATATGGCGCATTCCAGCGGCTTTCTCTCCAGTCTGCACTCCACTGCAGACTACGCCCCTGGGCGCTTCGACAGCGCTTTAAAAGAGTTTATTTCCTCTAAAGAGTATATTTTCTCTATTAGAGCAGGCACAGTGATGTTGAACATCTTTTTAAAGACGCGTCTTTTTAAAGATGCCCTTCCGTCTCTGTGCAGTTCCTGGATGCGGTCGTTACCTCTCAGCCTCTGATGGTCACGATCACTGCCTCAGGTGCCTGTGCCAAAATCAAGTTGAGAACGCGTTCGTGGATGGTTCACGTTCTCATTGCGAGAACATGACCATGGCAACGTTGCGGTCGCGGCTTTCCTTCTTTTGAAGGAAAGCCACTTCAGCTGTCCCCCCTGCTGGTCCTTCTACCTACGGGTACGAGGCCACCCTGGTTGATGCTGAAGGCGATTCAGGTGCTTCAATGGGTACGGTTCCACCAGCTAAACCCCCACGGACCGCCCACTCCCCAGTACGCTCGTTTGCACCTGTCCAGTTCTGGGATGAGACAGGCAGCTTGCCTCAGTGCCAGCCTAGTGTCTCTTTCAGAGCTCATGAGCCGGATGAGATGTCGATCGCTGCATCGGAGAGCGCCTTGGTGATGTCGGACGCCGAGGACTCGACCGGGCTGCCGCCTTCAGGTGTGGCAGCCCAGTCTGAGGCCGATGTGGAGCTGACTGCCATGCTTGCCCGGGCCGCCGTGAGTGTTGGGCTTGAGTGAAACCCTCCATCCACTCCTGAGCACTTGCGGCTTGATGACTGGTTTCTGGGTTCGGCATGCCGCTCGCGGCAACGCCCCCCTCCAGTCCCCTTCTTCCCGGAAGTGCACGATGAGCTGGCGCGATCGTGGAGGGAACCTTTCACTGCCCGAACCCGATCCTTCAGTTCGTCCACTCTCACTACCCTCGACGGTGGGGTGGCCGAGGGTTATGCCGCGATACCAGGTGGATAAGGCGATCGCGGCACACCTGTGCCCGCTGAGCGCCACCACCTGGTGGAGTCGCCTGGCACTCCCTTCCCGAGCCTGTAGGACGACATTGTCTCTGGCGACTAAAGCCTACAGCATTGCCGGTCAGGCCGCCTCCGCCCTGCACGCCATGGCCCTCTTACAGGTCCATCAGGCCAAGGCTTTGAAAGAGCTACACGAGGGTAGTTCTGATCCTGGTGTGCTACAAGAGCTGCACTCGGCAACCGATCTCGACCTCTGTGCGACTAAGGTTACAGTGTGCACACTCGGGCAGACGATGTCCACACTTGTGGTCCAGGAGTGCCACCTGTGCCCAAACCTGGTCAAGATGAGGGTGGTTCCTTAACGTGCCCATCTCCCAGGTCGGCCTCTTCGGCGACACCATCGAGGACTTCGCCCAGCAGTTCTCGGCGGTGAAGCAACAGACGGAGGCCATTCAGCACATCTTGCACCGACACGGCTCAAGAGTGCGCACCCCGTCTGTTCGCCAAGGGCATTCCCCGAGAGGCCCTCCTCCTCAGTCACCGGCCCGCCTTACGCCGGGCGCGTGGAGCAAAGTAAGTGCTTCGAGGGTCCCCTCAGTGCGGCTGCCTCGGGTCGGACAAAAACTTAGAGAGAAAAGGCTGCGACTGGCGCTCCCATACTAGATATGTCTCCTTCCCCCCCTCAGGGTTGTTGGGAATTATTTGACGTTTTGGGGCGTCTGGGGATGCTACGTGCAGTCCGAGTGCATCTGTTCCTATGCTCACAGTAGCTTGCCTACACCTGCATCAGCAGTTCACGTAACACAGTTCAGCCATTGTGGCATTTCGTATAGGGACCCCTAGTGTCACTACATCGACACAACGTCGAGTGAGTGACAGAAGGGGAACGTCTCGGTTACTGTCGTAACCTCCATTCCCTGATGAAGGGAATGAGACGTTGTGTCCCTCTTGCCACAGGCTGAACTAAACCATTGTAATGGCTGGGACCTTGTCTCAGCTCCTCAGTGCAAAAACCTGAATGAATCCGCATCCCCTTTTATACCCGTATGTCGGGGGGAGTGGCATGCAAATTCTACTCGGCAATTCTCATTGGCCTTTTCTCAAAGATCTGAAGGTATCTCGGGCTCTCAAGATCGACCCCTAGTGTCACTATATCGACACAATGTCTCGTTCCCTCCATCAGGGAACGGAGGTTACAATAGTAACCGAGACGTTTTTTCTTACAACAATAGCAGCACCTTTTTTTTTTTTTTTTTTTTGTCGAGTTATATGCCTTTAATTTTGGGTATGCCACTAAAACAGGATATCTTTAAAAACACCTTCAGAGCTTAAAGGGTTAACAGTTTGAAGAAAGTATAGGCTACAGAGAAACTGCATAATAAAATTCGCTCTTTAATCTTTCAGTTTGCACCATTGTGCAGTTTTATTTTTTCATATACCAACCTGCAAACTTATCATCGTCACTTGTTCATTCTTGAAAAAGTGCAAACAATTTTGTATGTAACTTTTGTCTGTACGTACGGTGAATAGATTCACTTTTTTGGACTGCCACCTCTATTAACTGCACCAACGCGTTTTGTGTGCAACACCTGTGGTTTATCCTACTTATGACATGACGTGGCACTTCTCGTCCGGTGTGCAACACGCTTAAGATGTGTTAGTCTAATAAGGCAGTTTTTGATTTGTTTGACCCGGGACTTACTTACACTAAGTACGTTTTTGCTAATTACAATTTTTTACACATAGACATATGTTGAAAATGTTGTAAAGTCACATGATATGAAGACTCCAGTCATATCATAAACCCAATAAAAGCTGTTTAATTTTGCATGGAACAGGTCGTCCCCTCATAGGTGCTGCCATGTTGACAGCACATAACACTGTGTCATTGCAACTGACTGAGTTACTACCACTAATAATGAGAATAATAATAACATGTTTACTTTATATATAGTGCTTTCAGGCAATACTCAAACATAAAAGTACATGTAAACAAAACAAGCAAACCAAACAATAAAACAACAAAACAATAATTACTACATACAACAACTGAGCCCAAGTCAACAAGTGTAGTCCAGAGTGAACAGGAGTGTGATCCACCCGACAGTCCAAATAGAATGAATGCAAATGGAAAGATAAAATGTCCAAACAAGTGGTCCCTGCTGGAGTAATGAAACAAACCATTACTACCTGCAGCTCTCATGGCGCGGATCACGGATAAACGGCACGACATCACACGGCGAGCGCAAGCACAAGGCGGTGTTCAGCCGGCAGAGAGCTTGCGAGTCACAGCTGCCCCGGTCGCAGTCCAGAGCACAAGAACGCATGAAAATTCATTTGGATTGAATACAAGAATGTCCATAATAGGGATGTGTGTATTATGTGACGGATAAAAACACAGACTAAAAGTAACAAAACAGAGGATAAACAATCATATTTGGTGTAAAGTGGCAGCACTTAGTAAACAAACTTCCAATATCCAGGTCTAAAGGTGTCAGTATAGAGTCCAAAACCACAAGTACTACTGGGACCGATGGGAAAAGTAAGAGCCAGCTAAAATCTTACTTAGTGCACCTTTAATTAAATAATACAAACAAAGAGGCCTCTTACCATGAGATATTTTTGTTGCAAATCTTACAGTGTTTTTGTCACATATAGTCATATAATCTGGCTGCATACTTAATATAAAATGTATATACCAAAGGTCATATTTTCAGTTTTGTATAACGTTGTAACTTCTGTTCTTTCACTAACTGTCTGATACTTATTGCAGATTTATTACATATGCTGGCTCGCTTCTTTACAGCCCATTTAATAAGGGCCTGCTTAATACAGAGCTTGCTTTGTGTTTTTGTTATTTGAGTAATTACACCATTTGCCCTCTCTTGATTTTTTTCACTGCTCCTGACCCCTCTGCAGCTGCTGGTTGGTATGGCAACCCAGTTTCGGTGCTTTCTACATTCCTGCTGGATTGATCATTCTGGTGACCTGGATCTACTTCCTGTGCACTGTGTTTCGCCTGAGGCACCGAAACTGCGAGAGCTCCAAAGATCCTCCTTGCTCCGCCTCTGAACCCTCCCCCTTGCCGGAGAGCCAACCAGCACTCAGCGGCAGCTCCAGTCTACTCTCGACGGACTCTGTTGTGAGCCCGGTATATGCTGGGATAATGGTAGAAGACCAGTACTCATTGAAGGTACAGTGTTTGGCACTGGCAACGATGCAATTTGTGTTTGTGGGGCTGTGGTGTTGCGGTGCTATGGCAATTTGGCATGTTGACAGAGAACGAAAGCTGTTCAGCTGTCTCTATGGGGGAACTGCCACCGGATTAGGGATTTTCTTGGTGCTCCATCACTGTTTAAAGCGTTTGGATGTCCAGGCATCATGGCTAGGCTGTTGCTCTGGGTATCGTCGGTCTCAACCCATGCCAGCCTTTAGCCACCCCTGTACTGCAACTGTTGGGGTTCAAAGTACCTCAGATAGGGGCTCACAACTTTTTATAGCCTGCCATCCACCGACAGACCCCAACCATTACTCTTCCTCTGCCAGGTCCTCATCTACTCCAAGTGGAACTAGTAGCATTGGTGCTGGGCCTTGCAAACTCACCAACCTTCTCCAGATGACCCAAGACAATGCTAACAATGCCACCAGAGCACCAACAAGAACTAATAACAGCACAAGCACAGAGAACAATGTAAACAACAAGCCTGCCAATAACATGCCACCCAGTCTGAGCAGCACACTGCCCACGCAGCAGCCTCAAAGGAGGAAGGCTTGTAGTAGAACGAAGGGTGGCAATGGCCAGCACCATCACAGAGGCGATGGCAGAGGGCACTATCGCCTCAAAGCTCTCAGAGCAGGTGGAGGAGGTAGCATGGGTGCTTTAGGACCCTCTGGGACAGAGCAATTAAATATACACCATCTACCCAAACATGCTTCCACTGATAATGGAAGTCTACGGAACAGCCATTCAGAGAGCCAAAATGTGCCTCTGACCAATGGGCAACACAGAGGGGAAGGACTCGCCACAAGCCCTTCAGAAGGTAGTGATGGAGGGAGTAGTGAATGTAGAAAACCTTTTCCACTGTTGCCCTCTGTGGCCAGTAGGGTCGCCATGCAGCAGAATGCTCAACGGCGCAGTGCTAGCAAAGACAATCTGAAACTGGCAGCTGCGGCTGAAAGAGAATCTAAGCGGAGCTTGTTTCCTCTCAACATGGCAACAGATGTCACCGGGACAGTCACAGCGACAGCCTTGTTGTCAGCGGTTTCAGCACCAAATGGAACACTAAAGGGTTCCGTGATAGAACTGGACACAAGCGGGACAGACCAATCACAGTGTTCGGTTGGTATGAAGAGCAGGGTTTGGAAAAGTGAGACAACAGTATAATACTGAGCAGAGGGTATAATTGAAAGAACTGACATTCAAAGTTTCTTGAAAAGCGTGAACGGTGTTCTTTTTTTTCTCCACAAGAGAAACAGTTGGCTCCTTTTATGATCTACCTTGTATATTCAAAGGATAGTTTACCCCAAAAAATTTTTTCCATACAATGAAAGTAAAACATTATGCCTAAAATGTTCTACTACGGGAAGAAAGTGATACAGGTTTGGAACAACATGAGGGTAATTTCCAAAAATTAAAATGATCTCATCATATACTCACCCTCATGCCATCCCAGATGAGTATGACTTTCTTTCTTCTGCAGAACACAAACAAAGATTTTTAGAAGACTATTTCTGCTCTGTAGGTCAGAACAATGCAAGTTAATAGTGACCAGTCCTTTCAAGATCCAAGAATCACATAAAGGCCACATAAAAGTAATCCATAAGCCTCCAGTGGTTAGAAGCGATATTATAAGTGTGGGTAAGAAACAGATAAATATTTAAGTCCTTTTTTACCATAAATCTCAACTTTCACATTCTTTTACATTTTGAAAGTGAAAGTAGAGATTTATGGTAAAAAAAAAGAAAAAATTATTTATTTTTTTAACATATATTGATTTAAGTACTGTTTCTCACTTAGACTTATCATATAGTTTCTATTGAGGCTTCTACTGAGGCTTCTGTTTGCCTCAGTCACCATTCACTTTCATTAAATCCTTTTTCCATACAATGAAAGTTAAATATTCTGCCTAAAAATTTCCACAGGGAGAAAGTCATATAGGTTTGGAACAACATGTGGGTAAGTGATGCCAGAATTTTTAATTTTTGGGTGAACTATCCCTTAAAGCTTTGGAAATCGTCTTTGAACTGTCCAACTGAAAGTGGTTGCCAGATAATAGTTATTTTGTTTGTTGGCAATGCTTTCAGGGGCTCTTATCATTGTGGTGTCTTATGAGGGACATTATGAAGTTGTTTTATACATATAAAGAAAGAAAAGAGGTGTGTGTGCAAAACTTTACGCATCCATAAAGACATTTGGTTTAAGTTGGTGTAATAAAATATGCAAAAATGTTTTGTGCT
The DNA here is from genome assembly GCF_019703515.2 of Myxocyprinus asiaticus. NCBI lineage: Eukaryota > Metazoa > Chordata > Actinopteri > Cypriniformes > Catostomidae > Myxocyprinus > Myxocyprinus asiaticus. Next base: position 35,341,843 of record NC_059367.1, read on the forward strand.
TTTGTTTGTCTGTAATACCACTTAATCTAACAACTTTTTTGAACACAATGAACAAATATCATTTTATTTGGAATATACCAAGGGATATGTGAGCATAAATTTCACCTATTTTGATCTTTATGTTACTGACTATGCATATCGAGACAGCTACAATATGTTTGTTTCCCAAGTGCTTTGTTTTGTTGTTGTTCTTGTTTCTGTTGTGTTTATTGTTTTCTGTTGTGTGTTTTTATTCAATGTATTTCATTTATGTGTCTGTAAGAATGTACATTATGTGTTATGTAAGTACTGTTTGACCATTACAGTGTTAATTCAACTTTATTAACTCTAGCACTAATAAGCATGCATCCTTTTAGTCAGTCCATCATGAATATGGAAAACTAAGAATTCCACACCAAATTTCCACGTGATAATTGGTAGTAAGAATATTGCTCTTTTTCTACTCAAGTTGTTGAGCAGAAACAAACGCTTTGGAAAAAAAAAAGTTGAATCATAGTGCCCTCTACTGGGTAATTTCTGCCATTGATCAAATGCACTGAAAACGAATCCCGTTGTTGGACAACTTATATGAACAAAGTGATAACTGCGGCAGTGATTGGATGAAGAGGGATGATTGTCCATACTTGTTCTGTTGTAGTACCATGTATAACATGGATTTTTAGCACTTGGTTCAGGCCTGTTTTTCTCATGTCGTAACCTGATGGCTCAGGTTATGGAGTGAGCATTTTATGTATTCTTATAAATGATGTATTTATATTATACATATCAGTATTAATGTTTTGGTGGAATTGTTAGTATGCAATTTTATGATAATCAGTATTTTACAGTGGATTGGTGGCCTCATCATTTGTTATAACAAATTGTGTTCATTACCAAGCTTCATTTAGCCCAAAATGCTTAGCTACAGTATTACTAAAAATTTGTAATGTACCAAGAATTATTATTACTCCCTTCAAAGCATATTCAAAATTCTGTTATCTGATAGCAAGGAATTTCCGAAAATAATCATTATTTTCTATATGTTCCTCAAATTTTATTCCTCAAGAGTATCCAAATGACTTCTCATGCAAGTAAAGAATTAACGATCCAAGGAATTCTCAGATCAGTGTGAGATCATTTTACTAACTCAAGGTACAGTTTTTGTGCTGTTATTTTTAGACCTTTGTCACATTGTGTCACACTGTTACAAAGTCAGAAGCGAAATGCATTGCCTGTCTTTAGCTTAAACTTTAATTGAAATAAGATAACTTTTAAAGTGTGTTTTCAGGGATGTTTGCATGCCAAAGATGCTTATGATTTAAACACCTTTTAACATTAGAGTAATGAGCTTATTTACAATTTTGTAAAATGTTACAGACATATTCGTAATTTACCTCTACAAGCCAGGAATCTCCCTTAAAGGAATAGTTCACCCAAAAATGAAAATTTGCTGATAATTTACTCACACTCAGGCCATCCAAGATGTATCTGACTTTCTTTCTTCATTAAAACAGAATTTAAGACTTTTAGGATTTCATTTCAGGCCGCCTTCTCTAAACAATGCAAGTGAATGTACTCCATTTTTTGACGGTCCAAAATGCATATTTAGGGTGCATCAAAATAATCCACATGACTCCAGTCGACAAATAAAGGTCTTCTTAACTCAAACGGTTGATTATTTTGAGAAACAAAACAATACTTATATACTTTAACTACAAATGTTTGCTTCCGTACATCTGTGACGTGCGCTCATGAGAGGGATGACGTAAGCTTGTTGGTAAGGTCACGCGTCACGTGGAGGAGGAGTCAGGAAGCGCGTCATTGTTTACATTGTTTTTTTTTATTATTATTATTTGGAAATGATTTTTTATTTTATTTTATATTGTTTTGAAATTGTTTTGGACTGTTTTGGTTTGTGAACGGCGTTTGGTCTGTGCTCTGTGCAAGTTTCTATTGTAAACAATGACGCGCTTCCTGACTCCTCCTCCACGTGACGCGTGACCTTACCAACGAGCTTACGTCATCCCTCTCATGAGCGCACGTCACAGAGATGTACGGAAGCAAACATTTGTAGTTAAAGTATATAAGTATTGTTTTGTTTCTAAAAATAATCAATCGTTTGCGTTCAGAAGAACTTTATTTGTCGACTGGAGTCGAGTGGATTATTTTGATGCACCCTAAATATGCATTTTGGACCGAGTACATTCACCTGCATTGTTTAGAGGAGGAGGCCTGAAATGAAATCCTAAAAATCTTAAATTCTGTTTTGATGAAGAAAGAAACTCCGATACATCTTGGATGGCCTGAGGGAGAGTAAATTATCAGCAAATTTTCATTTTTGGGTGAACTATTCCTTTAAATTTGGTAAATATTCAATATTGTTAAAGAACCATTTAACCAAGAAGCATTTAATGTCATGATGAACAGAGTCATAATTAACCATTTGTAAGGTTAAAGCAATAGCGGATTTAGGCATGGTCGACATGTGTCGTTGCACAGGGCGGCATCTTGCTGGGGGGGAGGAGGGCACGAGGCACCCACACAGACCCCACCCCCCAGTCAACAATTTCGGGGCGTGTTGAAGCGGGTTTCGCCCAGGGCACCATACAAGCTAGAACCGCCACTGGGTTAAAGTTAAACTAACTGTTTAACTTCAGCTATGAAGGTTAATAGTAATCAACATTATATCATTACAGGTTTCATGTTCTGTTACAGTTTGGATGTAATGTCAGTAGCTTTTGGTTTAAGTGTCATCTTAAACTGTGACAACAATCTAAAGTCAAACACATAGAAGTTTTTGGCCTGCTCAAAGTATGCCACATGTATGTAATACTTTTTTCTTAGAAAGAAATTTACATTTTGTGCCTCATGGTTTCATGTGACAGTGTGATATTTGCATGAACAATTTCTCCCCCTTTTGGTAGGTCTAGCTTCTGAGGATCAGTATAAATTGTTTTAGCTGTCATTTTGAAGTTTAAAAAAGGGAGTTTTCAATACTATTTTAAATATTTATATTTTTGTCACTCACGTCAATCTGAAAATGTTAGCAGCATTTTTGCACCGATTTCAGTAATATATTTGTTATAGATGTTAAGATTGTGCCTTATCAATGATCTGATGCAAAATAAAGGTTTGGAAAAAGTGCCATAAAATTGGAATTGTTTTGTTTGTTTTAGAAATTTACTAGAATGTATTGTGTGTGTTTGACCTAAATGAGAAAAAATGTAACTCTACACGACTGAGAGCAACACACACTGTTTTGCATTTGGCATTTACGTAACTTCTGTCTCAATGTAATATGTAAATTGACATCCTCCAAAGCAAATAAAGCCAATCAAAAAGGACCTTGTTTTATTGACACATACTTTGACCAACCAGTTTACAGAAATGCAGTTACAGCTTTCAGACATGCGGTCGCTGAAAGCACAGACAACATCACTGTTCACAACACTGATAAAGACTTTTTGGGCCTTCAGCTCTTGTTAAAGTGTTTATCAAATAGTGCTAAAAAAAACCCCTATCATTCATTTACTACTGTTGTTAGATCTATCTATACTGTGTGTTTAGTTTAGAGTTTGAAGGTTACGTTTATAGCCAGTGTGGGGCAAAGTGTACTAACAAACTAATATGAGTCACTGATCTGTTCAGATAACCACAGACTGATCCCAGTGTGTAAATATGAGAGATGATGGCTAATCAGCCTTCAAAACGACTGCTCAGACTACCACTTTCTATTTTTGTCTCGCTGAAACAGCCTTTAAAACCCAAGCTTTAACAATGGTTCGTTTTGGTCGCTAATATGAATTAAGGAAGTTAACCAAATACTTACGAAAGGCCAAATTATTTTTAAATGTCCTCAGCATTACTCGTCATAATTGCATTTTTACTAGTAAGAATTCCAAGAGAGCACTACAATTGCATTTTGTACTAGTAAAATTACAGTTTATTGGAATATTTACTTGTCATGTGTTTTTATTTACTTCCATTCATTTTTAATTCCAAAGCTCATCAAATTCATTTTTAATAGTATGAATTCCAATTAGAGAGCGCCACTGCATTTTGTTATTAGTAAAAGTTACAATTGAATAATTGACTTGTCATATGTTTCTATTGATTCCCATTAATTTTTAATTCCAGAGCTATTCAATAGAATTTTTACTAGTAAGAATTTCAATTACAGAGCTCTCTAACTGATTTTTTACTAGTACAAATTCCAATAATAGAGCTCTACAATTAACATTTCTACTAGTAAAAATTCCAGTTCCAGTTGAACAATTTACTTGTCATAAGTTTCTATTGACTTCAATTCATTTTTAATTCCAAAGACCATCAAATAATTTTTACTAGTAAGAATTCCAATTAGAGAGCAATACAACTGCATTTTTACTATTAAAATTCCAATTGCAATTGAACAATTTACTTGTCATATGTTTCTATTGACTCCTATTCATTTTTAATTCCAAAGATCATCAAATGAATTTTTACTAGTAAAAATTCCAATTCCAATTTAATAATTTACTTGTCATATGTTTCTATTGACTCACATTCACTTTTAATTCCAGAGCTATTCAATTGAATTTTTACTAGTAAGAATTTCAATTACAGAACTCTCTAATTACATTTTTACTAGTAAGACTTCCAATTAGAGAGCTCTACAACTGAATTCTTACTGGGAAAATGCAAATAGAAAGATTAATTTGAATTTTTACTAGTAAAAAAATCAAAGAGTTCTGTAATTGAAATTCTTGTAGAAAATCTATTGTAGAGCTCTCTAATTGAGTACTAGTAAAAATGCAATTACAAAAAATAATGCTGTGAGCATTAAAAGCTAAATCGGCTTGCCATAAATGCTACTTTATAAAGTTTATGATATTGATGACACAGTAGGTCTAGACCACACAGCCTCGCTATCATTCCCGTCAACAATTTAATACTCAGAATAAGGTCCTGAAATGTTCTGAGATAAGTTTACCCACAGACATGTGCTTATATCATCCATTAAAGTATCTCGATTCTATGATATCCAAATCCAACCATTTAGTTTTATAAATTACTCTCTAGAAGTAACCAACTATTAAAATAAGTTATAAAATATGAATAGTCTTATGTAAGGAATTACTTTTTGAATTGTAGGAATTGATCCCTGCATTTTATTATTGCTATGTAAACTATATCATACAGAAAGAAACCCAGAACAGGGTACAGCCAGGCAGGGGATACATTACATAAAGACATTAATATTTAATACCTGTATCACCTGAGTGCTGGATACACAGGACACGTCATGCATGGGGGCGGGGCTTACGAAACCTCCCAAACAGTTACGCACTCAACGAGAGGAACAACACAGCAGCCAGCGACACCGGAGAGAGTCAAACCAAAATCAAACGGGCTCAGACGAGCGAAACGCATCTTTTCGTCCCGGTTTTGTCCTGGACTTTACCAAACAGTGCCGAGAATGTCTTTGGGTGACCAGCAGTGGTATCCCACTAGCGCACAGGTAACGGTGATCCAAGCACGAAACCTGCGGATCAAGGGCAAAAATGGCACGAACGACGCCTATGCCATCATGCAGGTTGGTAAGGACAAGTTTTCCACGTCGGTGGCGGAGAAATGCGTCGCTCCCGAGTGGAAGGAGGAAGCAACGTTCGATCTGCCGCTGTTCCATCAGGGAAACGCTGACCGATGTACGCTGTACATCATCGCAATGCACCGAGCCCTGGTGGGGCTGGACAAGTTTTTGGGGCAGGCTGTCATTAACCTAGTGGACCTACACGCCAGCAGATCGCGCAAAAAGACGGGGTGAGTAGCATTCTGTGATATTTGGGAATATAAGTGTTGTGCTGGTGTTTGAGTTAGTCTTTGCATAAAAAAAATAAAATAAAAATAAAATGAAAAAGATGAAACACTTCAGCCACATTCTTGCAGTTTGCCCATCAAACTTAGTATTAAACTACATTACACTTAAGAATTTTCACTCAAAGATGTTTTTAAATGATTTGAGTGTTTTACATATTAGTTTAGCATATTGTAATGTTTTTAGTCCCTGTTTTTGAATGGGTAGAGCTCAGAACTCCACCCTTGTAAAACAATATTAGGCAGGTAATAGTACACTTGGCCTCCTCCTGAGGACTGATCCGTTTTGTGTGTGTGTGTGTGTGTGTGTGTGTCCCCTCATGAATATTATACAATCATCTTTAATCACTAAAGACATACTAAGACACAGGGCTGTTTCTAGCTATAAGTGGTATAAGCGCTTGGGGCCCCGAGTCAACAGGGGTGTTTTATTAGATTTTTTTTAAATATATATAATTATTATTTATAGTAATTTATTGTTAATTTATATAGTTATTTATTGTAAATGTATTATTGTTATTATTGTTATTATTTATTTATTTTTGCCATTTATTATGTAATAATATACACCAGTAGGCTCCAAGTAGGATTTTGCTTAGGGCCCCCATATAGACACATTATTACCCTGATTAGATGTTTCAAACGTCATGTTTCCGCCACATATTAGTCTTCTTTAATCTGATTATTCATTGCCATTTATCAGTAGTTGTCCATCAAACTGCATCGTGACATGAAAAAACGAGAGGGTGTGTGTACATATTACATTACATAGGCTTTGTGCTCTTTGACAGTCTTTTTAGATGTTTTCAAACAGTTAGCCTATGTAGCTGGGGATAAGGATACTTCTATTTATGGAAGCACAGAAGTCATGTATATATGAATTTGTCATTACTATAGTCACCTTTGACCCTCTGAACTCAATACACTTTTGTCCATCAATATCATACATTATACCCTACATCTGCTGTATGGTTTGAATAATACAGCTATTTCATCATTCCCAATGCTCTCTTTTGTTCATCTTGAATCATTTGGCTGTATTGCTTGCTAAGAAAAAACATGTCACAATGACACCATGGAAGTTTGTCCATCCGATCAGAGTTGTCATAAAGTGTTAAATAGTTTACTTTAGTGTTGTAAAACTTGTAGATATTTGCTCTTACAGACCGTTTTCAGTCTTTAAGGAAGAGGAAGCTCAAATGTCAAAAATAGATTTGATTTGGGGTGTTTTAATAGGTTGTTATTGAATCGAGATATACACCCCTGACAGTTTATGATTCATCATGGTTAAATTTAAAAAATGTGTTTTTAAAATCACTTCTCAGTAAGTGAGGAGTAATTTTATTTATAATAACCAAGATGATTCACATGATTATTATTAGCTTCAGATAACAATGTGTGTCACATTCAAGTATGACAGTTCTGGAGGAGGTAGTGCAATTGTGATTAACTGGGAGTAACTTTGCCTGTTTATCTTCAGTTTTATCTTTAGTCTAGTTACTGTCGAGTCAGTTCTAGCTTTTTCCACCAGATTTGTTGCTACATCCTTAAATGATCTGTTCCCGCTTCAATTTATTTCCCAATCCAAGGAAAAGAGATTAATTGAGTAAAATGGTCCACCACAAGCTCACACAACCAGTCTAACCATATTACAAATAATGACGTTTTAACATTCCACTCCACCCATCCCAGCCCAGTACAATAACATTTCTCTTTGCTAGTCATTAACTGACAGCCATGAGTCACACCCAAGGTTGGGCTAATGGTGTGTGACAATGTACATTAGCTTTGACTTTCTAACCTGGACCTGTAAGGTTAATATATGTGTTCTTTGGTTTGGGTAGTTCTGGTTTATGCAATTCAGTAACTTTAATACTAGCCCAACCTATTTAGACAGATTCTCAGATGTTGTTATGCAGTTTGATCCTCTTCCTTAAACCAGATCTGATGTGAATGAAGACTTCTTGATTTCATTGCATCTTTACCTGAACACAGCTAAAGTTTCACTGCTGCCCTTGGAAAGTGAAGAGAGAGCTACATCTGGCAAAAACATGATTATTCATGGCTAAAATATAGTACAATAATGTAGTTTGTTCTCATATTGGACTGATGCCACCTGCCATTCATATTCAGGCCCAGATGGAATTGGTAACTGAGAGCGCATTATCAAATTAGTGCACATATTTAATTAACAAAAATGTATTCCATGGGGGATGTGTGGAACTTTGTAACGATGGGCAGTCCAATTTTGTGGAACTTTATGCAGAGCTTTGTGGGCGCTTATTCCGTTGGGACCTGCTCATATTCAGTTTGGCATAACCTTAATATTTTCCAGGATGAAAAACAAAGCAAGTTCCCAAATATTTGCTCTTTTAGTTTCACGAAGGCCCATAACCACCATGCGATTGTATGAGGAAACTATTATAAAGCCATTTTCTACTTCTCTCTTATGAAAATGGGTTTTTGTGTTTAGACAAGGCAGCTTTTTTTTTGGCCGATACTAATGATTGTTGTTATTGACACTCCATGGTTGAATACACTGCAAGCATTTTATCATCTGTTGTCACTTAGAACACAAGCTAGCCATAAAATCGTGTTTCCTTTCTTGTGCACGAAAAAGCATACACCTGCAGAATCCCAATGTTAAACTTAGAACCATAAGTCCAAATAACTTGTAGGGCTGGTATTGATATAGATTTCCAGATTTAATTTGATTCTGATTTACAAGCTCTCGATTTAATTCTGATTTTGATTTGATTAGATTTTAATATTAGATTCATTTGGATATATTTTAGTCATAATGTCCATCTTGCTTACATATGAAAGAAATTCTCTCTCAGCTAACACTGTAAATTATACATGGTACCTTCTAACTTGGTACATCATGAAAATATATATTTTAAAACTGAACAACAGGGCCCACACAATGCAGTTCAGTTGTAACATATATAATAATCAATAGAGGTAGACCAATATATTGGTTTTACCAATTAATTGGTGCTGATAGCTGCTTTTTGGGATTTTGGTTGAACATCTTGGATTTTATTTGTTTTGGGCTCCTGTAGTTTCTATATCTGTGCCTGTCATGGTAAAAATAAATAAATAAATAAATAAAAAGACTAAGAAATTTTTTAACATTCTATAAATCGATTTTAAAAACTATAAAATTAATCGGTGATCTGCCTTTTCCACCACCTTAGTTATCGGTGTCAGCAAAATCCACTATCGACCTACCTCTAATAATCAACACAACCAAAACTGAAATAAGCTTTAAAGTAAACGTAAAAGATCAATCTTGGGATTTTAAGAATCGTTATCGAGATCATTCAAAAAAAGATTGCGATTCATCATAAAATCAATATTTTTACCCAGCCCTAATATCCTGGGTAATAACTCCGGACAAGGGAGTAAAACGTTGCTCTGACAGAAATGTTTTTTTCTTGTTGTTCTTTTCAAGCAGTCATTATTGTGTGTATTGCAAACAACACATGCTTTATGGGATGGTAAATGTCACTTTTAAGGAGTATTGCATGTTATCTTCTTGCTCAGAAAGCTCCACACATTTCCATGCAATTCCAACTACAGTAATTCTCAAAATTACCCACTCTTTGCATGTTTGCTTATTAAATATTATGACTAATTTAATAATGTTTCAGCTACCAATAAGAATGTTATCAGCCCCTTTTAACACTTATCTACCATACTGTCCCCAACAATTGTCACAGCATATACACTCACTGAGCACTTTATTAGTAACACCTGTACACCTACTTATTAATGCGATTATCTAATCATCCAATCGTGTGGCAGCAGTGCAATATATAAAATCATGCAGATACGGGTCAGTAGCTTCAGTTAATGTTCACACCATCATAATGGGGAAAAAAATTTGATATCAGTGATTTCAACCATGGCATGATTGTTGGTGCCAGACAGGCTGGTTTGAGTATTTGTGTATCTGCTGATCTCCTGGGATTTTCACGCACAACAGTCTCTAGGGTTTACTCAGAATGGTGTAAAAAAACATCCAAATGCCTTGTTGATGAGAATGGAGAATGGCCAGACTGGTTCGAGCTGACATAAAAGGCTATGGTAACTCAGATAAACACTCTGTACAATTGTAGTGAGCATCTCAGAATGCGCAACATGTCGAACCTTCAGGCAAATGGGCTACAACAGCAGAAGACCACGTCGGGCAGTTTATTAGGACCATAGTGTTCTTAATAAAGTGCTCTGTTAGTGTAGATAGATAGATAGATAGAACCTTTGATAATTAGTTGCAGTGTCAGGTACATTACTTGCACTTGCAGTATACACATGCTTGGTTAAGATTATGTTCTAAATGACCTCTGTCCCTTCAAATAGTTTAATATTTATAAATCTTTGAGCTTAATTTCAGTTTAGCTTTGAGGAAATGAGGGCTGTTTTTTATACAAATACAGAGAGCAGACGAGTTTCCCTTTATTTGCCTACTGTATTAGGTCAGCTTGCTGATTTTTCCATGAGCTGTCCTGTTCTGCCTAAGTACAGAGAAAAGGCAGTCTGTTTGCCTAGGGTTTGCCCCAGTTCACATGTTCACCATCTAAGGTTAGCGTTTACCACAGTACCTGAGACTATACATAATTGTGAATTGGATTTAGTTGTGATGTGACTGTTAGGGTGTATCCATGTAGTGTTACATTTAAAGCTGTAACACAGCAAAGCAATCTCAGATCATCTTGGATAATCTTGCAGTCATATTGTAATTTTTGTAATCTATGAACATGATGTTTATTCTAATTTTGCATTTCTCTCTCTCTCTCTCACTCATTCTTTCTCAAATACGTTGACACACGGGGATTGAATTTTGCCTCTTCTAGCTTTTCTTTGTGCGTTATGGTGTAGTATTACTGTCCTACATCAGGGTAATGTTGATATAGCAGCTTTTGACATTGAGGAGTAGGTCAGATGTTCGTCACTTGAGAAGAATAGCTAAGAATGTTGTTGTGATGCTACAGTATAGACCTTTTAATTGCATTATTAATAAAAATGCTGTATTAACAGTTAAACAGTTTCTGAATGATGACTATAAAATGTGCTTTACATCAGTCTACTGACTTTGAAACTTGCATTTCATATGAATATTAAGCTTACTTACTTTTCAACCAAAGTAGTTTAAAGTTTTTAGATTGCAAGGACAATCATTAGCTGGCCTTTTTTAGGGATACATCCTGATAGGTCTCATTTGAATTCCTCTCTATTTTATTAGTTTACAAATGATTAGTGGATCTTGCCAAAGCAAACATCACTATTACTATTGCTGGTGCTAGGGATTTGAACAAACCCCTAATCCTTAGGATTAAACATAGGAATGTAACTCATCCCACACCATGACGAACATCAATGATGTGTCAAATCATGTGGCTAGTTGAGGAGAGGTTTGTTATTACTTTTTGGAATTGTATTTTTCTAAAAGTCTTTTGCCAGTCGGGCAATAAACGGGCAAAAAGTATTGATACTTTTTTCTTAAGAAAATCTAGCCTAGTCTATAATAGTTATGTTAGTAGCTTAGGTCCTTTAAGGTGTAAAGTAAATCAGAGTGTTGTATTAAAGAGATGAAGGAAACTCCTAAGAGAAATTAACGTCAAGTGATCTTACAGTTCCCTAATGATTTTGCTATGCTTTTACAGTATGTAGGCCAACTTTCCCAACATATGTCCTCATAAGCTCTTAATGAAATGTTATCCCTCAAATAAAAGAGCAGAGTAAACTTGCTGCACCAGTTTGTTTTTCAGTATTTGAGTGGCTAGGGGCCTTGGTGTAGTGTTTCTCATTAAACATGATTCTGTGTACCTTGTTTAAATAAAGGATATCCATGAAATCCAGTGGTTCCTGTTAACCCTTTTCTCATATGCTCCATACACAGAAAGGATCAGTCGCCAAATAAAATAATTTGTTCTTGTTTTTTTTTTATTTTGCATGCGTTTTATTTTTCCATTTATTTTTCTTTTAGTGAAGTTTTAATACTTCACTCAATAACAGCATTGCTAAGTGTTTTTATTAAAACTTTATAATCACCTGAGACCCGAGCATGACTGCTGTGTGCATTTTCCATTTCCCTTTTTTATTTGTAACTAGTAGCACCTAATAAACAAAGCAAAAAAAAAATCTAGAGAAAATAGTTTTGCTAAATATTTATGTCCACATACGTGGACAGTGAGACTACGTTGTGAAATTTTAAATAACACTAAGCTATAGAAAGTCAGATTTTTTTTTCATCAGAATAAATAATTCTTATTTAAAGTAATGTCCAGCATCATCCAATCACTGCAAACCCTGTTAAAATAAATGTAGCATTATGAAATTCTGAATCTATGTACCGAATACCATTGTCTGCCAAACATGTTGAGTGGTCCAATCATCATCTGCAGCCTGAAACTGAACTTTTGGTTGGATTGTAGGAGTGAATGCACTTGGCTGCATAAAGAGCTATAGGTGCTACCTTGCTCACTATTTAGTGAATGACTTAACCCCCAGTGTGCTGTCTGTCTGCACTGGCCTCAGAACAGTTCAAAATGCACCTTATTTTCATCCTAACTCCATGTAAATCCTCTGAAAGCAACATTTTTCAGCTTTTGGATGAACCCATTTATTCTCAATGTGAAAATGCACAGTAAATACACTGCCTAGCCAAAGAAAAATTGCATACTCTAAAATTTCGTTGGACCGCTTTGATTACAGCTCGCATTCGTCATTGCATAGTTTCGACAACTTTATGCAACGTCACAACATTTATTTCCATCCAGAGTTGCATGAATTTTTGGCAGAGGTCTTGAATTGATGACGGGAGAGTTGAACCACTCTGTAAAGTCTTCTCCAGCACATCCCAAAGACTTTGAATGGGGTTAAGGTCAGGACTCTGTGTTGGCCAATTCATGTGTGAAAATGATTCCTCATGCTCACTGAGCCACTCTTTCACAATTTGAGCCAGATGAATCTTGCCATTGTCATCCTGTAAAATGCCCATGCCATCAGGGAAGAAAAAATCCACTGATGGGATAACCTGGTCATTCAGTACATTCAGGTGGTCAGCTGACTTCATTTTATTGCCGTATAACATTGCTGAGTCTAGACTTGACCAATTGAAGCAACCCCAGATTATAACACTGCCTCCAGAGGCTTGTACAGTGGGCACTACAGTATGCATGACAGGTGCATCGCTTCATGCACTTCCCTTCTTACCCTGATGCGCTCATCGCTTTGAAATAGGTTAAATCTGGACTCATTAGACCACATTACTTTTTCCATTGCTCCACAGTCCAATCTTTATGCTCCCTTTTTTACGATGTGACTTCAAGTGTTTTAGTGATCTCGGATTACGATCATTCAAGATTTTTTTCCAAACACATTTCTTCTGCAAAGCTGACAGTTCACCACTATCCTTCCAGGTTTTAATAATGCGTTGGACAGTTCTTAAACCAATTCTAGTGATATCAGCAATCTCCTTACTTGTTTTCTTTGCTTGATGCAGGCCAATAATTTGCCCCTTCTGAAACACAGTAACATCTTTTCCATGACCACAGGATACGTCTTCCGACATGGTTGTTTAAGAAATGAGAAGCCACACGTTGCATCAGTTAGGGTTAAAATAATTGTTGCCAGTTGAAACATATTAATCACTGCAATAATGATCCAGTCATAGGCTCTTAAGTATCTGCTTATTTAAATCCAAACGGCAACTTATTTTTTGGCCAGGCAGAAGGTTGAAAGTTATTCAAAATAACTAACATGTTTTTCTACTTTTGAGGAATGCGGTGCCAGAGTTCACATATGTGGACATCATGTTTATCAGCGTGCTGACGAGCGAAAAATGAACGTGTTTTTTTAAAGCGGCATATCAAACGAAACTAGAGACACTACTCTTTACAACCAAACAAGTTTCAATGAAAAAATGTAAAGATATTTCTTACCAGAGGCACTTTTTGTTGTTTCAAGGAAATCGACGGCATGCTGTTGTGTCACGTGACTTGGTGCGGCAGAAGTTAACGCTTTAAATGAGAGTCTAGAGTCTTGTGAACAGTATTCAGTCGGTTTTATTCATTTAAATTATGTGTTGCGCATAGCGAATCCAAAATAGCGAGTCCTCACATGAGGCAGCGGGATCACACAAGGATAAAGTGGAAGCCCACCACCACCTCTTTATTGTCTATAGTCACTTTTTATAACACTGTTACTCTAGTCCAGAAATTGAGACATGTCGCAGGCTGGACTCAAACCTTCATTATCCATGTGCGCACCATGAGATGGGAATCGTAAAAAAAATTAGGGCTGAGACTATCGATTATTTTGGCACCCAAGTAATCTAAAGAATATACTGATTGCATAAAGTTGTAAAGGTGAAGTCACGTTTGGCTAAAATCATTCATTAGCCTAAGTTTTGATGCACTCTACAATTGAATAAGAACCACAAAATAATTTTGCAAACAATATCTAAAGCCAACAGATACCAAAAGCAGATATATAATATAAAAAATATATATATAATTCAAGCTGCCAGAGATTGTGCCCACCTTTTCTTTTTTTTTTTTTTAAATGCAAGATCTACTTTTTCTTTAACTAGTTCAACATGATGTAGATATTTCAGTTTAAAACTCAAATATGGGAAAACAGGCTATGGAAATAAAATATTTTATCTTTTGGAAACAATGTCTGCCCACCAATCTGGTTTATTGAGGATGAGTTCTATTCATGGTTGAACTGTTTTATGGAGATAAAAAGCCATTTTATTTGTTTGTTGTTTGGTTTTTGTTTGTCTTTTAAATATCACTTACATGCAACACAGAATACAGTACAGTTTCCACTCAGTTTTGCTTCAGGTAAGCCAAAGTTTTATATTGTGTCTGCAGGGCGTGAGACGCACCGCTGTGTGGCTTTAACAGCTCATGTTAATATTTGACTGACAGTATACAGAGCTGAGCTTTATTTAGTAAAGTAAAGTTCTCTGGGTTCCCATATTGAGTTTAACATGTGGTAATGGTCATAAACTATAAAATATTTATTGGAAGTGGGGCATTGCACACTATTACAAACTTCATCATGAATCATCATGAAATCTAATTAACATTAGGAGGAAGATCACATTTACATTTAAATTGTTTAAAATGTACACAGAATGGAACACAAATTTAAATTAGCAGAAAATAACGTGTGGATCCAATCAGATTTACTGAGCAGAAAGTGTTTGTGCATCCGTCACTGCTTGTGTAACTTTAATTAAATCCGACGGACGGCTTTTCATAATATTATTTTACGTTGCTTCATAAAAGCCTATATAGCAAACGATTGTGTAGATAAATAGGTTTAGAGTGCATTCTAATGTGTTTTTCTATGTTCAGCGTGTCCCGTACGGAAATGAATGGCTCACCTTCTCTCGCGCATCTAGATGCACAGCACCGCACATCGCATGCAGAAGAACTTTTCGCGTGTGTCCAGCAGGTCTGTGGAAACTGGGTGTCATCTTTTTGAGTTCTATTGCATTTCTGAAGTGATGTTATGGTTTTTCAGGTCTTGCATTGATTTTCAATTCTAAAGTTAAGTGCTCTCACAAAACCTACTTTTTTTAATTGCTCCTAGACCGTATGTCTGATTTATTAGAACTTTTGCACATTGAGTGACACTCATTACAAAATGTTCTGGAATTCATGGAGATAGACCAAACCGTTTTCGTTTACCGCATCAATGAATTCGATGGCGGTACATAAAGTACCTGCACAGTTTCAGCACAGTGACATCTACTGGTCAAGAAATATGAAAAATTGCTATTTTTGGCTGAAAATCATGAGACTGGTGTCTTTATACTCCAATGTGTATACAGAGTCGAATGCAACCAAAGTCGTTTTAGCAAGTCAGTCCACTTGGCGGCCATCTTTGGAACCCTCTCGGGCAGGCTGGGTATCTATTTTTCTATGTAAACAACCAGTATACAAGTGCAGCTCCAATCTACTTGAATGGGGAAAGACCGAAATCTCCAAAACAGTTGGTTTTCCTGGCTTGTATAGCTAATGAGAATGTTCATTCTCGAGTTGATTGACAAGCAATGCCTGTATCTAAAAGGTGACTGGCTCTTTTACCTGTAAGGCGGGTCTTTCTTTTCTACATCCGCTGGCCGTGGCCCGTCTCTGCTAAATAGTCTCTGATGATACCTATAATTTGATGTCGGCCATGAATTGTCTTGTAATATAAGCAATTCTACTAAAGTTTTTTATACTGCTTTTCTTGAAATCACAATCAGTTATGTCCAATCATACACTGCCGGCCAAAAGTTTGGAATAATGTACAGATTTTGCTGTTTCGCAAGGAAATTGGTACTTTAATTCACCAAAGTGGCATTCAACTGATCACAATGTATAGTCAGGACATTACTGATGTAAAAAACAGCACCATCACTATTTGAAAAAAAGTCATTTTTTTTATCAAATCTAGACAGACCCCATTTCCAGCAGCCATCACTCCAACACTATCCTTGAGTAATCATGCTGAATTGATCATTTGGTACTAGAAAATCACTTGCCATTATATCAAACACTGTTATTTGGTTCGTTAAATGAAGCTTAACATTGTCTTTGTGTTTGTTTTTGAGTTGCCACAGTATGCAATAGACTGGCATGTCTTAAGGTCAATATTAGGTCAAAAATGGCAAAAAAGAAACAGCTTTCACTAGAAACTCATCAGTCAATCATTGTTTTGAGGAATGAAGGCTATACAATGCTTGAAATTGCCAAAAAAAAAAAAAAAAAAAAAAACTGAAGATTTCATACAAAGGTGTACACTACAGTCTTCAAAGACAAAGGACAACTGGCTCTAACAAGGACAGAAAGAGATGTGGAAGGCCAGATGTACAACTAAACAAGAGGATAAGTACATCAGAGTCTCTAGTTTGAGAAATAGACGCCTCAAATGTCCTCAGCTGACAGCTTCATTGAATTCTACCCGCTCAACACCAGTTTCATGTGCAACAGTAAAGAGAAGACTCAAGGGTGCAGGCCTTATGGGAAGAATTGCAAAGAAAAAGCCACTTTTGAAACAGAAAAACAAAAAGAAAAGATTAGAGTGGGCAAAGAAACACAGACATTGGACAACAGATAACTGGAAAAGAGTGTTATGGATCTTAAACCCATTGAGCTTTTGTGGGATCAGCTAGACTGTAATCCATATCTATGGCGAGTGCTACAGGAAGTGTGGGGTGAAATGTCACCTGAGTATCTTGAAAAACTGACAGCTAGAATGCCAAGGATCTGCAAAGCTGTCATTGCTGCACGTGGAGGATTTTTTGATGAGAACTCTTTGAAGTAGTTTAAGAAATTCTGAACAATTTTTTCAAATTGTAATAGTAATTTTTCATGTTATTAATGTCCTGACTATACATTGTGATCAGTTGAATGCCATTTTGGTGAATAAAAGTACCAATTTCTTTCCATAAGAGCAAAATCTGAACATTATTCCAAACTTTTGGCCACTAGTGTATGTCCGCGAATGATAGCACACTGGCCCTAATGCTAAGAACACAATGTAGTCTACTCTTCAAACTGCTCAAAACACAGTTAGTCATTGCAATTGAGGTCAAATTAGGAGGAGCAATGTTTTATCAAGGACTTTTTTGTTAGAGTTTGCCTTTCCCTGTGTGGAGAGAAACTGCTAAGTATTGCCTCCTGTCATTGCCTTGTTGGGGGGATGTTAGCTTAGAAGTTAGGAATGTGTAGGATTTTGACATGAATTCCATTTGTCAAGTTTTTCACAGGTTCTCACATCTCTGGCATGCTGCTTCGGAAAACATGAGACATGATGGTATGGATCGAAACATAAGAGCTGAGCCCTTCACATTTGGGAAAGAATTACAAAGAATAACATTACAATCTACATTAAAGTCCACATTAAAATCAGGATGCAAAATGTAGGCTAATTTAAACCTGGAAGTTTCAAGATTTTGAAACATGTAAATCCATGCAAATTGATATATAAATATAAAATATGCCCTATTTCTAGGTCAGAAATTAAATAAGCAAATTTGTGATATTGACAATGTTAACTCATGTTCAATGTTTCCTTGCCTTTATTGAAGCACACAAGATGCTCTTTGGAACATTCTCAAATCATGTTGGGATAACATCGATCATCAGTGTAATTTTCACTGAAATTGTTATTTAAAAAAACTATAAATAAATAAATAATTAGAAACATGCAAAATAGAAGCATTTTCACAAGAGGAATTGTGAACCCCACTGTATTTATGGAAGATATGTATAGTGTGAAAGTGACTATAAAAATTTATTTTATTGCAAGGTGACTTATTAAAGGAAATTAGGTATCTGTTTTTCAGCTGTGATGTTCTGTACTCTCAGTTTGTTACGTGTCTGTTGTTCACATTCCCTTTTGTCTAAACAAACTTTAAGGCACAAGCTAATCTATGGGGGCCGGCATTAGGACTGTAATTATCTTGAAAGAACTTTCCTTATCCAATTCCAAACAGTGACATCCTCATGAAGAACATTCCTTGTACTGTGATTCCTGATAGGCACCATTTCCCCTTAGTCTTTCTTCCATCCAGAAACTCCAGATTTTAGTTTCCTACTGTGAGCTAAAGTGTAAGATCACTAACTTTTCCATTCTGAATTTGAAGGTTTCTGCAAAGCTACAGTAAATTTGAACAAAGCACGTAGTAGGGTTGCGCTGATACCAAAATTTTGGCTTCGGTATGATACCAGCCCTGGTACCTCGGTATCGATACTAACTCGATACTTAGGCAATTTATAAAATAAAAATAAAAATTCTTATAGATAGAAATTATGCCTTTTCTGTTCCATGTTAAATGTTTTAGTTAAATGCTATGATCAAATTGTGTTTAATCAAATACATACTGTACAGCTTTAATCAAATGAAAATATAATACTTTTCAACTATATGTATATATATATATATATATATATATATATATATATACACACACACACACACACACACACACACACACACATATGAAAAGACAGATGCAATTAAGACCCAAAATAGATAGAAGGACTGTGGTGAATTCTCCAAGAAGCTTTGAACATCCTCTCTGCCAACAACCAAGGAAAACTGTGTCCAGGTGTTTCTAGGAGAATTGGTGCTGTTTTGAAGGCAAATGTGGTCACACTTAATATTGATTTAGCTTTTTTTATGTTTACTGGACTTTGTGTGACATTAACTGATAAATGAAAACTATTTATGACATTATTTTTGAAGACATCCTCACTATGCAACATGTTTCACAAGTGCTTAAAAAGTTTGCAATTTTCCAAGCTGCTTAAAGGCAACGACTTGCCAAAACTATCGTATGTTTGTATGTATGCGATAGTTTTGGCAAGTCGTTCAGGACATCTACTCTGTGCATGACACAAGTAATTTTTACAACAGTTGTTTACAGACAGATCGTTTCACCAGTGGGTCAGAAGTTTACATACACTAAGTTAACTGTGCCTTTAAGCAGCTTGGAAAATTCCAGAAAATGATGTAAAGCCTTTAGACAATTAGCTTCTGATAGTAGGTGTACCTGTGGATGTATTTTAAGGCCTTCCTTTAAACTCATCACCTCTTTGCTTGACATTATGGGAAAATCAAAAGAAATCAGCCAAGACCTCCACAAGTCTGGTTCATCCTTTGGCACAATTTCCAAATGCCTGAAGGTACCACGTTCATCTGTACAAACAATAGTACACTAGTATAAACATCATGTGACCCATGTGCGCTCCGGAAGGAGACGATTTCTGCCTCCTATAGATTAATGTAGTTTGGTGCGAAAAGTGCAAATCAATCCCAGAACAACAGCAAAGGACCTTGTGAAGATGCTGGAGGAAACAGGTAGACAATTATCTATATCCACAGTAAAGCAAGTCCTATATCGACATAGCCTGAAAGGCTGCTCAGCAAGGAAGAAGCCACTGCTCCAAAACCGCCATAAAAAAGCCAGACTACAGTTTGCAAGTGCACATGGGGACAAAGATCTTCCTTTTTGGAGAAATGTCCACTGGTCTGATGAAACCATGACCATAATGACCATCATTATGTTTGGAGGAAAAAGGGTGAGGCTTGCAAGCCGAAGAACACCAACCCAACCGTGAAGCATGGGGGTGGCAGCATCATGTTATGGGGGTGCTTTGCTGCAGGAGGGACTGATGCACTTCACAAAATAGATGGCATCATGAGATAGGAAAATTATGTGGATATATTGAAGCATATTGAAACACCTCAAGATATCAGCCAGTAAGTTAAAGCTCAGTTGCAAATGGGTCTTCCAAATGGACAATGACCCCAAGCATATCTCCAAAGTTGTGGAAAAATGGATTAAGGACAACAAAGTCAAGGTATTGGAGTGGCCATCACAAAGCCCTGACCTCAATCCGATAGAAAATTTGTGAGCAGAACTGAAAAAGTGTGTGCGAGCAAGGAGGCCTACAAACCTGACTCAGTTACACCAGTTCTGTCTGGAGGAATGGGCCAAAATTCCAGCAACTTATTGTGAGAAGCTTGTGGAAGGCTACCCAAAACATTTGACCCAAGTTAAATAATTTAAAGACAATGCTATCAAATACTAACAAAGTGTATGTAAACTTCTGACACTGGGAATGTGATGAAAGAAATAAAAGCTGAAATAAATAATTCTCTCTACTATTATTCTGACAGGGTATGTTTTCTATGATTAAATGTCAGGAATTGTGAAAAACTGAGTTTAAAGGAACAGTATGTAACATTGACATCAAGCGTTGAAAATGGGTACTGCATTCCAAATTCGAAATATTGGAGAGAGTTGTCTCCCCTGCCCCCTCCTCCCCAGACTCACCGCTCATGCAGGTTGCCAGGTTGAGGACACGCAACAGGAATGAGCAAACTGACAATGGCAAGCGACAAGCCTTACACTGTAAGTTGATCAGCTAATGTATACATTTGTAGTGTTTTTATTGTTTGCAAATTATAAACCAGCTCATGTGGGTTTTTTATAACTCTGTCAATGTTAGCTAGATGTATTGCTGGCTTCCATGGCTACAGCATGCTGCGTTTGCCTGCTAACTTGTTTCAAATCTGGCAACCCAGGGTGTTGAAATACTATTGGGAAATGGGCAGTGGGCGGTATCACACAGGCCAAAACGCAAACAGAAATTCCGGACATTTCAAAGGAGAATATACTGGCTGTTGCATTGTTTTCGGAGAAGCCAGTATTTCAACTTAGCATGTTTCCTAAATCTCTGATAACATATTATGATAATTGTATGCTTTAGTACAGTAAAGATATTACTTATTCCTCCTTTAAATGTATTTTGGCTAAGGTGTATGTACATTTTGGACTTCAACTGTATACATATATATTATTATTGGTTACAAAAAAAGCTGCACAACAGAGCTTTACAGTATTAATGAAAACAATCTGATTACCTGAGGCAAAAGGCTGCCATGGCTGAATCACAACACGCTGATATTCAGTACTCTTGCTTCTGTGATATTGCTTACAGATAATAATACTAATAATATAACCATTTAATATTGTATTATTGTTACTATAAGTATTATTACGACTGCTTTGTATATTAAACTTTTATACAGTAGTTTTTCTGTCGTAATGTCTTCAATTTCACGCAACCAGTAAAATTAAGCTCTCATTGCAATTGGATCATTATTGCAGTGATTAATATGTTTCAGCTGGTAACAATTATTTTAACCCAAACTGATGCAGTGTGTAGCTTCTTATTTCTTAAACAACCATGCCGGAAGACGTATCCCGTGGTCGTGGAAAAGATGTTACTGTGTTTCAGAAGGGGCAAATTATTGGCCTGCATCAAGCAAAGAAAACAAGTAAGGAGATTGCTGAAATCATTAGAATTGGGTTGAGAACTGTCCAACGCATTATTCAAACCTGGAAGGATAGTTGTGAACCATCAGCTTTGCAGAACAAATGTGGTCGGAAAAAAATCTTGAATGATCGTGATCGGAGATCACTAAAACGCTTGAAGTCACATCATAAAAAAATCAACAGTAGAACTCACGGCTATATTTAATAGTGAATGTAAGAGCATTTCCACATGCACAATGCGACAAGAACTTACAGGACTGGGACTAAACAGTTGTGTGGCCACAAAAAAAGCCACTTGTTAGAGCTTAATCGGAAAAAACAACTTCAGTTTGCTAGGGAGCATAAAGATTGGACTGTGGAGCAATGGAAACAGGTCATGTGGTCAGATGAGTCCAGATTTACCCTATTCCAAAGTGATGGGCGCGTCAGGGTAAGAAGGGAAGTGCATGAAGTGCATCATGCATAGTTCCTGTGGTTGATATGATCTGGGGTTGCTTGAATTGGTCAGGTTTAGGCTCTAGGCCAGTGGTTCTCAACCCTGTTCCTAGAGGTCCCCCTAATCTTACACACCTGATTCAACTTATCAGCTCATTAGTGGAGACTCAAAGACCTGAATTGACTGTCAGAAAAAGGAGATATACAAAATGTGCAGTGTTGGGGGGCCTCCAGGAACAGGGTTGGGGACCACTGCTCTAGGCTCCACAGTGTTATGCGGCAATAAAATTAAGTCAGCTGAATGTACTGAATGACCAGGTTATCCCATCAATGGATTTTTTCTTCCCTGATGGCATGAGCATATTCCAGGACGACAATGCCAAGATTCATCGGGCTCAAATTGCGAAAGAGTGGTTCAGGGAGCATGAGGAATAATTTTCACATATGAATTAGCCACCACAGGGTCCTGACCTTAACACCATTGAAAGTCTTTGGGATGTGCTGGAGAAGACTTTACGGAGTGGTTCGACTCTCCCATCATCAATACAAGATTTTGGCCAAAAATAAATTAAACTATATATGGAAATAAATGTTGTGACATTGCATAAGGTTGTCGAAACAATGCCACGTGCGCCGTAATCGAAGCTAAAGGCGGTCCAACTAAATATTAGAGAATGCAATTTTTTTATTTGGCCAGGCAGTGTATCTCTGGGTGTAAATAAGGTGGCTCCAAAAAACTGCTTTTGTTTTGTTCCCAATCATGTCAACTGTATCTGAGAATTTTGTGTTGATACGACAAAGCAATCAAAAGTTATAGCATTACAAAAATAATTTATCATAGTGTCCAAATGCCTCTCAAAACAAATACAACATAATAATTATATATAAGAACTAATTACATATGCAAACACAACAATGACTAAAGGTTTGCATAGCATGCAGACATGATTTTAGTAATGAGATTTCACAGAATGAGCGCCTTTTGACTCAGTCTGCATCGAGTCTGTGTCATTTACTTGGCGCCATCTCCTGGTGGCCATATGTAACATCGTGCTTCATATGGATTATCTAATGATCTATGCATCCGATTGCCTTCTGTGTGGGATCGTTTGAAAGATAATCACCTCATCTAAGTAATGGTATATTTTGTATATAAGCTAGTTGTATTCTACTATTTGAGAGCTTTCCAACAACATATGACACATGGCTATTTGAAGAGTTTGATGTTTTTACTGATTGCAATAATATGTACAGTGCAAATTTTGTTCATAAATTATCAAAACGGAACACTTCTGATTTGTCTGCTAATTTCAAAGCACTTGTTCAGTTTTGGTCATAATTCCTGCATTTATTGGAAAGCTTCTAAGCTTTCAAACGATATCTATTTTGTGTTGGTCAAGACTGTAGTTATTAATATTTTGACAATAGTTTTTTCTTGCGGGCCCACCAGCTGGCCCATCCAAGCTTAAAGGGTTAAAAAAACAAAACAATAAAAACAGACAATGTGCACTTTCTTGTCCGTTAATGTGATAAGCCACACTTGTGGTTACTCTGCTAGGACACCTGTGTAAAACTGAGGGGAATTGACTTCATACATCCACTAATAATCATCTCGAGACAAGTTCATTAAAAGTAATTGAAGTGGCTAAGCTGTTTGGAATGTTGGATCAGCCTCTCCCTCTGTGCACACGCCACGTTGAATCAAATTTGTCTGTGGGAGCTGCTGTGTGTCAGTGTGGCTGTAGACTTCCTATGATCCCTGTGTGCTAGAAAGTCTTTTATGACAACAGTGTGGGCAGGTAATGGC
This sequence comes from Myxocyprinus asiaticus, assembly GCF_019703515.2. NCBI lineage: Eukaryota > Metazoa > Chordata > Actinopteri > Cypriniformes > Catostomidae > Myxocyprinus > Myxocyprinus asiaticus. Next base: position 35,365,776 of record NC_059367.1, read on the forward strand.
TTGCTGTTTTATGATTAAAGAAACTGAACTCTAGAACTCTCCTACCTGGCCGTTCTGATGAATAGAGGCTAATTGTTTAGCAGAAATGAAGGTATATCGCTGGCAAGACATTTGTTTGTTTTATCATTAGTGGGTTGGCATCTGTGACCTTTGCGATTTACTGATTCAGGGTTCAGCTCACATGTGAAATTGCAGTCACATAAAAACCTTTTTATGAGACATGTAAATGACCAGTCACGGTTTGTTTTGTTGTTACGTGCTATCTAGGAGTGTAAAAAAATATTGTTTCATATTGTATCGTATGATACAACGCTCACTATACAATACCATATGTATCGTATGATACATAAACAAACATATTATAGTGTAATTAAAACCAATCAGCACAATATTGAGAGCTGCGGAACAGTCTCCTCCCCTGAGAGGTGGCGCTGAGTGCTCACAGGAAAACAGAGCAACACACTTCTAGTACATACAATAGGCAAGAAGATCGATGACAAATGCTAAATAGATTGTACTGTAGCAGTACAGCTTGTCGAATTTGCCAAATAACAGTGTCATGTCCTGGTGCTACAGTACATCAAAGATGTAGTTTTATTTACGGCAACATCTCCGCGCAAATCGGTGGATTTGTGAGGCAGAAACAGCAGCAGTAAATTTAACAGCCACCTCTCCCAGCTGACACTGTGCATGACATGCACAGCAAGATGCTCATAAGTTATGAGTCATATAAAAAAAGAACAACGTAAGAAACCCACAATTATATGAGGCTTATAATTATCTGCTTTTGACTTCGAAATGTAAACAGCTTTGAGAACAACACTTACGCACATGTTATAAGCCAGTATTAACAGCGGTAAAGTTTACATGCAAAGTGAAACAGGGAAGAGGGAAAAAAAAATTACGTGTGCCGATCGTTTTTTGATCAAGACGCTAAATAATATTGGATTATGTACATATATCGTAAAACTAGAGGTCAGATTTCTCTCAAGTTTTTTTTTTTCACCACTAAATAACATTGAAAGGAGTTTTTTTTTCTTGCTACAGTCACTTCAGCTTGTTCACAGGGGGCTTTCAGACAATAAGGCCTGATTTTCTATAAAGCTGCTTTGAAACTATGTGTATTGTGAAAAGTGCTATACAAATATAAATGACTAGAGTGTAGACAAACTTATTTTCTCAAGAAGAACATGAAAATTGTGAGTTCATATTAGTTTTTCTCAACAATCAAACTAAATAAATTCAGTGCTGTTGTTTAAGTTACTTAGAGCTCTGCTTTTTGTTGCCAGTGTCAGACACTTTTGTGGCATTTATGATTTAAAAGACATTTATGTTGAATCCTTGACCTTGAAAAAGTTTGAGCGAAACATTTGTGGGTGCTCGTACCGTATCATGAGCCTATGCATCGTATGCATCGTATCGTGAAATTTGTGTATCGTTACATGCCTAGTGCCATCGTGTTACTACAATAATAGACCGGTGTTCAACACAGTGTCATTTAAACGATCCGCATAACCGCCGCAGATGTGTTTGAGCTCATAATATTAAAGTTTCATTCTCTCTTTCTCTCCTCAGCAGTTCCCTGTCACTTTTAACTTTCTTTTCTAATGATAAAAGGCAAATATCAATAAAACCTCTATTGTATACATCTGCAAATATGCAGATACCTTGTTTAAACAGATGTCATTCACAAACCTCACGAAAATCCAGCGTTTTCTTCCTGTTGAGTGCTCATCTAATATATTCCCCTGAAGCATGTATTTGATCAGCCAGAATCATGACGGTCACTACGTGAAAATTCAAGCAGGCAATCCAGGCTGTTTAAACTGTCAGGAGATAGAGGCTCGTGCTGGAGTCGCACGAGCATGTGAGTGCAACTTAAAAGTAAAAGCACTTCACATGTGCTACAAGTAAATGTCTTATTCACTATACACTGTATGTACAATTGGTTTGATTCAGTATTTTTTAAACGCTTTAATCACATTTCTTCCACTCTAAGCAAAGTGCGCCTGCAGCACACGGATCATGTTCCACTCAAACACAGGTTAAAAAACATCTGAATCAAAAACAGACAGTGCATCCAGTGTAGCCGGTTCTTTTAATAAATCATTCAAAAAGACTCACAAACTGACTTATTTTCAGTCAGCTGGTTGTTATTGCAAAATAAACCCCTTCAGTGTGATACAAGACCCATCCGCTTCGCTTCGGGGTCCTGATTACCCTGTCAGGGTTATTTTGCAATAACGACTGACTGTACATTATCCCTTACTTATAACCCTGGATAAAGAAACATTTCACTTTTTTGCAGTTTTTAAAAGGGTTTAGCACCAGTTAACCCGTATGAAACCATGCTCCAGAGAAGGGTTAGCACTTTTGCTTAGATATACACACCCCATGAGCTTTAACCCTATAACGCCATGTGTATCAAATATGATACACAATGTTTGATGGCTCCTGTTTCACTCACTGTTCAAGCTGATGAGCCAAACAACCTATGTTTAGCGTTTGTTCCACTCCAGTGTTTGTTCTACTCCAGCGTTTGTTCCACTCCATCGATTATAATTAAAGGTTTGAAAGATTCTACTCCTGCATCTCCTCTCTTCCTCTTCCACTCCTAGACACCAATGTTACAGAAGGACTGACCAACAACAAAGAAATACGGATTTACTTAACGGTTCCTCCCAACGTCCTCCTCTACTCCAGCGATCCCTCTAATCACCTCCCACTCGTCCAGACCCAGACAAATCATGGACTTTACCGGATTATTCATGGATTTATTTAAACAAGACCTTCCTCTCCTGGAATATGCTGCCAAGCTCAGTCAACTCGCCACTTCCTCCAATATCTTGGACCCCTACCTCTATTCCATCAATGGAATGGGCTTGAACTTTCACCACCCAACAGCCCTTCCGCAAGTGGAGAATCCTTCATTTTTGGAATATGTCAGACCCACACTGTCCCTACATCTCCTCTCACTTCTACCTACCCATAAGGAAGACCCTCACAAAGTCCTGGTGGTAGATCCCTCGCAGCCTTCCACGGCCCCTATCTCCACGCCTTCCACGCCCCCTATATCCATGGTAACTCCTCTCCATCCTATTCCCCTACATTTTGGGGGGGGGGCTCATCCTCTCCTGGTTCCGGTGGTCGATTCCCTGCTGCAGTCAGCAGCAGTGACCACGGTTAACGAGCCAGTGCCCAAGCCTGCCACGGTTAACGTGCCGGTGCCCAAGCCTGCCACGGTTAACGAGCCGGTGCCCAAGCCTGCCACGGTTAACGAGCCGGTGCCCAAGCCTGCCACGGTTAACGAGCCAGTGCCCAAGCCTGCCACGGTTAACGAGCCAGTGCCTGTAGCCTCGACCGTCCCAGAGCCAGTGCCTGTAGCCTCGACCGTCCCAGAGCCAGTGCCTGTAGCCTCGACCGTCCCAGAGCCAGTGCCTGTAGCCTCGACCGTCCCAGAGCCAGTGCCTGTAGCCTCGACCGACCCCGTAAACACGCTTCCTGCTGGCCGAAAGAGGAGAAGGAAAAGGACTCTTCCCCAATCTCTGCCCATGCTCATGACCATGGAGGTCGTTCCCCAGTCTCTGCCAGTGCTCACGACCACAGAGGTCGTTCCCCAGTCTCTGCCCATTTCCACGACAACAGAGGTCGTTCCCCAGTCTCTGCCAGTGCTCACGACCATGGAGGTCGTTCCCCAGTCTCTGCCAATGTCCATGACCACGGAGGTCGTTCCCCAGTCCCTGTCAGTGCTCACAGCCACGGAGGTCATTCCCCAGTCTCTACCCGTGCTCACGACCAGCTGAGGAAGTTCAACCTGCCACAGGCGCTGCTGATACAGTTCTACTCAGCGGTCATTGAGTCTGTCCTCTGCACTTCAATAACTGTCTGGTTTGGTTCAGCTACGAAATCAGACATCAGAAGACTACAAAGGACAATTCGGACTGCTGAGAGGATTTTTGGTTGCCCCCTGCCCCCCCTTCAAGAACTATACACTTCCAGAGTGAGGAAAAAGGCTGGAAAAATCACTCTGGATCCCACTCACCCTGCCCACAACCTTTTTGAACTGTTGCCTTCTGGCCGACACTTCAGAGCTCTGAGCACCAGAACCATCAGTCACAGGAACAGTTTTTTCCCTCAGGCTATCCATCTCATCAACAGATAAATTGCCTCATTGAGCAATAACTATGTGCAATACACAGTTTAGCCTTTTTTTTTTTTTTTTTTTTTTTTTTTTATATATATATTTATCCAACACATCCAACCTCTTCTGCCATTTCATTCCTCTGAGAAAAAACAAAAAAAATATTTGCACTGTACATAACAGATTTGTATTTGCACTGTACATAACAGATTTGTATTAGATTGCACTACATATGTGTATGTGTATGTATGTATGTGTGTGTCTGTGTGTGTATGTACTTATGTGTATAACTATTTTTATTTTATTTTTTATTATTATCTATGTTTTGCTGCTGTTTTTGTATTGTACACTGGAAGCTCCTGTCACCAAGACAAATTCCTTGTATGTGTAAGCATACTTGGCAATAAAGCTGATTCTGATTCTGATTATGATTATGATGTCATCTTAACAAGTTCCTGAGACCCAGCTAAAAAAGTTTTACAATTTCCACTTTTTAACTGTCAATATAGTGTTTGGTGCATAAAATACATATGATAAAAATTGTTTATTGAAAAAAGAATATTTTATCCATATTGTATTTGATGTGCTGAATTGAGCTGTGATACATTTCAATCCATATTTATAGACCAAGTTGAGGAAGTTGTCATGGCCAAACTCTCAAGCATTTTGTATCTCTGAAAAGCCCAGGGAGTCCTCTGATAATACCCCAAGATTTACACTAACATCACTAAGCAGAATTGCAAAAATTAATGTCATTCTGTCACTATTTACTCAGCGTAATGTCGCTCTTATCCTGACATACTCTCTTCTGTGGAACACAAAAGGAAAAATGTGAAAACTCTTCACACAACATTTATAGTGAAACTGAATAGTGACTTCGGGCTGTCAAATAAAACAACAACACTCTAATCCCATTGTTAAAGTAGTCAGTATGACTTAGCGCCATATTCCAAGTGTTCTAAAGCCATACAATCACACAGACTAAAATGTAAGATATTAATTCTTAAATCAAATCATCAACTCCTCTACATTGCCAAGAAAAGGCAAAAAGCTGAATAAATAATGACAGAAGTTTCATTTTTGGGTAAACTATTCCTTTAAATATAAAAAAAACAACAACACAATTGTCATGCCATCTAACGAAAACCCCTTTCTCTTCTTCTTTCAGCTGGTACAAACTGGTGGACAAGAATGGTAAACAAGACAAAGAGCGAGGTGAAGTTCTCTTGGACATCCAGTTTATGCGGAATAACATGACGGCCAGCATGTTTGACCTCTCCATGGCAGACAAACCTCGGTCCGGCATCGCCAAACTCAAAGATAAGATCCGCGGTAAGAAGAAAGACAGCTTCTCGGATTCTGCCTCTGCAATCGTGCCCTCTTCAGTGGCGTCAGACAGTGAAGGGGAAGATGAGGACGTCACAGATTCTCCTAAGAAAAAATCTAAACTGAAAACCTTGTTTGGACCAAAGACAAACCTCCAGAGGAATGTATCCCAGTCCATGTCCACACTGGGCACCCTGCCTAAGAAGAATGGTTCCCTAAGCAGCAGCAGATCTTCAGGCCTTAATGTGGAATCCCCTGATGGTAAGCTCAAAGGACATAGAAGGAATTCAAAGGAATTTAGACACCGGCAATTATTTCTCCTTTCTCCCATTTTTAAGCATGCATTTAGATTAGTAGTAATAGTTTACCCTCAGAGACCCAAGCATTGATACTGATGGTGTATTTTATTTTTTCCTTCTTGAAAGTGTTTTGGAAAGCTATTGGTTAAAAACATTGTGAATTTTATGTATGTATTATTTTGGGCAGAATTTTGGAAAAATGTAAAGTATACTGACAACACATATTTAAACATAAGCCTAGAACAGTTGCTTTGACCTTTATAGACACCTTCCCAGTAAGCTAGAAGATACAATTCATAAAAGGTAATATTGACATTTGGAATAATTATTGAATGGGCTCTGTTGTGTATGTTAAATTAAATTGTTGTAGATTTGCAGTAAAAACGATATAAGCACTTATGTTATTGCTTAAAACAAGTGTTGCAATTTTGCTAAAGTGGGTTAAAGTACATTTGAAGTAACTATAAATCTTCTGTGACCAGTTTGCATAGAGAGAGTTATTGAGTTCCCTATCTGTCACTCACTCGACGTTGGTGTCGATGTAGTGACACTAGGGGTCACTCTTGGGAGCCCGAGACACCTCTGGTCTTTGATAAAAGGCCAATGAAAATTGGCGAGTGGTATTTGCATGCCACTCCCCCGAACATACGGGTATAAAAGGAGCTGGTATGCAACCACTCATTCAGATTTTCTCTTCGGAGCCGAACGGTCATGCTCATTGAGCTGAATACTACTGTTCATTCACCTGCTGGATCTGACGGCACATTTCAGCGGCTTCTCCCTCCTCTGCACTGGTGTACTGCAGAGAACGCCCCTGGGCGCTTCGGCAGAAAAACTAGAGAGTATATTTTCTGAAAGAGCATTTTTCCCCTCTAAAAGAGTATATATTTCTCTAAAAGAGCGCACACACGGAATGTCTTTTTAAAGACGCGTCTTTTTAAAGATGCTTTTCCGATTGTGTGTTATTCCTGGTTGTGCTCGTTATCTCTCGCCTTCTAACGGTCACGATCACTGTCTTTCGTGTCTGGGCACTGCTCACGCGGAGACAGCGTTCGTGGATGGTCACATTCTCATTGCGAGAATGTGTCCATGGCAACGTTGCGGTCGCGGCTCGCCTTCGTAAGGAAGCGAGCCACCCCAGAGGCTCCCGCCTCGGTCCTTTTACCCACGGGTTTGAGGCCAGCGCGGCTAGCACTGGGGGCGATTTGGGGACCCCAATGGGACCGCCTCCGCCGGGTATCCCCCCGCGGACATCCCATTCCCCAGCACCCTCGTCTGCCCCGATCGGGCTTCCGGGTGAGTCTGCCGGCTCGTCTCACTGCGAGTTCGACCTCTTATTCGGAGCCCGCGAAAGTGATGAGCTCTCGAGCGCAGCATCGGAGAGCGGGCTCGTCCAGTCGGAAGCCTCGGCTGGGCTCCTCCCTTCGGGGTCGATCGCCCAGTCACAGGCTGACGCGGAGATGTCGACATGCTTTCCCGGACAGCCGTGAGCGTCGGTTAGAGCGGATTTCACCGCTCTTCCCTGAACCCTCATGGCTCTGTGATTGGTTCCTGGGCTCGCGGCGCCGCTCAAAGCCACGCCCCGCCCCGTTCCTTTCTTCCCGGAAGTGCATGAAGAGCTGACAAGATCGCGGGAGGCACCTTTTACTGCCCGGTCCCGATCTTTTCAGCTTCCCCGCTCTCACTACCCTCGATGGTGGGGCGGCCAAGGGTTATTCGGCAATCCCCCGGTGGATAAAGGCGCTTGCGGTGCACCTATGCCCGCAGAGCGCCGCCACCTGGCGTGGGTGCCCAAAGCCCCCGTCCAAGGCCTGTAGGTTTACGTCGTCTCTGACGGTCAAAGCCTACGGCGCTGCTGGACAAGCCGCCTCCGCCCTGCACGCCATGGCTCTCCTGCAAGTCCGCCAAGGCGCTAAAGGAACTGCACGAGGGTAGTTCCGCCCCAGGATTGATGCAGGAACTGCGCTCGGCGACCGACCTCGCTCTCCGAGCGACGGAGGTCACGGCGCGGTCTCCCGGGCGGACGATGGCCACACTAGTGGTCCAGGAGCGCCACCTTTGGCTCAACCTGGTCGAGATGGGTGAGTAGATGGATGCTAGCCGGCTTGTCCTGCCCCGACGTGGCTCAAGATCCCCCCATCTACTCATCGCCGAGGGCGTCCCCCTGCGGTGACTGCACCGGCTCCGCCGCAGCCCGCCCCTCCGGCCCGGCCCCGGCGTGGAGCCCACCGCAGGAAGCCGACGCCACCCGTCTCACAGCCGGCACCGAAGAACCCACGGAGGTCTTCGAAGCACCCCTGAGACGGGCGACCCAGGGACAACGAAACCCGCTGCTCTGGAGCTGGTAAGCAGATCTTCTTTTTGTTACCTTTTGCATTTAATTGCGCTGCATGCCCAAGTGGCTGCAGTACTCAAGAGCTCCACAAGAGTGGTTTCCTTGTTCCCTGGGTCACATATTCGGTGTGTACGGCTGGCATCACGACCACCGTCCACCACTCCATTTGGCAGGTTGGCGCTCCAGCGGCGGTCTCCCGCCCTGAGCGCCCAGCTGTGGCACAAATCCGCCCCCGATGTGACAGTCTCCACGGGTCATGAGGACAGGCCTCTTCCTCCCCCATCCCAGGCTGTTCCGGGGGTGGTCACAAGGAGCCAGGTAAGTGCTTCGATGTCCTCGGACTCAGCACGGCCACGATGTGGTGTGGCACCTCAAGCTCCGCCCCGCCGCGAGGCCCCACCCGCCGGTACATCCAATGACGTTGTCCCTTTGGTCCCCCTTGCGCGGAACTCGGGTGCATGGCTTGCGCTTTCCAGTCCATCGCGAGGGCTGGTCCGGACCGTCCAACTCGGCTGCACGATTCACTTCGCTGGGCATCCGCCCAGGTCCAGCGGTGTCCACTTCACCTTGGTGAAAGATGGAAACGCTGCTACCTTGCGCGGAGATCGCTACCCTCCTACGGAAGGACGCGATAGAACCTGTCCCTCCAGCCAAGATGAAGAGGGGGTTTTACAGCCCCTACTTCATTGTACCGAAAAAAGGCGGTGGGTTGCGGCCAATCTTGGACCTGCGAGTACTGAACCGGGCCTTACACAGACTCCCGTTCAAGATGCTGACGCAAAGACGCATTCTAGCGAGCGTCCGGCATCAAGATTGGTTCGCGGCGGTAGACCCGAAGGATGCGTACTTTCACGTCTTGATCCTTCCTCGACACAGACCCTTCCTGCGGTTTGCATTCGAGGGTCAGGCGTATCGGTACGAGTCCTCCCTTTCGGCCTGTCCCTGTCTCCTCGCGTCTTTACGAAGATCGCAGAGGCTGCCCTTGCCCCGTTAAGGGAGGTGGGCATTCGCATTCTCAACTATCAAGCTCCTCCCGGTTCAGAGCATCTCTTTTCTCGGTTTGAAGTTGGACTCAGTCTCCTTGACGGCGCACCTTACGAACGAGCGCACCCAGTCGGTGCTGGCCTGTTTGAAGGCGTTCAAACAGAAAACAGCGGTTCCACTGAAACATTTTCAGAGGCTCCTGGGGCATATGGCGTCCTTGGCGGTGGCCACCCCGCTCGGGTTGATGCATATGAGGCCGCTTCAGCACTGGCTCCAGACTCGAGTCCCGAGACGGGCATGGCGCCACGGGACACACCGCGTGGCCATTACGTCGGTCTGTCACCGTCTTTTCAGCCCTTGGACCGACCTCTCGTTTCCACGAGCAGGTGTTCCGCTAGAACTGGTCTCCAGGCGCGTCGTGGTCACGACAGACGCCTCCAAAATGGGCTGGGGCGCTGTTGGCAACGGGCACGCAGCCGCCGGCCTCTAGACGGGTCCGCAGCTGTGTTGGCACATCAACTGCCTCGAGTTACTGGCAATTCTGCTCGCCCTGCGGAGGTTCCGGCCGTTGATCCAGGGCAAGCACGTGCTAGTTCGGACAGACAGCACGGCAGCGGTAGCATATGTCAACCGCCAAGGCGGTCTGCGCTCCCGCTGTATGTCATAACTCGCCCGCCGTCTCCTCCAACGGAGTTAGCAGCACCAAGTCGCTGCAAGCCACTCACATCCCGGGCAACCTCAACACTTCGGTGGACGCGCCGTAACAACAGGTTACCCTCAAGGGAGAGTGGAGACTCCACCTTCAGGTGGTCCAGCTGATTTGGAGTCGATTCAGTCAGGCACAGGTGCACCTGTTCGCCTCCCAAGAATCCTCCCACTGCCCGCTCTGGTACGCCCTCACCGAGGCCTTCCTCGGCATAGACGCGCTGGCACACAGCTGGTCCCCTGGCATTCGCAAATATGCGTTTTCCCCAGTGAGCCTGCTCGCACAGACCCTGTGCAAGGTCAGGGAGGACGAGGAGAAGGTCGTCCTGGTAAGCACCCTACTGGCCCGCCCAGACGTGGTGCTCGGACCTCACGCTCCTCGTGACAGCTCCCCCCGGGCAAATTCCCCTGAGAAAGGCCCTCCTTTCTCAGGGAAGGGGCACCATCCGGCACCCGCGCCCAGACCTCTGGAATCTCCATGTCTGGCCCCTGGACGGGACGCGGAAGACCTAAGCTGTCTTCCACCTGCGGTGGTAGACACATTCACTCAGGCTAGGGCTCCCTCTACGAGGCGCCTGTATGCCTTTAAGTGGTGTCTGTTCGCTAAGTGGTGTTCTTCCCATCACGAAGACCCCCAGAGGTGCGCAGTCAGATCAGTGCTTTCCTTCCTGCAAGAGAGGTTGGAAGGGAGGCTGTCCCCTTCCACCTTGAAGGTGTACATTGCTGCCATAGCAGCACACCATGACGCAGTCGACGGTGAGTCCTTAGGGAAGCATGATCTGATCATCAGGTTCCTAAGAGGCGCCAGGAGGCTGAATCCCTCCAGGCCACGCCTTGTTCCCTCATCGGACCTCTGTAGTTTTTCAGGGTCTACAGAGAGCCCCCTTTGAGTTTTGCAGTCAGCCGGGCTTAAGGCACTCTCCTTGAAGACTGCCCTCCTGACTGCGCTCACTTCCATCAAGAGGGTAGGTGACCTGCAAGCGTTCTCTGTCAGCGAAACGTGCCTGGAGTTCGGTCCGGGCTATTCTCATGTGATCCTGAGACCCCCGACCGGGCTATGTGCCCAAGGTTCCCACCACTCCTTTTAGAGACCAGGTGGTGAACCTGCAAGCGCTGCCCCAGGAGGAGGCAGACCCAGCCCTGGCGTTGCTGTGTCCGGTGCGCGCTTTGCGCATCTATTGGGATCGCACGCAGAGCTTTAGACTCTCTGAGCAGCTCTTTGTCTGCTTCGGTGCACAGCGGAAAGGAAGCGCTGTCTCCAAGCAGAGGATCGCCCACTGGCTCATTGACGCCATAACTATGGCATGTCTCGCCCAAAACATGCCGCCCCCGGTAGGGCTACGAGCCCATTCTACTCGTGGTGTAGTGGCTTCTTGGGCCCTGGCCAGAGGTGCCTCTCTAACAGACATTGCAGAGCAGTGGGCTGGGCAACACCCAACACCTTTGCAAGGTTCTACAACCTCCAGGTGGAACCGGTTTCGTCCCAGGTAGTGGCACGCAACACAAGCGGATAAGCCCGGGATAGCCGGCCGGGTGTATTGCTTGCACATAGCGCCTTCCACCTCCTTTTGAGCTGAAGACGTGCGCTGTTAATTCCCAGTAGTGTTCACAAAGGTTGTTCCCTGGTTGACTTCCTCCGAGCCCTGTGGCAGTCGAGTTTTCGGAGAGACTCGCTGCCGGCCCAGTACACGCGCTAACTAAGAGCCCGGTTCTGGGGTAGGTGCTCCGCATGTGGCGGTTCCCTGTAAGGCTAACCCCATGCGATCTATATCTTCCGCTAGTTCGTTTCCCTACTGGCAAACTGCGTCTTCCTTGGGCAGAGCCCCTCAGTCTCCATGTTGTAGTAACTCCTCCCCCATTGGGTAGGATCTACCTTGAAGGCTCTCCACATGGTTGGAAAGACCATGTGATGTATTCTTCCACTTAAATATCCCCCCTCTCTTGGGGCGAGGTGTGGTCTCCGCGGTGTCCTCCCCTTGGGAGGGACACCCCCCGACTAGACCTGGCGGCCCAGTCGGATAATCCCCCTTCTTTTTTAGGGAGTGGAAAAAGAGAAGGGGAAAGAGGCCATGACTGGGTTAAGCCTGTCTCTATCTCTGGGTAGTCGACTTGTCCCCAAAAAGGGCCGTTCGACACTCATAACTGTGTTGAGGGAGGTTACGTGTCGACCTGGTGTGCTGGCTATGAGGCACACAGCAAGTCTGCCCACCACACACCGCCAGTTCACGTAACACAGTTCAGCCTTGTGGCGTTTTGTATAGGGACCCCTAGTGTCACTACATCGACACCAACGTCGAGTGAGTGACAGATAGGGAACGTCATGGTTACTGGTGTAACCTCCGTTCCCTGATGGAGGGAACGAGACGTTGGTCCCTCCTGCCACAACGCTGAACTACCCGCTGAAATGGCCGGACCTTATATCGGCTCCTCAGCGTAAAACCTGAATGAGTGGTTGCATACCAGCTCCTTTTATACCCGTATGTTCGGGGGAGTGGCATGCAAATACCACTCGCCAATTTTCATTGGCCTTTTATCAAAGACCAGAGGTGTCTCGGGCTCCCAAGAGTGACCCCTAGTGTCACTACATCGACACCAACGTCTCGTTCCCTCCATCAGGGAACGGAGGTTACACCAGTAACCATGACGTATTTTAGGCTTATTCACAATGGGAACCATTCATAACATTTTCATAGATATTAGATCATGTACATTTCAGTTTTAATACTAATATTTTCTCCCGCAGTGAAAAAGAAGTTTAAAATTCTGGGACACAAGCGCACCGAAAGCACAGATAGCAAAGTATCTCTCGGCCCCTTTTCTCTTCTGAGCCGCTCTAAACAGAACATACCTGAGCAGAATAACCTCTGTGTCAATGGGAACCACGTTTATGCAGAGAACCAAGAACCTAAACCTGGTTTTGGCTCTGAACTCAGTCTGAACAGCTCAGGAAAGGGTTCAGTAGAAGATGTTCATAAATATCATCAACGAAACACGTCCGATGTCTCCATGGACTCGTTTAAAGGTCTGAGTGTGCCCTCATACAAGGCTGAGGTGAAAGACAAAGCTCCACAGCGCCCTCTAGATGACAAGACTCACCTAGAGACAGAGGAGGAAAAGACTAAGAAACTAGAAGGAAGAAGCCTTCAAGAGATGCTCGACCGACAGGAAGAGCAGGAGAAAAGGAGGCAGCAAGAACGAGAGAAGAAACAAGAAGAGGAGAAGAAAAGGAGACTGGAGGAGCAAGAAAAGAAGCGCAAGGAAGAAGAGGAGCAGCAGAGGAAGCGGCGTGAGGAGGAAGCACAGAAAGCCGAGGAGCAACGGCACCAGGAAGAGAGCAGGGTAACGGAAAGGCTATCCTCTCTCTTTGGCATTGGAAAGAAGAAAGAGGAAAAGAAGGAAGAAGCAAGCCCTCAAGCTATGGCTGAAACCAAACATTTAGATGGGTCCTCCTCCAAAAACCCCTTTGAAGACATTCCCCTCACCCCAGAACCTTCAGCCTCGGAAGGGAGATCCATTGACTCACAAAGGGGCATTCGAACTCCCCTCAACCCAACGCCACCTGCTAGTATTTTCCCCACTCGCACAGCTAAAGTATCTGCAGTCAAGCCGAGGTGAGTGCTCGTATATCTCACTAGAATACACTTATCATGATACATTTGAAAGCTTGGGCTCTAATCTCTTAATTCATGGATCTGAAACTTATTGTGAGTGAGAGCTTTCAGAAGGGATAAAATAATGTGGAGAACTGTATGTTTGATATACCCCAAGAATAATAATTTGCTGTTTCTCTGCCTTATGCTTAATGCTAAATGCAATAACACACTGCTGCCTTTTTCACCTTTACTCATATGTCCAAGAAATAATAATGAAATCTTTTAATGTCCTGGTTCAATGGATATTGTTAATGATTTCTCACAAGCATCGTACATTTTTTGGCATTGTTGAATTCTTTGTTCTGACTGGTTGACAAACTTTCCAAGGTGTTAAATTTCTATAACTGTGCAGCTATGAAGTAGTTCCAGTTTTGTTGACTGCAAACTCCACCATGTTCTTTCCAAAAATTTCAAATCAAAGAGCTATACAGCTACCATAGCAAAAGAACCAGAAATAGACAGTAGCACCATTTCAACCTGGTATTACTATGCGTCTCAAATGCATCTCCTGTGACCTCTTGTGATCGGATTTCGAGGAGAGGTTCTCTGATTTGACACACTGAAGAAAAAGTTATCATGCTTGTGTATGTATTCACTTTTTCAGATTTTCCAATCGGACGGTTATTTCCTTTTAAAAGCCACATGTAACCAGGAAAGTTTAAAACTCTTGTTTTAGCGTAGCGTTTCGTTGACAGGTGAGGGTGGTGCTTCAATGTTGTCCGGAATGCAGATTGCGTTTCACACTTCAAATACGATGTGGTCACATGCGTTTTCAGCTACCTTCATATATCGGTACAGTGATTTGATCACAAAACGTTTTAGACCTCGTTTTGACTTGTATTTAGTGCTGACCACTTGTGATTGGATTAGCAAAAATGCCTCTTAATACCAGGTGGAAACGGAGTCAAAGAGACTGGTCAAGGAAATCTGATAAATGTAGCAATCAATTGTAAGATTTTTTTACTTTTAATGTTTTTATTAGTATGGAAAGTAGGGATGATAATGATTAATCGATAATCGATTAATTGTCGTTAATAATTTGATTGATTAAGCTTATCATTCGTCGATTAATTAGTTTCAGGACAGATTTGTTTAGTAATCATGCCAGCAGACATCGATGAGGCTCTCTATACAGTCATCCACCGCTAGAGTGCGCCTGCGCGCTGGATGTCACGTCTTTTCCGCATCACAGAAGAACCACAATCAGTTTTGGAGCATTTCTCTATAAATGAACATTGTTTTCTGCATACACCATGATAGTGTGTTAAAGTACAACATAACATACACTGCTGATCTGCTGGTCTCCTTGTTTCATCCCAACCTACAATTACATCAGTGATCGCTGGGAAAGCACAAAGGCACAGTCATCTCACATCTCACCAGCACCAGAGAAACGGTATATTATGTAGGCTACTGTGTTTACACAGCGTGTTATGATTTAACATAATTTCAAATAAATATCCGACGATCCACAACATGATGTTTTAATAAACTAAAATACAGTATGTATCTTGTTTACAAGTTATTAACCGTAACTCATTAACAGTAATTAAACAATTCACAAATTCGCACTAAACATACCCTTTATATAATAAAATACACTGATCTAAGAATATTTTAAGAGATACTGTAATACTGTAATAGCAAGTCATAATTAGGGCTAGGTAAAAATATCGATTTTCCAGTGCATCGCGATC
Organism: Myxocyprinus asiaticus; assembly: GCF_019703515.2. Classification (NCBI taxonomy): domain Eukaryota; kingdom Metazoa; phylum Chordata; class Actinopteri; order Cypriniformes; family Catostomidae; genus Myxocyprinus; species Myxocyprinus asiaticus. Next base: position 35,380,916 of record NC_059367.1, read on the forward strand.
TTCGTTTTAATGATGTCAGTTCTTAAATTCAGTGATCGATCTTTCACTCTATGTGGCAATGCTCTATAATGCAAGTAAATCACTTGCATGTGCAACTAAATCTCATGCTATGCAATTAAAAATGTCTGTGATTACCCACTGGCTAGTAAATGTTCAGATTTCAGTGGAGAAGAAGTGATTAGCACAGAGGTTCTTTCACTGCATGTTGAGAGTAAAGGTTGGATTAACTCGTTCCGTGTGTCCAAAGAGGAGATCCACTGATCCATATGTCATTGAATAATGTCTCTTTTAATACCCTTTCTGTTTATTTGTCAGTTGTTGATTAAAAAAAAGAAAGAAAAAAAAAGAAAAGAAACATTTATTTCTAATCACACATGGATGCACTAAAAAAAATTACACATACCTTCTTTCGTGGGCTTACTGGCTGATGCCACTAGTCTTAAAGAGACATGCTCTACATACAGTATCAATGTAAATATTTGTAAACTATAAAAATGTATGCTACATAATATGTGCAATTTCAAAACATTAATTAATTTGATGAAAAACTAATGATAAAATATAATTTGTAAAATTAATTTTTGAATTGTACCTAGAAGGCTTGTGTAGAAAGCTGAAAGATAATTTCTTTTATATGTAAGCAAAATAGACATTGTAACAGAAATGTAGCCATATTAATCAATTATGAATCGATATTGAATCGAAATCTGAATTTAATCGACAGCTTGTGAATCAGAATCGGGAAATCTGTATCAATACCCAGCAATATAGTCATAATGTAACTTAGTCAGTTAACATCATAGGCAAGAATTGAATGCATCACCTTACAAACTAGTAACGGCAGGCTGAGTAACCTATGAGAAGGTAATGTAAATAAGATTTCATGATGATCAAGTTTGTAATACTTATCAATCGCCCACTCCTTATAACCATTTTATAAGTTATGGTCATTAATAAAGGAAGTACTCAACGTAGAAATCCCTTTATTTTCAGTATAAAGCCATGGCCATAACGCTGTAAAAAAACTCTTCCAGTTTTGATGTAGTTACATTTACATTTATTCATTTGGCAGATGCTTTTGTCCATAGCGACTTACAAAAGAGGAATAATACATCATACACGATTCATCTTAAGGAGACAGCAGTACGAAAAGTGCTGCATTACAAATTTTAACTAGCATCAGAATAGTAGTATCCAAGACAGATTAGAGTGCAACAAGAATATATATATATATATATATATATATATATATATATATATATATTTTTTTTTTTTTTTTTTTTATGAGTGCATGGTTAAGTGCTCATGGAAAAGATGTGTTTTAGCCGTTTTTTGAAGACCGAGTGATGGAGTTGGGAAGGCCATTCCACCAAGTAGTTGCACTGTAGCTTCGCACACACCTTGCTCACGCTTGCGACAGTGAAACAGGTGTAACTCATGCTGACTAGCATAATAAATGGAAAGTCGAGCTGTCCCTCTAATGCTATTAGCACTGTGAATAAATCTACCACCTGAGAGCTGAGAAATCTCCAGGCTGTAACTTTACCCTGCTCACCTCTTTGTCTGCTCTACTGCTCTGGTGAAAAACAGAAGCTTAATGGGGAACTCCTTATCTAGGCAAAGCCCTCTCTTAGATTTACATAGATGGGTAATATTTAAAGACCTAAAATAAATCGTGTACACCTAAGTGTCAAGGCATTAAGTATGAGAGCGTAAGTGCTATGACTAAAAAAAAAAAAACATTACCTCCATTGAGGTTGTTACTGAAAGTGGTTTCACAGTGCAAGAATTCTGTTTAGTTTGACCAGCTGCAGGGTAATTCAACAAAACTTAAAAACTTCAAAAATCACCTTATCAGACTGGAAAAGGCATACGTTTCATAAAATGACCCTGCTATATGCATGTTTCTGTTCGTTTTTGACATGTAGTGAGCCAAAATCTCTCAAACTTTAACGTTTTTTGCTCTTGTCACTCATCACCAATATATCCCAGTGTATTTGAAAGGGTTGTGAGGCAATTTTCTGTAATGTGACAATGGGGATTATTTGTTTTCCAGTAGATGTAGGGGGTTAGGTATCACTTGAGTTTCATACCCTTGGGTGAAAGTGGAAGATGAGTTCTCTTTTCTGTGACACAGTCAGTCTGGCAATCATTTTTCAACTTTGTCAATAATAGACAGCTCTCTGGTTCCTGAATAAAGAATAAAATGCTCTTTTTTTTATTCTTAGGTTACAACCATATTAACCTTTATATTATTTTTTTATCAAGATTTTTATCCTCTCTAATGCTGAAACAAATTGTACCTGAATCTTGGTTGGTTAATACACCAACTTTGACAGCATACTAAACAAAATACTTTATGTATGCTTGACCTTACTTGTGGCATCCAGTGGTTATTTGTTCAGTTTCTTTCATAACCTAAGTGTGCTTAACATGAGCTTTGCCTTAGTGAATGATTTGTATCTTGACTCAACTACTTATTTGTTTGTAACTTACTTGACCTGTTTGCCAGGAGCCGTGTGATTGGCTAATGGAGGTTGGAATGTGGACTGGATTGTCAGGTGCTGCTCTTCTGGTATGGAGTGAAACTAGTTAATGATGATGTGAGCTTGTGATCTTACAGACAGTGACTAAGAGACATTGTCTGAGCTCAAAATTGTGAAGGATTCTATTTTTAATACTGGAAGCTTTAGGATTTTCCAAACTTCTGTTTTGTGGTGATTGAACTAATATGGTGAGTAACTCAGTTTCCAAAGGCTGAGGATAGAAAAAAAGACAAGAATATGTATAAGGTGTTTGTTCTAATGGAATTTTAGGTTTGGAAGTGCATGGTTGCGTTCTTCCTGTTTTACTTGGGTTTATGTTTAAAGGCTTTGAATATAGAGAATTCTAATGTGTTTTACATTAGCAAAAAGAAAGTTTCTTTATTATAAGAGAGATGCCTTAGAAAAGACTTTATTTATGCAATAATAAATTCTAATTTAAGCCAGTAATTGCCAGATTTTTGGCAGATTAGGTTTACTCTAAAACTAAAATATAACAAAAAAACTACATTTACTTGAATTTGTTAATCCAAAAGAGTTCATTTGTGAGATTTTCTAAGAAATACAATGAAATACAAAAAACAAACTCTCTGGTTTTAGCATTTTTTAATATATATATATTATATATATATATATATAATGCTCTTTGATATATAAGACTTTGTAATAAGGTTTCTTGCATGATAAATGGAAAGTCAGTTGCTCAGTTGTTTAGTAGTGTGAATACTGTATAGTGCTGAAGTGTTTATTAAAACTAGGGTGACCATATTCTGGTTTTCCAAAAAGAGGACACTTTTTTTTTTTTTTCGCCGCGGGGTGGGGTGGAATAATAGGGTTCAAAACAGTGTTACTATGAATGCAAACTTTAATACAGTGAAAAAGACACTCTATTAGCATAACTAAAATAAAATATTTGATGACATGAATGTAACTTCATTTACTATTACTATTATTTTGAATGGCCATGGAAAATGAAGCAATGTGATAACAATTTTACCTGGTCGCAAAAAGTAGTCCATTAATTTACCTGTACTTTCACCTTTTGCTGACCCTTTGTGCTTTGCAGAGCTAATGTGTGCTTTAAATCACTTGCACCTTTATTATCAACTGACACATAAGTACCAGCTTTACATGTCATACATTCTGCTTCCCACGGATCTCGACCTGGATGAAAGCATGGGAATTTTTTGTGCAAATCTTCTGTAAATTTGCACTTTCGTTTGGGCATTATTTCCACTCAGCTGTCATTTGCTGCTACTGTCAAGCAACTGTTTGATGCCGAACACAACAGCGCTTCGCGTGTTCTCGGAGTGATTGACAGGCAGGAATTTGGCCAATAGTTGCTGCAAGCCTCTTATAATCGACCAATTGGTGTGCGAGAAGGCGGGACTTACAAAAAGAGGGGTTAAAGCAATGCAAATATGTGCGCACACACAATGAAGTATTAGACCAGATGCACATCATAATGCAACTAAAGCCGAATCCTGGACATTTTCGCAAATTTAGTAATCCCAGCCGGATGCTTTTTTAAGGTCCGAAAAAGAGGACATGTCCGGGCAAAAGAGGACGTATGGTCACCCTATTAAAACCAAGGGATTAAACAGATTATCAGATTGATTTTAGTGCATTTTACAGTTGGACTGATATTGCCTGACAGAGCTGTAAGAATTGCTAAAGATAAAATCTTAAAATTTTGTTTTTACTCTTTGGCAGATTGGCCCTGAGTGTGCTGCCCGAAACAGATAATAACCATTCCCAATCTCCCTCAAACTTTGTTGAGTCCTACAGCACTGTCCACTCTTCCCCACTTTCCCCATCCCTCTCTAGTGATCCTTTTGAGTCTATGGGTATATTCTCTGATCTTCATTCTTCTCTGGCACCTCCGAAACCTCCAAGGAGTTACATTGAGTCCCCTAGAAACAGCATGGAAAACCTTCCTGGAGTTGGGTCTGCTACCAAATTTGAGAAGAAGCGAAGGGCTCCTCTACCCCCTGATTATCCTGGGGGCTCTTCTGGGACTGAGAGCCACCATCCAGAAATTGGGGAACAAGTGCATAACCAGAACTCCAAAGATAGTCAAAGGCCTTCTCTTCCTCTCCCAGACTATGAATCCCTCTACCACAAGAAGAGGCATGGGGTGATGAGTCAAACACATTGGGAACATGTTATTGCAGAAGTAAACCAGAGAAACTGGGATCTCTCTGAAGAAATGAATGTTGATGGGCCTGAGCAGCCTATGCCAAATAAATTAGCTATTTTAAAGGATAGAACCTCAGCCAGCCTTAACCAGCATCAAAGGAATCACGAGACACCTCCCCCTGCTACCTTGAGGCACAAAGAAGCACTCATCCCACCCAAAGCAACTGCTCCAGCCACACCAAAGCTATTGGTTGAAGGTAATGTCCAGCATAGTCACATCAAAGAGCCTATATATGCCACTGTCAATAAGCCTGGCCACTTTGCTTCCAAAAACATGGAAAACATCCCATCTCCAATGGTTCAGGGTCAACATGTACCTCAAGAAACTGAAAGGAAGTCTCATACTCCTCATGTTGTTACCCATCAACCTTCCCAGTCAAAAGAGAGGCCAACACCAGCTGCCAGAGCTGTCCCTAATGTAAATTCAAAGGCTGATAAGGAATCAAATGATGATGTGGCTAAAGAGATGCCTTCGGTCAAACCCAGACAACGCACATTAAACAAGGATCCAGTTAAACAAGTCCAACCCGAAAAGCTGTTTATAACTCATCCTATGACATCGGAAAACAACCAAGGTGATAAGCCTCAGAATGGTGCCATTAGTACATCCACAAATAATGGTCCTGGCCAGTGGGAAAGTTTCTCTTTGGAGAATGTAGATGAAGCAGACCACTCCAAAACCATTGTGACAAAAGAACGGCTTGTGGCAAAACTTGCCAAAGAACCTAAGAAGGGGGTGATTAAACTCGATCCATTCCCAAATGATAACCTTATATCCAATGACTCCTGGACTTTAACACAGCAGAACATGAAAGATGACCCGTTTACTGAGGGCCCAAAGAAAATGGAAAATCGTGAAGATCAGATGCTACTTAATATTGATGACAAAGATAACCTATTTGCAAACAAAGGGACAAATGATCCCTTCACACAAATTTCTGAGAACAGAAGGCCACCAAAATTGGAACCCAAAAAATCACCCAGCTTCACTGATCAAGCCAGAGCCACATTCCAAAGAAATTTTTCACTTAGAAAGAAAAACTCTTCTCGCCAAAACACAAATTCTGGGAAAGCTCTTACAGAGAAAGTTAGCCTGGGTAGATCGGTTTCTCAGTATTCACAAGATGCTGATGATGTGGAGCTGACTGTAACTAGTGTTGCTCCACCGAGCAGAACTGAACCCACCCTGGTAACATCTGAGCCCCCAATGGGTGGCCCTTCTGGTGGCAAGACAGCTGTCCGTGCTTGGGTCTCACCATCAGAGGCTCAGCCTGTTACACTTCAGGGTGGTAGTGGAAGTGCAGTTTTAAATCCACGAAGGTGAGAACAGTGCTCCCAACACCCTACTAACAACTCCTTGAACTACCCTAACAATTTGTCATCGGCTGTTGTGCTAAACTCATCAGCTTTCAAATCAATATCTGCTTTTTACCCTGGAACTACTTCAATCAATCTCTGGATCCTACTAGATCAAGGGGGATGTTTCCATGGTATTTGTTCAATCGGTTGTTGGGTGGCTGCTACTTTGTGGGATCTTGAGTGTTGGGATTTTGCTGCTGATTGCTGCTAATCATATTTATGCCTTGGTGGTGTTTCGAACTTCATGGTTGTCTTTTAGGATATTAATGGTTGTCTTTGTGATATAAAGCATTTAGCTCAATATCACAAATAATACAGGATTTTGTGCAGGCATTCAATTGTGTTTGTTCTAGTGCTTCATATTGGATAGATCAATAGCAAACAAATGGACAGATTTTTATTGAAAACATTAACAGTTGTGTACATGTTGAGTGCATTATCTCTGGATCCATATGGGCTCTATATCACAGAAGAACTTATATTTTAAATGAAACTGGTGCATTCAACACCATATATTGGAGTCACATTCTCATATGTTGCCGTGATCTGAGATACTGCTTGATAGGTGGGGCATGATTTGTGTTTATTCCAAAGGTCATGTTGTTGTGCATGTTAATTGCCTTTTACGTGCTAATACGGTACTGTACAAAGGTGCTTGAAAGATCACTGAGGTTTTCTTTTCTTTTTTTTCCCTCATCTCTGTTTTAATGATTTTTGTTTTTTGAGGGGAAACTTTACATTGGGTGTGTTTGGAATGGCTTGTTAGCAGAAGTACTGGTTACTGCATACTGCATTTTATGTAGTATGCAACTAAATGTTTTAAACTATAGTAGTATGCTACATACATTTGCTATATACCATACTAGCTCTATATTACATATATACATCAGCAAGAGGCATTAAGATGTCATTTCGGAAACATATACAGTAAATGGTCATTTTTACCTCAACATAATTTTTTATAATATCATAACTGGCATTCGAATCAAATTCAGAGTCTAAAAGATGCTAGCATATTTCTGTAAGATTTTACAGTTGTGGTTCATACCACCTCTGGTTTATTCATCACTCTCAAATTGCTCGAGTGCATTGCTGTGTTGTGGAATAAGGTATCCCACACAGTGTCTTCTGGTGGTTGTATACTGCACATTTTGGCAAATGTAGTAGGTCAACTTGATATTCTATGCAAACAGAAAATCAGCATACTGTGCACAGTACTGCATTCCTACTTGGTGTAGTAAGGTATTACGCCATTCCGAACTTACCTAATATCTCCTTGACACAATACTAAAATTATGGGCCATGATTACATCTGTGGATCATTTGTGTGGTTCTCTGAGAATTTTTTTTTTATCCTTTAAAATGCACTCCCTCCTGTTTGATGCAAACAAAACAGTTATTTGAGATTGTCAGCAGCCTAGTTTTCATGTTCATTGCAGTAATATGTGTGTCTGCTTTCTCAGGCCTCACCCAGTAAAACCCATGAGCTCAGAGAGTCAGGCGCTCAGTTCTCTCGCTGTGGGGAAAGATATGAAGACCATCACCATCAAGGAAATGGCTGAGAAGTCAAAGGTACAGTACTTCACCAGTCATCAGTCTGATGCATGTCTAAATACATTAGACAACTGAAAAATAGCACAGACGGAAAGCAAGAAATTGTCCTGTGTGAATGAAAGTTTTTTTTTTTTTTTTTCACTCTGCTAGGAAAGACAAGTGTGTTTATAGTGCAGACTACTTGATTGCAACTTCTAATCAAATCCTAATCATTTTCCCTAAAATCAAGTAGTCTTGGCAACCCCAAATTTTGATTTGAGAAATGCTGGTCTATTTGATAATTAAAATTGTGAATTGACCAATTGTTTTTACTCATCCTTCATAATTGTGTACCCAGAATGGAGAGAGCGGTCTGTACACCCAGCTCACACAGGAGGAACTGATCACACTGGTGGTGAAGCAACAGGCTGAACTTTCTAAGAAAGATGCCAGGATCCAAGAGATGGAGGATTACATTGATAACCTGCTTGTTCGCGTCATGGAAGAGAAACCCAGCATCCTGCTTTCACTTCAGTCCAAGTGTTAGGGCTTGATCCTAGCATTTCAGTTGACTATGGCCAGATCATAACACTGAGACACTGTAATGCTGTGTAATTTGTCTGATCAAGCCAGAAGGATTTTTAATTTGATTCCTAATGTAACTCACATCTTATAATCGTTTTTATTTTTCCCCTTGAGTATTTAACGCATAGTAGAGTTGCTGGCATCTTCACATTCTAATATTGAACTATCCTTTTAACATTACTTTGGAAAGTGGATTTGTATAATATATCAAGTCTACCAAGACAATGTCAGAATGCTACAGTTTCTTGTGTTCTCAAGGGTCTGTTGTAATCGACTGGATACAGGGGTATTATTTTGTTTTTTGCTGATAGGAGCAGGGTATGAGCTCCTCCAAAAGCTATCCAACAACGATGACAGCCTATTTATCGATTATCCACTTTAGTTTTTTTTGTGCACAGCGATCTGTCCATTTAGGCAAAGATGCTTTCGGAGCAGAGTATGAGCTCCTCCAAAAGCTGTCCAACAACGAAGACAGCCTATTTATCGATTATCCACTTTAGTTTTTTTTTGTGCACAGCGATCTGTCCATTTAGGCAAAGATGCTTTCCTAAATGCATTATTTATATTAGCATCTCAAGCTTCTATTTGAAGACTTCCCTTCTGCCTGAAGTGATTTGTGTTTGGATCATGACTGCTGACTAGTGTCTATATCAGAACGCTTGCATTATTGATGATACGGCCTTATCTCTGTTGGGGCTTAAGTTCAAATCAAGGGACAAATCCTCTTACTGTTGCTGGGATATGCTGTACGTTTAGACTATAAGCACTTTTTACTCGAATGGGGTGTTTTATTTATGAAGGATTACTATTTTATACTGAAGACATTATCTGAAGTACACTGATGTTCTGTAGAAATACCTTAATGAAGAAGTATTTTTTGTTACCTACACTTCTGCTATTGAAAATTCCTAAACCCTACATAATTTTCATTGCTCTGGTCAATTTTGGGCAATATCGGGCAATTGTGCTCATTTTAAAGTGAATTTAATTTTTAGCTGAGTCAGCTGTTGAATCAGTCAAATTCAAAATTAGTTTGTATATTACAGTGATATTATTGACCAGGGATTAATGAGCATTCATTGTGAAGACATTCTTAAGAAGTGTATTGACATTAACGTTTTGTGTACATACTGTGACATTCTGCAGTTCTTTAATGGATAAGCTATAACCGCTTGCAGAAATTCAGGTAATACAGTACTTTCTACAAACCAGGATTTTTACGATGTAAGTAACATGTAGCTATTTACAGCACAGTCTTCTCAGTGATGTAGAGAGCTTTTCTGTTGTGGAAACAAAGATCCATGGTTTAAGAATATACTGAAGTCTTCTTACCCTACCAACAATAACCTTAACATTATGCACCAGTAGCTATATTCATAAATATTAATATTTTAATGTATGATGTATTGTGTTTATTTGGACATGACTAATTTGAATTGTTTTAGTCCTCAATCTAAAGTTTTGTGTGTGTGTGTGTGTGTGTGAGTGATACACACAGGCTGCCAAAAGTTTTGAATAATGTACAGATTTAGCTGTTTCAGAATATAATTGGTACTTTAATTCACCAAAGTGGCATTCAGCTGATCACAACGTATAGTCAGGACATTACTGATGTAAAAAACAGCACCATCACTGTTTGAAAAAGTCTTTTTTTTTTTTTTTTTTTTTTTAATCTAGACAGGCCCCATTTCCAGCAGCCATCACTCCAACACCTTATCCTTGAGTAATCATGCTAAATTGCATATTTGGTACTAGAAAATCACTTGCCATTATATCAAACACAGTTGAAAGCTATTTGGTTCATTAAATGAAGCTTAACATTGTCTTTGTTTTTGAGTTGCCTCAGTATGCAATAGACTTAAGGTCTTAAGGTAAATATTAGATCAAAAATGGCAAAAAAAGAAAAGCTTTCTCTAGAAACTCGTCAGTCAATAATTGTTTTGAGGAATGAAGGCTATACAATGCTTGAAATTGCCAAAAAAAAAAAAGATTTCATACAAAGGTGTACACTACAGTCTTCAAAGACAAAGGACAACTGGCTCTAACAAGGACAGAAAGAGATGTGGAAGGCCAGATGTACAACTAAACAAGAGGATAAGTACATCAGAGTCTCTATTTTGAGAAATAGACGCCTCACATGTCCTCAGCTGACAGCTTCATTGAATTCTACCCGCTCAACACCAGTTTCATGTGCAACAGTAAAGAGAAGACTCAGGGGTGCAGGCCTTATGGGAAGAATTGCAAAGAAAAAGCCACTTTTGAAACAGAAAAACAAAAAGAAAAGGTTAGAGTGGGCAAAGAAACGCAGACATTGGACAACAGATAGTTGGAAAAGAGTGTTATGGATCTTAAACCCATTGAGCTTTTGTGGGATCAGCTAGACTGTAAGGTGTGTGAGAAGTGCCCAACAAGACAGTCACATCTATGGCAAGTGCTACAGGAAGAGTGGGGTGTAATGTCACATGAGTATCTGGACAAACTGACAGCTAGAATGCCAAGGATCTGCAAAGCTGTCATTGCTGCACATGGAGGATTATTTTGGTGAAAACTCATTGAAGTAGTTTAAGAAGTCTTGAATATTTATTTATTTATTTATTTTTTCAAATTGTAATAGTAATTTTTCACGTTATTAATGTCCTGACTACATTGTATATGACTGACACATTGTGATCAGTTGAATGCCACTTTGGTGAAGAAAAGTACCAATTTCTTTCCATAAGGTGGATGCTGCACACTGGTGGTGGTTGAAGAGAGTCTCCTGTTCACTGTGTAAAGCGCTTTGAGTGTAGTGTCAGAAAAACGCTATATAAATGTAATGTTCATTCATTCATTTCTAAGAGCAAAATGTGTACATTATTCCAAACTTTTGTCTGCCTGTGTATATTCATGTTCATTTTAAACATCAGAGACTTCACATCCAAGAGCTTCCAGTGTTTCTCATTCAGCTGTTGTCTATCCTATTGAATGAGTTCACTAAACTAGCATTTTGACTGTGACCGGACGCTATATGCCAACAAATTCCTTATTTTCTGAATCTGCATAAGAAGCCTTAAATTAATTGCATTTGTTTAGCATATATGCACAACATAAGTATATGTTTTACAAACCTGTGCCTTCTATTTTCGAGATTCAGCCTTTAAATGTCTTTTGAATGACACCTGAATATACTAGTATTTTCCTTTATTTCAACAACTGCATAAATTTAATTTTAATTGAATGAACAATTAATTGAATAAAACCTGTAGCTGAATTCATTTATTAATGTATTAAAGGAATATTCTGGGTTCAATGCACGTTAAGTTCAGTTGACATAATTTGCGGAATAAAATTGATTGCCGCAAAATTTTATTTTGACTCGTCCCTCCTTTTCTTTAAAAAAAAGCAAAAATCTGGGTTACAGTGAGGCACTTACAATAGAAGTCAATGGGGCCAATTCATAAATGTTAAAATACTCACTGTTTGTATAGCCACAAGATGTAAACAATATGTGATAACATGATTTTAGTGTGATAAAATAGTTTACTAACTGTAAAGGGGTTATAAGGGAAAGGAGGAGGCAAGAACCGGCTTGACAATATAAATAAAGTTTAATGATAAACTTAAACAAAAACACACAAACATAAACACATACAGGGCAGCTGCCCATAGTTCTCTCTCAAACTGCCGTCTCCGGTCGCCTTTATCACTCGCTCGCCTCATCAGGCTGATTGGGGTCTGGGCATGCATCATTCCGTCCCGGCCCCGCCCACCTCCGCGCTACACTCCTCCCTGCGTTGCCTCAGGCCGGGAAGCCCCCCCGGCATGACGTACATCCCCCCTCCTCTCCGGGGGGGGGGGGGGGCACCTTCTTTGACCTGGGAGGAGACAGGAGGGGGGAAAAAACAACAACAACAACAACAAAAAAGGCGAGGGGAAAGGCCAACACAGAGCGACAGCGAGCGAGGAGAGAGAGAAAAAAGAAACTCACTCACCGGTTCTCTGATGTGCCGTCGCGTGGTCCTCGATCCCTCCTCCACCCTCTCAGGTGGACGACAGCAGCTCCTCCCTGGGTGGACCGGAGTCAAACCTCCAACCCCCAGCTGACAGAACGCCCCTCTGCGATTCTGGCAGCCCGTGGGGACACTCCTCCACCCCTGGCAGCGGCTCTACCACTCCAGGCGGTCAGGGAGTCGATTCCCTCCTCCCCTCACGGACGGCGGTATTCCCTCAACCCCTCCGCGTTTTCTGGCGGTTGGCAGGGCGCTCCTCTGCCCCTGGCAGCGGCTCCATCACTCCAGGTGGTCGGGGAGTCCAGTCCCTCCTCGCCTCGCAGACGGCGGCCGTTCTCCGCGTCCGGGCGGTCGGGCTACTCCGTCGCCCAGTGGATGGCAGCGGTGCTCCCCTGTTTGGATGGCAGTTTCGAGGACTCTACGACGGGCATCCCTCCTCCCTCCCGGGTTACAGCACCAATGTAAAGGGGTTATAAGGGAAAGGAGGAGGCGAGAACTGACTTGACTATATAAATAAAGTTTAATGATCAGGAAATACCACTGCCATGAAGGGGTGTACCTGGTCTGCAACGATGTTTAGGTAGGTGGCACGTGTCAAATTGACGTCAACATGAATGGCCGGACCCAGGGTTTCCCAGCAGAACATAGCCCAGAGCATTAGACTCCCTCCATCGACTTGTCATCTTCCCACAGTGCATCCTGGTGCCATCCAGGGGGTCAGGAATTGGCTGGATAGCAGGTCCCTGTTAGCACCTTCTAGTAGATGCTGGAACTACACCACCCGATGGCAAAAAGCATGTTTCTCCATAGACAGCCATTCAAAAGTAGCTGTGTTTTTTGACTATATATATATTTTTTTTCCAAGAACCATTTCAATTTAAATTATTTCATTACATTATAACACATCGTCATCTGGTGACGGATTGTTTTTGAAGGGCTCTTAAAAGCATGAAATTGATATATATTTATCTCATTGACAAGTGATCAGTCACGTGACACCCGATCCCAGAACTGAGCGCCCAAGAGCAAAGATGGCAGCCTCCATTTTGCTAGCTTTCTGGGAACCCTGCGCTAGCGGAGCACAGTCACAGAGATGAATGGGGATGCTAACGGATAGCTCTCTCCAGTATTTTATAGCTCCATGGTGCCATCACTTCCCCAGGTAAAAGGTGCACACATACACGGCCGTCCACATGATGTAAAAGGAAACAGGACTCATCGGACCATGCAACCTTCTTCCACTGCTCAAAGGCCAGTTCCGACACTCGTGCCATTGTAGGCACTTTCGACAGTGGACAGGTGTCAGCATGGGCACTCTGACCGGTCTGCGGCTATGCAGCCCCATACGCAGCAGGGTGCGATGCACTGTGTGTTGAGACCACTGATATATATATATATATATATATATATATATATATATAGAGAGAACTGGATCGCTGATGCAACGTTAAACTGCCAGCAGGAGGTGAAGCCACCAGAAGTGTTCGAGTGGCCATCTTAATATGCCCAAACTGCCATAAAGCATCAATGACTGACAGGCGAAAACACCCCCGTTTCACTGTCTCCAACCTGCAGATATGACAGTTGCATTTTGCCCTCTAGTGACAATCGTGTTTAATGTTTAATTAGCTGTTATGGATAATGTTCGTTAGCGGGAGAAAATATACGCGGATCGCGATGTCAGAGCACCTGCTCAGGTGTTCAGTCTATCAGTGCAGCACAATGATCACCAAAGCAAGCGGGAAAACTATCCACAAGTTGTAATGTATGTATGAAATGCTGTAATATTTGCTTGTTTTGGGTTGACAACATGTCCGTTTGCCTCGGAGGGTCTTTAAAAAGTCAAACCAGGATTTTAATTGCCTGTTTTCATATTCAAGCGCTCGCTGTAGTCATACATGGATACATGTCATAAATTACGTGTTCATTTGCCATTTAAACCTAGCGTATCAGTTTAATTTTGACCAGCTTTGCTTTGCATGTCTCCCCAGGCGCTGCACATGTGATAGAGGGAGAGAGAGCATAACCGCGAGAAAAAGGCACTTTTTTTTATTAAACTTAAAACAAGTAACTCATTCAC